>NC_042531.1:5485229-6106479 GCF_900963305.1 Echeneis naucrates | reverse complement strand
TTTGCTAGCAGATTACCTGGTCGAGGCAATTGAGCAGATCACAGAGACAAGCCCACTGCAATGCTGGGGTTGGGTAGAATGAGTGGAAGCAGGCAGTGAAGGTGTTGTGGCACTCTTGCAGCACAGCTTCTAGCAGGGTAAGAGGCTGAGACAAGTATCCCTGGGGGTCGTTGTCTAGCTTGGTCAGGCAGTTGTCCATGCCTTCTGACAGGATCTTCTTCAGCAGGCTGCGTGTCTTTCCCACACACTCTGCCAGCTTGCTTGACTCCTCCACCACTGCTTTGGTACTGGCTAGAAACAACAGACAATCCTGAAGTCCAGACTCCAATTTAAGTTTTCATTGAAATGCTCTTTTTTTTCCCCTTTAATAAATGAATGTATCGACTTTTACATTTTCCATTTCATAGATGTCAAATATAAAGCTTTGTGATAAAGTATGTGATAAAATGCTTTTAAGCTCTGTTTTCCTACCAGCAATGGGGAAGATCTCACATATGTAGACCCTAAGCAGGCGAAGACAGCACGTGCCAACAAAGCGCAATCTCTCAAGGTCTAGAAGTGTGGCTGTGTACTGGAAGCCCTTCAGCCCTCGCAACTCCTCCACCCCCAAAACCAAGGTGGTCCAGCTCCAGTGAAGAATACTCAGCAGGGATTCAAAACACTCCTACGAAGGGACAGCGGTAGACAGTCACACATAGTGCAGTAAAAATAAACGCCTGTAAAGACAGTTACGTGGGAAGAGAAGGAGGTGATAAAACTATGATAAATACTGATGTAACATAGACAGCACTCACCACTGAGACTGTACGAGCAAATGAGCGTTTAAGGATATGCACCGGTTCACTGGTCTGCTGTTTCCCTTTAGATGCATTTCCATCATTTGAGGGAAGCCTGGTATCAAAATATATAAAGGAACAGTTTAAATCAGACATTTGACAAGCTTCTGAACAGAATATGGTTGCACCACTGGTAAGGAAACGTCAGGACTTTAACTAACCTGTAAAGTAACTGAGGTATTTGACCCGCATTGACGTCTGTACCATTGTTAGACTTTTTAGAGCTTTTGAACTGAAAGACCACACTGAAGGTGAAAAATACAAGCATTATTTAGCATTTTAATATGATCAAATAGCCAAAAGTGTAAATGGGTTCATTTCAATTAGCAGTAGTTTTACCCATCATCTGTTGTAATGGTAGCCTGCCCATGGGAGCCACAGTCACTGCTGGGACCAGAAACTCTGGCCCATGCCACATACCACCAGCCCAGCTGCAGCAGCACCGGCTCGTCAAACATCATGGCATATTTCTCCCTAAAAATAAAGGCACCATCTTTCAGAACTCTGAAATATAAAGATTTGATGATTCCACTGCTTTTCCCATATAAATATGTGTAGAAGCAGAAGGGAAACAAAAGGAATAAATAAGCAGTACCTGGCGGCACAGTCATAGGCCAATACATCAGTTTCGGCGAGCAGATCACCGTCTGTCTCATGGTCACCTCCATCAGGGCCCAGCTCAAAGAGCTGCACAAGAAGACTGGCTTAATATATTATAGATGCCTTAAATTTAATCCCACTTAATTAATTGAATGTATTATCCTACAGGGATGACTTATTGGTTTAGTAGGTGTAGCTCATATGGTGCAATCACTCTAGCTTCCCTGTTTGATCATGGTATTGCAAGTGAATTAGGATTTTTCACATATATAATACTTGCATTAGCGAATTGGGTAATAGTCCAACTGACAAGCAAGTTTAAGCAAAAAAAGATGTATTTAAAAATAAAATAAAGTAGCAAAGAGCTTCTCACCTTGATTTTAGCAGTGTACTCCCCTCGACCACCAAACAGGCCCAGCCCACCCAGCAGGATGTCTGCATCAGCACAGAAACGGATGGCCTCCACTGAGTGCGCTGAGTAACCCCAACCACCACCATGACCTATAACATCAAGCATGGGATCAATAAAAATGGGATCAGGCTGTGCAGGGCAAACTGTTCTTTATCTCCGATGACAATTTAGCTGTTTTAACTTGCACTGACAGGGAAGAGTTTGGTTTGGCTCAAAATAATCTGAATATCAAATCAAATCTTATACTTTCCAGTTTGTTGTACTGTCAATCATGTCTAATGTTTTCTGTTAGAAGCCACTTACTCTCAAACCGGTTCACCACACTGTAGTCCTCCTTCGAGTAGACTTTCATCACTGCCTGGGTTTCTTCCTCTGCGCTGGCTACGCCCATTTTCAGCTCCTGCATGGCTGCTAGTGTATCCAGGCAACCTAAAAGTTCATAATGTAACTTAAACCTCCCTGTACACACTTCATATTTCTGGCTATGATCTATAAAATAAAATTAAAAATCCCTTTTCCTTTATAATATTGGAGGCAACAGCAATTTATACAAAATTTTGAACACCAAAACCAAAAGTTTCAGCAAGGGGTCTAAAAGTGAGGGACTGATGATGAACTACTGGTAATATAAACAAAAAGGTCCATTACATGAAAAATTCAAGGGCAACTGAGACTAAGCTCTAACCCAGCCACAACAGCGAAGTCTTGAGGAATCAGATTAGGTACACAGGTGTCCAGTGACCCAGCAACATTTGCATTATAGTATTCATGTACATATGCATGAGACATCCATAAAGGATTTAATTGGACCTCGGATCTTTTGCTGAATGACTAGAGCACATAATTACCAAGGATGTGTAGGGCTCCATGAGAGCGAGTGGTAGTTGCTTGTGACCCTGAAGGCAAAGCCAGCTCAGGACTAAGGATGCTACAGCGAGCCTGGAGATCTGTAGCAGATGGCATCCTAGCATCAGCTATCACTGCATTGTAACACCACATCTCTCTCGAAGCTGGCAAGAACCTTGAAGCAAACAGGGAGATGACATTGAGAATAATAGTTATATTACTCTATAGCATATGGCAGAGAATTATTAATAAAAATCAGTCCTTGGACTGACCTCCAGATGACATCATACACAGGGTCCAGACACAAGCCAAATCCTTGAAGGTCCTCCTGCTCAGAGTCATTGAAAGTCCTGCAGCTTCCATCCATTTTGTTGATTAGTAAGCATTTAAATGGAGGTGGTTCAGACACGGAGGAGGGCACCAGGCCAATAATGTGTTTGCTGGCAAAGATCTCTGAAGTAGCCAAGACATGGGAATTGATAAGAGCCTCATCGATCCGCAGGAACGTCTGGTCTCCGCTGGCACCGATCCAGGTAGCCTTTCGTCCATACTTGGCACCAATGTTGGGCATGGGAGATGGCTTGGCATTCCAGTAGGGCATGTCTAGGATGGGCCGGCCAAGCTGCCCTTTCTGGAGGAAAAGAGAGTGAACATCAACCACATCTGTTATATATATATCTCAACAGGTGTAGAGCAATGTACACCATAGGTGTGTCCTCCATCATATGTTAACAATATTTTTATTACCGAGAAGCTGCCAAATGTGAAGACCTGCCCATCCATGAGGAGAACAGCTGTGTGGTTACTCCCTGCTGTCACCTGGACACTTGCGCCTGGAAGTGCCTGCACCAGAGTTGGAGAACCCCTGGCAGAAAGAAACATCTGGCTTAGGTAGCATGTCCATATAAATACAGTTTATTTATGTTAGCAATGATTACATTTCAAAATCTTAACTAGAATGATTTGTATGAATGGAGGTTGTGGCTGTTGTACCTGGAGTTGACGTCTCCATGTCCAAGCTGTCCATGTTGGCCATAACCAAATGTGTAGACATCTCCATTTTCCATCAACACCACTGTAAAGCAACAAAATTGTGACCCACTTTCTCCACTAAATGCTCACATCATTTTGTTAGACATTTAAAGTTTTCTTCACAAAATATGCTGACAAAGCTACTGAAGGACCTGACCAGAAGCAGCCAAAGAAATTTACTTACCTGAGTGGTGAAAACCACAGCTGACCTGCACAGCTCGCAGTTCACAGTCAAATCTCACTGCCCCTGGGGGGTAGGTGGTGATTTTGCTGGCGTCCTTCTCCCCTCGCTCACTGCTACCATCTACAAGGCAAATGCTCAAGTCAGCACATTTGACAAGGAAACAGGGGGAGAGAGGTTCAGCAGCAACTTCAGACCACGGAGGTTGACGTCTCTGCACAGTCCTGGAAAGGGAGAAAACGGGAAAAAGGGAAAAGCATGCCGAAATAGAAAGGAGGAAACAAAACCTCTAAAACAGAAAGGCTTTTGGCAACCAGTCCCATTACAGATGAACAGATTTGTAAATAATTTGGTTTTCTTTAAACATCCAAGAAACAAAAGTTGGTTTACCCAGAGCCTAAGCCTGTCTAAGAGGTCACAGTTGTTGTGTGTGAGTGGAAAAGGTTGGACAGAGACCTGTGCATTCCAGTAAATGAGTGTCAATACCTTTTTGGCCCTGGAACCAGCTCATTGCTGTGTACCTCTCTCACTGATGCCAGCTTTGGGTTACAATAATTGAAGTTCACCAGAAGCGTAAAATAAATATTGATTGGCTCATGGCCCAAAGATTCATAGGATAGGGCTGAAATGTTATCTTATGAACATAACTCTTGATGTTGACGAGTCCTTAAAAGTTTGCTTAAGTGAACTCTTAAGCACACAAATGTTGCTCTGCGAAGTCCTAGACAATAATATCAATATTGAAGGTGGGGTGGGGGGATTGGAGCCTGCATGCCTCTTCATGAGGGTAAAACCATGATGATCAAGGCTCAAGAGAGATACTCCAAGTAATCCAATCTTACAGCTGTGCATCAGAAACAATAAAAGAAAAGTTAATCCGAAAAATACCAGCCCCGATAGCCTAACTGACATTAAAAATCACTGCTGCTCTGAAACAAAATACACTGTGCTGTCATTCACTCCTGTTTAACAGTGGAACATTCAAACACGCCATTTCTCCGTAGCTAAATGCCATTGAGAAGTTTTTCAAACCTGTTCAGGAACGACTTGACATTCAAACCAGCCTAAGCCACGTATCAGCAAGAAAAGTAGCAGCAGCAGTAGCAGTAGAAAGTGCAGATGCAGACTTGCTGATATGCACAGAAATAACAGCAGCTTTTGACACTGCATTTATTTTGTTTTTTATCCATGATATTATTTATGTTAGCTGACTTTCTGAATCCTGATAATAATAGGATTTACAAGGCTTTCAGCGACATTATGTGTCCACTGTCATTGTTATTTTTCCAAAAGGCTAGCAAAATGCTATTTTGCAAACAAATTTTGACTTTGCTAATAAGAAAACAAGGGGGCTGCAATCCAGAGAGCAAAACAAGCTAATGAAAAGAAATCTCTTAATATGAGATTTCTTTGTTCTTTCTGCTCAATGTTTCCACAAGATCTAAAATCCGTTTGGGTTTTTTTAAGTTAACTTCTCTTAATTTCTTTTTGCTGTGTCATGTTCTTCAGCTTGTCATTCATCATGCTTTTTTAATCAGCATGTAATGCTGCAGTTTGACCCACAAAGTGGTAAATGAGCTGCTGTGAGTGTGAAGGTAAATCCAGTTAAACAAGGACATTGGTTTATATTTAGGTTCCAACAGCAGTGAGCAGAGCAGGCTTCCCACTCTGAGGTTTAGAACTGTTAAACCAGAAAACCAATTGGCTCAGCAGACCAAACCTTTGTTACACCTATTCCTACACGAACACAACACCTCCCCATAAAATAATCAAAACCAAAGTAAAACCAGCCTGTTGAAGAAACTACACTTTAACCTGGTCTAAAGGCTCATTTCTCCACTGTGAGTCACACTGAGTCACAGTGAGTCCTTGTCAACAGGCCACACTGTTTGTAACCATGAGACTTGGTGAGGACACAAGAGTCCTGTCTTCAGAGAGTGAGAGAGGAGGTGGACGGGACAGCCAGATTGGGAGATAAGTCAAAGGGGTGTCTCTGCACCCGTTGAGTTAGTGAAGACCGCAGTACCTTTGTGCTTGTCCCGTTTATGCCTTAGTGCCTGAAGGGGTCTTATTCTGGCTAGGGCCTGCTCACGCTGGTTCATAAAAATGGGACCAGGAAAAACAAGGGGGCCTGGGGGAGAAAAAAACTTTCACATGCATGCACAATGCTCACAAATGGGAAAGAACACATGAAAATACTACACCACAACAATACACACACACTTAAAAAATATAAAAGACACCAGCAAAGGGGAATTTACCAAGGCACAACAACCAAGCTCAAACAGCACCTGAACATTATCTGAACCTAAACAGGGCGGGTATATTGTTCATTTTACCCTCTTCACTAATCCCCAATCCCATCTCCACAACTTCCTGCACCTACAGTAAAGGGCTACCAGAGTTAACTCACTAAAGGCAATAAAACCCACACAGCTCTTCCCTAAACATAGCCCCATTCTGCCTAGCCCTGATCCATACCTCTGCCCTCCTCCAGCCTGTGTCGGCGGTTGATCCTCTGTCGTTTCTCCTCCTGGCGGATCTGAATGTGTTCCTCGATGTTCACTCCTGGAGGGGGAGGGACAGGCACAGCTGAAAACACAAAAGGCCCCGGGTACAGGCAGCCCAGACAGGATGCAGGATGAGGACGAGGCGGGAAGGCAGAGCAGAGCGGAACAAAACAAGGCACACATCAATGAATGATGGAGAGAGGTGATGGAGAAGCAGTGACTCTGCACAACACAACAATAAAACGAAGCGACAATAGCTGTGTGACAATGCACCCAAGCAAATGCAAGACAGTTTGGAATGTGCAGTATAAGCAGCTTTCTGTTGCGGCTTGGAAAGATATGCACCTGCTCAAGACAGTCACTTCTTCTTATCAGTTATAGAAGATCCAAATGTACAGCAATATTGCATGATGTAGATTGTAACATCACCACCATTAGTGTATGCCACAGGTAGATGGCTGAGATTTAAACATGCATACCACTTTGTAATTTTGAACAAAATATAAACGAAGGAAGTGATGATACAGATGAGAAGTAAATGTATGGATGAAAGAGCAAAACAGGGAGAATGTGAAGTCTTAAAATGTCAGTTGGCATACCTAGTAGCAGGTCTAGTGGAATCATCTCCTTTACAGCGTCAAAGATGCCCCTCTGTCTGGCCTCCTGACCATCAAGCTCCCTTGCACAGGCCTTGCAACAGCCACAGGCTGAGCAGCCAGACTCTCCAGATCCACAGCCACAGATACTGAGCAAAAAACAAATGTACAAAAACACAGACAGACAAAATATTCATGTTATAGAAATACAATTTGCCAAATACATTTGTGGTACAAGTATTGCTGACCATAATAACCCTTTCCTTAGTGTGTGTGTGTGTGTGTGTGTGTCCTCTTACCCTCCTGGTACTCTGTCTGGCCGCCCGCTGCTGACACAACTGGCACCATAGCCAGTGCAGTCTCCACATACAGTGCAGACCATACATTGGTCCAACTTCCACTTGTGCATGCCTGGTTGGCACATCATGCTCTTCTCTTCTTTCTCCTCCAGCTCATCCTCCAAGTCTTCATCCATGGCTGTGGCCATGCTCTCCACACCAAATGCTACACATCAACAGGCAAGTCAATACGATGAATGCACTAACAAGTAATTATATGTAGGACATAATAGAAGTTATAGTATGTATTTGCTTCTTTGTGTTTCTACATTTTCTCACCTTTCCCTGTCTGGCTCATTGCTCCAGTGTCTCTGCCACATTGGCCCTTGTTGTTCACACCAAAGGTCCACACTTCACCACTCTTGGTCAGGACACATGTATGGGCCTTTCCCATGGCAACCTGAGTTACAAAGTGACCTTTCAAGTCTGTCACCTGGCCTGTGGAGAGAAAAGAAGTGTTCTCAAACAAATACATTTATAAACTGGGAAATGGATGTTGTTAAAAATCTTATATCTGTCTTTCTCAAAGCAATGTAGATAAGGATGAGAAACAACTGGAATTGCTCTAAAAAAATCCCAGAAGCTGAGAATATGAAAGTAGGACAGTCAACTTACAGGTGCTGTCACTGTAAATTGCATCTTTGCCAAACATGTAGAGCTCCCCATCCTTGGTGACGATGCTACTGCTGCCATTGTTGCAGGCAGTATACACTGCTGTCTTGGTCTCTAGTTTGATCATTTTTTTGGGCTTGTAAGGCTTGGGCTGCCTACGACTTTTAGCTACAAGGGAAAAAGGCAGACATCAGCTTTAAAAGGGCAGCTGATGGATTCGGTTGTGTTGGATAAAATGAATGCTAGATTTTCATTGATTATAGTTTAAAATCTCCTTACTGGACTCTCCATCCTCGCCCTTGCTGGCAGAGCCTGTAAAGAACACACTTCCATCTTCAGCTACTAGCAGTGCATGGGAACCATCATGGCCAACTGAGAACTGAACAATCTTAGGAGACTTTGTAACGGGCAGTTCCACCCATTTTCCAGCTGAGGGACCACCCTGCTTTATACCAAGGCTCTGGTACTTCCCTGTGTAGTAAATCTGTGAAAAGATGATGAAGGAAGTTTGTTACACACAGTGAGAGACAAAGCTAACCCTAACCCTAGCTCCCCAAAAAAGTAAAATAAATAAATAAATAAATTCTGCTGGCCAATATTGAAAATAGCAGGATAAACTGTATGGATATTTTCAACCTGTGCTGTAGCAGATGGTGAGCCTGGATCAATGTTTTTGTCAGACAGTCCTGTGTGTTTAGCTCTGTCATGTCAGTCCAATGCCAGTATGGATTTAGCTTTAACTATTCAAATGATAGAGGGAACCTACATGACGCATGTGTAATGGCTACTGCTAGAGGTGAGATCATTTTTATTTTATCTGCCAGTCACTTTGCCACAATACAATAATAACACATAGTAGTAACTTGCAATCTATAAAGAGCCTTTGGAGGGGTTTTTAATAATATCAATGTCAGGCACAACATCAAGTCTTAATGTCTTAATGAGTGACCTTTGTGCCTAGATACAGGTCAGCTGCTACTATTTTTACCCATCCATCTGGCCTGGGTTAGGGTAATCTGTAGATAAAGTGTGCTGTGAGATTAGACACAGACACAAAAATGTGCAACAGGCAACTGCCATGAACTGCTATCTACAAAAGACATACACCACACCTACTGTACTGACACACACACGACCACACCCTACACACACCCCAACAATCAACATTCTGGTTTTACGATGACAGTCCACCTTAAAATGTGAAATATCTCCTTCAGCAAGGAAGTGCTGAAGGATATTATACAAAGGACTGTAGTTAAACTGATGGTACACTGAGCCAATTCCTCCAGCAGTCTCTATACATGGACTCAAACATAATATCCATATTGTTTACTCTACCCTAATTCAAATTTGATAATACCATTATACATATATGTATATGAAAAGAGCAAAAGATTAGCTGGGTGGTTTTTTGAAGATTAGAGTGTATGTAACCACTAACAGAAATTTGGTCATTGCAAAATAAACAGCAACTTCAAAGACAATCATTCGCTATTATTTAAAGGCAATTTAGCAACTAGCCATTTTCCAAAACAATAGGTCTCATTGCTAGGCTTTTTGTAAAAGCTGGTCTTTGGAAAATCTGACTATTGCTAACTACATACAGATGTTGTAAACTATTTTGTCCAATAGGTTTCAGGTGGCCAGTGTGACCAACAGAAAACACACATGCAGGATGTCAATGTCAATTTTGAGTTTTTGCCAACATTTTCACCTCTACGGTGCCTGGCCTTTCATTAAACAAGACAAAAACTATTAGGAGCTTGGCAGATGACTTTTTATTTGTTTTTTTTTTACATTTTAGGCACACATCCAGATCAGATTTTCATTCTCACCTTTCCCGATGCAGTTTTCATCAGTGCAAACTCCCTGCCGGCTCCAAGTAAAGCTGCCTCTTCATCAAAGCCTGTGCCTGAGAGAAATACATGCTATTTAGATTTTAAAAAAATAAATAAATGACAAGGTAGGAAAGCATTATTTTATTCCTCTGTGATTTTAACAACTTCTGACAAACTTATGGCCTTGTGGACACACACACAGTGTGAGATGCCTGAAGCAGGTGTACAAATAACCTCCAGACATTAGTCCATTTCATGTCACTTACTGATGATGTGCAAATCTTTCTCCAGGTCAAAGAGAGAGATGCCGCAGGCGTGCAGACACTTCCTTGCCAGCTTCAGCTGCAGTTCCTGCTGCAGGGCTGGGTCTGAGCTCATAGTATAGATCCGCACCACAAAACCGTCCTGCAAGGAGTCCGAGCAAACAGGAAGGAATGCCATTTCACTTCAGGACTTTATACTGTTATAGAGTAGAATCCATCTAACAGTTCCAGGACAGAAAAAACCCCTGCTTCAATGAAAACAAATCCCTGCTTCAGCTGAGGGGATGCTTATTTCAGAGCGCAGATAGGCGATGTCAATAACAATCTCACTTATAGACATGAGAGTGATACATAAAGAGGGAAACTTTAAGGGATGAGGGTAGAAAGGAAAAAATAAGCATATTATTAAAGATATCAAACATTTTAAATTACAGTGTGTTGGAGACAGTGGACACGATAGTTTAACTGTGCAAGTTTGTAAATGTGTAAGTGGCCACAAGTGTATGTGTTTTGGTGCAGTGGTTATTCAGATGCGTCATCACGACATGGCGTCACACAAACACATTCTCATGTGGGTTAGTCAAACAGCAGGGATGTGAATGAAAGCGACAATTTACAGGAGAGAAACTCAGTACAGAGGGGACAACAATTGGGAGGCAACCAGGATATAAAGAAAAGGATTGTCTGGTTTCCACTGTGTGATAATGATGATGGACTCATCTTTTGTGCTTTGACTCCTGCCGAGCAGAGCACATGTGCTATTCAAATCATTTAACAAGAACTTCTGTCATCTGGCCAGTCCTCTCATTGTCTCCCTACATATTACCTTCTTCCGCTGATGTCTCCCTTCACCTCCCGTAGTTTACTTAAATCAGCCTCTTACTTGTCTTCCTAGCATCGGAACCCTCCACCTTGTGTGTTCCTTGTGGTTTTCTTCAACTCTAAATGGTGTATGCAATGGAGGCATTTTCTGGCTGCTCAGTAAACATGCATGCACCTTTTGAGGATACCTCCTCTTTCATACCCCAATCTTTAGCCTAGAAACTGCGACATGGGAAGAAGGCTGGCCGCAACTGCATATTTCACATCTTTCCCTTCCCCCACCCACAATACAGAGTGCTCTTGCAGATGACTGCTTGTGAGATTAAGCTCTCTGGAGAATACCCACATGTGGTCTAATTGCCCTGGCTGCCACGTGCACGTGAAGACAACACAATTGCACAAACATACATTCATGCACAACACGCCCTTGTGTGGCACAGCTGTGGATCAGCTGGAGCACACTCAAAGTGAGGCTGGACCCTTTACATCAGGGGAAACAACAGGGAGATAAAACATCTTAAATATACAGATTAAAAAATTAACTGGAGAGGATTTTATTACACTGATACATTTAAGCAACTGAAGGGATGATAATGTGCTGTCATGGTCTTCAAATCTCTTCCTGTTCTCTATTTGTAAATAGAGCATCTGCTCAGAAAGGCTGACAAAAACGTGAAATTAACCTGCTATTTAACCACTGTGGTGCAGCAAGTCAATGATAAAGTAAATGCTGAAGGCTAAGGCAGGGAATGTAATAGTACTTTAATCTGAAAACATTATACAACCAAATACAGTTTGTGCATCATGAAATCAGCTCTCTCAAACAGTTTCAAGCAGATGTTGGTAGTACAGCTGAAATGTTTCTGATTTCTGTTCCACATTTGGGGAAACTCGTAAGTGCAACCAGGACCACAACAACTGATACCAGTTCAATTTCAAATTTCTAAAATTTTAGTGCACCAGTAAAGCTTTGGTCAGAGTATCTGACTTACATCTTTGCAGGCTGCAATCTGGTTGATGTACTCTCCATCTGTGAAGATGATGTTCTGTCCATCTGAGTGTTGACCTGAAATTATAACCAATGTTTATGTTAGTTGCAGTTGTGGTGTCTTCACCCTTAAGAGATACTGCATGAAAGCATGAAAAGGTGCTTTTTCAGTACCCGGCATGGCAATAGTCCCCTCATGCTCCAGAGTCTCAGGGTTGATCTTGAGGGCCGACATACTATGGTTGCTTGTGTCCCGATACAACAAGTACCCCTGAGATTACACAAACATCAATGATCCAGCCATAATATATGCTTGACAGCTGGCATGGACAGACTGTTGGTCATGGTAAAAATTAACATGTATTTAAACATTTTATTTTAAAGTATCATTTTAAGTTTCATCCATGTCACACTTCTCTTAAAGAACACATCAGAGGTCGGAAAAAAAAATTACAGCTATTGTCACAAGTGTTAATATATCCATGTATGAAACTAAGCACTGACTTTGAATAACCAAAATCATCAAAGTCATGTGTGTATGTGTGATAAAACTTTTAACGAGGTGAAAGCCTTTCCAAAGCCTGTGCAGGGAAATGTACATGACAAGCATCTTGATGAAAGCTCCACTACCGACCTGAGCAAATCCCAGCCATGATCTTTTCTCCTTTCGATTCCTGATCCGAGATGTAGAGTTGTACACGTGGCCCTGTGGGCATTGATTACACATGAGCACATAACCACAAACACTAAATAAGTATAGACTTAACGTTGACAGATTTAACCATGATGTTTTATTTAAGACCTATCAAAGTCATCAAACTAAAAACAGTAGAGGTGTCTGTTTTAAGGTAGTGTGGCTGAATGTTCTCTCCTGCTAACACAAAGCTGCTGGACTAAATAATGACTTCCTATTTATATCCAATTGAGTGCAATGATTTCACCTAAATCTCAATTAGGTTTGCACTCTTTTTTACGCAGTGCCTTTATTTGTCTCGTCTAATTAGATTAAGAGCTGCTGATGCTTCAAAGCGATATTGTTGGACATGCACCTTTTTCTTACACACAAACATGACAGCCCTGTAGTAATCTCTGGGACAGTCCATTTTCAGACGATCTAATGGTTTCCTTAAAGTTTTCCTTCTTAAGAATAAAGAGATTCTCCTACACGCACAAATTAACGCTTAATCCTTTAGTTTGTCTGAAAAATTAAAAATCACCCAGTTAGCAGATATTTGAACAGTGGACAGTGACGACATGCAGCTCTAAGCGTTACATACCCTGACAGTGCCACTGTATCCAGACCCCACTTTGTAGAGTCCATCCTTACAGAGAAGGTACAGGAAGGAGCCATCAGTCTGCAGAAGACAGCGCTCGTCCTCATCTATCACCACCTCTTTCAGAACCCACTTGTTCATCAGGGCAGCACGTTTGATACCATTCCCAAACCAATCCTGAATTTGAATCTTTCCCACCAGCACAGCCTGTACACTCCTCTGTAGTGCATTCAATATGGTGGGTACCTGGGAGATTTAAGAGGACAAAGGTGGTGCTGAGAGCATGCAGGACCACACACCTCTATTGTGATGTAATGAGGTGTAATTGTTCTGTCACCAAATCAATTAAATTCTCTATTGCTGATTGAAATAAATAATTTTATTAGTGACTGAGGCTATCTGTACATTTGTCTCGTTCTCATTCTGCCTGAACGCATTTTCAAACAAACTCCCATCATTTCCATGGCAGCTATTACACATACTGCTGATTATATCATTCACACACACATGCAAACAAACACAAACACACTGGCTTGTACAACACATAAATCAACGCTTCCCTCCAGCCTGTCTGCCATTACAATGACTCACAGACCAGTCAATCCCTTAAAAATGCAGAACTTGGGGGGGGGGGGGGGGGGGGGTATTATAGGGCATACATTGTGTGAAAAAAGTCCTCCTAATAACCTGGACATCAGTCATCAGTAGAATTTCGAGACATTTTGATCTTCAAAAAGCCTATTTTTTGTTTTTGCAATCCTGATATAAAGCAGCTGAAGCAGAGAAGAATAAAGAAAGAAGAAAAAGAGAGAGATCTAAGCAAAGACAGGACGAGCTAAATGGCGGAAGAATGTAGGCAGGGTAACATAATCAAACAGGAGAATCAGAGAGGCTTGACATTTTCCAAAACTCAATTTGTGCTGTCCAGACACTGCTCTGAGTCTCTCTGTTAAAAGGAAATGCCGACAGGAGGCAGAGGTTACTTTACCCAGCCAAAAGGCACTAAAGTATTTTGACTAATCTGAAGGAAAAAAACTTGAATGAATAACAGAAAGTATCAAATTATCTGGTGGAGGCAGTTTAGAAAACAAGGCAACTCAAATTTGATTAATACATTAGAACAATTTCAACATCAATTTCACTGAAAACAAGTAATGGGATAATATGAAAGTCCTATAGGTGGATACAAAAAGTGATCCAAACAGGTGATCAATACAAAGATTAGATGTTGACATCTGATGTTCCATTATTACTTTTGCCAGAAAAGCCTAGCATAACAGAATAACCACCAGAATGAGCCATTTTTATCTGATTACATCTGTTTGACATATAAATGTAATGACATACAAAAGTACAAAAACCACATAGGCTACAATTATGCTACATAATACATAGATAATTGCGGTATTATTGATTTAAATTGGTCAAATACCTGTATCGTCTGGCAGGCATGGCTGCCATTGTTAGTGAGGATGGCAGACACGGCCTGCAGGATTTTGCCAGTGTCTCCCCAGGCCACAACCAAACTGAAGAGGCAGGCACAGGACAGGGCAGTGATGGCTTGTCCTGTCGGGTCATTGGGCCCTGTGCTCCGGACTGTGGTCTCCAACAACAATTGAAAAAGAGACTCTGAGGGAACAGGGAGGGGAGGTAAGATGGTTGCGATAAAATAAAAATTTGTACCCAGACAGCATGAAGACATTCACGTTTATGTTCACTGGTGACTCTTAATTGCCCTTCGGCCCTGTGATAAGACTAGTGACTTGTCCAGGGTGCATCTATGAAGTTAAATTTTAAGCTTCCCAAACAAGATTTGCTGCAGGGCTACAAATGTAATTGTGCTGGATTACATTAGACTGTACACAAGCACATAATTAATTCTTACATGTAGGCATTTTCAGATTACCTAGCACATCAGGGGGCTCAGTTTGGAAGCCCTCAGGCTGTTGTCCCTGCAGCATGTCCAGCAAGGCTTGCAGGCTCCGCAGGCATAGTGAAGGGTGAGAGAACCGAGTCTCTTTTATCAGCTCAAATACCCCACATAGGCCAATGCCAATGATCTGCAGACACACAAAAAGAAGCAGATGCTTTTTTAAAATCATCACAGCATCCTGCAGTTAAAAAAAAAAAAAAAGACAACCTACATTTATCCAGGGCCCACAGTATAGTTTCTACGATTGATTTTAACATCCACTGTTTACATTTTGTGTAATGAGAGACCCAATTAACTGTAGGTAAAGCAGCTTGGTTTAGAAAGGATGCCGTTCCCCTTCTCTATATCTTAAAACAATGATCCATGCCCTCTCCTCTCTTGGTGAGCAACTTGTTCTTTTAAGCTTAGCATCAGTGAATAAATAATTTCAGCTGGAAAATATGTAGGAAGGGAAGGACGAAGCCTTCACATATATAGTAGTTTAAAAGACAGACATAGACATTCTACATTTCTAAACATATATAACAGATAAAATATCACACAAGCTCTTTGCTATGATGTATTCGAAACACAAACAAAAGATCTATCCATTATTGCATTGAAACTGAAATTAAATCCTCCAAAATATATTATTCTCAAGATAAAATGAATTGAGCCTCAATGCAATATATCTGCAACATCTCAGTTTCTATTCCAAAACAAGTATATACAGCAGGCAGACAAAAAAAGTAAGATTTCTTCTGTGCCTGTCGCCTTCTGCAAGTCAACTAAAAAGCAATTCAGATGCTTTAGTGCTGATTTTTTTTTTTTTTTTAATAATCAAAGACCATCCCCAACAGCTAAATTTACCAATGCAATAGTTTTGTTTTTTTTTATATATATTGTGATTTCATTGCATCTAAAAAGTCTGCCACGCTCACAGTAAGCTGTAAGTTAGATATGAACTTAGACGCATTGAAAGGATACTTCACAGGTGACCGTTCTAATACAATGAAAGACAAATAAACCAACAGATGAACAGAGTACAACAAGGTGGCGCGGAACAAAAGAGATGCTGCAATTCTGAGAACTGGGACTTCAAACCTCCAGTGAAGAATTATTATTAAAAATGATGAGCCATGCATATCACCCCCAAGAGATAAAGGATCAGTATGTCCAAAAGACAAAGAGCACAGGTTGGCTCTCGCCTTGATACCAAGCACTGCTACAACCACAGAAGCAGCAAACACTACCCCCTGCTTCTACCTTTGGCAGCTTGACGGCTGGCTCGCGGTACTCTTCTTCCTCCTCGCTGTCCGAGTCACCACTCTGCACCGAGCTCCTGGAGGCCAGCGCCAGGGAGGCCTCTCGCTGCTGCCAGTCCAGCACGCAGTGCCGCACATTGCAATAGACATTGAACGCAGACGGGTTGCTGTGCAGCTTGATGTCCGGCACACAGAGGGATCCATCTAGACTCTCAGCCTGTGGAAAGACAGAGAGTGGAGATGGACAGTAAGGTCAGGTAGGTAAAAAGGTAAAATAAACTCAAGAGAACACATTTTGCAGAAAAAGAGAGGATGATTTTTTTTATAGTTAGGTTAGTCACGTAACCTCTGTCTGATTTATAATAAGAGGTGTAAACACAATGTTGTATGAATGTACTAATTTTGGTTTATAGCTCTATAAGCTCCATCACATAAATATAAGTATTTACATTTGACAGCCTTTTGCACGGCTCAAGTCTTCTGTCTCACCTTGTGAATTCTCTTTTCTAAATTGAGGATTTAGGGATTAGATGTATAATGTTTGTAGGTTGCAAATAAATGAGATGCCAAATACTTTTGCTGTTTTGAAGAAATGCTGGTGCAATATTATGCTTATTTTGTGAGATGTAATGTGAACTGCTTTGCAATAGATGTTTTGAATATCAAGTGAGCTCTCATATAAATATATATACACATTTTTTGTAAACACATTACAGAAACAAGAAATCATATAGAAACAAACTAAATAGCAAGGTTTGCTTATCTCTGAGGCAAGGCCTTTTTAACTACAGTCTTGAGCAAACTTCTACAGTAATATTGATCGATTGTGCCTCTCTCATAGTGCAGTCCTTTTGGCAGAACAACCACAGGGGTTGATGTCATCTGTTTTGGCAGAGGGGTCATTCATTTGCAGTTCAAACCTCTAGAGAGGATATTAGCTGCCCTCTCATCGGACAGTAGACTACAGCTCTACTGCTCAACTGCTAATATTGCATTTATGACAAAGTGACTAGAGAACATTCACAAAGGAGCCTGTTGACTAGGAACAGCAATTCGATTTAAATGTTAAAATGCTACATTACCCATGTAGCACGTGAGAGAGAAAAGTGGGTCCTTGGCTGGAAACGGCAAAACAAACGGGTGGAGTAAAGACCACATTACTGAGATAGACTCATTCCCAGCCCATATGTATCAGAAAAAACCCACATTTCTTCTGTTTGAGACTCCCTTATGAATGTATTCATGCTACTGTAGATTTGTCTTGTCTCTATTGTTCGAAGGTAGTTAAAACCAAAGTCCTAAAATATTTATAAGGAAAAATATGATATTGTTATAATAGGACTCTGTTACATATTATTTACAAGTGGGTCCTATTGTTGAATGCAGGAATAAGAGGTGAAAGGCAATACAATATGGTAGGTTATCCAAAATAAAAAGCATTAAATATGATAGATGATGTCCATCCATAAAAACTAAAGTAACTTTTTTATAAGAAATTGTACATAATTATTATGCATGAACTACCAAGAACAGTAATGCAGTTTTGAGTGACTCATTTAGTTTAGCAGAATGAGATGAAATGGACATTTATATTAGTATGACTGTCACAAAAACATTCAAATGTTTTTGACAAATTTCTATCCAATCAATCCATATTATCTACAACACTCTTATTCAAATATTTGTTGATGTTTCTGCTTTACAGATGTACTGCAATTCACAGCTGAGATTAAAATGTTCCTACTTTCATTCCATAGATCCAGAGACCGTCTCTGTTTATTACTCACCAAGGTCTTTCCAGATCACCTACCATTTTTTTTTTTTGTTGTTGTTGATATTCATGATTAGGATCAACTTTACAAAGCAATTACCAATCTCAGAAATGCCCTACTGCATCTGATCCATATCTGCGGTTGTACTTTGCACACAGAGCATGAAGCAGTTGAAACTTGGTCCTCACACAGCAAGTGAAAATTGTATTTGACAGGTTTTGCTGGAGCTGATAGTTTCCAATTTAAAAAATAAAAAAGAAACCATAAACTTCTGATTAAAAGTGACAACTCTGAGATATGCACTGATGCACGTAAGCAAAGGGGAAATCCAGGCATTCAAAGCCCAGTGATCTGCTGATGCTTAGTGGTTTTCTTCCCACTTTGTAATAGCATCAGCCCGTAATATGCTGCTGGTCTGATGGTTTCTTTTGAATTTCTGTCTGCACTGCACTGATGATTTAATGGCCATCCTAAAAGCTTTAGGAAAGGCTGGTATGGAGCCCCTGAACACACACAAGATATCTACACATTTCAGCTGGCCTGAAAAGAATAAAAAGGTGAATTTTTACGACAGAGACTCAAGCGAAATGATTGTTTCTTTTAGAGCAACAAATCAAATGAGCCCCTTTTGTGCAATTTATCGGGGAATAATAAAATCTTATACAGAAGACCAAAGATTACTGCCTTTATGCGGGCTTAAGATTTCTCAATATATAATCATGTTTGTCAATGTTTCCACTGTTGTATCTGTACAATCAAGTCACAATTTCGTTTTCCGAAAGATACAGGGGAGGTGATGTGACTTCTCCTTTCACAGAAATGTGAATCTGTGATCTAAGTACGATGTTATTTCTGATACATGAAAGAAACAAAGTGGAACGATTATTCTTCATACTTAAAAATGGTAAATAATTTAATTACTAATGGCATAAATCTTAATAGCCTATAGTTTATTTTATTTATTTCATTCAACAAGGTTTGATTTTGCCTGTCTGCACCATTTATTCCACCATCCAACTGTCACTTCACACATTATCACCATTGTTCTCTGTCATACCTAATTCCATTTATCCAGGCCATGGTTTTTGTACACTCCAGGTTATGGATAAATCCAATTCAATTCAGCCTCCAACAAATTACATTATCCACAGCTATTCTGCATAACAAATTAATGGCAATATTCACTTTCAATGAAGGAAGTAGGACTTAACAGCATAATAAAACAGAAGGAAATGGAAGTACCTCCCTCTCAAAAAAAGTCAGTCTGCTGTGCTTGAAGTCTCTTCACATACTTGCTGTCAATGTTGACATTTCCATGTTTTAATTAGACCACTACATATCTCTAACTGGTTTTATCTTCCTAACATTCCCAAACTGTACTTTTTTAGAGCAGAAATAATAAAAAGGTTGGCAACAGGCAGCTTGCAAACGCTACAATATGAATATTCATGAAAATGTATCTTTCTAATGCAGGATAGATGTATTGGACTGTTGCTGTGGATTCAGACTTGCCCAAATCCAAACATGGGCCCAGAATCTTGGGTTCATTCTTTCAACGTCATCATGAAAGACCTATTTAATAAAGAGCTGATAGGTACTTCATATCCGCAACTTCTTTTATGAAGTATCCCAGATTGGTCTAGAGAAAAAAGGGCAAAGGTGCATCACTGCCATCTGGTGTATTTCATATATATTAGAGAGTTATAAATATTTTGATCATACTTTATTGAGCATGTCCTTTTGTAGCATTACATAATTATACGTATAATCTTTGAAAAAAAGCCAAATCACTCATCTGCCAGTACAGAAGATGTTACTTCACCCTCTTGATTCCGATGATGAGTGTCTACGCTCTGTCTTTTGTTCTGATTCCACTTTCACATGTTTATAAGCACAGAGGCAGACAAAAGAGGGAGAAGAGGCCCTTTGAAATAACACTTTTTTCTGACTGTACCAGAGTGAGAGGCGTGACAGCAAGAGTGAGGACATCACATACAGCGTGACTGTGCACGCATCTACCCAGTTTTATGCCTTCCTGACTGCCCAACAGCCAGACAGCCTGCCTGCTTAGTTTACCACTCAATCCTCTATCTCTACAAAATAATATTTGATAACATCCCACGACACCAACTCACTGAACAAGTCAACCTGAAGAGAACTTAACTGACTATCCCACTCTGTGATGTACTGCCTGTCTGGAATAGTTTAGAGGTAAAAGTCCATAAAGGATTACAGCCTCAGTCCTTCTCTACTACTAAGCACATTCATCATTGTAGACTGTTTGCAAGCTGCAGGGCAAAAAAAACAAGTCTAAGTTAAATACAAACACTGACTAACGAGTTCACAAACCAATGATGGAGCAGACTGCGCTCTCTCTCTCTCTCTGTGAGAAAGCAGCAGAGTTGAGTCCATATAATCTGAGTGGATTATGTTTGTTGACACAATTCAGGGATCAACTAGTTAACCTATGTTGTGCACAGCAGTGGCCAAAAAAAAAAAAAAAAACAAACAAACACACAACATCCTCCTATATACACCATGTTCCTGTTTTGGATGAAGGAGATGGAGGCCAGCAACTGTTGCCGTGGAGATGTGGAACACATTAGGTCGCTCGGCAACAGGCCATCATGCACAAGCCAGAGCCACTCCCATGTGTCTCACATTCTGTCGATCCTCCTCTCCGGCTTCATGTGAGGATGAGCTTCCTGGCACCTGACCAACCGCGCCAATGGAAATAACTATTCTGCCAAACACCTTTAAGATTACAGATAATCTAATCACATCAATAATCCTAATTCAATCTGTTAAATTGATTCAGTAGAGTCCGACCAGCTGTGAGGGATAACCAGAGTAAACCAAGGCTCTGACGGTTGCAAAATAAAACTGTCATTCATATCTAATATTGTCTTTTAGAAGGAAATTTCAACATCTAACTTAATTTTTGACTATGAAATTCTGACTGAGGATGTTGAAAACTGCATTTAGTTATTTGACATTACAGATGCAGTGAAACCTGGCCTTAAAATAAAAAATTAAAAACATATCTATTAATAACATCTAGTGATTGCATTATGACACAGAAGTAGTGGATCATTGTGTGAATATTTATTTGAACAGTAAAACATCTCTTACCTTTGTTCTTGATTTGACTTTAGACTTGACTTTCTGTCGCCTTTTCAGTTTCTTCTTACTCAAAGCCTTCTTTCCCCTGAAAGTATAATTCAGTATTCAGTATTGCAAAATACAACTTCTGGTTTAAGCAACAGATGCAGACAAAGCTGTAGTTTAACATTCGGTTTTATCCGGACGCAAGCTTTATAATTCAAATCTTATAATAAGATAATTGTAAACACATTTATCAAGTCTATTATGGTTTTCCCATAATTACTGTGGCAATCTTAAATCTTTCTGCTAATCAAAGAATGAGCATGAGCGGATGAAATGCAGTTTTAAATGTGCTAATATAACAATTCTTTGCACTTTTTGTTCAGCAAGCTTGACTCACAGTGCAACTGTGTTTTGTCACCAT
This sequence comes from Echeneis naucrates, assembly GCF_900963305.1. Classification (NCBI taxonomy): domain Eukaryota; kingdom Metazoa; phylum Chordata; class Actinopteri; order Carangiformes; family Echeneidae; genus Echeneis; species Echeneis naucrates. The sequence goes on along the minus strand of NC_042531.1, from coordinate 6,084,853 downwards.
AGAAAAGTAGGTTTAAATTTCTCCATCCTTTAAGCACACAGTGACAAGACAGGTTACTCCTTCTTGTCAAAACACCAAACTAAAATTGGGCTGAATGAAAAAGAAAGACAGAAATGTTCATTTAATATTAAGAGTAGTGTGCAAACATCAACAAATTCCATCAGGGAAATAAGGCGGACAAGACTTGATCTAAGGGCTTCCGTATAAGACTATGGATTCCAATTGAAAAATAAAAAAAATATTTTCACTGTCAATTAATGTCCCAATTATTTGTTTAGTCTATGTGACAATTGCTTGTTGCAGTTTCCAAGAGGCAAAGGTGAAATCTTAAAATGATTTAGTTTGCCACTATACTGACATAGAGAAGCTGATTTCAGATAATTAGAGATTTTGCCTTGATGCTCACTAAGAAAGATCAAAGATTTACAGTTATGGCTATGGGAATAATTGTTCAATAAAACAACATTGGTTTAGGGCTTTTCACCCTCTCCTGGTTGCAGATTACTTTGCATTCTAAAATATTTAGGGTGAACACACACAGCATATTAATGATCCAAGTCAGGAAAACGTGAGGGCCATTCCCAGACCTTCAGCTTTTACTTCTTCAAGTAGTTCATGGTGGACTTTGAGGTGTACTATGAATCATTTACTTGCAGCAGAAGTCAGTCTCTTTTCACTTTCCTGATTTTCTGTATAACATGTGAATTTTACATCCATAGAAATGTAGCTTATTCGAAACTAATCTTTTCATGTACCAACCCAAGTACAGAGAAGGACTTAAAAACAAGAACAACAAGACGGTCAAAGCAGGTTCCCTGCATTCAGCTCAAATTAAATACACCTCACAAATGTGGCACTGATTCATCGTTATACATATGCTCTACCTGTTTTTTTCTATGTGTGCCTCTGGGATATTATTTCCATCCACATACTCAATGAGGTGCCAAAAACTTTCGCACGTTCCTCATTTACTAATCCCTTCTTCTTCCTGTTTTTAATGCAGCACATGAACAGGATTCAGCCTGTGTTCACTTTATACAATAATATACATAAAAAAAACAGCTTGCACTGTGCATGGAGGGGCTGAGGAAAACAGCCGTGTTGAGGGAGGATGCTGCAACGATCCGGCTACTCAGTCTACAACCTGACTGACAATGACGTAACTGTATTACCCGCTTATTGCCAGAAAAGCAAATGAGTTCATCCACCCCACGACACATCCTCACCCCGAACGCCTCCTACGCCATTTAACGTGGTCAATGCGTAATAAAAAAAAAACAAACACATGCCTACCGACTGTGTTTGTTTTTTTTGTTTTTTTCCCATGAAAAGTAAAAAAAAAAAAAAAAAAAAACTACAGCTGGGATGACCGAGGGGAAGGGCTGATGCTGCTCCGCGGTCGCTTCGGTTTGCTAGCTATCGACAGAGTGACGCCGTTGGGCCTAAAAGAAAAAGCACCTCACAACATCTAATTACATTAAATGGCCGTGTTGGTGTTGTACACTGTGGCGACAATCCGGCCATTACGTGTGAGAAACGCCTGAGGTTGAAAAAGAAAACATTCCCGGAGCAGTACGTTTGTTTACCTTTAGCTGGGTAGCAACGATTTACTAAAAACAAACCGCTGTCATGACAGTTAGCCGGTTAGCTTGGTTTTTTTTTTTTTTGTTTTTCTTTTTTATATGTGAGCCGGTTTAAGTGCACTTTATTCCAGCACTGCTGATTACTGTCGTTATTTCAGTGCCAGTGTGACAATGCTTGGTTATATCACGATGTCCAGGGCATCCGGAGTGCAAATCCCCCGCGCAAGGGTGAAGTAACGTAACATTAGCTTAGCTGACACGGATAAGCTAGGGAAGTCAAAGCCAATATGCTACTTAGCAAGCCGACCCCTGTAGCAGGTAGCACCTAAAATGAAGCAGCTCTTGGTGTGTTGGTTTAAGTCAGAAATGTTGCCCACTGTGGTTGAAGTCCGACAAGCACACGGGTGATAAATATCTTTTAAGTCTGAGTGTTTATGATGTTCACCGACGTGCCGCGGAGCAAGGGTTAACGTTAGCATACGGTGGCTAGCTCAGCTAGCAGCACAAATGACAGACCAGCTCCGCGGATATATGTCTACGTTTTTTAATGTTACCTACTCACCTTCCTTGGTTCATCCCTTGCTCCTTGTCGCTGATAGCGGTGGTATAAATCCGTCTGTATCTTTCCGCCAGAGCCCGTCCTGAGAGTAAAAGCTGATACCGAGTCCGACAATCCGACTGGGCTCCGGGTGTCGGACAAGAACCCATACCCGAACCGATGGTGGAGAGATCGGCTCCTGCTCCAGAAATGACCCTGACACCCAGCCCCATCGACGGCGACGAGGACGGCAGAATCCCACCGCCGGCGGCCGCTGCCGCAGCAGCACACATCATCGTTTTGGAGAACAATGCATATATCACTCAAAGGATAGCACAGCTAGGTGATATCTAGCCATCAGATACAATCCGCCTGTCAATAAATCCTCCACATGTCACATCATTAGCCCTCTCCGAGCAGCCGAAAACCCCACAAATAGCATCCACGGTCCAAGTTTATTATGAGCGCAGATTGTAGCCAGTCTGGCGGTGCAGCTACGGTCTTCCGATCCGGCCACAGCGTCAACACGGTGCTGCTTTTCGCCTCTCTCTCTCTCTCTCTCTCTCCCTCCCTCTCTCTCTCTTTTCTCTTTTTTTTTTTTTTTTAATTTTGAGAAAAGAAAAATAAAATGGTATCTTTTCAAGCCATAACGAAAAATTCTCTTGAAATCACAAGAAGCGGCGCAATACGTCCCCCGAAAACCGCCCGGCTGCGTGTCGGTTTGAATCGCTCCTTGGATATTTCTTGACCCCGAAGAGGGAGCACCCTCAGTTGGGCTGCCATCTTAGCTCCATCATCCCTCCCCTCCCTGACTTGGTCTTGCGTCGCTAGCATGCCGGGATATTTTCATACGACCAAACCGAGCGATGCTACAGCTCATTTATCAGAACAATGAGCTCCATGTATAGAAGTATTCTGATCTATCTATATATATTTAAAAAAAAAAAAAAAAAAAAAAATATATATATATATATATATATATATATATATATATATAAATGAATATCCGTGCAGTTGACAGACAGCATCATAGACTCCACATTAGTTATTCTGCACAGTTTTGAATGTGGGCATTTAATTTGCAGAGCCCCTCCCAGTTATTTATTCTCTTAAAAGAGATTAAATATTCTTGCTCTCCACAAAAAAAAAAAAAAAAAAGGCTCCGAGGCTCTGGTGTGATCTGTTGTGTTGGTGTGTTGCATTTACTGGGGCTGCTTTTGGTTTTCCTCTCTCCCACATTCCAGTTCATGCTGTCCCATTGCTGCCGGCCGCCTGGAGCAATGGTCAGTGTTTGTGGTGCACTTCCCTCACAATGGCTTCGTTGAGTAACTGTGAAGTGATGCACTTTGATCACAGACATGTCTTCTCAGACAACTCACTGTTTGCGCAAAGGTTGTGGACACCTTGTGATGAAATTGTTTTAATGGCACAGTGGTCTTCCTCATTGAGCACAACAGAGTCAGTGTGCCTTTATGTGAATTTATATGACGTGACTCACTCAGTGGAATTTAAAAAAAAAATGAGCTATATGTTAATTTTAAGTGCCTCAGTAATGTAGCATGCAGATTTTGTCATTAAGGCAGCACTTTCATTTTCATTTGCCTGGTGATGGAGGAGAGACAAGGGTGCAGAATAACCAGAAATCATGCAGGAGAGGGAAAACGCAGACGTGCTGGATAAACTGAGTCAAATAGGTGGTAAAAGTCAAAACACTGCAAAGCAAAGGTGGACCCAAAAAAAAAAAAACTATAGTAGGCAATTGGTATTTCACAGATATCTACATGTCACTCATGCATGAGAACATATATGAACAGTAAACTTCACAAATGCTCTATTCTGCCAGATACCCCTGCAGTTGAATTGAAATGTATTGTCATCTTATTAAAAAGGTGGTATAAATGTATATATATATATATTGAGAGAAAGAGAGAGAGAAAGGGGGGATGAGATTACACAGGGCCGAGTGGTGCTTTATTGGCTGCAAAGCATTGCCGTAGCCCAATGACAAGAGAGGGGTCGGTCTACAGTCTCTTCTCATAGCAACCCAGGAAGCATTCAGAGATTATCATGTGTAGGATCAGAGTGGCAGCAAATATCAGCGGTGACAATTGACTCTTAACAGAAGAATAAAAATCGATAAATAAAACAGAGGGATTGTGCTATCAGGGTTTAAGTGTGAAATATTAGAAATGAATAAGAGTGTGGTTGAAATGTATGGTAATGATGTACCATAAAAGCACTATAAATACACTGTCATAAAAACAGACAATATGAGAAAGATGCAGTCACATTCGGAGGCTGCTCATTTAACCCCTGGTTGGCTCAGCACTGTCCACTTACTGCAGAATGGGAGGCAGGACATGAAGGGTATCTAGATCAAGAGGATGCCAAAGGTCAGCCAACAAGTGCGCGCTGAACTGGTAGAGATGAAATGCAGTTGCCATAAACACACCCAGGAACACCTACAATAGTTCTCAATCAGTTTCAGTTCAAAGTCCCACTCCGTTCTGATCAGAGAACAGGTTACACTCATTTCTGCTCCTTTGACTCAATGAACTCTGACTCATCAGGACATGTATAACCCTGAGCAACTTGTTATAAGGATTCCTCCTAGTTGAGCTGCAACACCAGCGTCTTCGTGTCAGTTATTGTAACTTTAGCACCACCAAGTGTCAGTGATGAGCTTTGATTTAAATTAATACAGCCATGCAGTGTGCGCATGCTTGCCCATAGGCAATAGCCGTAAACAGTGCCACTGAATAATGTGCAGCAGCCGGTTGATATTTAGGCTGTCTGGATTCTTTGCATTCCATCATCATCAAGCGTTCACCTACAAGTATCAGGCTGTCACACCCTCGCAGACTATGCTACTTTCATACCAATCATTACCTCGAACATGACACTCCCAGTCACGAAGCTCTCATTCACAGACACATTTATTATAACTTTGGTTTTATTTGCACTGCCGATCACTTAATTCTTGTTGTATCAATTAAGCTCTGTCTCTCATGTGGCACCTCACGTAGTCCTCTGGCTCTGCAATAGGCCTGGTCTTTGACACATATCATTATACATCACGTAAAATGTCATTTATTAGAAGATCCATTAAAAATTAAGGATGTGGTAACACCTGCCCAAGAATCAGTGGATGGTGGTGCGCTGTGTGGCTTTCCTTTGTGTTTTAAGTTTCTTTGTGATTGGCTCTAAAATTATAATGTTCATCTCAGATATAGATGGATAATGACATTCTTCCAACCTTCAAGGTTCAAAGTGGCAAGTAAGTCCTATATCTAGATGAGAGATCAGTGTATACTTGACAAATGTTCAATATTCAAGATGTTTTATTGTCATATGCACAATAAAAAACTCAGCAGCAAAACCACACAATGAAATTCTTACTATCCGTTCCTCCACACCAGACAGGACTTTAGCGAGACATGGGACGGATGGGGATTAAGGGGGGACAAATGTGCACACAAGGATAAGAATAAGAATTGAATAGTAATATAAAAAGAGTGTAAATATATATAATATACAATATAGTAAAATAAAGAAGAGAAACTGTGTAGTTCAAGCAATGTCACAGTGAATAAATAAATTATTTTAAAAATAGGTGATTTCATCAAATTCAGATATAGAGCCGGTCAGTGAGGCAAAAAACCCTACACACGCTTTGGATTTTTGCTTCCTTGACACCAAACAACAATAAGTTGCATTACAGGTCCTTCAGCACCTCACCCATGTCACTTTTTTCAAACTTACATGCAGAAAGCATTACAATTAATAAGACATGACTGGTGACGATGGATGAAGAGAGAGACTGTACTCTTTGATTGTTGTGTAAAGCCACACCCTTGGGCGGCCTTGGAATCTCCTCTCCTGCCATTAAAGCAGAAGGACTGACAGGACTACAGTTGCATACGACATTGTGAGAGACAGGTGCTGCGTTTGCTGTCTATTTTCAGCAGGTCTTCTCTGAAGGTAAGTCACATTCTGACTCCTTTGTCATTTTATGGTTTCAGTTAACGTATAAGCAATTTCCATTAATGTGAAAATATGCTTAAATACATAAATGATTCAATGTGAGGTACTGAGTTGGCTGAGTTTTACACTGAAGCGCCTTAGGTGCTGAAAATGCGTAAAATATACATACACTTGTTTGTGTATGAGGATCATGTAATGGTGCAACTATAATTGTAGAGAATTCATCACCATACGTGTGCTTTTCTAGTGACTTTATGAGGAATATAGAAATGTGTGACTGTACTTACAGGTACAGACATACATTAGACACAACAACATGGCATATATAGACACAATCCAGGATTTCTGGTTATATTACACAAGATGAATCTCACTGGCTGTAGAATACAAGAAAGACAACCAGCTGGGCTCATTTGTACAGTTTAACAACATGTTTGGTCATGAAAAAGTTTTTCAGTTACAACAGTAAAACCTGCAAGAAAACATTGTGTAATCAGAACATATTTCAAGGACGGTGTCTGGATTGGGCCCCCTATTTCAATAATAATAACTAATTCAGGTTTATTTTTTTGACAATGGCCATCAGTTTCAGTAAAAAAAAAAAGCTCCAAGACCAACTGAAGACCAGACACTGTCAACCACATTACGACAAGACATGCAAAAAAAAAACTCCACACAAGCCAAGATAATCGCAACGAACCCAACACTGTTTTGGGACAAATAAAGTCATCCAAAGACTGATCGCATGTATGATAACTGGACAGATGTTGAAGTTACAGTTACAGCTTCTCTCACAGATAAATACCTTTTCATTCAAGCTTCTGATATGAAAGTCTTAGCGCCTGGAATGTGAAGTGCAGTTGAAAGGTCACAATCTTTATCATCATTTGTTAATGACGTGTCACTGGTACGTCCCTCCACTCTGCTGACAAAGGTGTGTTTGGACAAGGTGTGTTATGGAGGGTGGGCGTGTCTTCATGTGGGTTCAGATCAAGACAAACCAGTTTAAGGATTAATCACTGAATCTGGAGTTGAGCAGAGCCCAAGTTGATAACGCTGCAGCTGACAGATGCCATCTGATGATAAAAAGACATGCTAGATTAAAAGATCTGTTTTAAATTAAGATCAGACTCCAGGTTAAACATATCCACTTAAAGGGCACTATGGAGATCAATGTTTGGAAGGTCTCAGTCCACAGTACCGTCTAGTGGTTCATACATTGTGGTTTCCTTAGGTTATAATTCCCCTGTTTTTTCACACCAAACAGGGAAAGCAACAAGATGAGCTGGTATTCATCCCAGACATGTAAGTACAAAGTGGAATATAAAATAATGAATTACTAAAAAAATATTTTAATATTTTAAATCCATAAACTTAAGAGAAAAGATTCAAAATTCAAAGGCTTTATTTGTCAAAAGATTTTTAGTTTTTGTTTATTAGTTGTTTAGTTCCAATCAGCTTTATTTAAACTATTTTACCACAAAGTATAATATTATAAGAGTAGAGTTAAATACTAATATAGGTTGTGGATATGTTTTGTCATCTGGAGGTGCCACATTATTCTTGTCTTGCGATTACAGCCAGGAGCACCAGGCCCAGCCAGATGGTAGAGGACAGCAAGAGGAAGTCAAATCTCCTGAAAGACAACAGCTGGATCAAAAAACCTGAGGATGAGGATGAAGCTGTGGAGTAAGTCATATAAACCATAGACACTGAAAAACAGGTTGTCTACGCTGCAACACAAAGAAGCCTCAGGAATGAGTGCAATTGTTGGGTGTGTCCTCCATTTTAAAAGAAAATCTGAATAATTTTTCTGTCTTCTTCTAGCCGGGACCCAAACTATGGCAAATCTATTCTGGGGCGGTACAGATCCAATGAAAATCTGGAGAGGTAAAATAAACATGCCAACCTTTCCTTGAATAAAGGGAAAACTTGTGAAAAGCTGTTACTTTCTGAGGTAAACATAAATGATCATTTCACCAATCCTTTCATTTTATTCAATCATAGTTCAGAGGATAACGAAGTGAAATCAACAACTACCACCACTGTAAGGACACCAACGTCAGTGCTGGCTCTCTCCAAGAGGTATCATCTCTATAAATATTCTGGTGTCTTTTTCCAACATCAATACAAGAATCTACTGGATCTTTTTTTTTTTTTTTTTTTTAATGTAAGAAAGCAATAATCAATTGTGTCATTGCAGATTCAGTGGAAGCCAGGACGAGCTGAAGAGCAGGTCAGTACAATATATGAATAGAATTATAGGAGATTTTTATATACATTAAACTGTGGTTTAATTAAACTTCTCGTTTACTTGCAGCACCCTCCCTCCAAGTAGCCCCACATCTTCCTACACTAAAAGGTATCTTCATAAAAACTAAACTAATAGTGAAATATTAAGTAATTTTTAAGTACATAAATGTAATAATCTGAATCTTTGTTACAGTACCTATTCATCCCTGAAGTCTCCAAGCACGTATGTAAAGTTTGTTACATGTCATGCAGGAAAACTCAGCAGAGAAACAATGACAGCATTGAATAACATTGTTTTTACTGTCATTATAGCACCACCACGTCCAAGACTACTGTCACAGAGCAGGCAAAAACAAGGTGCACAACAAATTCTTCAGACTAACAAGGGAAACTAAGAAACAGAGCACACAGAAGCACCTTGTAACTTTTCTTTTATGTTACTCTTCCTCCAGCACCACAACCTCAACGATCACCAAGGATGGAAAAACCACAAAGACCACCACCACCACCAGCAAGACTGTCGGGTAAAGACTGTCAGCGTTAATATACACCATCTTACTGCATATATTACCAACAGACACTTTTTTTAAAAAACTAATGAATTAATGTATTAATTCATTCATTTATTTATTTTATAGCTCTCCTACAGTTAAATCTCCCACCAAGACTGAGACATTCACTGAGCGAGTCCTGTCTACAAGCAAAGAGTACATATAATTTTTATTATCTTTTTTGGACTAAAGTATAAGTACCAGAACATAAATATAAATGATAAAACTCAGTTTACAATGAAAAGAAAAAACTTGTCATTGGTATATTTCCAAATATAACATTATTGAGCTGCTGATACTGTTCCACATTAATGGTCAGGGCAGTTTTCTCAAACTTCTGTGTGTGAGTTTCTTGTCATTTTGTCAATCATGTAATGTTAGTTTGATCGGCCATCTGTTCACACAGGGCGGTATACTCGAACTTCACCCCTACCAAAACAACCAAGGTGACTGAGACAACTGTCACCAGTGATAAGAGGTAAAACACTTTCACTTTCAATTGTAACAGTTAGAGCTTAACGCTGTCCATGACGGTAATGGTTTATTTTATTTTTTATTTTTCCAACAGTGCAGACAGTAAACTTAACGACGCACTCATCCTTTCTCTGAACAAGGATGAGTCCTCACCCTCAGACAGGTGATCAAGAAAATGAATTGTCTTCATCGGGGCACCAGACTATTGCTAATAATATGTTTTACTAAGGTATTTTTTCTCCTTTACAGTAAAACAACTGTCACTACAACTGAAACTGTGATCGTCAAGAGCAGCCCCGTCACAAGGTGAGTTTCATCCTGTACAGTTAGTGTGATGAATGCGCTGGTCATTTTTCTATATTTTACCTGTCAACAAATCTAAAAATAAAGAAATAATGAACGAAGCAACAAAGACTTTTTCTTCTTAACAAGTCTACATAACCGAAGCCGCATATATCTTTTTGCTCTGAGCCACACAGCTTCACTGAGCCATTATGCAATACATTTTCATCTCAACCTCTGGAGATATGTAGGATCATTTTGGGCCCAGGTGGCCTTCAGGGGCTCAACTGCTGCATGAGTGCGTAGTGTGGTTCTGCAGTGCCTCATGTCTGTTCAGTGTGTCTGAGGCGTGCAGCCATTCAGCCAGGATTAAAGAGGAAATGTGATAATGACCTTTTTAAGTTACCTTATTCTCTGATATTAGCTTCTTTTTCACATCAGACCATGTAAAGGAGCATATGCATATTATATAATGTAGTAATTACTGCACTTACAGTTTTGTTTTGTTTTGTTTTTTTCTTTACTACTCAAGTTTATTCAGTCTGGGATGGCCTTTGGTTTTTGTTGGTGACTGTTCATCTGCTAATTAACAATTGATTTACCTTTTGTTGAAATAATTCGTCTGCAGCACTGAAGACATGCTCTATGATACACTCATTCCCAAATCCACCAAAGACGACGCCACAGACAGGTAACGTTTGCAAACTGATTCCTATTTGCAACACTCCACTTCTAAATTTCCCACATTTTGGATTCATAATTTCCAAATGAGTTCATAAAAGGTTTATAAGCCATTGTAGTGTGATTGTAATTGTTTATGAATGGCTGTTACTATGACTTGATTAAACTGATTATGTAATAAGTAATATCCATTTAATTACAGCAAAACAAATGTCTACACTACTGAGACTGTGACTGTGAAAAGCAGCACCGAGTGAGTTACTTCACCACAACTTACGTACCGTGAAAGTTGCATTAAATATCAGACAGTCAGTTATAAATATTTTCCTGTTTTTTTTTTGTTTTTTTTCAGAGATAGCATAAAAACCTCACCCACAATAAGGACTTCTTCTACGTAAGCTAAACCTTTGTCAATTATTTGTATGATAAATAGACCTATCAGGAGGATGGCAGCAAAAATCACTGTATACTTAAAATATTGTTGTATTTGCAGGGCTGAGGATGACTTATATGACACTCTGCTGCCCAAAGGCATTACATCTGTGTCTTCTCCTGTCAGGTGAGGTGATTTTGTCTCAGTGATTGACTTGGGGGAAAAAAAAAAAACAACAACAACCCAACTAATTATCCTGTGAGTTAAACAAGACACTGATATTGTCACCTGCAGCTCGAGCATCACAAAGCGAGAGGTTGTGACGGTGGAGAGCAGCAGAGGGTGAGTCCTGGAAATGAACGACAGTTTATTCTGTTTCGTCTGTAATACTCTTTTCTCATGATGTTTTCTGTGCCAAGTAGGGGAGAAACCCCAACTCTGTCGTCACCGTCCTTTTACAGAAGCGGCAGGTAAACATGCAAACATATTTCATTTTACAGAATCAGATTGACAAAATGTGTCTATTGAAGCAAGTGAGAAGAAGAGCTGCTGACAAAAAAGTACTGTAATGCTGATAGAGGAATACATGTCCAACTTGTTCCTCTTCCTCTTTGATGCAGTTACAGCTCGTACACTGATGATAGTCCCTCCACCCGCACCACATCCTACAGCACCAAGCCCAGGTAAACATTTGACTAATCATTATTGCTCACGCATGATGAAAATACAGCTTCGTTCACACACACACACACACACACAGTCCTCCTGCAGATAGGAAGTTCAATCTAACAATGCTTTTACTTTTTATTCGCTCATGTGACCTGTGGTTCATTTTGTCCTTGTACAGCTATGAGTACACCAGTATCACTAGTCCCACTGTGTACTCCTCATCATCATACAGGAGCAGCAGGTATGAGATTATCTTACATACGATTGGGTTTGATATTGGTACTCAGTTATATAATCACAGAATTATATCAGAGTAAAGTAAGACTCTAACTGAAACTCTCACAGCAGGTCAGATGACCTGGATTCACTCTACCCCAGCTCCTCCATGAGGAGTTCCTATAAAACTTCTGAGAGGTAAGAAAAGTGCCTGACAGTCTTTCATCACCTTAGAAACACTAGTTTTGCAAAGAATTTTCACAAGTTGAATAGTTTTCACATGGATTTGGGTCACACTACTGTTTACACATTCAACAATGAACTTATAACATAGACTAAAAACACCTTTAATATATGTTTAATCCACTTTATTATCCTTTTGCGTACAGGACGGTGCTTGAGAAAGACCTGTGCACTTCTTGTCGCAAGCCCTTCACTGGTGATGCCAAGATGGTCCTGGATGACTTGAAGATCAATTGTCATGCATCCTGCTTCAAAGTGAGTGAATTAGTTAAGTCTCCTAATGTACGTTAAAAATATAACTAAAGTAAAAGGCCCAGGGCTTTTAGCTCATGACCATAAGTACAAGGTTTCAGATAAATGTAGTAAAAGTAAAAGTGTGTGGTAATATTCCACTGCTGGTAACCAGATGTTATGGGAGACTGTGCAGCTGACTGCTCAGCGTGTATCTCTGTCCTTATGTGAGTGTTTGTTTGAACAGTGTGAGGTGTGCAACACCACTCTGGGTCATCTGAAAGCCGGGGACAGCATGTGGATCTACAGACGCATGGTGCACTGCGAGAACTGCTTTGAGATCACTAGAGGTAAAGTGGAAAATGTACTCCCAGTCCTTCATGTCAATGAATATTACTCTGAAGTCAATGAAAACGAATTTAACATGTGATCTCCTTTTGACCCAACAGATAAATGGCGTCGCTGAGTCTCTCCCTGAGCTTTGAATGGTGATTACTATGTGACTAAATAGAAAATGAATATTTGTTGATTGGGGTGACGGCGGTTTTCCTGCACTGACACATGTGGGACTTGGTGTTCTGATACATCTGTTACATTACAGATATATTAACTATTTTAGTAACATGCACACACTATTGCAGCTATTTAACATGATATTTTTCTTTCTGTAGCTACTTTTTCTGACGTTTAGCATAGCATTTATGTTAGTATGCTAAATCTGCCTGTGGGGCGTAGCACTGTTGTGCGAAATGTGTTTGGAGATGTTGCAATATATTGGGCCGGGGTTTTTTTTTCTGTGTGCAATAAAGGCAATTGATTCTTCATTATCAAAAGGCAGTAAAAGGTGTCATTTATTTTAGTGTATGGATGCCCTGTTGTTTGTTTATATCAGTCTTGTCTCTATAGTTAGCATGTTTACTTCTGAGATATTTTTCTCTCATCAAGATAAATCTTGATAATTGGAGGAAAATAATTTGTGTGATCATATAAATCATATAAATATCCTACATGTATTTCTCAGATTCACACTTGTATGTTTTCCACAGATTTACTTAAAATGTTAATTTGTATTCACGATGTAGTTTTTGCCTCAACTGATGAGATAATTGAATCATCTCCATGCAGATGTAGCCATCTCTTTGTGGTCGTTCTGTGTCTCTTTGTAGCTATTTTGGTCTTTGTGGCCATTTACCATCTCGTTTTTATTGTAGTCTGCCTCTTTGTGGCCGTTGAGTGCGTAATTGTTGTCGTTATGCAGCTCTCTTTGTGGTTGTTTCGCATCTCTTTAGGGCTACCACATGGATCTGTTCAGTTAACCGTGCATGTGGGTGGCTGTCTGGGGTTTTTTTTTTTTTTTTTTTTAATCTTTTGTTTTTTTATTTTTTTAGGGGGTGATTTGGATACTTGGATTTATCTCATCGGTATTTCTTAAACCATCTCTGGGTCTCAGCAATGACTTTGCTGTTTCTGTCACAAACAGACCTCCATTTAGAAGGCTGTTTTTTTTTTTTGTTTTTTGTTTTTTGATGAAGAAAGTGTGTCACAAAAACTATCTGAGCCACATTCACAACAACAACGACAACAACAACAAAATAAAAATAATAAATAATAATAAATCTTAGTCTGCTTCAGTAACGAATAGTTGCTCAGCAGTGGTGTGATGGGAGTTGAACTCCAGACTGCTGACCAATGAGAAGGAGGCTGAGCAGTCATACCAGCAGCAGCGGCAGCAGCAGCATCAGTGTGTATGTGTGTGTGTGTGTGTGTGTGTGTGTGTGTGTGTCTGTAGTAGTAGTAGCTTTAAACAGGGGAATCTGGACACCCTCTCTGAATTGAACAGGGACCTTCTGCGGGCGGGCCGTGCGCCTTATTGCCTCTCTCCATGTGCTCTTTACCAAATGGAGGCAGAAGTGTTGAACCCCCAGATGATGGCAGACGTCAACGGCAACAATAAAATCACCAACGCGGAGCTGGAGGTGCTGAAGCTTCAGGAGCTGGTCCGAAAATTGGAGAAGCAAAACGAACAATTGCGCACACGAGCCAACGCTGTAAACAATTGCTCGGCCGGCCCTCATCTCCAGACCTCCCTGTCGTGTCTGCGCGGCGGCTCTGCCGACCATTTCTCCTGCAAACATGGCATCTCCAGCCCGACACGGTCCCATCCGTGCGCCCCCGAGGAGCCGTTCGCCTATTTCCAGCCGAGCTCGGTGTCTCCCGACGCCGCCGCCGCGGAGGACGGAGGAGGCGCCGCCGCTGGAGAAGCGACTGTTTGGGATGAGGTGGATGTTTTGGACCTGAACGCCGTCCTCCCTGTCGGGGAGCCGGAGAGCTGGTAACCGTGCATGTCTTGGATTGATGCCTTTGTGAAATGAGATTTAAGAAAACAACAGCTCCCTTTGTGTGTCTGTGTGTTGTTGTTGTTTTTAATGACCCAGCAGATGCTTCGCAGGCCGCCAGTTTAGAGACATCAAGTGTAAGGCGACCCTGCCATGTATCCTCTGATCGATTACACTATTGATCCCTCTGTAAAATCAGGAGGTTGGCAGAAACTGTGAAACGGGGAAGAACAAAATTAGATCAGACTCAAGCTTTGGGCATCCCAGAATGCAGTGTGTCTGCAGCATAGGTATGAGTTGAGAGTCAGACAGCACTGGGATGAAATTAGAAACAGTGACCTCCTTCAGCTGGTGATCAAACAGCCCGGCTTTGTGTGCAGCGTGGAGCCTCCAGGCTGGACTACTTTGAGAAAGCTGTATCTGCTGACTTGGGGAGCTCAAGCACTGACATGATGACTGCTGATGGCGTTTGCACTTTTGTGTATCTGATGTGATGATGTGGAAAAATGTAGCACACAGCTGAAGGCAGCAGTGATACACTCACACAGTGTGCGTTCAGTCCATTTAACACAACCAAACGGATCCACCGAGTCCGTGTGACGCTGCGGCCTGGCTGCTGAATAACAGATCAGTTCTGGTTGGTTCACGTTCTTCTCCCTAGATGCAGAGGAGGCATCATTTTTTTAATAACCCAGTTTAGATCCCTTTTAGGAATATGCCACTCCAGCGTCACACGCTGAGGCATAAGTCTCGAGGGATGCAATGAATAATCATTTTCACTTTTCGAGACTCATGTATTCATCATTTGGTGTATAAAATACTAAACACTAGATTTTTATTTGATCGTAAATGACAAAGACAAGCAGTAAAAAGAGAATATTTAGAAATGTTGCTTGGAAAACAGGGAAGTTTATTCATTATGATATTATACTTGTTAATTATTCTCATGTTGACAGTCTAATACATTCAGTGTTAGTGTCTGC
Source organism: Echeneis naucrates (assembly GCF_900963305.1). Taxonomy (NCBI): domain Eukaryota; kingdom Metazoa; phylum Chordata; class Actinopteri; order Carangiformes; family Echeneidae; genus Echeneis; species Echeneis naucrates. The sequence goes on along the minus strand of NC_042531.1, from coordinate 6,069,456 downwards.
CTGTCAGAGTCAGAAGAGATAAACCTCCTATTGTGGCTGTTATACATCACTGCAATGAATGAATCTGTCAATGCCAGAGTTTTTATTTTACATGGTTGGTTTCATGGGTCAGGTTGCCAATAAAATGGCAATTTCCCTTTGTGGGAACTTTGAATTTTACTGTTATTTGGATTATATTGACAATCACTCCCTTTACACAGCCAGATGTTTACTTTTGCTGTAAAATGGCTTCATCTCAGACAGCATTACATCTGATATATACTGGAGAGTAAAACTCAGCCCTCCAGACCTCTGGCTAATATTTTGTCTGGACACAGATTGTTCTACAGCCTCCAGCTTATGTGAGTGAGGTTCTCACCGTAAAGTAACTGTGTGTTATATTGTGCTATAAAAGTAGCAGGACTAAACTGAGGGGGGGGGGTTGCGTTATGTTCCAGGCTCTATGTGAGTCCCAAAGCCAAGCTGCAGAATGAGAGCGTCCTCAGTCCTCTCCAGTGGTGCAGGCAGGTCCTGGACCACCCGGGGCCTGAGGTGGAGCTGGCTAAGATGACCCTCTGTCACAGACTGGACCAAGGTACGGCATACTTAGCAGTCAGATTACTGGCCTTCATCCTCAGCCACATCTGGACATCTGTTTCTCTGGCTTTCTGACATGTGATGATAAGCTGTGACACACTTCACCCACAAAATGTCTCCACGTGCAGCAGGATTTCAGTTTGGGCCCGTGGGAGCAGACTGCTTTAACACAGCTCAGCCGTTTTGAACCATTTCACCACTTAACTCACCGTCTAAATTTATGGGCTTTAATGTACCTCAGCCAACTTCCCACTGTGATTATTTCTGTTCTAGTGGACTTGGATGGACTCCCATTTTGACACATATCACTGTTTCTACAGAACCATTAAGATGAGTTTAAAGGATTTGCCATTATGCGGCTATAAAAAAGAAACAGTGTGATTCAGAGGAACTCGTGTTGTACCGTTCCATATTGTTGTTAAGGGGCAAACAGTGTAGGCATGTAGAGATTAATTTAAATCTCTGAAAGCATCACCATCTTTACATTATATAACCACCATCAACCAGCTGGTTATGTAAACACATACAGGAACATACATCTACATTTTTAAAGGGTCCATATTTTACACTTTTCTTTGAAGTTTTTATATCCATAAGAAAACATGTTTGGCTACTCGCTCCCTGAGGCTTCTCAATGGAGATCGAGGAACAAAAGGCTAGTGAGGGCCGGCTCGGGTGAGAGTAGTGATTTCAATGCTTTGACATCACGAAGTCCTGACAATTCATTTTTAGGCCCAGTAATTGAATACAGGCTGTGTGTATTTCTAAACCTACTGAACACGTGGATACTTTCACAGTATGAAATAGAACCAAACCTGCTTCATAATAAAAGAGAATTCAAGAGGAAATGAGTCGATTTTAAGGCTCTGTGCTAAGCTAAGATACGACTTTAATGTTGCATGGACAGATGGGAAAGTGGCGTTCATCATAAACACTTATCTACTGTATGTTGGCAGCCCCCGGACAGCAACAGATATCTCATTCACCTCTCTTCAGGAATTTCACATGCACCCAAGTGTCCTGGATTTGAGTCTTGTCCTGGTTTTGATTATATTTAGAATATAGTGGAACATTTGCACAGGACACAGTAAGACCTTGCTCTTCAGTTGCCTGCGTAGATGATTGTAACATTATCCAGTTAGTTGATGATCTGTGGTGTCTCTGTCTTTGGCTCATCGATCTGATTAGTCATTTCTCTACTGAAGAGTCATCTTAAACAATTAAGGACAAACATTGAATCAAATCTAGAATTTGCAAGAGTGAACAAACCACTGTCACTATTCATTAAATCGTTAATCACCATATATCACCACCATATTTAGTTTTTCTCATTGAAGACTTCCTACCATATGTTGGGTTTGCACCTGAATAACCTGGATATGTCATTTAAATACAATTATATCCTGTTTTATATTGGTTGGATGTTGTCTATATGCACTAACACATAACCATAATACTAGAAAACCCCATCAGTGTGCTATGAATTGATATTAGCTGCCAGACCCAGTTTTAGATTTGGTTCTCCACCGGCTGGTTCTACACTCCTGCAAAGGGATATGGTTGCCATAGAAACCATGCTTACATGAACTGAGGTTTTGTTTGGGCTTTTTTTTTTTTTTTTTTGGGGGGGGGGGGGTTGTTTGTTTAATAAAAGATTTACCCTGCATAGCCTGTATTATCAAAGCACGTACTGTTGCACACGTTGGTGTATGTATGTCTACCACTTTGATTTGAAACTTAAAAACTGTTTTTAAAGCGCCGTTATATATTTGCAGGCCTCCTCTGTCCGTGCTGTGATTGAATTCTGCATATTTGTTACTGTTTGATTGGATGTTCGTCAGTGTGTTTACAGTTCAAGGTCCCCGTTTTTCTCTAAAGCTGTATTCAGTGAAGCTTTGGCTCCCCTCCTATGGGCCATGAATACATCCTTGTCCCTGAGCTCCAGTGGCTGTTGTTTGTGTAACTTGCTGTGAATGCTAGTTTTTATCCAATAGTGCTTGAGCCTAATTGTGTCAGGAATGCCAAATGCTGCACTCTGTCAGGTGTGTGCCACTCTGACTACCGATCAGTGGGGGTGAGCTTAGTGTTTACACACTGGCGCACACATTGACAACACATTATCTCATCTCATCCTGGTCATCTTAGTCTAATCTATTCAGCTGTTAAAAAAAAAGAGCAGTGCTACTTTCTGTTAGGGGATATTTTATTTGAAGTTTTTAAGTTGCAATAGAACTTTTTAATTGTTATTTCATAAGAGCAAGAAGATGGACTATTGTGCTTCACATCTTAGAATGATTTATTATGATGACATCGACTGTATGTTAGTTGGGTTTATCAATCCATTCCTATTATTATATTTATGATGTGTATTGATTGTGTTGACATTTCTTGCAAACCAAATTACCCCTCAGGGACATAAAGAGTTTTTAATCTAATGTAGTACTAAGAGAATATTTGAGGTGACAAACAGACCCTCGCAACCTCAAATTAGTGGTTTGTCGAGCATTATGACTGGTTTATTTTACTGATGTATAAATATAATAATGACCATGAAAAGCTACAGCACATAATCTTCTAATATGATATAACAAATATAACAATGATAATAACACAAATCAAATTTAAGCTTTGTGAATTAAATCTCTCCAAGCCAAAGTAGACCATAGTAGACCTAATTCTGATTTTCGGAATAAGTTCTAGCCGACATGCACAATCCCTGCTTATCCTAATACCTCTCCAGAAAAATCTGTTGTTTAGCCCAATAAGCCGCAGCGGTAAGCTAAACCTCATCCACTCTTGTATCAGCCCAATCATTTAAAACATCAATACTGATCTGTAAAAACCAGATTAACATTTGGCTGGGGTGAGTTGAAATGAAATCAATGTACTGTATGCGTGCATGTCGATGTCTGTGTGTTGTGTGGTAAAGCAATCAGACTAACATTTCCTTTTCTACGATCTTGTGTCTAGCTAAGCGGTGGCGAGGAGTCTCCTCCGTCCGTCCGTACAGCTGCATAGAAGGGCTGCCCACCCTCAGCTGCCCCGTCCTGCCTTACACTAAATCTGCTGCACTAACAGAGGCCCCAGGTAACACACATGCACAGAGGAAATGTGGCCACATACTAACGGCTGAATCGCAGATTTAATTTATGACTTAATTTGCATGGCTGGTCTTCAAGTAGCATACTGGGCAGCCTTGTTTGTTTATCACTTATCAAAGGTCAGTAGGCCGGTCAACTGGTTAATTCACCGCTTTGATTTTCACCAAAATATCTCACATCATCACATTATAGAGAATGAGTCCTATTGACTGAGGTGATTCCCTGATTTTTCTTCTGATGCCACAAACAAGACATTTTTTTTACTTTACTTGTAAGATTACAGAAATTGCAACACCTATGAGAGGGATTAGCACAAAACCAACTTTCATGATGCCACAAAAACCTTGGATGGACATTCAAGTGGCCCTCAGGATGAAATATAGTGACTGTGGTGATCTCTGACCATCAGGTCACCACTTAGTTGTAAAACTGATGGGATTCCAGTTAATCTGAGGTATACTGGAGTTTAATGATTAGTCTTAAATTATGAAATGTTAACGGGCTAACACAATAATTGACATTACATATAACACTTTTCCTGCTAACCATCAGCATGTTCACATTATTTTGACTGTAAAGCTTTTGTCTTCCTGCCTCACAGATCCACCAACATGTTTCTCCTGCCCTAGTTTCAAAATTAACACTGGAACTAAAATACTCACTGGATGTACAAACGAGGGCTAATTATCTTACATTTTCTTCACCAATATGTGAAACTTTATGCACGGAAATCTTCATTGCTAAAAATGAAACCACATCTTTTCTTGAATCTCCCTGTACTTGCTCCATTTTCACATCCAATGAAAGAATGCAGAGCCAAAAGAATCTTCCTAAATACTTTAGGAGCTCACTGTACAAACATAACCCAGATTCTGAAACAACTTGGTACTTGCAGTTTGCACCCAGATTACAGCAAAATGCAGGGAAGAGATTATAAATTCATGATTTGCGGCAGCTGGAGACAAGCATGCTCGAACACCACCACAAAAAAACAACCTTCTGCTCTTTTATCTATATTTCACATCGACACGGCCTGTAAGTGCAGGTGGAGTTAATAAATGTCTCCTCTGCTGTGCTCTCATCTTTTCAGCCCCACTGACATCGTCTGGACAGTCTTTTCTTCAGCCGAGTCTCCCACTCAGGGCCAGCTGCAGCCTCGGTGACAGAGCGCCCACCTTCCTATCAAACTCCACTCTCCACAGTAAGACCCGATGCTCTGTCACTCATTTCTACAGCGTAACCTTGTGTGAGGCAGAATGCAGTCTTATGAAGTGTGTTAAAATAAACACTGTCTCCCTCCCGTGTGTGTTTTATTTTTTTAGATGTGGGTCGCCGGCACGCAGCAATCAGTCCCCAGTCTTCCCTGGACAGCGAAGTGGGTGTTTCAGAGCTGGAGGATGACTCCATCTCTATGAGCTACAAACTACAGGACATGACAGACGTGGAGGTCATGGCACGACTTCAGGAGGAGAGTGAGTCAACCATCTGAATTACTTGAGGGCATTAAAGAGCACTGAGAAAACGTAATATAAGTAAAATATATCTGAGCTTTGAAGTGAAAATACACCATGACAATCCTTGTTCCTCCGACCTTCTTTACATTAAATATACATCATTTTTATGGTAGTTCTGCATTACACAGTGTTGTTTTTCTGGGCTGGCACGCTCACACACACAATGCACAGTCCTGAGACTGAAATGGATTACTGGATTACTCATGTATGTCTAAAACCAAGATAAATGTTTGACCCTTGAACAGCTGAACTCGAGCAGACAGTGATATCTTGTTTATGAATAATGCAGAAGGTTTCAGGAGAAAATCTTCCCAGTATCAGCCTGGTCTTCTGATTCACTGACTAAATAATGGATGAGGGGTGCATCCAGAGGGGATTGGGTCATAGACCATGGAGGTCCACGAGGTTCTGGCTCGTGTTTTCCACAGATAATAGCAACAATCTGTCACCTTGTAGGTCTCCGGCAGGACTATGCCTCTACCTCAGCAACAGCCACAGCCACAGTCAGCCGTCGGAGCTCCAGCTTCTCATTACACTCCCTGAGGCGCAGCGAGATGGATCTGGAGGAGGAGGATGAGGAGGATGAAGGGTACGACCAGCTCCCCCCCCCACAGCCTCGACTGTTCCGCACAGGGTCTATGCAGAGGGGCAACCTGCCCCACTCTCACACCTTCTCCAGTATCAGAGACTGCAGACGCAGCTCGACCACCCCTCAGTTTTCACTCAGTGGACTCTCCCAGTATTCTGGGCCTTCCAGCCTGACCACGGAAACACACTCAGTATACAGGAATAGCACAGGTGAGTGTCGAATGAAGCCCTTCTTCGCTGTTCAATGTATTTCACTACGCTACCTGGATTTCTTCTGTGAACTAAAGCTGAATGTCCCAGTTCAGGCTTAAAGCAACGGATTTACCCACATTTGAGATGTCCTTCATTTCTGTCCAGACAGTTTTTCTGTGTGCCAAGACGGATTTCAGAAGTGATCGTGGTTATAGGATTTATGTTCATGTCAGTCTACTCTGTCCTGTCAGTCACATACAGATGTTGTAGTTTACGATAAGTTTGACCTAATGAGGAGCAAATGTGAAAATTAGGACATGAACATACCAGGCATATTTAAGTTTCACTTAATTTACTGAAGGGTTTCCTGTGGTTTTATTTTGAAATGTGATAAAAATTTCCAAATCCTCAAATTGAGTCAAAATGTGCAAAACCCGCTCTGGTTTGTTGATTTGGTTACATAGACAAACTACGGAGAAGCATGCCAAACTTGATCCGAGCTCCCAGCATGCCCAGCGTTCCCAGTATTCCTTGTCTGGCATCTCCTGTCACACCCCCCTCCCACGGCCCCTCCTCCTTACCAACGATATCCTCCCTCCGGAGCAGCCAGAGCTTTGACTCATCAAGTGGGCTCGCACGGCTCCAGTCCTCCAGTAAGGCTTTGCTCCTCATGTCTATGAATAAATCAGCCATTTTAGGCAAATTTCTATTCATGACTTAATATAAAGCACTGTTGTTTTTTTTAAAGGCATGGCAATTTCACTGCTTTCATGTTAATTCTCACATTTCTCTTTTTGTTTCAGTTCCCTCCCCGGGCCAGCTCACTCAGCGAGTCCAAAGTGTGGCGAACTTCCCCACCACTCCCAGACACCCGCTAAAAGCCACAGCGTACGTGAGCCCCACAGTGCAGCAGGGCCCCACCTCCAGCTCTCTGTCCACCTCTACCAGTCTGCACGCCATCCCGAGCAGCATCGCACTGCCTCAGCCCCTCAAACCCAGCAGCAGTCTGGTACCACAGCCCCTAAAGGCCAGCGCCAACCAGCCGGCTGCCCCCCGCAGCTCCCTTCCCCGCCCGGCCTCCTTTGTTGGTACAAGTGGTGTTCCACGTGCAAGTAAACTTGCCCCCCCCACACGCAGGTAAAGACAGAAACACCGTATCATATATAAAATATACTGCTGGCAAAACAGTGTACAGTATATAGAGGCCGATGTGTTGCACATTCTGTATTATGAATTTATCAATCAGTTAGTTGATTGATAAACAATATTGATTGTTTCAGGTTGTAAAAATATAAAAACGTGTTGCATGATAGTAAATTTAATTTATGGGGTTTTTGGACATTTAGATTGAAATTGTGTTTTTCACTGATGTTTTATTAACCAAACTTATGATTGATTTTGATAGTTAAATTCATTATTAGTTGCAGCCTTATACTTTATGCACAATGGAAACATTGGGTGTCCACAGTGGGGTGCTATTGGTAAAGGCAGAGTACGCAACATCACTACTTGAGTAAAAGTACAGATACTTCTTGTCAAATATTACTCCAAGTAAAGATATTGACTGCAAATTGAGAAGAAGTACTCCACCGCTGATAAGGAGTTGGACCACACTGGCCACAAGCTAATGCGTGGTTATCTGAATGCAAGAGGTGTGCGTGTTACAAATTAAAAACAATGAACAGCAATGTTAGACTAAACGTAAACATAAAAGTAGCGAGTAGCGAGAGCATCAATAGAAATGTAGTTTAGTAAAAAGTGCAATATTTGTCCTTCAAATGTAGTGAAGTGTAAGTAAAAGCATCCCCCAAAAATAATACTACAGTAAAGTACAGATACTCAAAAACTGTACTTAAGTACAATACTCAAGTAAATTTACTTTGATTACTGTCCACGCCTGGTTAAAGGTCTGCCGCTGGAAGTCAAGTTAAACCACCCTTTCTGTGATACTTGATAGAATTCCACCTGAGTTTATTGGATATGTGGTCTTTAACTGACTTATTTCTTCACATCTGTAGTTTGCTGACCCCCCCAAAGAGCCTGGCTGCCCTGAGTGCCCTGAGGGATGGCAGCTGGAAAGACGGCTGCTACTGAAGACAAACGGACAAAGGGAAGTTTAAGAGGCGAACAGGGTAACGCTGAGTGGGACCCAACTGATTTCAAATGTTGGTGTCAAGGGTTCTGTCTCGTGGGCTGTGACCCGAGAGAGAGACTGAACACTTCTAAAAAGCACTACTCCTCAGTGAAAGACAAAGTAGAGACTGTGAACAGTTATGGGTCCAGCAGGCTGGATCTTAACCTTACTACCTGCTGAAATAGACTGACACACATCTGAAACAACCTGGCAATATTCTGATAATCGATTGTTAAATGTGAACTGGATCTTCTTTGATATGTGTTTTTTGATTTGTCATTGTGGATAGTTAAGGCTAAGTTCATTCAAAAGAGTAATTTTTTTTTCCCCAGTTGAAATCTTAGAAAAAAAAATATAGCCCTAAGCTTTTGTACATGCATTTAATGATTTCATCTGACTAACTTTGCTTTTTGTTTTCTATTTGTTTGTTTGTTTTCAGACTGTGGTGTCGGATATAAAGTTGAACCTGAAATCTGATCTGATTTTGTTACATCCTGTGCCTGTTAAAAAGCAGTGTAAATCATGTCTTTCACTAATATTTATCGGCTGGACCTTGCAGCACTTTTGATCAGAATTATTATTAACTTTGTTTCTTCAGTACAGTATGACATCTCTTAATGTAAGTATAAACATTATACCCTCTGGCTAGTTTATTTTCATTATTGTTTACATGATGGCTGATATTTTTCATGTTCTTTGATAAACGTAATCGTTGCAATGGCATTGCACATAGAGCCCTGATGCTTTTTAGGGATGACAAGAATTTAAAGAGAAGGTGAATTTTTAAAGTGAATAAAGGTCTTTCAAAATAATTTAGCATATTCTGAGTCTGCCTTCAATATAGTTCATGTGTATTTCAATATCAAAACGTGAACATTGAAAGGAAAATTGTGAAAAAAAAAAAAAAAACGACTTTGTGGGTGATTTAACTTTCTGGAGTGAAAATGATTAATGTTTAACAGGCTAGTATGTTGATGTTCAATCTCCCTAGTAACATTCAAACCCTCGTTATTGGTGTACTCTACCTTTGGGTAAGTGAATAAAGTCTCTGCCTGCCATTTAGAAATTTGGAATGTAAAAATATGTTTAAATAATATGAAATGCGGTTTATGAAAGCAGGTACTTTGTGTAACTCCCACTGCTGTTCTTCTGGACTTTGAGATAATGCCCAACAAAGCCCAAGAGGTATGTCTTCTATTTTCATTCTCACTTTTATGTGATGCAGACATATATTACATTGACATCTTTAGTGAAGGTAATGAATAATTTTAAAATCCCTTCCCCTTCATGTGTTTTTGTATGTCCCTTTTTAGGATGCTGTAATTAACCTGAAGACAATGCAGGAGCTTTCCAGTCAGCTCGGTTTTGAGTGGACAGTTTTGGCATATGAGCTTGACTTCAACAGAGCTGAGATAGGAAGGTTCCACTCCAGATCTACAGAGAAGCGCGCTCAGGCCAGAGCCATGTTGGAAAGCTGGTATCGTGTTAGAGTGTCTGTGCACAGTGTTGCGATGAGATTTCATCACTGTTAGCCATACCAATGAATCCTTTAAAGATTCACACAGGCACTCAGGGCTTATGATATAAGATGTTTGGTAAACTGCTTGTGCTTTTCCATGATCCCCTGAGTTTCGACTGTTAGAGCTACCTATCCCCACCCTCACTCCATTACAATCTGTCTCTCTATCACTCTCTCTTGTTTCCCATCCTTGGGGCACACAGGTATGAGAAGTCATGGGACAAGCCGAATAAGACCAAGCTGCTGCAAGATGGACTGGAGCGGGCGGGTAGACGTGACCTGGCTGAAAGGTTGCGCTGCCTCCATTGGGGCCACCAGAAGCTGAGTCGCATGGTGGAGCTACCCTCTGCCTTCCCCTTCCTCATCACAGTGCACAAGACCATCGACAACCATGACGGACTCCGCAGGATCAATGACCTCAACCGCAGATACACTTGAGGCTCAGTGAAAATACAAGAGATGTCTGCATCCCTAATTTTGATTTTAATAGCATGTAGTAAACTAACTGCACAGTGAATGTAATCTGTAATGAATAATGTGGGACCTTTTTATTGTCATTTCACTTTTTGTCTTGTGTGAAATTGAACAAACATGAAAAGCTAATTTCCTGGACTCAAAACATGTGCAAAGCCGTATTTTTCACAATGTTATTATTAGTGTTGTGGAACAGAAAAGACGAGCAGTAAATTCCCACAGCTGTAAGGAAAATATATTTTTCAAGATAAATGACAGAAATGAGAAGTCCATTTGCAAACCTATTCTTATTCTTGGCGTGAGAAAATGTAAAAGGAAATAAATTTTAATAAAACACATCCTTCAAAGATGTAAATATTGAAAATGAAATGTATACAGTATGTATGTATGTTTTTTATCTGATGATTGCATTTTATTAGTAGCAGATTAAATTTTACCCTTCTCTTATTCTTGACAGGAGCTAAAACAAAATTAAATACATTGTGTGCTTTCAAAAATTAAAATTTGTTAAATAAAGTTTATATTTTCAATAAAATAATTAAATTTTCATGGCAGCACGATTTTAATCGCGCTTATTCTTTTTAATTACACGCCGTGCTTTCTAAAATAAAATTTGGGAAATAAAATTTCGATTTTCTTTTTTTTACTTCAATTAAAACATTTTAATAGTAGCATGATCGCTGCACCGATTCATTAACAACCAAACTTGATTTGACCTACTTATACAGACCAATCAGAGACATGCAATCGCCTAGCAAGGTTGTATGAGCAAACAATGACCAGAGGGGAAGCCAGGAAAGCTGGCCTTCAAAATAAGACACTACTCTTTCTTTATTTTAGATTAAAACGACTATTTCGACTTGTAGATGGTGTTGAGTGTGCAAACTGAAGTAAAAACATTATAAGGATGCATTATTCAAAAAATAAAATGAAACAGAGAGAAAGTCACGCGACATTCAAACACAAAATGTCGTTTTAATGTTGCAGTACCTTCCGGATGTTTGGTTCCAACCTTGGCTCCGTTAACACCGCCGTTTTATTTTAGGGGGAGTCCGACAATTAAAACGAGAACAGCAAGAAAACAAATTATTGAAAATTAGCACGTTTGTGTCGGCCAGTCACGGGGGATCGTTTGTGGACTATCTCGGATCTAACGGCGGCATTATGACCGAGAAGTGTCGGCTTTCTGACACACAGGGGACCGCTCAGCTGTTGGGTCGTTGGTAATGCCCCCCCCTCCTTCAGCATATGTTTGATTTTCCCAGCGGAGCCCTGCAGACTCAGAGTATGATATCTACGGCCGTCGTTGTCGTGAAATAGCTAATTGCTCACCCGAGATTGACAGCGATGGCTTCGGCCCTGAGTTGCTTCAGCGGTCCGGAGGTGCTGGAGGACGTGAACCACGCTCGGGGTCTGATGACCGAGCTGAAGTCGCTGTACGACTGCCGGCTGCTCGGGGACGTGACCATCGGGGTGGAGTGCGAAGGGGAGTCGCCGGGACGCGGCACCGAGACCACCGGGGGGAGCATCGACCAACTTTTCCTCTGCAGCCGCAACGTCCTCGCCGCCGCCAGCCCTTATTTCAAGAGCATGTTCACCGGGGGGCTGAACGAGAGCGTCCAGGAGAGGGTGGTCATCCGCGGGGTGGACGCCGAGTCCATGTCGGTCATCATCGACTACTGCTACACCGGCAGGGTGACCATCACGGAGGGAAACGTGCAGCGGCTGTACGGGGCGGCCAACATGCTTCAGCTGGAGTACATCAGGAAGGCTTGCTCCAGCTTCATGACCAGGAGGCTGGATCTCTCCAACTGCGTGGGCATCCTGAAATTTGCAGACACCTACGACAATCCTGAGCTGAAGGAGAACGCACAAGCCTTCATAGCCAGAAACTTCAGCCAGGTGTCCAGCGGAGGGGAGCTCTGTGAGCTGGATTTGACGCAGCTGAAGGAGCTGCTGTCTCTGGACACTTTGGATGTGGACTGTGAGAGGAAGGTGTGCTCAGCTGCCCTGCAGTGGATCGAGGCGAATGCAACGGAGAAAAAGGAGGATGCATTACAAGCACTGAAGTGCGTACGCTGGAACTTGTTTACTGAGAAGGACAAGTGTTACCTGGAGAGCCTCATGGCAAGACCTTTCATGGAGAAATACCTTGCAACTTTTTTCAACGGGTCTGCAGAGGATGGCTGTGGGATGCCCACAACGCAGGATGTACCAAAACACAGAATAGGCGTGAACGCAAAAGAGATGATCCTCTTCTTCGGCCTTCCCAACGACAACATAATGTGCTGTGACCCGTACTCAGAGGACCTGTACTTCATGGCCCCTCCTTTAGAAGACCTCAGCAGTCAGGACTACAAACGATCCACCATGGAGTCCTTAATCGCCTGTGCCACACCTGAAAACAACCTGTACCTAGCCTCCCATCTCTCCAAGCACTTCTGGCTGTATAATCCTGTGCTCAACAGCTGGCAGGAGTTGGCAGAGAGGCCACTGGGGAGGATCCACTCTGGGATGGGCTACCTCAACGGCCACGTGTACCTTTTGGGAGGAAGAAACCCTGTGACAGACACCAGACTGAAGGAGGTTGAGTGCTACAGTGTCCAGAGGAACCAGTGGACGTTTGTGGCTCCTCTGCCTCATTCTTTGGGAAAAATGCAGGTGGTGGCATTAAATGACCACCTATATGTGGTAAACAAGAGGAGGATGCTTTGCTATGATCCCAAAAGGAACCGGTGGCGCCACTGTGGGTCACTAAGGAGAGACAAGCTTCATAAGGCCTGCGTATTTCAGGACCAGATCATTTGTGTGTGTGATATCCCTGTGGTGAAAGCTTACAGCCCCAACAGGGGGGAATGGAAAAGGTTGGGTGACATTCCTATTGACAGCCGGGCTCTTAACTATCAGGTAATCCAGCACAACAACAAGCTGCTGCTCCTCACTCAGACTTTGCTGCAGCACAACAAAAACAGGGTCCTGATCCATGAGTACGACCCGGCCAGGGACACCTGGAAGAACGTCATGGCAGTGTATGTGTCCACCCTGGGGCCTGTGTGCGTTTCAACACGCGTGTACCCAACGTGCCTGGGCTCCGCTCACAGCTTCTCTGCAGAGGAGGACGACGACAGCGGCTCCAGTGCTGACTGGGACTTCGATGGGCTGACAGATGCGGACTCTGACTCTGGGAGCTCTAGTTCTTTCTCAGATGAGAACTGGTAGTGAAATATGTAGCTGTGTCAAAATAAGGTTTAACCTATTTATAATTTAATTGATTTTTACAGGGTTCTGTCAGGCAGGAGAAGTCACAGACCCAGATTTAATTCAGTATTAAAATTAGCCAACAAGCCATTTAGAAGTGGAACATTTTTCACATTCTTTATTTATATTTTCTTACAAGATGATAATGATTTTTCACAGGAAGAGGGAGGAAATTAAGCATAATTGGTTTCATCACAGTCAGAACACAAACTGCAAGTCAGTGGCTTTGTGCTTCAATTTGTACTATGTCCTGCCAGCAGGGAGGACATAACGATGCCTGGTAGAGTCTTGCAGATTTGTCTTTATTCTTCTTCTGACCACATTAATAAGGGTGACTGAATGAAGTGTACGCCTGAGGTGCAGTATTACAGCTCTATCAATTGAGAACAACATACAAGGGACTGATTAAAAAAGAAGGGTCACAGTCGAAGCAACAGAACATGGTTTTTAGTCCCTGTGGTCATGCTTTTAACACCACAAAGCCTGCTCTTTACATAATACAGTGGTTAAGTTCAGAGAAACAGATTGTGAGAGTTTGATACTTTGGAAAAAGAACAACTGGTGATGCTCATCTATCAAATCCACAGTATAACATGCAACCTGCTCTTGAATAAAGCTCTTGAATAAATTTAATAAATTAAATAAAGTGGGAGGGTTTTGGGTTTGTTTTTTTTTTTTTTTTTTGCTTTTTTGTGAAAACTGCATGAAAAAATGAAACGACCAGGACCACTGCCATAATGCAATTCATACATTCATAGTTTGTAAAGCAGGCTTCTGATAAAGATTTGTACATTCCAAACCCAAGCTGAGATACAGTAGGGGTTTTTGTTTGTTTGTTTTTTGTTGGCCTCGACTCCGAAAGACATAATATGTGAAACTGTTTTCATGTGCTCAGTGGTACTCCCCGTGATTAGTAAATGAATGTGTTTATGTTAAATAGATGAGGGGGCTCTTTAATACTTTAATACAGAAGATGTTTGCAGTTAGCATGTTATTTGCTGGAATACATGATCAGCTCATTTTCATGATCCTTGTAAGATCATGATTATGATTTTTTTTGGGACATCAGGCAGCTCAAGTGCCTCATGTTGATGACACAGCTGGTCATTTGCAGGCCTTTAAAATTCACCTTTTTTTATGTCATTGATGCACATAAAGATGTCGCACACAGCCAGAGTTGTGAAAACTACTGTATGAAATGTAGAAGCCAATGTACTGTACACTCACTCAGGTCTAGGCTCAAGCAAAGCCTGTATGCCATGATTGTTTTGAGATGTAGTGAAATTAGGTAGCCTTGGCAACAAATCATAAATTGAATTACATTAATTGGAAATAATTCTCTGTGTGTCTGTATGTGTTTTTTTTACTTGTTCATTTTTTAAGTGACATTTACTGTATGTTTCAAAATTTAAATGTTCACAGTGTTTTGAGAATTCCTCTTGGTTCTGAATTGTTCTAGTTGAAGGAAATGCATGCATGCATCTGCTCCAAAGCCACTGGCCACACCAACCACCCTGAACACTCAATTACCGGTTATAATCTGTGTTGAACAACATCAGGGATGAGATTTCATTTGTGTCATTGATATTAATGTTGTGGACAAAATATTAGAAATGCCTCCCTGAATAATGCATTACCACAAACTACATCCTCCAAATTGTCAATTAAGTTTCTCTATAAAGGGATTTCAATAAATATTGAAAATTAATAAACTTCATGAAGGAAGGGTTTATTGCAGGGCAGTTGTATGGGACCGCATTGCTTTTAGCTCGAGCTAGGTGTACCTAACAAGCTGGGAAATGAGCGTACTTCTTTCCACTGTGTTCCTCTGATAGATCGTTGAATTGCTATATTTTTGAATGTCCACCTGTGTGCTGGAAGGGTTGATTGGTTCTGGTAACATTTGGCCTGGATTGTAAAGATGTTTCAGTATATGTGTCAAATAAACTGTCTGATGCTGACAAACAAATCCCTAAAAGGTTTCAGATCTTTATTCAGATGTGGTAAGAATGGATGATGTAGTTGTCCATAAAGATCTGCCGTAATTGTCAACATTTGAATTAGGGGCCTCATTATTAACATGGATAACTCATCATACTATTTGAGTCAATGCAAGTCAATGTTGTTTGGGTTATGTTTGTTTATTTTTGTATATTATGTTTATTTGCATTGATGTTAAAACGTATTTTTGGATATCGCCTGTGTTACTATTTTACAAATGTGTATGAGGTCAATATACTGGGCTGTTGGAGATTGTGTCTTTCCATCGTTCCACTCTGCTCTAATTGGTTCAGCCAGAAAGTAGTTTGATTGTCAGTAATGCCTCTCATGTGAATCACGAAGGAAAGCGTACCATGTTGGACATTCTGCTTTTTGATGATGGTTTGAAAAAGTCTGATCTAGATCTGTGGTCGACTGAGACATTGTCTAATTAAAATTGCTGGCAGCTACTGACAGTGTGCGGACCATCTGTCTGATTGTCGCTTCAAGATTTTATTCCCATGAGGAAATTCAAAAGCTACCAAGCAGCCTTTTTGGCATTATTTTTGTGTTTGCCAGCTGCAACATTATGTGATGTAAACATTAATGCAAATCAAGAATTAAAAAAAAAAAAAAAAAGATATAAATTACAATAAAATAGCCCAATCGACATACATAAGCAGTGTTATTTATGGTACCTAAACACATTATAGTTATGGGGAATTGCCATACATTTATCTAATAGCTATTGCATCTGTCCCTATCAAATAACACTGAATGTATAGATATACTTAAATAACATTTATTATACCATACTTTTAGGTTTACCATTCTTTATACTTTGGATTTCCATTGAAATCAGTCCCACAAAGTAGTGATGTAAGTTATTGTTACTAAAAGATTTGAATATTTTTCCAAAAAGTCCATAATGAATACTATATAATAGTTCATTGATAGGAATTATCGTAATGAAAAATACACATTGTAGATAAATAAAAATGCCCGTTAATAATAATAATAATAATAATAAGAATAACGAGAACAGCATTTGTCTTAAATGTATGTTATATTGTTGAAAAAATTATTCAAGAAAATAAAAAGGATCCAAAAAGAATACTTCTGCTTGAAGTGTCCTTTTCGAGCACAAATGCCTTTTCAGACTGCTGGTGTCTTAATCTCGCGATAATTCGGCGGTTTCCACTTCCAGACTGCGAGATGACGAGCGATGGCAATAGAAAACAAACCTGGGGTGGAATTTGACACAGTTTTTAGTCGAAATGACTCCCTGGAGCTCTCTTCACACCACGATTATGAGACGGCACAAGCTCGCATTTTTAAGATAATAGTAATAGGAGATTCAAACGTGGGGAAGACATGTCTGACTTACAGGTTCTGCGGGGGCACTTTCCTGAAAAACCCGGAGGCGACGATCGGGGTGGATTTCAGAGAGAGGACGCTGGATCTTGACGGGGAGAGTATCAAGGTGAGGTGAGCTGCAAACACACAAACACGCACCTACAGGTCTGAAATCACAGACAGGCAGTGTGTCTGCTGGATAAACACAACCATTCATCTGAGCTGAGGTTCAGAGGTGGACACAGAGGAGAGCCACAGCTTTTACACATTCAAAACACTGAAGGTGGCACCATTTCAATGCATTCATCTCAAAGATGGTTACTGCTGGTCTGGGGTTTACTAGTCTGTTACATATTCTATCATCTCCCCTTGTGAAAAAACAAAACAAAACACCTGATAGTTGTATCATCACACGAGTAAAGTGGAGGAAATGTTCATTTCTGTGGGCTGTTTACGATACCAAAATTAAACCTCTGAATCTGAGTCAAATCAAGTTCTTCCAAAACGCGATGGTCGTGAATCATGAAGGTCTGGAAAGTGCCCTGTGTTGTTGCATCAGCCACGGCTTATTCCTAAGTTGTGGCCCAGGACCTCTCACATGGTGGACTTGGAGCAGGGGCAGGGCTTCCCATTCCTGGAAAACACCCAGGACCCTTCAAAATATCTCAACTGAATGTAAAGTAGTTATTTAATAGTATCAGTAATACCAAGATCCTCTCTGTTAAAGAGGTTTTTTTAAACCAGCTTTGCCTTTTTCCAAAGCAGACTTGTCACAAAGCATGGGTGGGATTGATCCCGTCATTGGTGGCTGTGTCTGTTTGAGCAAACTTTAACACCAGGATCTTAAAACCAAAGTAGTTAAAGCCAAAGCAGCCATTCTTCATTTAAGTATTTATACACGTGCTTTTCTTCCTGAGACACTGCAACTTCTGTGAGAAAAGGCTGTCTCTTTGCTTCTAGCACAACAGGAGAGTTAAAAAAAAATAAAGTATTAGTTTGAACCTAAGCTTTTTTTCCCTCCATCATTTTTTTCATCCACACTGAGCTAGTTTGTGATGCGTGATAACCTGTAATTTACTTGGCATGACAAAACAAGAAACAAAACAAGCACAGGAATGCAGAAGGTATTGAGAGAGATTGATTTAAAATTGGAATAATTTGTTTTAACTTTGGTTTTCATAAAAAATATAGAAAAGCCAGCTATTATCATTATTGATTTCATTGTTATCATTAGAACATTATATCAGTGTTTGTTTCTGATATATCAGTTGCAGATTTGGGACACTGCAGGTCAGGAGCGCTTCAGGAAGAGCATGGTGGAGCACTACTACCGCAGTGTCCATGCCGTCATCTTTGTTTATGATATGACAAGCCTGGCCTCCTTCGAGAGCATCCCTGAGTGGATTGAAGAGTGCAGCCGTCACTGCGTGGGGCCCCTGGTGCCCCGGATCATGGTGGGAAACAAGTGTGATCTCAGGGACCGTCGAGAGGTTCCCACGTCAGCTGCTCAATGTCTTGCCGACAGATACAACTTGCCATTGTTTGAGACTTCAGCCAAAGACCCTTCTGAGAGGGAACATATTGATGCTATCTTTCTGACTATAGCTTATAAGCTGAAGAGTCACAAACCTCTGAGACTGAAGCAGCTGAGTGAGAGCAGTGTCAGGCATTTGTGGAACCAGAGAGAACAGGAAGCAGCAGCTTGTCAATGTTGAAATCACCTCCATCCACTATGGATGCAGAGAGAGAGGGAGCTAAGGCCACTGCAGCATTCAGAAAGAATATGGTGCTGATGAAAACAGTGTTGAACTGAGCCTCCCAACACTGAGACTGAATTCAGAAAGGCCTACTTTAATAACAAGATAGGATGGACATAAGCGTCCTAAGATTCTTACACTTTCCCTGCCTACTGTCAGGCATAGGTGGTGACAAATAGTGTAAATACAAGTTTGCACAATGCTGGATCAACATTTCAGTGAAATGCATGAATGGACATGGAGTTATGACAAGTATTTGTAATTCAAGCTGCACTAAAAATCACTTTGAATCAATCAACAGCATTGCAGAGTGCATTTTAGTATATTGATAAATTATATGCAATCAGCCATTTAGCAGCACTAACTAAGCACGAGCAGCTCTTATTTAATACTAAGTCGTCTATAGAATTTAACAGTGAATTAAGGGAATATTAGATTTGGGAGTTCAGGAAGGGACCAAAAATATATACATAAAAAACTGTGAAGAAAACTGCAATCATTTTTTCTGTTCAAGTTTTAAGTGACGTTTCCGTTCTTACAGATGTATAACTACAAAGTTTAGATGTTGTTATTGAATGTCCACTAATCAATATGAAGCTTTATGTCAGCCCATTTCTCATCACAGTTCTGTCGAGAACTCTGTCAAACCAAAACAGTAATGTCAAAATGTAGCTGTCTTATTGGGCAAAATGCAAATCCACAGAGTTCACATGTTAAAACAAGCTTAGCAGTTGTTGAATTCCATGTTATACCATATTTATGAAAAGGGGGGGGCACATCTTATTCTTTTGTTGCATGTGTGCAATAATTCAGTATGGAAATCTGTGATGACATAAAGCTGCAAATCAATAAAAGCAGTATTATCTTTGCAATTTTAATTTTTGAGGTGTCAGGTGTTTCGTTTTGTTTGGTGTGATAAACGGAGAGCCATACTTTCCAACACTGGAGGCAGCAGTTTGAGGCACCATTGCTATATTGTTTTTGTGATCGATGAAAAAATAAGTTATTGCTTCTAAAAGTATAGGACACAGACGCTGTGATTCATTTGTACACTAAGTGAACTGGGCAGATTACCTTCAAAAATACCGGCAGCAATACACATTATCGCATTTATTTATTTATTTTTTTTTTTTAGAAATCATTGCATATGTCAGTTTCGACATGCGGATTTACATGTCAACTGAGGTAACATTTCCAGTTTTTCTGTCCACTTAAATCATTTTTCATTATTTTGGTTTACATTTTAATGCTTTATCACCATCCAGTGGTCAAAACCCACACAGCCTCAGTCTGCAGGCATACGCTTTACGGAACCGTGTAATCTGGCAACTTTTTCTCGTTAAAAGTACCCATCCTCGACAGTTCACGTGAAACACAGGAATAATCCCCGTTTTAAAGCGAAACCCAATCACATTTCTTGCCATCAATACAAATAAGGAGACACACTATTCTGATGCCCGCTGTTTGTTTTCTCTGACCATCTCGATCGATTAGCGCTCATCCATTGGAAGCTCCCGTCTACCAGCTCGTGTTAAGTCCGTGAACGCACCGCCGGCACCGAGCCGTCTGTATTCTTCACGCGGCGTCTCCTCGCGGCCATGGTAACACTTTCCTCAACGCCGGACGACTGACAAAACAAAAAAGCAACCAACAACAACACAAATAATACACAGTTTTTCCACTGCAGCTGTGTGGGTAAAGAAGACGACCTGGTGGGGCGGCCGGTCTTTTCTTTTTTATTTATTTTTTATTTTTTTGTGGGGTAGCTGTGTATTTGAACACACGCTGGGAGGATTAAGGAGCCTTTACGTTATTTATCGCTACAACGGCTGGTTTTGTTTCATGTCGGTGGCCTAGCAGCGAGCTAGCACAGAAAAGCTAACGTTAGCAGGGTGGAGACGAGAAGAAGAAGAAGAAGAAGAAGAAGCTCAAATGAAACGTGGGTTGATTTAACCGGGAGCTGAAATGAGGCTCGCTAAAATCAGGTAGCTTTACTAATCGGCCGCTGTAGCTGGCCGGTAGCTTCGGTCCTGTTCCACCGGCACCTGACTCCCACGGAGCTCATCTGTGATCGCCGCAGTTTGCAGCGTGGACTTGGACCGATGTAAGCAACACATTTTCGCTGTATGGATTCATGTCAAATCCAACACTTGTGTCTCGGCGTTAGGTCGCACTGTTAAAGTACGTTGTAAAAATAAAATTTAAAAAAAAAAAATATATATATATGCCGATGTGTGCAAATGGATGAGTCACTTCTACTTCCTTGCCATTTTGCCACTATACTGATTTTTATTGAATATGTGTTGAGTTTTGTTTCTTGAAATATGTAGAATTAGCAGAATACTATGCAACTAAGGAATGCACCCAATTAGGGTGTGGGTCCGTTTGTGCATGTGTGTGTATGTTTTGTGCACTTAGATATTGAGGCTAAGTGTTACTATCTAGATTAAAATTACTCGTGTTGTGGTCGTGTTTTATGATTGGGAAGTTGTAGATGAGGGAGGTGAAGGGATTGAATTAAAGGGAGACTTCGAGAGGTCTCATTATATTATGAGTATTATTTAGGTTTTATGATTTATATTGTTTGAACACTCATACATGTGATGCATTTATTCTGGAGTGCTGACACAATTATACTAATTAAACCTTCTAAGCAACATCAAGCACACACAATTTTTCCATTTCTAAGAACTAACCATTTTCTTTTTCATCATTCTATAGCTATTATTCAACATGAATTTGGCAGATATATGTGACAACGCCAAGAAGGGCCGAGAGTATGCTTTGCTTGGAAACTATGACTCCTCCATTGTATACTACCAGGGAGTCATTCAACAGATCCACAAACACTGCCAGTCCCTCAGAGACCCTGCACTTAAAGTTAAATGGCAACAGGTGAGTTCCCCAAAATTTCTGAGTGCCCTGAGACTGCAGCTTGAAGGCACGGTCGGTCAGCACTGCACAACCGTGTCACCAGCACAAAGTTTCTGGTTTCAAGCCCTGGGACTGGAACATATGTGGGCTGTGTCTGCATGTCCGTGTTAAGGTTAGGTCAATGGCATTGTTAGGTATGGTTGTTTGTCTCTATATGTCAGTGTTGGGAGAGACCGGCAACCTCACCCTATGCCAGCTGGGTTTGGCTCCAGCTCTCTCTTAACCATGATTGATGAATTATTATTCTGTCAGTCTCTCAGACTTTTTAGGAAATTATTATTTGGCTTGTCATAAGCTTTTTTGCAACATGGGGCTCTACAGTTTCTTCATCTGTCTATCAGGTCAGGCAGGAACTCACTGAGGAGTATGAGCAGGTAAAGGTTATCATGGGAACACTCGAGAGCTTTAAGTCAGAGAAGCCAGTTGACGTCTTTGCACCTCCATCTGATGAGAGACCTGAGGATCCAGCAGTTTGGCCCCCTCCCATCCCTGCAGAACACAGGTATGTGTGCAAGTGTGAATGTGTAAAGAGGACTGACAAAGTATGTGTGCGTAGAACAGGGTGTACCGCTTCTGTCTTGCCATAACAGTAAGTTCCAGTTGGAGAAGTGGTATAGGTAATGGATGGATAGGCTAAATCAAAGAGTAGGATGCCATGTTTCTTACTCTCATATCTGTCACATATACACGAAACAGTTTGAATATAATGACACACTGAAATCTGGAAGGATTATATGTATAGCTGCACCTTTTATCTTATTCTATTTGTAATAGGGAAGCACTTTGAAGTACAAAGACACTTCATTTGCATGATATCTTTCATCTTGCACTAAATGACTCAGCAGGCTGGATTTTTTTCATTAGAGTGGCGTATTGTTCATGTTATCTACCATTTCCTCAATTGCATATTATCTTTGGCATGGGCTTTTCACACATGTGTTTTAATCACATGTGCATGTCTTTGTAGGAATCCTGTTACAGTGAAGCGTCCCAACAGTGCAGTGAAGCAGCAGAGGAAAGACTCTCCTGGTCTGCAGCATCGAGGGGCAGGGCCAGGAGGCCGCGGTCAGGGCAACCTAAAACCAGACCGCCCAGGATTCAGAGACGTTCGTGGCACAAAGGCCAAAGATGATAAGGTACTGCAGATAATGATTAGTGATTTCGTAAATAGATAGATACATTGGTGGTGTCTAAATCAAAATAGTCCCTCAACTTGTTTTTAGTTTAATAACCCTTAATTTTTCCTCATCAGGGAAAGAAGGGGGTTGGTGAAGGAGCAGGGGATGTAGAGCAGAAGAAATTTGATGGCACAGGATACGACAGTGACCTGGTGGATTCACTGGAGAGAGATATTGTGTCCCGTAACCCTAACATACACTGGTATTGTGGCATACAAAGACTCGTCCATACTTGTCCACACTTTTGTTGCTGTGGCCATTGGTTGACTCGTCTTGTTGAACTTCAGGGATGACATTGCTGATCTGGAAGATGCTAAGAAGCTGCTAAGAGAAGCAGTCGTGTTACCCATGTGGATGCCTGACTTTTTCAAGGGCATTCGTCGCCCCTGGAAGGTATGCACAATGGCATCTCCAAACACAAACATGCAAGCTTAAAATTTTCGGAGATAACAGATGAACAGATTTAAACAGTGATCAAAATTTTTGCTCCGATTTTAAATGAATTTAAACAGGCATACTTAACTGACGTTTAAAATCCTGCCATATGGCTTTACAATAGGTGATCATAACACGGCCATCATTTTAGTAGTCTTAATATTAGACTACTGTCTCCTTTTTTAAAAGTTGCTCAGAAATGTAATCACCTATTAAATAAGAGAAAGAAATTATAGCGAATACAATGGACTAGTTAAGTACATAGGAGACAGTAATTCATTCTACACCAACAAACATGTCTCCATTGCTACATTAATCATTTAAAGATAACTTATCAATCACTTTCTATCAGACATACAACAACAACAAAAAAAATGTGCAGGTTATCTTCATCATATATATCAACAGTTGTCGGCTGTCACACTTTACAGTCATAAGTCTCAGGCCTTCCTACCTGTTTCTATGACCACAGTTGATATGTAGTGACTTATCACTGAGCAGGTGTGAGTCATAACATTTCAAGTATCTCAAAGTAGTCACATCACTCTCAAACTAAGGACCTTTTCAGGCTGGAACAACAGCTTGCTCTTTTTCTGCTTAAACACAACTCTAATCATTTAATGTTTGCATCAATAGCAATGGGCTTGCTCAGTCACGCTAAATCTCAGGTTTTACGTGACTGAATGACCAGTTTGAGCTGGTCTCATCATGTGAGGTCTCTTCCCCCGGGCCTGCCATGTGAGGGTCAATATTTAGTCATTTTCTACAGCAGCACAATGCTTTCCATTTGTCTAATATATGCATGCATATCTGAACTCTTTACTCAGTCTCAATAGGAACAGAGTCGTTTCTTCAAATAACTGAAAGTACAGTAAACATGTAGGATTAATGCAATAGTTATTGAAGAAAAAGACAGTTTAAGGTCACATTTGGTTCAGGACAGGACTGGAGGTATTCATTTAATTGCAACTGACATTTAGTATAGACGTCTGTAACGCATTGTTACTGTAGATGTGCTCTCCCACTCTCTTGTGTTCCTGCTGGGATTCTGATAAATCTCTTTTTAGAATTGATTTTGGAAAAATTAAATGCGCATTTTGACAATATAAGATGCATTAGTAGAAGAATTGTTAACCAGCAGGGACTACGAATGTATGAAAATGTAAATGTAATCTCCATAGCAACACACACAATCCAAATGCCAAAATGTCAGACATCAGAGCGGCGTAGATGTCTGATGCTAGAGATTTGAATCAGGCATTCAGGCATGGCAATTTTTCTTATATTAAATGGCATTTAAGCTGAAAATTAGTGTTGCTTTTGGCGTGAGGGTTAACCCTAACCCTAACCCTCTGTCTTCAGCCATGAATCAGCATAACTTCTAATTTTAGATGTATCAACAAGTTGTTATTGTCAGCTCTCAGCTGCCAAAACTGATGGAACAGGTGGCGTATTTCAGTTGTTTACATGAGGGGTGACTCTCTCTGTCTGTGCTGGACCAATAACCTTGGCTACACAAGTAGCTCTCACAATAAACAGGTAACTCATTACGAGTTATTCAGCGTAAAGGAGCGGTGATACTTTTGCTAATTGTCACAGGGAAGTACGCACTTAGTATTGTAAATCAGAACTGCAGGTTTTTCAGTCGAGTAGGAGCAGATGAAGCACTCTCCGTTGCCTCAGATTTGCTCAGCTGTCAGCCCTGTGATGTGGTGTTTTCACAGTAATCCGTCTGAATGTAAAAGTGCTTGTCAACCCCAAATCTCCCACATGTCTTAAGTTTAACAACAGCGTCTCTGTCTCAGGGCGTGTTAATGGTTGGCCCTCCAGGGACAGGGAAAACCATGCTAGCCAAAGCTGTGGCCACAGAGTGTGGGACTACTTTCTTCAATGTGTCGTCCTCCACACTAACCTCCAAATACAGGGGCGAGTCGGAAAAACTTGTTCGTCTGCTGTTTGAAATGGTTGGTATTCATATTGGTAAATTACTTTTCAGTGCCTTGCTGTTGTCAGTGTGTATGGGTGGATGACTGACAGGTAAATTATAAGAACAAAAGCTCTGGATTGAAAAAAATTCCAATTACAAATGAGAGGCTGAAATGTATTTCTGCTGTTATCTGGTTTCTGTAATGTTTCTCCTAAGGCCCGGTTTTATGCACCAACCACCATCTTTATAGACGAGATTGACTCCATCTGTGGCAGGAGAGGAACATCTGATGAACATGAAGCCAGCCGCAGGGTCAAATCTGAACTTCTGGTTCAGATGGATGGTGAGTGAACACGAGTGAGTACGTGAGTCTAGTATGAGGGTTTTGTTTTTTGCTTTTGTTTTTTTGTGGACTTTTGTGTGAATTTTAACAGAAATTGCAATCAGAAGCATTAAGATGAGCAAAAGAAATGCAGTAGTGTTTGTCCCGGAAAATCTGTTTGCAATGAATTTAAACTTTTTAAACCACTGCACCACAGTATTGTTACATGTTCTTATCCCTGTTTTCTTTTCTAAGTGTTGGACTAATTATTAGTTTCTTTTTAGACATACTGGATGTTGCTGGACCTGAGAACAAATTTAGTTTGATGTATAAGCATGCAAATGTCAATAAATCAACCTATAACTTAGACATCTTCTTCACTACTGAATGTGCTGGATATAATCTGTCTGAAACTGTATAGAATCCAATATTAAACTAAAATTATTTCAGTAAAACGTCTGGAAATTATTATATCAATTGTGTAACCAGGTGTTGGGGGGGCGCTGGAGAATGATGACCCCTCTAAGATGGTGATGGTCCTTGCTGCCACCAACTTTCCCTGGGACATTGATGAGGCATTAAGGCGACGCCTGGAGAAGCGGATCTACATCCCCCTGCCAACAGGTGATCTCAACAACCTAGAGCAATGATGACTGGAGTTCTCCAGCACGCTGCAGCTCAAAACAGTAGGGGTGTGCCAAAAAATCGATTCATATAAGAATAACGATTCTCATTTACTACGATTCAGAATTAATTTAAAATGTCCCAGATTAAAAAAAAAAAAAAAAATCTGCAGGCTGCCTGCCTCTATTTATTATCTGAGACATCCTGACTTCACCACAGAGCTGGTTCTGGAACATACGGATGCTCAGTAAGCACCAAAACAAGGAGGAAACTACAATAACTACAATAATGGAGGAAAGAGAGACCCGTCCTCATTGAAGGCAAAGACTTGGACTCATTTTGGTTTTTACCTAGAGCCCTATTTTTTTCCCAAATTCCGTTTACTTATTTTTTTTTTCCAGTTTTACATTTTTGAGAATTTCATTTTTAGCATTTTACACAAATTTAACCCTGAGACAGTGTTTTAAGTAATTTAGACAATTTCTTCAGTTATAACTGAAGACTTTCCACACACTTAAGAAAAAACACAACAATAAAACAATGACACATACATTCCACAACTTTGGTGGGAATATCAAATCTACTGTAAACTTTAATTTCATCTCTCCCCATGCTCTTTGGTTTTCCACCAATTACTGACATCTCCTTTCAAGTACATGACAGTCAACCTGTTTGTGTTGAGCTCAGTGAGGGACTTAGCACTCAGACAGCCGCTTCGCTGGTGGGGGGCGTGCTTTATTAGTGGCCCCCTCTGAGAATTTTCCTGACAGATACGTTGTATCTGGGCTCCGGTCTCTATGAGGGGGTCCAGTCTCTCGTCTCGTCTAGTCTCTAGTCTCTGGAGTGGTATGTTCTAGTCTTTGGGGGAGGGCCAGTCTCTGGAGGGGGGGTCCAGTGTCTCTGGTCGAATCTCTTGGGAGGTCCCGCCTCGTCTAGTCTCTACTCTCTGCAGGGGTCCAGTCTAGGAGCTGGGGGGGGTCACCGTTCCTTGCTGTAGCTCCGTCCATTACTCATCACCAATTAGCCAATTAACTTAGACATGTTCAGTTGCCCCTGCCGGGATTTGAACCGCGCCCTTCTTGTTGCAGGGTGGCAGTGCTAACCACTATGCTCAAGTCACCACATTCATTAATTTATTTATTCATTTGTTCATGGGTAGGAGGATGTGCATTACTAGTGACCCCCCTCGGAGCATTTTCCCAACAGATATGTTCCTTTTTATTCTGGGGGGGGGGGAGGAGTTTATGTAAAATATCGTCCAGCTCCGTGTTATTCCGTGTTTATGTTTATAATGAATTCCATTTTTTTGTTATTGCAGATTTTATAGGCCCTATTTACCGAATGCCCGGGAAGACAAGCTTGGTCTTTGCTAAAAGCAAAATTAGGAGCCCATGTTTAATTGCACTATTATTATTATTTTTTTTTTTTATATATATAAAAAGACACTTATTTTTTTATTTAAGCAATATGTGATATTGCTTTTATGCAACAATTCCATCTAAGCATGGATAAATGCTTAAAACTTAATAAATGTGAAAAAGTGACTTTAATATCTCATCTGTCCTGCAAAGCAGACTGGAGTAGATCATGAGGATCATTTCGCACACCTATAGATTGAAGCAGAAATCATTTTGAATTGAATATCGATTTTGAATCAAATTGTAGTCCCAAAAATTGGAAACGAATCCTGAGATAGTAAAAGATTTCCACCACTACAAAACAGTTGAGAATAATTAATATTACTTCACACTGTGGACTTCCTGATGGACCAGTGGTGTTTTATTCTTTTTTTAACCGCGCCATGCTTATGTCTGATCAACACTGTCTGTGTGTCTGTCTGTCTGTAGCTGTGGGTCGTGTCGAGCTCCTGAAGATCAACCTCAGGGAGGTGGAGGTCGCCTCTGATGTGGACCTGGACCTCATAGCTGAGAAGATTGAAGGTTACTCTGGAGCAGACATCACCAACGTCTGCAGGTGTGTTTTGTTTTTTGTTTTTTTTGTGTGTGTACAAGAAAGTAGAACCACATAAAATGTGCCACACATTAATATTGAGAAATGGTAATGTAATAGATGACAGACCCAAATGAGTTCTAACCTGGGCAAACATTGACCTAAAGGTTTTTTTTAAGATAAAATAGCACACCACCACACCATGATTGAGGTTAGAGAGACAGAGAAGCGCAACAACTGAGCTGTAGTATGGAACACCTTGAATATTTAATTTATCAGCATCTTTTCGACTGTAGCTATGCTGTTAATTGTATTTTCTATTGCTCACGTTGTCTCTGCTCATCTCTGGCCTTCATTGTTTTATTGACCTTGGATGTTTCTGACTTTCAGTCTAGACACTGTCCCTATGGACAGAAAAAGTGCTTGACAAATAAGGACATAAAAAAAGTCCAAATACTATTTAAGGAGAAGATTTGTTCAAATGAACATGTGTGGTGAGTGACCCTAACCCTGTACCTGTTACATCAGGGATGCGTCCATGATGGCAATGCGTCGTCGAATTCAAGGTCTGAGCCCCGAGGAGATCCGAGCTCTGTCCAAAGACGAGCTGCAGATGCCTGTGACCATGGAGGATTTCACCCTCACACTCAAGAAGATCTCCAAGTCTGTCTCTGCTGCCGACCTAGAAAAATACGAAGCATGGATGGCTGAGTTTGGGTCAGTATAGAGAAGAGTGGAAGGAGGGACAAGCAGCATGGAAAATGATTAAGAGGAAGGACTCCAAAGTGCACCTCACAGAGCTGAGTAAACTCTAGTGTATGACGCAGGATGCGCATCAGGGATCAAGATAATGCACAGGTTAAAGTTCACATCAGCTAGCTGGTGCCTTTGAGTAAGCATGACTTTACTCCAGGGCTTTCACATTCCCTCCCCCTGATCTTTGCTTAGGCACAATAGTCCATGTAGACGCTATCAATCATCCAGCTGCTGACTGACAAGTGACCTGAGGAAAGACTTGACTGGCACAGGAAAGGTTTTTTTTTTGGTTTTTTTTTTTAATGGAGCCATGCACACTCATATTACGTTAATATTCATGCAAGAACATTTTCATTGTCAGATTCTTAGCCTTGATCCAAATCGGTTTAACCAAACTAAACAAACTCATTGTTGACTTCTGATAATTACCACTTATCATTCACAAAATGTCACCAAAGAGTAGAAAGAAAAACTTGCAGTCACAAGTTCTGCTGCAGATGTCAGCAGCTGCAAAAAAAAACTGCAGATTTGGCACTTTAAGTGTCAGAACGCCTGTTCTGAAAATGAATCTGAAAAGCCGGCCTATAAAACAGCATCATAATGTGAGACAAATAAGGATAGATTAAGAGTTTATACTCTTATGTGCAACAGAAGATGTACCCCTAGGCAGCAACAAGCAGCTGTCAGTGTCACAGCATTTCCTAACAAATGCTGAATTGATTTATAAAACCTAAAAGAGAATGTTGGAGATGCGTGAAAAACAATCTTAGATTTTTTTTTCTCCATTTATTTTAATTCTATATTTTAGTTGCTTTCCTTCAGTTGTCTGAAAATTCCTTAAGAAAAGGCATTACATTACAGACTGAACATGACTTGACGGTTGTGTTTTTCAGTGTCAGAAAACTGAAGCAAAAGTGAGAAATGATCTGATATCCCAGAAGAACAAACCTGTTCATGTTTTTGATTCTTGCATGAGGCCCACAGTCTGAAGAACTGTATGTTTGAGCACTTTCAGTGTATTACCTGGAGGAACCTATGTATTTCCTACTGACTGAACACACTTGAAGAACCACTACATCTGTTTAATGTGATAAATTATGTTTGTGTCTGTTTTTGTTGTTTTTATTTTAATGTAGTGTAGTCAAGCTATCGTAACATTATGAATTGTTCCGATGCTGAATTGTTTCTGTATTTCATGAAATTCCATAAATCGGCTACCCCTCTTTTACACTCAGTTTTAGGGAGTTTAGGGTAAATAACTAACATAAATAACTAAATCTTCTTTTATTGTGAAGCATTCCGACCAGTTTCAATTTCATAATATAGCTCTAAAATACTATTGATATTTTTAGTGTGAAAGTTGTTGGGGTTTTTTTGTTTGTTTGTTTTTTCTTGTTGAAGGAAAAAGCCCCAACTTCTAGTTTGTTGTGGAGACACATCTGTTGACCTTCAAGGTAAGAAATGACTCACTATACTTGAATTCAAGAGGACTGTGAATGAATTAAATCTGAATAAATGATTCATATGTGGATTTGTCTCTGCATATTTGAAACAGATGGATGCAGCATCATTAATAAATAAATGAATACACTCTGTCCTATTATTCAGGCTGTCTATACTGGTCGTTAATTGTTCTCTGCCCACTTTATATCCTCCATGAACGTCATTGTTCCGATTTTTCTGAGATGCTTTCTGTCACTTTGCTGTATTGTTTGTTTTCTTGTTTTGTTTTTTGTTTTTTTGCTCCTGTATTATTAACTCCTACATCTTTTTTTTCTAGGTCAGAAAATGCATTAGACGTTTGCTTATTATTTTTCAAAT
The DNA here is from genome assembly GCF_900963305.1 of Echeneis naucrates. Classification (NCBI taxonomy): domain Eukaryota; kingdom Metazoa; phylum Chordata; class Actinopteri; order Carangiformes; family Echeneidae; genus Echeneis; species Echeneis naucrates. The sequence continues at coordinate 6,039,060 of NC_042531.1, read as the reverse complement.
GTATATTTCAGAGCACTCTTTAGTGTTTTGGTGCTTAAATGATCTATCCCTCTCCGCTGTTTGTTGTTTGATTAATTTAAACCAGATTTTACAGCAGGTGGAGGTGGCTTCATTGTCAAATAGACAACAAATTTTTCACAGCATTGTGTTGTAAGCTGTTTTTTATTTTATTTTATTTTTTTTACCCCATGAGCCTTTAATGAAACCCAATTCTTCATCAAAATAACACCTGCGGTTGAGCATCCCAGTATTACTCCAGAATTACGTTGTGTTTGACACTTCTGACTGCTGCAGACTACTCTGTTGTGAACGGCAGTGTCCAGATTTTGATGTTTGTAACGTACCTCTGTAATTAACATAAGCTATCCATCAGAAGTGAGAGCAACTCGGGGATTCTTGCAGAGGTAAGACTTGGATGTAAGTAGTTTTACAGGTTTGTGTTATATTTCTCTCTACAGTGAGTGACAATGGGGGTAAAGCAATCAACATAAAATTATTCGTGTCATGTTTTTGTTCGACAGAAGGCTTGTTTTGTCTTCACATCTCTGAGCCTTGTTTGAGTTATTTCTGCATATCAACTAGTGGTGAAATTACATACCTGCCCAAGAAGCAATGAGTAGCTTTCAAAACACAAAAATTTCCCCACATATTTCTTTCTAAATTGATGTACTGTCCACCTACTTCAAGCTGATTTTTGGCACTTCATTACGGAATCCATTATTTTATTTCAAAGTGGACATGCTAAAGTGCAGGGCTCTAAGAAAAGTACCTGGAACTACTTTCTGTCTTTAATATTTTTTCAAAGCAGTGCATGGTCAAGTGTTAGCCAGGGTCAGGCACCTTTTTAAGATAAATCCAGACACAGGACCTGAAAAAATTATACAAAAAAAACCCCATACAGTCTGTAGCACAAAAAATGTCCAATTGAGTTTTTTTTATTCTGATAATTGAAATGTTTAAATGTTCAGATGATCATTTTAATTATTTTAAATTCCAATAATTTTTTGTTTGTTTTTTTTTAAGGTTGTCATCTGTTTCTTATAGATTAAGTATCTCAAAGGGAAGTTCTTTTCACACAGGGATGAACTGATCAGATCAGATGGATTTGGAGCTTGGAGCTGCTCCACAGTTGCCTCCTTGGCAGTAACTGACTCCATTAACTCAGGTAATCCACTTATGGTCAAAGAAATGTGGACATGTCTGTTTGTAACAAACAGAACAGAAACTGACTTTGTACCAGGCTGTATTAACACTGTAACATTTCGTTGTTGTTGTAAAACAGCAGCATTTTCACATGAATCCCAAGTGAAAGCAAATTCATGTGGTCATTCAAGGAACTGCAATTTCAGCCACTTGGTTATTTTCATGCCCCTGAAGCCTGTGGTCAGGGATAATGATGATCTTCACGCTCCAAACAAAGACATACATTTAAACCATCTTATGCAAACCGGGATTATTAAATTACGTGAAATAAATCAATTCAACAGCCGAAACGTGTCATGTGCCCGGGGGGTGCCCAAACTTTTGCGCCACAAGTGCACCAACATATAAAAGCAGCCGTCCAGCTGGTGATGTGATCAGTGTTGGGGCGGTTGTGTGTCTGTGTGTTTTTTTGTGTTGCAGGGTCACCGCTCAGGATCCTTCGGCTGCTCTGGTGCGTTTTTTGCTCCAGTGACGCTGCAGCACGACGGCTCGCAGAGACGCTTCATTTTCTCTCCCTCAGCTGTTTGTCATCACACCGAGCCCACAATGGAGACCAAGCCGGTGATCACCTGCCTGAAAACCCTGCTGATCGTTTACTCCTTCGTCTTCTGGGTAAGCAAAGTGGCTCCTCTGTGTTATTTACCAAAAAAAAAAACAATCGGAATCCATCCAGATGCGCCGCTGTGTTTTTTTTTTTTTTTTTTTTTCTGTGGTGGTTGTGTGTGATGAAGGGCTGGATACATCCATCATCATCATCATCATCACCATCGGGGGGATTATGGTGTTTTAAAGCCTAAATATCAGTGGGACTCGCCCTACGACGTCTCTTCTATGCGCTTAAACAAACGCATTTTGTCGCCTCCCATTATGTAAGTTGTGTTAAGGTTACACACATTCTGGCTGCTGGGCGTCAGCGCATCGGGGTTGTAGTGAGGAAGAGGCGGGGAGGGCTGCTCATGTCACCGCAAAGACTGAGCCCCACATGCGGGGCCTGGTCTGTCTGATGGAGGCCCGTTTAAAGCCCATTTTCACCATCTACTCCACATTTGGGTCCGTTTCTACAGCTTCTTAAAGGGACCTTCCTCCATCTGTATCAGCCCTGTGACACATTCCCTCAGTGTGTCATTCAGTCTGCTACAGTCTGTTCCTCCACCACATCTCTGAACTAAATGTTTTAAAAAGGAAATTCACGTGTAATAAACAGATTTTTGCATTAAATAAACCATCTTCTCAGCAGGCTAGATTTAAAAAGCTGCTTTCTCCTTATTGCACGAGGAATGCTCTCAAAATGCATGTTGTATAAATATTATATGCATCCTCAGTATTAGGGGTCATGTAAAATTCATTTTCTGTAGGAGCAGTAGTGAATGCAGGACTGGAGTCAGTGGTAGATAGATTGGTGATCCGCTGTGCATCAGTCGCTCTATGTGGCCAATGTGGTGTTAAATGAAACAGCATCACGCTGTCAGGAAACTGCAACACAAGTAGAAGTTCCAATGTTCAGCATCCTAGACGAAGCTTTTTCAGAGCTGTACAAAAGTGTGAAATGTCCTGAGTGACTTTCCCCTGATTCCTGCAGGAACACAAAAGAAAACACTAGATCACGACTCAATTAGTATTACAGCAAATACATAATGTAAACTCTAAATTCAGCTAATGTTTAGACTGCTTTTATGGTTTCCCTCTTCGGCTCTGTACTTTTCGTTGGTATTACACAGTGAAATATGAAAGGCGGTTGCAGCCAGGAATGTTAATTGAGTGGAGAACGCTTACAAATTACCATCACTATTAATACGGACAAGATAACATACATGTCTTTTTTTTTTTTTTTTTTTTGTGCGACCAAGACCCAAAGATGCTCAGTTTACTTTAATGTGAGAGACAACAGAAAGCAGAAAAGATCTGGGCATTTTGTTTCATAAATAACATTTCTTAACCTCTAAAATACCTAAATATTCGATTGCCTGTGGAATCCAGGGAATAATACATAAGATTATTTGATTATTTTCGTTGTCTGAATATGGAACTGTCGTTGTGGGGTTGTATTGTACTGCAGTTAGTTGAAAGTGGGGAATATTTTCATTACGGTTAATCTGCAGAATGATTTCTCAAATGATAAATTAATAACATTGTGTGTAAACAGTGAACTCTTTCCCTCCTCCTCAGCTAACATTGACAATGTGCATATTTTGTCTGGCCAATGAACCTAAAAGTGACTTTTTAGTTTTGAATAATGCAATGGATAGTAAAGAAGTAACTCCCGTTGGAGAAGCTGAATCTACTCTGAGCAACAATTTTCAAATATTTCATAATTTCACTGATGCCATGTTTCAGCCTGCAAAGGATTCATCAAGCAAGCAATCATAAGTACAACGAGGAGGTTTTTCACTGTACACAAGCTGCCCCTCTGGGTGTTTTGTCAAGGCGCTGCAAAGCTTTGTTGTGATTGAATTCATAAAAAGTTATGCTCCCAATGCGAAGCAAGCCGTACATAACAACCGTCGTTTATAGAGCAGACTCTGCCGATCTTTTCACTGTAATTAAGGCTCTTTGTAAGAAGCGTCCTCAGGATTTGAGCCAGCAGATTACCCCAACCACTACTCAAGCCAAATACATTTGGTTGAGACTGCTTCCAGTTTTGGAATAAATTACTTTGAGATGAAGTTGTGAAGTGATGAGTGAAATGGCGTCTTTTGTGTGTGTTGTTTTTTTTTTTTTTTTTTTTTTTTTCAGCGGTTTGGAAGTGCTTCTCTTTACTTTTTAATTACCAGCTTCAAATATGATCTTCCATCCGTGGAAGCAGCACAATGAATCTAAGGCCACATACTGGCCAAGCTAAGATCAACAGTGGGGCTGAATTTAGTACCTTTTTGACCACACTTGTGAGTTCTGCTCATTCCTGTGTGATAGAAAGCAGCCAGATATGACCAGAGTGAATTATCTAAATGGAACATGTGGAAGAGGTTTATGTCTATAATATGTTTAGGACCTGAGGAGTGCTTTCTCTGTTTTGGCTACATTCACCCTGAACTGTGGGAAATGAAAATAGCTTATGATACTTGGCCATGAACAAAACTGGACAGGAATCGGCCCCTCAGTTAAGAGCTGTGCTGTGTGTCCTGCTCTGCAGACATGTGTCTGTGTCATAGATATGAACTTTTATATTTAGGCAGGATTGGATGGTCCTTCAGCCCTCCCGTACATCTAAAGCATCAAGTTACAGATGTCTGACGCGCAGGCGTGTCTCACAGATCACTGGCTCTGGAGAGGGCACTGGCACCGAGTACGGAGCGGGAGAGGTGGCTCAGCGTGAGGCCTCGGTGTCACTGTCATCGACTTGTCGTGGCAAATAATGTCTTAAGTGTGAATATCCATGGTGCCGTACTCTTCACACAGGACGGTAAAATGCAGAGCAGGTGGCTGAGTGGTGCGTTGTGTCCTTGCCAGCATATTTTATCATCACACCTTCTGTTTCTTTATTGGGCCCGGGTGGGAGGAGGAGGAGGGAAGAGGGATGACCTGTTTTAAACTCTGTGCTGTAACCAGGGTGGCTGGCCAGGCATTGAATTTCAAACAAAACGTGCAAGAGGAGGAGGAAGAGGACGAAAAGGAGGAGGGCTGTTTGGAATTCAGCAACAGACATGAAGTCAAGATGACTTGTCCCTGCTCCTCAGACTTGATTTCCCTATTGGTTTTAAAATGAACACTTAAGTATTGAGGAGATGATCCTTTATTTGTATGTGGCAGCAAATATGAGGGTGGAAGTCATTTTGTTGCTGATGGTGCCGGCCGTAAACACTAAGTATATAGCCATAAAGAGGACTGTTCTCTGAAATGTCTTCTCACAGTGTTAGAATCACTGTTAATAAAAACATTAATGACAAATCTAATCATCAGCCTGCAGTCCTTCACTTCAGCTGGGCCGCAGCTGAAGGATGGGCACTAAACGATACTAAATGGATTATCTGGGCTGGTGAGCAGACAAATCACAATATTCTTAACATTTCTCAGAATTTTACAGACACAATAGTGATTTATTTTATCCAGAAAATCGCCGGTTCTTCCATCCACTCTTTTCACTGAAGTCTACTGATTTGCCACAGACTTCATAAGGTTTGGCAATGAGGCGACATAAACTGTGAGATGGTGAATATTTTGGCACCATCAGAAATTTTCACATACCATTTGTAGCTCATTACTGGTGTAACATCCATATATATTGTTTCAAGCTCCAGTTTTCATTCGAGTGCTTTACACGCAGTACAAAGAGCAGCTGAAAGCTGACATGATCTACAGAATGTCATGTTTAAAATCAGCACTGGGAGGCCTATCCAAACTGTCATCTGAGCTCATAACAGCACTGCAAGTACAACAGGATGCAGATTCAGATAAGGAGACAACAAATACATTAAACAGACAACTCCTAAGATGATATTAAGTAGAAAATAATGGCTCTCTCTTCTTTCAATGTTGTTGAGCTCCATCAAATGTTGTGTATCTCTTGAGGGTTTATCTACCCACAAGCCATCAATACATGTTTTTATAGGTTTTTCTTACATAATAGAAACAACACAGCAACATGTTTAAGTCATAAACACAAAATAAAAAGATTAATAGTGTCATGGGAAACAAGTGGGCATCAGTTCTGATCGATAAAATTACATCTTTAAAAGAATTGCAGGGATTTCAAAAATGTACTCATCTTTGTTTAAGTTTTTATCTGGGAAGGCAGAGTGAGGATGACATGCTCTTAGATACCACGTGAAAAATTTTATGGTTTTTCTCTTTTCCGCGATAGTAAAATGAATGTTTGTGTTTTTTTAACTGTTGCTCGGTCACCAAAACAACCTCAAACAATTCAGTGAAAATGAAATGAATCCCCGGCTACCGACTCCGAGCTAGCATGTCTGTTCAGACAGCAACAGCCAGTCAGTGTGTTTTCTCGCTTCCACCTTTCTTATCATCCCTCCCTCAACTGAGACTCGTTGTCCTCTCCTACCATTGTGTTGATAGGGAAATCCACGTGTGGATGATTTCATGAGCCGCCATGAAGTTCAGTCGTGTAACACTGCAGCTGCAGAGCAGCAGAAGGTCTCATTGCATTTAAGTACAAGAGAACTTTTAATTAAGGAATGCAGCCAAACTCAGATTTGTCACAGTGAAAAACCTTTGCCACATCCTGTTTACTCACATCCTGCCAACAAAGCAAAGTGTAGATGTTAACACTCTCATTAACCTGCAGACTGATTTCAGACGTCAAACTCTATGCTAATATGTATATATATTTTTTTATTACGGTGAATCACTGCTTCATTATTATGCACATGGCATCAGGCTCGAGGAGATTGTTGACTAAAAGAGGGAGCTTTTCTTCGCTGCTGTCAGGCGTGTTGGCTTGTTTCCTGCTGAGCGCTGAGTGTATTCTTCTCATCACTTTTAGCAGTTACAAGGTGAACGGAGACATTTTGTACAGACAGCTCGCTCTCTGTAGTCAGAGGGCGTGGCAACAGGACGGCGAGCAGCCTCCTCTTGGAAGTGAGCAGGTTGGGCTGATGAGTTGGCCCTTGCTCGAGTCAGATCATCAGCAGCCGTTCCACACCCTGCTCTCTTTCCGATGCCAGTAAGACATACCCAGCTGAGACACACGGCGCTTCAGCTGCCTCGAACAGCACGCTCTTTTATCCGCAGCCTTCATTTGAAATGCTAAGAGAGGAGCAACAGGAAGACGCGTCTCGCCTCAGATCAAAGAGCTTCTTTGATTTGTCCTCTTTCTTTTTGTTTCTCTCCTTCTGTCTGTGAGTGCAGGCATATTCATAAAGGAGGTGATCGCTATCCCGCACTCCTGATACATCTGTGTCTTCTGTCTGCCATCTCCTCCTCCTTACTCTAATTGCTCTCCTTTCTTGTTCCACCTTGATCCCCCCCCCACCGCCACGCGCTGCTAAAACACAGCCATTGTAGTGTTGCAGAAATACAGAGATAAGGGCCCGTTCCCTGCTTTGATTCTGTTCCTGTGCTCACTCTTTCTCTCTCTGTTACATCCTTCTCTCCAACCCTCGTCCTCTAGATAACAGGAGCCATTCTGCTGGCAGTGGGAGTATGGGGGAAGTTGATGCTGGGCCCGTACATTTCTCTGATCGCAGACAACTCCACCAACGCTCCGTACGTCCTCATTGGCACCGGGACTGTCATCATCGTTTTTGGCCTGTTTGGATGCTTCGCCACCTGCAGAGGAAGCCCATGGATGCTGAAGCTGGTGAGAGGCCGTCGGGGGAGGGCCAGAGTGTTCCGCTGCAGTCAGGCAGAATAGACCTGGAGAAGCTGATTAATTAGCCTCTGCTCATATGATAAAGGGAATAATGGCTGACCTCTATCACGCAGACAGGGATCAGAAATCCAATAGATGCTGCACAGACTTTGTTCGGTTAATGTTGGTCAAGTGGGTGTGCTGGAGCATGTCTGAGTGTGTGTCTGTGTGTGTGTATACAAACATAGGCAAATGATGCACACCGGGGCAAAAGGTTTTCATGCAAACTATACAAATCTCCCTTTTACTTCCTCCCTTTAGTACGCCATGTTTCTGTCCCTGGTCTTCCTCGCTGAGTTAGTGGCTGGGATCTCTGGATTTGTGTTTCGCCACGAGGTCAGCACGTAGTTCACCATGTGGCAACTTCATAACTGTAACACAAAACCACCAGAGCTCTCTGACGCTGTTAACATGCATGTTTGTGCAGATAAAGGGAACCTTTCACAGGACGTACACTGACGCAGTCCTGAACTACAATGCCGAGGATGAGGCGAGTCGTGCTGTTGACAACTTGCAACACAAAGTAAGTCTTTGTGATCAACTGGGCGCTAAACACAAAATCATAAACTTTTCTTCCCCATCAATAAAGGTGGCAATATTCTGTGTTTCTTTTTGACTGTCAACAAATTCAATTAAAACATTAAACCAACTATGAATTTATTCCACTGCTAATACTTTATCTGTAGCTAAAGTCTGATGTGTTGATTGATTTGTATTTGTTTGTGTCCACTGTTGCTCAAACACACCAATGATGTGCTCCTTCACTGCATTTCTTTAAATGTCATAATTACTCAACAGTACTCTAAATAATTAACGGTCTTCAGCTGAAAACAGACGCGACACTGAATGTTCAATGTCTTCAGTTACTGCCTTTTTAGAAAATAAAGCTTTATCTTCATTTGGAGCAAATGGGCTTTGGTCCTAAGTGCCACATAAAAGGCAATATTGTTGTAAATAAATATATGCACAGATATGTAACTGTGAATTTGAATTTGTCTTCGGTTCTTCCTCTTGAATTGTCTGTTTTTTAGCTGCGTTGCTGTGGAGTGTATAACTACACCAGCTGGTTTGCCAGTATGTATTACCCACCCAACGGTATTCCTGCCAGTTGTTGCTTTAACTCATCTGATTGCAACCCAGAAGACCTCCGCAATAGCACTATAGTCCCGAGCAAGGTGTTCCACCAGGTCAGTGTGTTATTGCATCCTCCTCGTCACCAGTTAGCAGATGACCGTTTGTACATCAGCGAGGTCCTCACACTTTTTTTTTTTTTTTTTTTTTTTTAAAACCATCCTCCTCCTTCGCACACTAACAAACGCCTCAGATACTCTCACACACTCCCATCTTGCCCCTAATTTGTACATTTAACATGTCCCTGTACCCGCTGCGGACTAACCTGCCCCCTGTGTTTCAGGGCTGCTATGAACTGGTCACTTCCTTCATGGAAACCAACATGGCCATTATTGCGGGAGTGACGTTTGGGATCGCCTTCTCGCAGGTGTGTTGTGTGTTAGTTGAGGTGTTTAACAGTGGAGACGCAGATACTGAGAGAGAAAAAAAAAGAAGATCAACAGACACATTTTTGTACTTTTTGTACTGAAAGCTTGGGGATGACGGGAAATTACTTTACAGAAAAATATGCATTCAGTGAGAGACTTTGCAAAAAAATGGACTTAAAACAAAAAAACAAATACTGTACAATTTTTTTTTATTATAATTTTTTTTTAAACCCACACATAAAAAAAAAGAAACCTCTTTTCTGTGTATCTTTCAGCTGATTGGCATGTTGCTGGCTTGCTGTCTGTCCAGGATCATCACAGCCAATCAGTATGAGATGGTTTAGCTGACGTGCCGTGGCAGGTGAGAAACATTCACTGACACATTATCTCAGGAAATCTCTGAGGGAAGCCCTTCTTCATTGGCACAGCCATCCACTTGGACTCAAGGATGGACTGATTTCACAGCAATTATGACTAAATTTAGCACGCATGGTAACCAAAAGAAAGAAAGAAAAAACTAAAAACATGTATTCAATATAAGTCGGGAAAACCAACGACGTAACATGAAACCAGTCAGTGGAGACAAACAACCTGAGGTGGTAACTTTGGTTTCTGTCTTTTTAGGGAGATGAAGAGAAGAAGCAACAAACAGCCTTGACACATTACAAGAGTAAATTCCCGAAACACTATCACACGTCTGAATTGGAATTTACCTCCCTCCGCCTCTCTGCCTGTGACATTAATGTAATATCTTAATGTATCCTATTGTAAAGCACCATTCCTTTACTCACTGCTGTTGCATCAAAGCTTTCTATACCGCACATCACACTGCCGCTTGATGTAGAAGTTGCTCATTATCACATATCTTGGATCAGTACAACCTTCAACGAGCAGGTAGACTGTGGTAGTCTGAGTTTACAGCTGTGTTGGTCTCAGATAAGTGATCGGGCGCAACTTGGCTTCTCAGTTGGACGCAGCATGCTCCATCGATCGTCATCAGAAGGCTACTGCACATCTTTGTACAGAATTACATTACTAAAGTTTGAAAGTAATACTTTAATAGCTAGGTTTAGTTTTGAGTTTGACTTTGCTATCGGTCACCATTGTATATTCCTATGGTTGTGACATTTTGTGAACCGAATGTGTGTACTGAGGATGATATTTTAAATTTATATGAAAACTGAGAAAATTGCAAAGGAAATAATGGGAAGAGAGCTGATTAAGTATTTTTATCTGTAGACAAGGCACAATTTTTTTACATTTAATATTTAATTTACCTTGAAGGTTAAACTTAATTTAGTATCAGTATTAGCTGAAAGCTTTAAGCTAGAACAAGACGGCGTACAGCGAGTGTGACTCTTGCCTCTTTCCTCCCACAGTAACTTAAAATAAGCCAGTTTAACCTGAATTCTCAGATTCTTGATACACACTAAGTTATAATTAAAGCCGATCGATTAGTTTTAGTGTGGAAGAGAAACATATTCAGCACAGAAAACGAACAAATGAGGTTGCACTATAGATTAAAGACCCTGTCACACCAGAAACTGAGAAACTGTCATTTCGCAATCATATTTATCAAATAGATGGATTGGTACAATTAACTTGGATCTCATTATCATCTTTTCTTTTTCTTTTTTTTTTTTTTTTTTTTTTTGATTTATTTTTGAGCTTTTCCCTCTTTACTTTAGTCAGTAACTGACAGAAAGGCCGGCAGGAAACAAGGAGAATGAGAGAGCCAAACCAGTGACGTTGCGATTACATGGAACGTGCTCTAAAGTCCAAACCGCTCGACCACCAGCACTCCAGTCTCGAAGTTTTTGCCCTTTCATGGAGCAGTTTATAGTTTTTGCTATGTAAATGTCAATGTGGGGAAGGCGAAGGTATAAATAATAACATTAACCATGGCTCCATTCCTTTGTGTCCGAGCACAACACCAGGACTCTGAAACTGCCTCCACTAAATGGAATGCTGCCAAAATTTATGTTTTAATTCCACCTGCGCTTTTCCTGCCTGACAACTTAAAATATTTTCCATTAAAATGATCTACAGCTGCTTCTGTCTTGAACTCTCCGTGTATGCCTACCCAGAGTATCAGTTTTCAGCAGGCAGGAAGGCCTGCCATTGGTCATAGACACAGATTCATGTGTTAAGGCCGAACAAAACTGAACTTGAGTATTTGCGCTGAATTCAAATGTAGCAGTTTCAATTATTGGTGTGACTGGGCGTCATCAAGCTCTGAAATATCCCAGTCAACGAGAATCTGTCAGCATGCTGAAAACAACTTAGTTCCCCGGAAAACATTTAGATGGTACAAAGATAGTATTTGTCTTTTCGCTTTGTTTAAAAGTAGCTGACTAAATTCCAAAATGTCACCACTAAGCTTTGAAAAGCTTTTTCTTTTAATGAGTACCTTTTTTTTTTTTTTTTTTTTTTGCTGACCTCTGTTTGGTGTAATGATAACGTGTTTCTGACATCACTGTTGGGTGCCATCACAGCTACAACAACACAAAGATGCTGAATCTGACAGAGGTCAGCAAAGCAGCACGTTTCTACGCTGCGAGGATCAAATCAAACCCTTAAGCTCACCAAACTCCTCTAATGGAAAGCAAAGCCAGCAGCCTGCTACAATGAGAGAAGTCGACATTACAGATTGGCGGGACTTCAACGGTGTTCACCTAGTATTTACAGTATTCTATGTAGTGCATCAACATGCCTCCGTCATCGTCACCGTCTGTAGATATGTATTGGAAATGTAATTTATATGATGTAATGTTTCTCATTCTAATATGCTAATATATATAAATGTTGTGTCAGAGTTTTGATTCTGCACTTTGTGCTGTTAATCTGTATTTGTTTGATAGTTTATAGGAAATGCGCACTGACAAAATAATTGTGGCCAGTGTTTTGTTGAGAGTAATGTGCAACACGTAGCTGTTTCAATTTAGCTCTATGCTCATTATGACTTGGTTGGCATTAAGTTTATAGTTTCACCAGGTTATTTTCTATCGCTCTTTCAGTACGACTGACAGTGTGTGTGATTGTTTTGTTTTTTTTTTTGTTTGTTTTTATTTAACTATCCCCTTTGTGCATGTCTTTCTATTTTATAACAAGCGTGTGTGTTTGCGAGACTGTCTTGATTTTGTGGATCCTCTTGTGTTTGACTTTGGTCAGTATTTGGTTGTGGCTTTTAAAAACCTTATTGCTTCTAACGTTCTAACGCTGTACATTTATTTCGTGAATGTATGTTTTCCAGCACTCTGAAACTTAAATTCCTCTCTCAAGCTGATATTGTTCTGTAAATACTAAATTGTAATACCATCCAGCGTACACATGGGGTCACCAGACACTCAAAAGACTCGCACCATGCTGTCTATTATTGACAAAGTCACCATCAGTGGTCTTACTATCAATAAATATACAAATAATGATTGTGTTCCACGCCTGTTCATTTTGCTATGAGATAGTGTTCTCCCATTTGAAACCTAAAGTGAAATGGCTCTTATTTACCAAACGTGGGTGTAATCACTGTTTGTGCTGTCTGTGTCATCATGTCAAAGTCCTCTGGTGAAGCGCTGATCTAAACACAGTTATTATATGTGTTGTTTTTCATTTATAGAGCACCTCAGTGATCACTGAGGCAGCTCCCGCACGTAAACCAGGACACATGATATTTTTAGCTTCAGGATTAGTGTTAGATGAGGTCAGGTTAAAAGTTAAGGCGTGCTGAAGGTGGCCTCAGCGGCACGGATGAAGGTGCACACAGCTGAAATATTGGGTCAATCTAAATGTGTCATTTCTACAGAAGATTTTTTTTACTTGCTCTTTGTTTCTTGAGCAGCACATCTTAGTTGCAAAAGAGAAATGAGCTAAATATACTGAACAGTACACAACTACACATGCTGCTGACTAAAAATGACATTTACTGAACCAACACTGCGAGCCAACAGTGACGAGGGGAGGCCTGACTTCATCTGGAACTTAGTTAGTACATCAAGCAGGAGTTTGTATAATCACAATCACTGGACGCTGTCAATTTTGTGCTAACAACCAGAACAAACGAATAAAAGAACGACACTAACCATTCTGAGAGGTTCAACCAGTTTCAGAGAATAAAATGCATCAGCAAGCAAGTCAGCGGAATCTGAATTCGACTTATTCAACTTCTTATGATCCAGAAAGTGAATAAGCTTTTAGTGTGGAACTGGTGGAGTCACCCAGCTGGTCATCAGCTCCACAAACATCATGGCCTCAGCAAAAGACGGGAACTACACAAAGGAAACCACAACAGAGACCAACAGAAACAACTCGTTGGAAACAAACTGTCACTGACTTCTAACAAGAAGTACGGAAGGTCAATATCTTCTGCTGCACAGTGCAACATTTCTGTCTGTCGTTCATTTTTTTAAATTAAACTATAGTGTTAAACAGCAGCAACACACACATGACAACCTGAGGGGGCAAACCAGCTGAACACAAAGGCTGCTCTGTTTAACTTATTCATCCATCTCCTTTCTCTCTCCATCATCAGTAAATGTAACCTTACTCCGTCTAATGCTGCAGTCTGACTCCATCAGAGCAGCCCAAAGCAAGAAGGGAGAGGGAAAGAAGCCTCCGGAGGGATTTTCATCGTGTGGAGCTGAAAGTTTTTATCCACACGATCACACACTGAGGATCCTCCTCGGCCACGTGGCGGCGCTGAGGTACCGGCGGAAAACGGAGCTGCGGAGCGACGAGGCGGCAAGTGCGGGAGATGAAGCGCCACACACACACACACACACACACACGGACACACATCCCCCGTCTCCTTCCGTGGACTGCATCCTAAACGAGGCCGGAGGAAGCGGCGGGCAGACGGCGCACAGACCGCGGGGACGCCGGCCTAACCGGACTCCCTCCGATCTCGTTACGCAAATTACCGGCAGAGGCGCGCGGCAGTCGGTCCGCTAATGGAGCGTGCGTGCCGCCGGATCTCGCGCCCCGTCTCCTCCAGCCTCCGCCTCCCGAATACACTTAATGGGATGGAGGCTGGAGGGAGAAGCCACCGGGGAAGCGCTAGTCTATCACACACACACACACACACACACACACACTGAAGAGCGCTTAGACGCGTTCAGGTGCAACCGAATGATGATGATTAAAAAAATAAAAATAAAAAAAAGAGCCGACAGTTTAACAGACATTATTACATATAACGCACATTTTAAAATACTGCTGCGTTATATGAAATTATTAGAAAATACATTTACGTTTCCGCCAAAAAAGGCTTCATCACCGCGATCACTGCTGCCTGAGGACCCGAAGGCTCGGGGCTCGTTCCAAATCACCTGGGCCTGCATAATCAATGATGATTAATAATGTTTAATTTGGAGTGTGAAATGTTTACACCACTGAGGTGTCAACTGACTCATCCACTGTGTCAGAGACCTACTTCACCGCCTGCTGGTTCGGTTGGTTTCCAGCTCATTCAGGCAAAAGTTGTGACTCGATCAAACTGCTCCAATTGTTTCTCTCAGCCCAGCAGTTCACAGAGAAACCTTGGCTGGGTCGTTTCAGTCCATCACAGAAGAACAGTAAGGGTGCAGACAAGAAGCATTTTTAACGATCAGTGCATGTGAGAGTCGTTTTCTTAATGATAATAAGACTGTGAATTATCAGACTGGCTGCCAATTATTTTCTGTAAATCTGCTAATGATGCAATCAACTAATCAGGTTCAGGGTCTGTTTGGGAGATAATGAAACTGCCATATAAAGTGGGGAGGGGGGGGGGGTCAACCGTTTTCTGCATTAATGCCTCACATTTGTATTTTGAAGCAAGAACCCACAAAGGGAGACGAAACGTAATCCTAGTGTCGATGAAGTTGATGTTTCTGGAGCAGCAGAACTGACCCTCCTTAACCCGAATGTGTGGCGGCTCCACTGACTTCATGTCATCAAGTCCCTCCATTAGAGAATCAGTACGAAAGGGGTGGTTTAAAAATTTAATTGGGGTCTTTTTAATTCCACTGTTCCATTATATGTTGTCTTCCAATCATGAAATTCAAAATGCCGTTTTAAAGGCCTGTTGTATAAAATTATCTCCCAAATGATCTCCCCTTTAAATTATCTCCTTTAAAAAGAGACTTGGCTGAGAATTCACAATTGGCAATCAAACCAAAATAAATTAATTATTACAACTGGACTAACATTCAAATAAGCTAATTTTATAGCAGCACGTTCTTTTGTTTCTCTGCCATTGTGTGAAAGCAACATAACTTTAATTCTTTCGTGCTCCACGTCTTCTTCTTTTTGTCCATTGAAGAGAAGAAGAACCAACACAGCTCCCTCTAAAGCTACCAATACTTCAAACAACTATCTTCCCATAATCAGGAGTATAACAATCAGCGTTGCGCATTAAAAAGCTGAATGCTTTTGTTGAATGTGATTTTAATTTCCCGCTAACATGAAAGTGAACGTCACTCTCATGTTACCATTGCTAATTTTCACCTCCCAGAATTAGAAGTAATGCACCAAAAAGCTGTTTGCCCACTTCCAAAAATAAAGCATGTGCTTTGGCTGGGAAATGCTATAAAGCCAGTCGTGTAGTCTGGAAACATGTTTTAGTATTATACATTTATAGGTTAACTGTCCAAAGACACAGGAGGTTTCACTAATTTTGGTCATAGTGGTTAAAACTAGCATCCACTAAGGTTTTTGTGGTAACTCTGATAATTGCTAAAATGAAGGGCTTGTGAATTATTATAGGAGTCTGACATATAGGAGGCAGTGAGGCCATTCCCTGCTTAAAGATGAACTTTAAAATCAATTCTAGAAGTTAAAAAGAGCCAGTTAAGGTTGCATATAGAACATAAAAGATAAGTAATAAATATACCATTTCAACCCCTGGCGGTAGCATTCTGGAGAGTCTAAAGCCTCACAATCTTTGTTTTTGGTAAGCCAGGGTGGTCTAAAATACTCAGAATGATCATATTCTGCTGTGTCAGAGGAGGTTTTACTTTTCCTAAACAACAAAGGGTTGTTTTAGTCAAAGAATTCAAATGGGTTGTAAAATTAAGACTAGAATTCAAAAAGAGGCAAGGCTTTCCTACTTGCGGTTGGGCCAGATGTCCAAGTTTGGTAAGAACAAGATTGCTTTTGTTATGTGGGCCAACAGAAGGATCTCAGTTTTATATTCATTTAGCTGAGAGAAGTTATTGCTCATCCACCAAGAGATGGACAGCAGACAAACAGTTAGATTCAACAGTGGACATGTACAGCTGAGAGTATGTCGAGAACAGCAGAGGTCCCTGGACGTTACCTTGGGGCACTCCATAGTTAATACTTATTTTTAAAGATATGTGTTTACCAATTTTTTTCCACACAAGTTGCCAAAACTACAAAAGTGCCGTGGGGCCGTGTCTGCACCATCGTACTTAACCATTTTTTTCCAGTAACCTATGATTTAAACCATCTTAGAACTATACCAGACAGACCGACCCATTCCTCTAGACAGCTGCTTTAATCTGTCTTCAAATGCTCCATAATTTGGTTCATGATTGCTACTCAAACTTCCCATTACATCCATACCTTTTCTGCATCCTTTTCATTTTACGCATGATTAAAAAGTATAGAGCTGAATTACATCTGTAAACCAGTCTATGTTGGGTTGCTCTGCCTTATGACACATTATTGAAATGGTAAAACGCACATTGTTTTTACTTGATTTTTAAAAGCAATCAGTCTGATTCTATGAATAACTTAGAAGAACAACAGCTCATTAAAGTGATATGCAACAGGTGCACGTGAGCTAATTCATGTTAATTTGTGTGAACTATGCTTTCAGTTAGCTCTCCGACTCCAAAGCTCAGCTGCCTCCCCCAACCTACTGACTGCTGACTTCCTCTCTCTTCCTGCTAAACCCAGTGCTGTGAATGTGTTCCACAGAGACTGTGCTGGAAAGCCCCTGCACCTGACCTCTACTGGGAATAGCCAGGCCTGCCAACCTTTGTCCCTACACTGTTGGACCAGGTCCTGGTGCTTGGTGGCTTTCCTCTGCGAGGCCTCCTCGCATCAACTTCCCACGGGACCGTCAGTTCAGTCAGGATGATCTTGTTAAACTCCTCTGACCACAAGACCACGAGAAAATGTCATTAATGTTGATAGTGACAACTGTGCTCTTCCAACCATGACAAGTCCAAACGTCTGGGTAAGTCTCATATCTGACACTTTATAGAATAAATGTAAAAAGCATTGACAATTTTAATGAAAATTTGTATCCCCAATTTAACATAGAATATTAATGATACTCCATTGATTGTTACCAATGTAAATATTTATGTTATGTAAATAACCTGGTTCATCTTTGAAACATACTTAAAATCGCCTGTCAGACGAGAATTTGTCGTTACAAAACAACTGTGTTGAGCGAAATTGAGACAAGTTCAGTAATTGGGACCTTCATTATCATTTACGTTGTTCTCATTATTATAACATATATGTATGAAAGTTTTAATTAACAAATAACGGATCCTGGTAATTCTGTCAGTATGATAAACATGTTTTGAGAGCCCTTGTCATTTTAAATTAAGAGACTGTAATTCATAAACTCATGATACGTTCTGAAGGTGTAAACTTTTGAGATGAGTTAATAAAAATATATATTTATATATATTTAACCATGAACTTATGTTAATGGTTGGATTTCAGCACTTTGTAGAATTGGGATTGCTTTATTAATTTTTTCATTTGTTTCATTGATTTAACATTAAGTCATTTTAAATGCACCAAAAACAACACACAGTGAAATCTACCATTTCAGTAATATAATTTTTCACCCCTGCGAAGCTGCTAAATCTCCCAAATTTTCTCAAATGAAGCCCAAATTACCTCAGCCAATGACAATATCACAAGTAATCTCATTAACCAGCAAGCTGCTTGGCGTTTGAACTTATAAAGGGGAAGTCCTGGGTTGATGGTGTGAAGAAATATTTGTACCATTTTAGCATCACAGATAGTCCTTGTGATGTGCTCCACTGAGAGCTGTTCACTTTAAGAGTCATTATACTGGCGACTCACGTGGCTCACTGTAAAAGGAGTGTGTGTTTTTTAAATGGAAGTTTCATAACACTGAAAATCATATTAAATCTGTGACACGAATAACTGCTTTAATATGATCTAATATGATACAATGAATTTGAGTGTCCCCCACCCAAAAAAAAAAAAAACAACCTTCAGAGGTAACACCTAAGCTTTATTTCAAACACACACACACACAGAAACGCCGACTTTGAGTCCTCATTTATCACCTTGTACAGTAATATAGCAGGCCCATCACGCTCCACCCCTTTGTTTGTGATATGAGCCGTTGTCGCTGTTGTTCTCACGGCTGCCGCTGTTATAATTGCTGTTGCTGCTTTGCCTCGAGCTTCCCCGCTGAAGTCAGACATCCCTGCCTCACACTTTTCAGTAACATACAGTTGTGATGACAAGTACTAGAGTTCCCACTCAGGCTGCCTGTTCCCAGAGTGCTGCCAGCCGCCCCTTCCTCTCTCCTTCCCCACCACCGCCTCCTGCCTCCTCTCTCTCTCATCCTTTGAAGCCTTGTGGGATGATGATGACACCCGCCGTAATCAGTGGATGCTCTGCTTCTGACGTGACACACAATCGAGAAACCCTTCCGAACTGATCCAGGTTTCATTGTTGCATTCAGGCACAGTGCATCCTCTGACAAGTGGAGAGGCCTTTCACGGGAGAATAGAGGAAGTCAGCGAGGTAGAGCCTTGATTGACAGCCCTGTTGAGAAAGCCAAGCCAGCCCCTGTTCCTATCTGATCTCTGCTCAGCAGTGGTGCTGTTGTGCACCGTTTGCTCTGATAGCCTGTTTTTTGTTTTGTTTCTTGTTTTTTTGTCCAAATGAAACCCGTTAAAAATGTGTGATCAGCTAATCTTCATAGGGGTAAATGGATTAGTCCGTTTGTGTTTGTGCAGCTTGGCTATCGACGCAGATTTGTTGTTGGTGTATTCAAGTTACTGCACTGAAGTAAAATTCAGATGCATTTTAGTATTTCCACTTAGTGCTACCTTAGAATTTTTACTTCACCGTATTTCCGAGTGGAAAAAATTTACTCCATACCACGTTCAGATATAGTTATTAGTTCTACTTTGGGGAGCTGAAACTTTAAAATGCAATTTTAAATTTAGTAGGATAATATCCTATGATATAACTGGAACTATTCTTTGACTTTGACACTTTAAACTAAAACTTGAAAATATCAAAAGTATAAAAAGTTAAACACATTGCATCTACACAACTATAGCACCAGAACAAAATTCAGTTTACTCATTATTAGTTATTATTATTATTATTATTAGATTTAAAGAATCTACTCAAATATAATATAATGTATTGTTTTAGATTCTATACCGATGAAGAACATGACGAACTTGTTGGATTAATAATGATAAAACATCTAATAGCAGGGACCCATTCTTTTGATACATTTAGAAGAATAGTGCTGCTTTTTTTGTATTACAACAAAATAAAAGATAGGATAAAGACACAGTGTGTCGGAAGTAGGAGAGGCCAGACAGAAACGGGAGAGAATCTCATCCAGCAGGTTTTCTCGTTCATGTTCATGTTCTCACCATTCTTGCTGAGCAACAATTTTTTTAAAACAGTGAATCATTTAGTTTTATCAGGAACAGACTGTGCCCATAAAAAAATCTCTTCCAGGGCATGGAGTATCACTCAGGCCACTTTTCAAGACTCGCCTCCTATTCCCTCCCATTTTTATAATTCTGACGAGTCTATTGTGGTATTTTAATTCGGACCTCTTTTATATGTAATTGGTATTCTTTTTTTAAATACCAGACTGCCTAGATTTCTTTCTGTTGTGGCAACACAGTGAAAAACACGTTGTGTAGTTACTGGCTGACCACAGGTGTTTACCAAAGCTCATGTTTCACACTGATAATGTTGGGCTATTTGTGTTGCTGTGACTGTGTGGTTGTGTCCCCCTGTTTACCAGCAGCTACAGTCAGAGGAGTGGAGGGAAATCAGCGATCTGCCATCACTGCTGGAAACTGGCTTGTGCAACAGTTTGGTTTGAAGTGCAATCTTCTCAGTACGGCAGCTCTGTCTTAGGGTAGTTACCCCAAAGGGAAATAACCAGGCCAGTACTATTTCTGCAGAGACTGTGCTCAGTAAAGGGTAAACTTGTACTTTTATTCCGTTTCCATTCCCCAATTTATTTCAGAATTGGAAAAATGCCAGATGGATATATGTTTTGAATCTCAGTGATGTAACACCAGATATTTCCTTATTACGAGACTAATCTAGGACATCTTGAATTAATGGCAGTATGTTTTACACACACACACACACACACACACATATATATATCCATTCCATTGTATATATAAAAAAGTAAACATATTAAGAGTTCTATTAGACCCCCATTTATTGAATAGCTGTACTTGAATGCAATTTTGATGTATTTGCTTATTATTTTGTTACTTCATACAGTACTTTCCCTCATGAACCTCCAAAGATAAACATAGTGCTTTTTACCTCACTGAAAACATGTGGGGTTTTTTTTTTTTTTTTAGATTAAATATTTCACTAGCAGTTCTCAACTCCAGTTTGGTTTCTTGCTCGCTTCACTGCTGCAATCTGGGAAAAAAATCTGGAAAAAGGGAAAAGGGAAGCATCTTCTCCAGGTGATTCAGACATGCAGCAAAGAGGTCACGTTTACAGGAGAAGCCAACATGAAAAAAAAAAAAAAAAAAAAATCTTGATGTGAAAAAGAAACGTGACAGGATAATCGACAGACTTAACATACGTGACGAATACGGATCTGGGATGATACAGATCAACTTACAGGTGCAGCAAACCTAATAAAGCTTGAGGATTCGAACCATTGGTGTGACAGAGATGTGTTTGGTGTTTTTCCACTTTCCCGTATCAGTATCATCTCTCAACTCATCAAAAATAACTTCTGACAAGTTGTCACAAGCGACAGTTTTGGACACACTGTACTAAAATGCCTACTGTAGCTCGACTGAATATGGAATATAACCAGCTCCACCTCAACCAGCTACACCCTTAAAACAAAAGAGCTTCTGTGGATCTGCAGTCAGGCCAATACGGATCATTTTGTTGAGTTATCAGGGGACTTTTATTCTGTAGGTCAATGTCTACAAAAGAGATGGGTCTGATGTTTTATTTGCCAGGCTGCCTTTTTACTTGTCTACTAACCCAACCCATAACAGTTCAACCGCCTTGGAGCTCCACCACGTTGCGCCTGTACTCTGGATGTCAAGGAGAACCCGGAGTCCCGGTTCTGATTGGCCCAGCACCGACGTGTCCCGCCTCGGTGAGCCAGCGGGGATTGTGATTGGCTCTTCTGGGAACTCAGCGGTGGGCTGATGGTCCGGATCATGAATATTCATGGTTGCTTGGTCAGGCCTCACCCTTCCTGGCTCATTGAATCAGTATGTGGGATGTGGTGATGCAATGTTTATCATCTCTTTTACCAGAACTCGGTGCATGGTCCAGGTTTAGGCCAGCACGTCGACGAGTGGTGTTTAGACGAACTGGCAGCATCGATTCAGCTGATTAGATGTTCAGATGTGTTTTGGATTATGTGAACTTTTTTTTTTTTTTTTTTTTTGGCAAAAGCCATTCCTCTGACAGAAACAGTGCTAAACCTTGGGGTTGTTTGCTCGGCTGGGTGCTATTTAAGGTCATTTGGGTCCAGTTACAACGGCGGCAGCGGAACCTGAATAGCAGGTCCTGGGTCCGCCCCTCCGCGCCTCGAAACCGGCCGCGTCTGCTCATAAAGGCGCACCCGTCCGCCCACAGAGCAGAAGCACGGACAGAACCGGCGTTAGAGCTGCCATCCAGGGGGGGGGAAAGTCAAGAAGTACCGGCGACACCTCGCCTGATCTACCGGACAGCCAATTACACACAGACCGACAGACGCAGCTTTAAGCCGATCAGCCCAGAAATAAACCGGAGCACAACCTCGGCTCTTCGCTTTGACGCCTGCTGAGGACAGATTAAACAACAACAACAACAACAACCTGCCGCCGAGATGACGATGCAGCTGGTGGAGACCCCCAACCAGAAAAACTCCCTGTTCAACGCCATGAACCGCTTCCTCGGCGCCGTGAACAACATGGACCAGACCATCATGGTGCCCAGCCTGCTGCGGGACGTCCCGCTGGACGAGGACCGGGAGCTGAGCGCCCTGAAGTCGGACGTGGACGAGGGGGACATGTACAGCTACTACCAGCTGCTCAAGTCCATCCGCAGGGACATCGAGTGGGGGGTCCGCTGCCGAGCGGAGAGCATGAAGATCACCCGCAAGAACTCCTCCGCATCCACCTCCTCCTCAGCATCGTTTGAGGAGGAGGAGGAGGAGGAGGAGGAGGAGGAGGAGGAGGACCTGGAGAAGCAGTTCCAGTACCACCTGACCGGGCTTCAGGGGGTCCTGTCCAAGCTCACACAGCAGGCCGACTGTCTCACCAAGCGCTACAAGCAGGAGATTGGCATCGGAGGATGGGGCCAGTAAGGCCACTGCCAACAGAAACTGAAAACCCAGCTTCTTCTTCTTCTTCTTCTTTTTTAACAGACTGTCTCAAATGACTTTCTGATAGGCTTTGTTGCTGCTGATGTGACTACTGATGAAATCTGTAATCAAAGATGTGAAAGGTAGAGAGAAAGGCAGCTCATTTCTGTCAATAGGCCTTTGTGGTGTGGTCTGCTCTGTGGTACTGACTGTAGATGTGTTGATCTTGAAGAAAGCATTTGTGTACTCAACACCAAACGTGTATGTTTTGCACACACGCCATGCATTCAGTTCCAGTGATACACAGATGAAACATATTTAAACCATTATTTAATGTCTTATTTATTACCTCACGCTATGTATGTTTGAGAGTCAAATGTTGTTGTTCAAAGTTGTGTAACAAGATAACGGGCATGTATTACAAGACCTGTCATTCGAACGCTAACATCTTGGATACTGACAAAAGATCCAGCCTCCTCTGTGTGACGCTGATGATGTTAGTGTGTCCACGTGTATTTCTCTGTGTGTAACCAGTGCTCCTTCAAATCCAATGTGTCTCTGTGTTTAAATTCTGCTTTGCATGGAAGGAGGCATATGCTTGCTGCAGCTGCCTGTGATCTCCGCATGTCCTACATGGTCAATGAACTGGAATCAACTGATAATTCTTCTGCATAGAGAATAATGATGGTTTTTCCATGAGATGCATTGTTGCTATTGTCGCCTCTTGACTGTTGTTTACATTTTACTGGAGATGTCCATCTGTCAAAAAAAAAAAAGCTAATGCTTTTGTATGCACAAAAACTAATTTTGTACTGATAATATTTGTTTTCTAAAATAAAGCTTTTATATAAATGTAGCACTTTGTTGTGTATGCTTTCTTCATAAATGTAATCATACTCAAACGGATGGCAATTGAATTGGGCCTGTAAAACACAACACAGTGAAGTTAAGGAAATACCAGACATTCACCAGATTTGTTCTCTTTGAAAGTTAGACATTAAACCGGTTTAAGCATCCATATGTTTGCCCAAATAAAGTCTTATTCTTATGTTCTTTCTTCAGGATAGGGGATATTTAATGGTCAATTCATATCAGATCTATTGCTGACACAATATGAGAGATGGCCAGCAATCCAGTCATAGGTTATACTTAACAAGTTGAGAAAATGTCATACAAAAACCGAAAGACTGCGTCTCCTCCTGGGAGGGTGTTCTTTTGGGCTCCATCCAACTGGCTTAGAAAAAAGGAAATGTAACAATTGCCACGCAAAGGCAACATGTAAACACTGGCAGAATAATTCACAACTGTTGCTCTCTTTCTATCAACTAAATGCTGTTCAAGACTTTGCTTGTTTTTTGGGATTATCTTTTTGATATGATATATTGTAGATATATTTATATATTTTGAATGACACCCTCTCGATGGAAGGTGACAGCTTAGAATATTGTAGTATTAGCTGTATTCCTATAAGGCAGAGAAAGAACTGTTGATGTTGTGGATAAATCCATTTGTAATAAAACAATACTTGTAATACTTGTATTTGCAATAATACAGCTAAAAACCCATCCCTTACATGGGAGTAAAGCAATTAAATGTGTTAAAAAGGAGAGGCATTTTAAAAATTACCTTCACATTGAGAACTGTTGCCTGCTAGTTAAGCTTCAAGTTGCAACTCTTTGAACTTGGAAAAATGAAGGGATATAGAAGATCATTTGGAAGACATCCAAAACCAATTTTCTATCATTTTCGCTAATCTCATTCTATCAAATTCATTCAGTACACGAGCTAAATTTCAGAATACAACACTATAAAGAAAAAATAATTGCTTGACTTTAAGCAGCTCCATTCACATGCAGCGTTTGAACCATACATAATGCATGTGACATGTACATGTATAAGCTGGGATAAGATCATAGATAAGCAAAGAAAATGTATATCTCCTAAAGAGAGAACAAATATCCACATTGCAAATTCATATGTACGTGTGGTGAATGTGTTTGTTGTGGAACAGTGAGGAGTTTTTTTTTTTTCTTCACAATTTCACCAAGTAGCAGACAGTGACAGCCACAAAGGCCAAAGAGGAAAATGGGTGCAGCTGGGGTTTCAGTGTCACAATAGGTCAATACAGTGCATCAGAGCCACTTGCCACTTTTTCTCTCTCTCTCTCTCACACACATACACTAAAGACTACTACTGCAATAAGACTATAAATGCTATACTCTAAGATTATGGACATGTAGTGTATGTTGAAAATAGTCCATTCTGTGAACAAATTTGACATATTTCAGCACATTCTCAAATTGACAAACAACCTTCAAAATTATTCGGACTAATGTGATGCTACACACCTTGTTTGAAATCCAGGAAAAGAAAATGTATTCAGAGGGCGGTAAACTCCTCAAATATTTTCAAAGCAACGCACTTCCAAATTCACTCTTTCTCTGATTCAGACTGTTTACAGACTGTGGCCACTACCCTGCTGTCCCCTTTGAGATCAGAGCTGACATGCCTTGCTACATTTGACTGTAAATGAGGGTGAAGCTTGGTTAAAAAAACATTCACTGAGATGATCTTATCATTAACCTTGTGGTGAATGCCATGTGCCATTGCTGAACTAGATAGCAGTTCTGCAATCTTGAAGAGATATTAATCTGCAAAAGTGTAGGGATTTTTTTCCCCCACACAAACTATGAAAGGTTTATTGTGGTGGCTAAAGTGAAATACAGCAGAGCTCCAGTGAGAGTTTAGTTAGAAAGTAAATTTTTAATATTTAATAAAAAAATTTCACAAACCTCTAACTCTCCTACAACACTTCGACTCAAGCGACACTGGGGCCTTTTGTCCCTCTGTGCACACCGTAGAAACAGGAAGTTCCAGTGAAGCTACAGAAAAACAAAAAATAAATTGGAGCGAAATACTTACAACATTTTTGTTGATCTAAATGGACAATCAAAATACAAAGTCAATGAGCAACGACACACGCTGCGTGTTTTTTAATACAGACTCAGAGGACTATCAATGCGTAAGTAGCTAACGTCACTGTATACTCGTTTTAGCTTTGTGGCTAATTAGCCAGTCAGCATCTGTGTTCAGTGTTAGCTTACTTCAGGGCTTTATTGACAGTTACTGACTTTAGTTGCTCAGTCGATGCTTAGAGACCTGTTATAGTCATCGTCTCCGGGGTTAAACTGCAACGGGACAAGTGAGCAGTCAGATATTTGACATGCTAACTAGCCGCATTAACTGTGTTGTTCAATAATTAGCAACGTTACATTTTAGACGCCACAGTTTGCTAACAGGTAACGAAAACTGTAACACCGAGCATGTATTTCATCGATCCACACTTTTCTCTCCTTTGTTAAGGCCATACTTTGAAACTCACTTTCAGGTCTGTGAGCTACTTAAAATGTTCACATTTGAAAAAACAAAAGCGAAAATAATAATCACTGCTTCTTCCAATTACTGAGATTTGTCTGGATGACAATATTTAAAACAGGTTTGTTTCTCTTTTCAGGTTTGTGATAGCCTTGTTCCGCTCGTTCCCTCATGCAGAAACTCACTTTTGCTGCTAGTCTGGGTTGGATTACCATTTAGTATTTGAAGTCAGGTTTTATTGGTCATAATTATAGACAGTTTTTCTCCTTTTTTCACTATGATAACTTGCACATTTGGAATCCAGAGTTTGCAGGAACTGACACAAATTTAGTAAAATAATATGACTATCTGGCCTGAACATGATCTTTCATTTGACCTTAAAATGGGAAATTGTCATTTGTCGACACTAAAGGATCGAATGATTGACTTTAGACCTCAATCTAATGAAGACAGTCCCTGAAATTAAAACAGCTTTTTATGTAGTTTGATTCATCCATGAATCCAAACCACTTGTGGTCCGAGGAAAATTCATTGGTAATTTTTTATGTCCAACATGGCTAGGGAGTGTAGAAACAGTGGAAACATTGTGCAGCACAATTCAGAACAAATGACACCATAAAAATTTGGAACACATTAAATGGGACACATTTGTGACAAATCAATTGCAGCAGCACATTCTGTAAAGGTTTCCAACACACCTACCCCATTCAGTGGCAATCATATGATTAGCAGTCATGATCAGCAATAATATAATTGCTTGTTATCGCTTCAGTCATTTGTATTTAAGTGATACGTGTGAACCTGTTAATCCAACTCAGATGGTGACTATGAAAATACAGATGAAGACAATGAATAGTAGCAATAGTACAAAACCCAACACAAGTGGTAAAAAAAAAAAAAAAAAAAACCTTAGCACTTGCACTGTAGATCTTGGTATGTTTAATTACTGTTTACTTCCTTTGGGTGTGGTGCACACTTTATGACAGAGTCTAGCTTTTGGAGATCACCAAATCGCTTTGGACAAAATCACAGCAAAATGTAATGGGAAGCATTACTTTTTTTTTCTTTATTACATTGTAGTGGAAGTTGATCCTGCTATTTAGTCTGCACAAACTAGGCAGTTGTGCAGTGTAGTTCATTCAAATGCAACAACACAAAATAGTGCTCACTCAAAAGATTGATCATGCAAAATAAATAAATAGTGGAGTTTACACCTAGTGGATGTGTAAGAAGTTATTAAGAAACTAGTATAGTATATATATATATATATATATATATATATATATAATATAGACTTATATTTTATATATTTTATTATAACTCAGTTAGGGCATAACCTATTTAAATCAATTCCACCTTGTTGCTGAATCAATGCTGATGTGTATTGGGCAAATTGAAGACAGAACCAATGCTGTCTCTGCTGCAGTGAATGTGTTAATGTGAGAAGGTATCTGTTTGTGCCAGCAACTTTTGGCTTTAAAGCTGTCCTTAGGTATTCTCTTGGTCTAACTATATCGCAGGAAGAATGCTGCAGTAATGTTGTCTCACCTAGGGCTCAAAACTTTTGTATACTGACAAGCAGTTGCTTATAATTGCAAGTAATTGATCAATGTTCTGCACACTGTCAGACTAACCTAGATACACATGGCCTGCATGGATGTAGTCAGCTATACTAGTTTGAGTTTCTCATCACACTTTAGTGAAAATTTAGGACAAAGTCTGAGTACATTGATCTGTTATATCTTATAACCATATATCCTATACACGCAGGATTGTAGACAAAATACTGGCGCATAATAACACAAATAACAAGAGGAATAATGCCTCTAAACTTGTAGTTTTGCTGACATGACTGAACATCCAACTTCCTCTTTTCTTTTTCCCCTCAACAACACTTGTTGCAGATTTAAATTTAGATTCGTGATTCATGTTCGTAAGTGTGTACTGAATTTTCCAAAACCAATTTAGCTACAATTTGATTGTTAGCTATATTTACTCTTCCTTGTGTTGCAGGAGTTTAGAGGGTGCAATGGTTAAAACTTTGACCTTATACTTGTCAGCTGTGATCAGCTCCAGCCCTCTGCATGACCCTGCACAGATAAGTGGTATATGGGTGGATGGATGGTTTTTGGTTGGTACATTTCAATATTGCTAAATATTCCGTGATAAATGGGCCTGCGCATTTCTTTGCTTTGGAGAACAGAGTAACAAAAAATAATGACGAACATTTTGAATTGACGAACCAATCATTCACATCATTTTTGTGCTGTGCCAGTGGAAACATTTCCTAATTCCAGTTTTTTAATGGTGAGGATTATTTTTTACAAGTAATTTGATGGCATCTTATATATTTTTTGGATATTATGACGGGTATTTCGTGGCAAATTCAAATAAAAGATGTTTGTGTGGCGTGACCCGTGAAGAAAGCCCCATTTCAAAATCACCATATTAAACTTTTCAAAACTCCAAATTATTAATGTACTATTTATGAAACACTTTTATAATGAAGTGTGAATACTTTTGAGCCTTTTTAACGTCCCTTTAGCTCCATGTTGGGAGCAATCATTTAAATGTAATTAAATCAGTAATAAAGTGGTGAAAGGCCTCATAGGAAAATGCCAGTAGAATATACCTCTTAGTAAATCAGATCTTTTCTTCCTGGACACGGTACTCAGAAATTTTATAATACTGCAAAAACAACGTACTTTGTAGAATTTAAAATCCACCTCCAACAACATGATAATAATGATTTTTTTTGTAGCAGATGTCACTGTATATCGGGCCGCACATGACATGGCCATATATGTGCAGATGTGATTGGAGGGTGAGGTCATTCAGACCAATCAAAGGATGTTCCTTGTCGTGACTCATTTGACGATTCAGGTGTATGATCTGTGTGAAAAGTCAGAGCTGGGTGTCGTACAGCTGATAATGTGGACACAACTTGTTCTGTTTTGCATGCAAGGCCTTCTTCATCTTCTGTGAAACTGACTACATGTTCATTCTTTTCATTCCTTCATTCTTTTCTTGTTTCTCTCTGGGCAGCTCTCAGATCTGTGTGAGGTTGAAAGCAGTTTTGCACAAAATATGTTGAGCGTCAGGTTCCAGCCCTGTTAACACATCTGCCTGTCTGTATTTCATTCCGTTCAGCTGTCATTTAACAGCACTGTGTTTTTGAATGTGCTAAAATGGGTCAAATGCACACGCGGGTGACATTTTTCAACACCTAAGATATTTAAGGTGTCTCTGCATACCAAATGTTTAAGTTGTTGGTGCTCATGTTACCTAAAATGTATGGAAATTTTATTTTCTCATACATTCACCATCTGCACATAAGCCTAACACTATGTATGAAAGCATACAAATTACACATTTGAACAAGTGGCAGTCTTGTCAAACCACTAATTTCTTAACTCGTGATTATACAACTGACAGTACGGCGCTGACAACAAAACATTACTCAGACGCATTCATAAGTCAACCTTGATATGCTGTTTTTATTCCGTATGGTAATGGTTTGTTTCTGGTTTTGCAGGTGGTGATTTTAACAGTAAAACGAGCCACAGGGACCTTCTCCTTGGCGGGATGGTAAATGCTTCCCCAAGTTATTTCTTTCTTAAATTGCACATTGTCTTTGACTGACTTTTATTTCATATCACAGCAACGTATAAATAAGCATACGCTGATATATTGTGAACCGTACTACGTTCTACCTATAATTCTTCTGAGTACAACTGTTACAAGGGCAGGTCAACATTAGTTAAAGATAACATCTGTCAAGAGAGCTTTTTGTGTAACAGATGGTGATGTGTCCCATCAGTTAACTATAATATTAACTTGTCCAAACTAATGTGTCCCTTTACAATAACCCTGTAATGAATGCTGCCTTTATAAATCTTATCATACTAAGTGGTCTGTTGACTCACCTCTGTGGTTTGTTTTTGATTTTGTACTGGCCACACCTTGCATGTCAAATGTTTGTAAAGTCCAGAGCTACGGACCATACAGCCAGTTCATATTTACTGATCTATGCAGATGACTGAGCAACAATTTGACAAAGGTGTCCAAAATAGATTAGTACATTAATAGCCTTTTACAAAATGTTTCCTCATAGCTGCAAAGAAGTAGATTTTCCCATTTTTTTCAACAGTCAAATGGCATCTTGAAGACATTTGACTGTTGAAATAAATGTTGTGTTTTTGGTAGGGATTCAGTTTAATATGTTCTCTAGCAGTTCGTTGGCCAAATTTCATTAGTTTCACTCTCAGCAGACATTGGCTTTATGGTCGGTGATCTTTCTACAAGCTTAAAAATATCAGGAGTTAGTAGAGGAGTAAAGTTAAGAGAGCCTGCAGCAATTAGTGCTAGAGTTGTCATTGTGTATTTATATTCAGTTAGACAGTACATCAGCAGAAAGCGCCTTGTCCTGCACAGAATTTTGCCCCTGCAATTAGCAAATAAACATCTGATTATTTTCTCCCTCCTCTCTTCTCAGCCTCTTCATGCTGTTTGTGATCTGGGTGCTCCGCAGATATCACTCTTTGGCTCAGGTACTTAAATTCCTGTATGCTTCATTGCCACTGGAAATATGATGAATTATACTTCAGACTTGAAGTAATATTTTATTTCATGCAATTCTTTCTCCTTTCCTGGGAATGAATTTTCCTAAAATCATAATATTTTGTTCATGGTGTTGGCTTGAGTGTACAGTTTGTGAAGTCTTTGTGGTTGAAGCCAGACCAACACCTTTGTCAGGTTTATCAGTGCTACATTAAATGTGAATGACAACAACGTGGGGATCTGATGGATTCAGTTATCTCCGGACCATGAGCCGCTTTGTGCTCTCACCTTGTACTGCTCTTCCTCCACCTCTTGCACCACATAAACCTTCTGCTAAGCGTCATCTCCCCACAAAGGTTATCTTTCTGTCAATAATCTTTAGTGCTCGCTGGCCCTCTTCTACGCTTCTATTCCTTTTCCTCCTTCTCTTCCTCCCTCCTTTGCCCTGCACCTATGGCCTTGTCCGGGTCATTGCGGACAACTTGATAGAAGGCTGCATGACTGTGTGAGTGTTCATTCAGATTTGTTTCTGTACCCAGCACAGACACAGTTTGTAACCACCTCTGGACACAGTCAGGTTAAGACTGACAGGTGCCATGCATAGCAAATGCCCTCTTAAAATTCTCTAGCATACAGATTATTGATTTACTTCATAAAAAACCTATTGAGTTCAGTTTGTATAGAAGGAATTAAAGAGACACCCTCCTCTGTGATATTTTCACAGAGTTGTCACCAGGGATGTCGTATGCCAGCCTGTCAGCCACATCAGTGGTCATTTGATCTATAATTTGCCCTTCTCTCTAAGTCAATATAAATGCTTGGCATTTTTGCCCTGGATGTTTTCCATTTTCCTGTCTTCCCCTCATTTTCTCTGTACAGAAGATGATTCTCAGCCTGACTGTAGCTGCCTTTTTCGACAGCGTAGCATATGTCATGGTGAGTTTCTGTTGTCGGTTTCACTAAAACAGACAAGACACACATTGTGGCTTTTTTTTTTTTTTTTTTTGGTGGTTGGTAAAAATGCTCTTCTTCCTGCTTTCCCCAGGGTGACTCTCATCCAGAGGGATCGCTTTGTGACTTCCAGGCCTGGTGGCTAACTTACTTTGGTAAGACAAAACTTAATTAATTGCTCACTGGCACACTTTGCACGAGAGAATTGAGTAAGCCAGCAAAGAAAGAGCAAAGATCCAACAAAGACATCTGTTGAAGAGCTCATATATCATAGTGGAAAATAATATTGCTTTGTCAGTTCGTTTTTTTGGCCTGAGAACAAAATGTGTCTCGACACTGATTGCTCCAGCTTATAACACCATCTTTCACCAAGAGCTTTTGGGGAAATATAAGGCGAAGCTGTTTTCAGTGAGCTTTAAAGGTGGAAAAATTTTGTTTTTCAATAAGTAATTGTTGAATCACTGCTTTTGGTAAAAAGTAGTTTTACTAAAAGCATAGGTTTAAAATTTAATTGAATTTAACACTGAATCGAATTGCATGGCATGTGTCTGATTACGATGCTGAAACACTTTTGTTAGTATAGATGCCGTTGTCTTTGACTGGTCAATGCACTTGACCTATCCAGATATTCTCAAAATTAATATTTATGTTTTATGCTTATTTTTTATTCACACCGTAGCTGTCAAGTCTGGTAATACAATGGTTAAAATCGTTCATGGTTTAGCAGTATTGACACACCCACAACAAAGGTGTAACACATGGGAGCCAAGCACTGTGCTATGTTGCTACTGGCCCGTTGCAACCATTCACAGAACTACCCTCAAGCCAGATGCCTTAGTGTTTCATCACTGTTTGCACTATGAGGAGATGATTTTCCTCCAATGACAGCACAGAAATCCAGCATTTCATTTCAGTTAATCGGGGCCATGTATAGACACTTAATCTGAGGGAAATAGAGCTTTTTTGGGTTTGCACTGATGAGGCAGGAATCGTTTTGCATTGAAAATCCTTGCTTTTATTTGCCTTGCTGGCATTTGCTGCAATTACAGCTCCTTTAGCCTTGATTAGCATGCAGATTCTTAGTTAGGACTAGCTGTTAATACAACACTTTACCAAGCTTGTTTCCCTCTGTGTTTTTATCTTGCGGACAGACACACATAACACACACACACACCAAACGCACATACACGGGCAGAGGGTAATGGGCAGTGAGTTAGTGCTGCAGGGTTTGTGCGTGTCACCTCGGTTTATCATGAGGATCCTCATGCTGAGGACAAACGGCTGTACATAAACACCGGCTGAACAGGCACTTTGTTCTGTTGCGAAGCGCAGGTCTAGTGGGAGCTGCATAGCACAGCTCTGCTTTTAACTCCAACCAATAAAATTTTATGAAATGTGTTTGAAATGGAGGAAGATTGTAGCAGGGGCAGCCACAGGACAGGTGGTGTTTTCAAGTTTTGAGCGAAGCTTCGGCTGCTGCCTGGTTATGTAAGATGGGTTCGCTATCACAGTGACAGTGATTTATTGTGATAATGACACAGACAGCCAGCCTCCTTCTTTCTTAGTCACTGCATGCTGTTCCTAAAGGTTTCCCGAGTGTTAGAAGAGCGTGTGTGTGTGTGTTTTGTATGTTTGTGTATGTGGGTGGTGTGTTGTGTGAAACTCAGTAAGTTGAGTACGTGGCTTAGAGAATCCATCATTGTGATGACTGGCATTGCCTGTCGTTTCAACAGAAACACAGACACACACACACACACACACACACACACACACACACACACACACGCAGGACAAGGACTGAATACGAGGGCAGAAAAAGCCAACTGAGCTCCGTAGACGCTCTTCCTTGTCTCTGTAAAATACATTCATTTTTTACCCTCTGCTGACTGCGCCATCCTCTCCCATTCTTCATTTATTCTTTTCTTTTCTGTCTCTTCAGACTCTGGGATCTAGTCCACTCCATTTGCCTCCACTCCCCCGCATCCCTGCACCTCACTCTCGTCCTCTTTTCTTCCTCTCCTCGCCCCCTCTCCGGCGTTATCTCCCTCTGCTTTTCCACAGTTCATCATTATCCCTCTCTGAGCACCCCCCTCTCATCCATCACCCTAAGCCACAGGTTTCCCTCATATTACTGCAGAATGGGCCTTCATTTATCAAAAATTGGGGCACATTCAGGCTCGTTCTCGTACACACACACACACACACACACACACACACACACACACACTGTCCTGCGTTTGCAGGTGCATGTGGTGGAGGCCAGTGTTGTAATTTGACCTTGTTGTCTATCTGTCTGTCTGTCTATGTGTGTGTCTCTGCAGACTGGAGTGCCTTGGCCTGGGTTTGCCTCATCACTTTGAACCTGTACCTTAACCTGGTCCGAGAAATAAACACCAACGGATATAAAATGTGAGTAGGAGACTTAATGGTGTGAATAACAATCACAGTCATCATGAGTTGGTTCATTTTCTAATACTTTTTTCTGGATTTTCAATGAATGATGTTTGATAAAATGTCAGTAAAAGTTGAAGCGGATCAGCTCGAATTCAAAGAGCTCAGAGCAACATCTTCAAATGTGGTGTTCTGGTCCAACTCAGTGTCCAGAATGGAACGTTATTCAATTTGCAGTGTTAAGACTGATAATAGCATTAGATCTCAATGGAGCTGCTGAAATCAAAGAATGGCAGACATTTTTCTTTTCTTAATTACTTAAATGTTTAATCAATAATTAATGAATTAATCACTACATGCTGATTTCTTCTGCCAATCCTCTAATCAACAAATTATTTAGACTCTGCCGAAACCGATCGTCCCTCATATGCACATACAAGTCCCCCTCTGCCTCTTTGTTGTCCTACAGGTCTTCTTTTGAATGCATATTTGTCTCTTGTTTTGTTGTGGCCGTTTCGCTCCGCATGTGTGTTTATATGTGTGCGCAATGTGTTTGGTCTGCCAGAGCATGTGTCTCCCTGCAGAGCATTGACAGTCCCCCTCCTTCTTCCCCATCCTCCTCCTCCTCCTTCTCCTCCTCCTTTTCTGTTCCAGCCAGCCGACGCTCTAATTGAAAAGGGAGTGGGTGTCAGCCGTTCAGCGTGTGTTTCGGTGTGTGTGTGCGTGCGCACCCATCTTCACGCTTTGCAGCTCTGTGTTTCTGTCGCTCAAACTCCCATGAGCACTCTCCACAAAGTGTGAATTTGCTCGTGTGCGTGAGCTATTTTCTCATTTTCCATGCCTAGCACGGAGCTTTGTGACACAAACACACAATCTAAAAAAAAAAAATGTAGCCACCCTGTGGGTGGAAAAAGGGGGGCAGATTTAACAAGTTAGCAGCACCTCTGTTTGCCAAGTCAAGTTCTGCAGATGCGCTTAGTTTTGTACGCTCCTAACCATATGTGTGTGAGGAGATGGGCGGGAAAAGGGAGATGCCATCCCCCCACCACTCTACCCATGGGAGTTTCCCTGCATTGATTAGCAATAAGGCAGACGATATAATGGTGCTATAACTCTGAGGAAGATGGCTTTATGGATGCAAAGAAGGGGGCAGGCTCGGGGACTAATATCAGTTCACTTTGGAGTCTTATCAGTGGCACACCTCTTATACTACTGGAGAGAATAAGATAGGAGGTGGATATGTCTGTATTTTTGTGGCTGGTCACACATGACATGTAGGGGAAAAAATCTACGGCACTTAATAGGTTGGAGTGAAACGAAGACAAGGCATCGGGGGGCTGTCGCGTATTGACTACACATAGATAAGCTGCATGTGTTTAGGCAGGCGGATATGTGGCTTTGCATGCATGCACAATTACCCCTCAGCCCCGGAGCCCAATCTCCCACCCTTTTTTGCTCTCTCTCTCTCTCTCTCTCTCTCTCTCTCTCTCTCTCACTCACACACACACACACACACACACACACACAGTGACGGCACAGTGTAATGGTTTATGAATGAACAAATCGCCATAGGAGATGGAGAACGGAGACTGGATGATCTAAGACTGATTGAAGTAGATGCAAGAGAGGATGGAAAGTGTGTTCAGTGCGTGTATGTGCATGTATGTCTATGTGTGTTTGAAGGACCGATTCAGGCAAAGTGACTCTGTTGTGCGCTGAGGGCAAAGAGATTGTGGCAAATCTGACGGTGGAGGGTGGGGGGGAAAAAAAAGAAGTGGTGTGGGGGGTGGAGAGCTTGGATGTGCGTGTGTCTGGATGCGCGTGTGTGTGTGTGCAGGTGTGGAATACAGAGCACAGAGCACAGAGTCCTGCTGTGCCTCATTAAGCCCATGTTGCGCGCAGCTCCGGACCTCGTCATCTCCCTCTCGAAGCGCTGTGCGTGTGTGGGATATGTGCTGCAGTGTGTGTGTGTGCATTTGTGCGTGTGTGCCGGTGTGCGTCTGTAGGTCTGTGAGCTCTCGACATTGATTTCCTGACAAGCCCCCCTCCATGCACCAGTCGTCACGCCACGAACTGGAAGCACTGATTTCACCATTTGTATCCCTCCTCCCACCAGACTCGCTCTCACTGTGTGTGTGTGTGTGTGTGTGTCTTTCTCACACGCTCTCCCTTGCTTTCTTTTTCGCTCCTTTCCTCGTTGACTTGCGCGACTGCTCTTTTTTAGCGCTTCCACCATTTCCTTTCTCTCCTCTCTCTCTCTCTCTCTCCTCTCTTCCTTGATTTCCTTCCTCTCATACTCGCTTTTATGTTCAATTAAAATACGCGCTCTCTCTCTCTCCTTGGATCTATATATTCCCTATATCTCTTTCCCACCGACTATTCTGTTCTATATAAACCTCCAGCCATCTCTCTTTCTTCACCACCTCCCACACACACACACACACACACACACACTGCTCTCCTGCAGATTGGGGCAGCGGGTGGGGGATGCAATGTGCCCCAGTGAAATAGAGTGTGAAAGTGTGTGTGGTGCACAACTCAAGAGGGATTGAGTGTGTGTCAGCTGTGTTGCCATCGCTCGATTGACCGCACTTGGAACAAGTCAGGGCAGGACTTCCACTCTATTGACCAGACGACACTGTGCGCTCTATAAAGTATCGACGCCCACACCGACGCCCAAGACACTGGAGCACACACCTCATCTATCAGAGACACACACACACACACACACACACACACACGTACACGCATAGCAATCTTATCGAGATTTTTCAAACTTCTGCGTTGGCCATGGCTGATCCTTTCATTTCTTTGCAAAAGCGTGCATATACCTCTCCAGTGCACATAGCCGTCAGCCCTGTTATAGACTGGTGACAGGTCTAGAATGTATCTTGTCCCACTCAGCACCAGCTGGGATTGACTCCAGCACACCAGCCTCTCCACATGACCTTAAGTAAAGAAGCAGTCTGACTAATGAATGAGTGAATGCCGTCTGCCTGTGTTTGGATTTGGATTCTGTGTGTAGTTTTGATACAGACATATCCCCTGCAAATCATCTTTTCTACAACATTGAGGGCAATTATGTTTTATATTACCATGAGTAATTGGCAGTCTGACTATATAGGCATTTGTGTGCACCTGAAAAATGACCCTGATGTGAGTGCCAACAGAGAGATGAACTGAAGAAGAAAATAATTGATTTAGTCACAGGTGTTTTCTCAGTGGCAAAGTTCCCTGGTTTAGGTGCTCATGATGAAATAAATCTGCCTTTTATCAGGTTGTACCATCTGATGGCGTGGGGGGTGCCCCTGGTCATGGCCTCTTTACCTCTAATAAAGGGTTACTACGGCCCCGCAGGAGCATGGTGGTAAGTACTGCCGACTTTTCCATTATAGCATCTTTTTTTTTTTTGTTTGTTTTGTTTTGTTTTGTCAGCCAGTGTCAGCATTGTCTGTTCAATGTCTTTACTTTGAAGGAGGGCCTCAGCTCTGGCCTCTTTCCAGCTACAGACAGGCTCCTTCCTTCATAAGGTTTTATGTGATAAAAATTGGCAATTATCAGCACATCTTTGAACAGTAAAACGCCCCCTCTCACACTCTGGTTCTTGTGGTGAATTGAAAAGGCATTATTTGTTTGCAGCGTAGTTAAGGGGGTGAGGAAAAGGGAAAAAGGCCGAGGAGAGGAGGCGGTGGAATGAGAATTGGGACAGAGCCTTAATCTCCAGGCTCGACTCTCTTTCCACTCTCGGCTTATTAATAGCTACAGCTTTTTCCCTGCGCAGTCACACAAGTCTGTCTTCCGCTCACGCTCTCCCTTTCCTTTGTAACCCCCCTCATCTCTCTCTCTCTCTCCCTCTCCCTCTCTTCCCCCAGCTGGATCACAGGCGATCACGTAGCCTGGAGATTTGGGATGTAAGTAGACCCTTTCAGCGCCGCCATCAAAGCTTCCCCCACTAAGGGAGGGCTGTCTCTGCGGGGAAATGTGAAGGGTTGCATGTCAGGGGAGCCTGTGGGGTTTTTTCCCTCTTGGTGTAAGGCCAAGATGTGTGTGTGTGTGTGTGTGTGTGTGTGTGTGTGTGTGCACCCGTGGATGTGCCTGTATCTGCCTCTGCCTTGTTAGATTTAGGGGAGTTGCTACACTGTGTATTTAAGTGTTTAGGACGGCTATGAAGGATTATGCCTGTCTACTGCTTTCTGCAACTGGCCCTAAGTCTGCAAGGGCTCTGCTGATTCCCCAGCGCAGACACTTAAACATACGCATACACATATACACACACACACACACTCACTCACGCACACAGCAACACTTTGCTACGAGCCAAGGTAATCACGTTGCTGCTCGCAGCATCAGCAGGGAATCAATCTTTCTAAACAAATAAGCACGCACAGACTCAGACACACACGCTCAAACACACACACAGACTCATGCAAAACAACACATAGCTATCAGCTGTGCTAAACGAGCCTGTGTCTCTTTTATCAGTGCTCCTCTGCTCCGCGGCTCTCTCTAGTTTTCCACGCTGTCGTGGCCCAGGGGGACGAGCCGCTCACAGGATCACGGAATCTTCATTAGCTCTAATTACATCAAACCAGACAAGAGATTAGAGGCCAAGGCAACACCCGCCAAAGAAAAACACATACGCTCAAACACACGAACGCCCTGCTGACAGCTCGAGAAAGGCACAAGAGGGCAGAGGCTGTAGTTTTAAAGGTGAGTAGTGGAAATTGGGGGAGGAGAGATATACGTGGTACAGTTTAGACCAACGGGAAAATGCTCATCCAGAAAAGGAAAGCGGGGGCGGCATAGTGGGACGGGAAGGAGAGGAGAGTCAGAGAAATAAATTGCCCTCGTCTCTGCTCACGCCCCATAGTGTGTCTTCATCAGAGTTCAGCGAAGCGCACAGACAGGACAGAAGAGGCCGGGAAGGCTCGCAGGAGGAGGAGGTAGAGGGTGTGAAAGAGGATGAAAGAGGAAGGAGAATGAAAAGCAGAGGACAGCGCTGTGTGACGGAGGTGCACAATTTCCGGGGTTGAGTCAGCAGTTGGGAGGCACTCAGGCTTAGCTGAGTCACTGCTGTTAGAGGTCCCCATGGCTATGTATCATGAGCTCTGGCCTGACATCCCACTGAAAAACAGATGGCTCCGTATCTAGGGATGGGAGCATTGGTTCATTTGTCCACCACGTGACAGTTCTGAGTTTTATTTTATTGATTCGACATATTAACATGAAATATTCATTAAAAATATCCAAAGAGGAATATTGGTGGTCTACCTTTTTTTCGTCACTAGTGCCACCAGCAGGTCAAAGTTGTTTTTTTTTTTTTTTTTTTTTTTTTTCTTTGTTTAATCCAGTTAAAATTCTCATCACCTACCATATAAATATAATCAATCCTTCTATGGATATTGATTCCCAAACAAGATAAGTTACATATGAGAGAGAGAGAAAGTTTACAACGTGGTTGTGGTATTGTCATGGCACACCGGACGAACATTTGTGTTTATTGTGCTTGCAGTAATTTTGGTGCCTCCCCTCATTTTTTTTTTTTTTTCTTTGACAGCATCATTGGCCTCAAGACATTTTTGTGTCGATGCTAAAGATGAGAGACATACCTGCTCACACATCACACCATTAGTATTAAACATGTTGATGTTAGCATTTGGCTAAGAAATAAAGGATACCCGAAGACTATTAGTCATACTTCCTTTTAATTCTTATGTCCACTGAGACACACCTGAACCAGCCCGCTCTGCCTTCCTTGTGTCTCCTCTCTATTTCTCTGCTTGTCCTAACCCTGTATAAGTGGTTGAGCAGGTAGATTGCAATCTTTTTCTTAGTGGTAAGTATTGTAGGTCAAAGTTGCTGTTGAGCACTAACTTCCACAGATGGGTCTCTACACGTAGTGTCATCTCCATCTGAGCACTTCAGCCAAGGTTTCTTTCTTCCCCAAACAAATTTTTCACTTCAGAGCATTATGGAGAGAAGGCCAGGCTTAGGCTGACAGATTTTTACGAAGACACCTCTGTGATGATCTTTCTTTAAGCCTTTCCACCTTCCCTCACTATTGTCCCTTCCACCAGCTCTTGAAGCCCCCATTATATTTACCTGTCTTTCTTTCTGTCTTTACCCAGTCGATCTATTGGCTGCAGCTTATTTCTGCTCTTCATTGTCACTATGACCTTATCCCTCTTCCTGTCTTTTAATCACCCAGTGCTTCTTTCTTATTTCTGCTCTTTCTGGTCCTGACCCACAATCTACCATCATCCATCCACCTTTCTATCCTCACCTCTATTCTTGTCTTAACGTTCATCATCCTCTGCCCACTTCAAATCTTTCTCTCTCTCTCACTCCCTCTGTCTCCCTCCCATCTCCCTCTGCCTCTCGTTCTTTCTCCGGGTAGTGCTCAGCTGTAGAGCACAGCGGACTCTAATGGCAGATCATTATCATGCTAATTAGAGCACTTTGTAGCTGCCGCCCGTCATTCTCTCCTCCTCACAGCCCCCCCCATGCTATCGTTAAAAAGGCCACCCCTCCCCCTCCCTCTCTCCTTTGCCGCCAATCCCTCCACCCAGTCTCTCCATCATTAACGGGACGTGCGCTGGCGTAATTGGACGCTGTTTATTCCGCAGATCGGGTTATTAAATCACACCAAGGTGACGCTCTTGCAGGTCTCCCCTGAAACGCTTTCATCATTGTCCCATGCCATTATTGAGCCTGTGTGGAGGCGCACATACACATGCACTCACATGCATGTTCAAAGAGGCTATTCTTTGTATATTGATGTTCCTTACAAGACGTGAAGGGACGTGATGTATAAAGCAGCCTTTTCCCTTTTCCCTGTTTCCTGCTGTGAAACAAACACACGCCATCTCAGATTCCCCTGCCAATAAAAGCTTTAATTCGATAACGTTAAGCGAGTTTCTTCCAACCCGCAGGCTTGGTTGTCAAGTGTGGACGAAGTTAAATTAGGACAAACATCTAATATTTGCCTTTTCAGTTGCTACTAAAAGATGCAATTTTTAGCACACATGCCATGGAGTTTTCTGATGCAGCGTTGAGCATTTATTCCCAAATCCATTTTTCTCTGAAACCTCATCTGTGTCCCTTTATTTATGGGTCAGAGACAGACCCAGATTCCCTGTTTTAAATGTCAGACTTTTATTCTTCTGGATCACAATCAAGCCTATAATTACTCTTAGTGTTATTTGGCTCCACAATCCATTTATGCTTATCACGGAGGTGCATTTGGTGCCAGGTGCTCAGGAGGACTTGGGTGTTGAACGGTTTCTACTGCTCAGAGTTACTGAGGCTGAACAGAGAAGCGCTGGCCAGGAACCTGTCTATCAAAGGGAGACAAAGGCCTGTTTCGTGATTACAGGGAGAGGCTGAAACTCCTTGGAGCTTACATCACCCCCCAAGAGGTTGCATAACACAAGTCTGCCATTCCAACAAAGCCATCAGCCCTGTTTCCCCTCGCTCGTCTCGCTCTCTTTCATCTGCTCAGAAATACCTGACATATGATTCCCCCCGTGCCTCCCATGATTGAGGAATGCCATGCATTTCAGGTGCTGACTCTCCTGGCATTGCATTTTGTTCTCAGTCTTTGTCGCTTCTCTCCTAACTGAAACTACATGCAGTGAAATCCAGAGGTGCTGATTCAGGTCTGTTCCACACTGTACTGTTTATGTACATACTGCAAATTTGCTGTTTAGGATAATTCTTCCAAGTGTCTACCAGTTAAACAGTAAAGCAAAGTAAAGAGTCACTCAGAATTTTTCGGTGCAGCATCACATCAGAAACATTTTGTCCACGTCTATTAAAATCCAATCAACCAGCCTTCTTAGATTTCAGTCCCACGGGGAGGGGGGGTCTTATTAACTTAGTATCTAAAGCGAGTGTCAACAACTAAATGACAGGACTGATCTTTTTTATAACATCCCACAGTTTTGTGACAACCTGCTTGTGTCTGTGCTTTTTGCAGATGGTATGTACCTCTGTTCAGCCTCATCTTTCTGATGATCTGCTGCTACGCCAGGATCATCTGCGTAGCCAACGAGAGGGTGAGTACCTCCTAATGTGTTCTAAGCAGCCCGACACTGGTAATCAAACTGAATTCAGATGCTTTGTGACTGTTTGGAAAACTGGCCATAGTTACGAGAGGGTTGTTTGAGTGTTCATAGATTCCTCTACTTGGGAAGAATATTGTTGAAATTTCTCACAAATAGAGTTGGTAGAATTATAAAATGTGTGTGATATGTTATTTCTAAGTTGGGATATTATTTAGAGTTGGAATTTCAAGATATAATATTCTACAAGCCAATAGAATATGTAAAGCATTGATTAATCAGGCCACCAGTTAGCTGATTTCCTTTGCACACTGGCATGTAATTTTCCATTGCAAGGGCACAGTTGAATGTGCCAGAGGCAGCATTCCTTCAAGTTCACATGAATGCCATTCCCCTGATCTGATGACACCACACGGTGTGGTTCTAGGCCACTGGAAGGGCACTGCCAGACTTGCGTTACAACAATGCGTAGAGGGGATTCTGATTTGATTCAGCAAATGCAGAAAGGAGAGGAAGGGAGAATCTGGCTAAAGCCACACCAGACTGAAGAGAGAAGTGTCATTGTGATGTTTGTGAGGCCAAGATGGGACAGCGAAACTGATTCTGCAGATACCAGGATTGTAGAGAGACAATAGTGGAGACAGACAGCAGGTAGCTGGAGGGAAGGCAAAAGAAAAGATGCCACGCAGCTCTTTATCATGAATGTGATAGAAGAAAAAAACAAGAATGAATGAATGTAGCTGGTTTTCAACCTGCATCTTATAATTCATTCAGCTCACAGTATTCAGCTGTCTCTCCTCTCTCTATTATTCTGTTTTCCACCTTTCTCATTTTCACTGTCCTTCCGTTTTCCCTTCCACCTCCATTTATCTCTTGGTCTCCATCCCCCTCTCATTTTCCCTTTCCCCCTTTTTTTCTCTCTGCCTCCTAGTCTCTCTCCGTTTTGCCGTTTTGCTTTCTCTATCATATTTATGAAGAGCTCAAGCCTTATCTCTTTTTCAGCTGCAGGCTGTCTCACTTGAAAGAATTTCAAAAGCTTTGAAAGCAGGGTAGGTGGCGACGCAACGAGGAAGGGGATAAAGAAGAAGAGGCTGAGTGAAGAGAGGCGGGATGTTCGTTGGACGAAGAAGTT
The DNA here is from genome assembly GCF_900963305.1 of Echeneis naucrates. Lineage (NCBI taxonomy): Eukaryota > Metazoa > Chordata > Actinopteri > Carangiformes > Echeneidae > Echeneis > Echeneis naucrates. The sequence continues at coordinate 5,996,033 of NC_042531.1, read as the reverse complement.
TCTCCACTCAGATCGGGGAGGAGAGAGAGAAAGGGGGATGCTGGGTGAAAATGACTCTGTAGCGCATTAGTTTACCAAATACAAGTCATTTACACCAGGATTATTTCGAAAAACATGGGCGCAATCTGAGTGGCAGTGTGAGCGTTCACTAACTAGAGGGATTGGAAAGCTAATGAGTCATTATCAGGACAGACAGAAAGGTCTGAGAGTGTGGTTGTTTGTTTTACGGATGCGATTTGTACATGCCCACTCCTTCCCTCCTAAGCCTCCCGCCTCAGCACTTAACTGGCTGAAGTGCTTGTTTTTTTGTTGCGGCTTAAGCAAGATTGCAACAAAAGCTGGATATGCACACTGGAGACCTGGCTGAAGCCTAATAATACTGCCACTTATTATCAGTGTTTGTTGATTTTGATGGATAGTGGTGCTCCGTTAGAAAGCAAAAGGGCTCCTCTGGAACAAGTTCAGTCTAATGACCGAATGGCTGTGGCCATTTTTTTTCTTCTTGCACTGCACAGACACACCATAGTCACACATGCATTTACAATGACAATCACGTCAGCACACAGAAACCATGGCAACATTGAGTTAATAAATAGCAGAACGGAAGAGCCGTTAGTGCACATCGTTCACGCTGCCTTTTTGTGTGTGCGTGAGCAGCTCACACAAGTCCTCCAGGGATTTGTCTGTTATATCTTGGGTTACATAAACCTCCTGGCTATCTACACCCCCCCCCCCAACCTCTGTTCCACCCTCACAAATCCCTATCTTGTGGATGGGTGTATGCATACATGTATGCGCGCGTGTGTTTCAGCTTGTGTCTGTTGACATTTTCCCTGCATTCCCTCGGGAGAGGAGTCAGAGGAAGAGCGAAAAGTATTCCCACGTTCTCTCCGGAGATCTCAGATCTGCCATGTTTGCTACACTTTTTCCTTTTTCTTTTACACTTAAAAAATTTTCTCCCTTTTCTCTATACCCATTATCTTGTTCTTTCTCGTGTCATATTGTGTGCACTGAAGCTGATCAGTTCCCCATTTTTGTGAGATGCCAAGAGCTTCCTCCTTGCCTCTTAGGTTCTGTTCTCTGCTCTGAATAAGGCATTTTTTTCCCAGCGATAGTGAAAAGGTAGAGGCATTTTGTGTGGTGTGGTAGCCAGTGCTCTTTCTTCCAACTTGTCAGTACAGCCTCTAACTTTTAGACCAAAAAAGAAGAAGCAAAAAACAAACAGAAAAACGATATAAATGGGTATACTTTTTTTCCTAAAGAGTATCTGCCTTGACCTTTTCTTTCTATGTTTTCTCTGAGCAGATGCAGTCATGGTTGGGAACCTTCAACCCGGAGAGGGAGAGACGAAAGGTAATGGCCTGTATGACCATCACATTTCTCAGCACACACACTCACACTTACACACATATATGCGCATACACATGGTGCGTGAGGATTAGAGTGTGTGCAGGATTAGCTCTTACGGTCATGCTGGGTAGGTGTCAAACACAGCAGGGAGAAATTTGACCTCTTGACTCTCTTCTAGTGTGTGTGCTTGAGTATGTATATAAATGTGTGTATTTAAATCCAGCTGCAGTGCTGTGCCTCTCCGATCTGTTCCTGACCTTACTGAATTAGCACGGGACAGATAAGGAAACGGAAGTTATATATTTATTATAGCTATAGCACCACCACCACGCAACCCCACACACCTTTACAATGATTAATGGGACATGAGTCACTTTGTGATGCCCACAAACTACCATCCACAACCACTTCATAGTTGATGGCCAACTGTGGTGACAAAAAAAAAGAAGCATGCTTCGAAATTTTGTTTTTCATTGGCTACATAACTATTCAGGCACAACTATAACTCTTTTGATTTGAAATGTGGTTGAACAGAACTTGAACCTCACTCTTCTGGAGCTTTGGAGGGAACTCTCCAGAGTCTGAAAAAATAAGCCAGAATTATCTTGGCATGAACTTGGATACTACAAATGGAAAACCTGTCCCACAATGTCAGCTGGGAGTGAATGATTTGGGAAGCAAGGTTTTCCCAAAAAGATGCAATTGGTTGGATTATAGGAAAAGTAGGATTCAGTATTTTTAGAGCTTGAGCTATAATTAAGACAGAATGTTTTTTCTTGGACTGTTTGAAAGCTTCTTGCTCTATCATTCTAACTCCTCCAGTTAGACATTTGCTTGTCCGTGCGTCAGTTATCTCCATGGAGATTCTGCATCATTAAAATTTTCAATTTTCATAGCAGTTCGACTCCTGAAAAAGTTGCTGTGCTGCTTTTAGTCACCTACTCAACCTCTTCCCTTTCTACAGCTCTATGGATACACCTCCACTTCGCGGGGTGAAGGGTGGAGGGCAGGTTAGGGTTAAGGTTATGTAGATGCTGCCCCTAAGTGGCAGATGTAATTACTGCACATTGAACCGGTGTAACCCTCAGCAGTGACGTTAGTGTGCACAAATGTGTTGCATCAACAAGCTTACACACACCTTCATATGGGCTAATTGTGATGTGTAGCACAGAGTGTAAATAAGTCAGCAGTGGTTTTTGTCACACTCTCGTTTCCTCGTGTTTCTCTTTCCCAGTTGTTCTCCTCGTTTCCATCTGCTTTTCACTTTGCCCTCTCTTTCTCTTTTTTCTCCCTTCCGCTCTCTCTCTCTCTCTCTCTCTCACTCTCTCTTTCTCTCCCTCACTCCTGTACTCATACCCAGCATGAATAAAGCAGCAAGCCAGGTTCATGGACATGAATATTTATGAGAGTTTATGCACGCGCTGCAATGCTTTAAAACAACAACAACAGCCTGCCTGATTGTGCTTGCCAAGCCAGCCAGCTCTCGCTTATGTGTTCATGAGTCTGTCTGTGTGTGTGTGTGTGTGTGTGTGTGTGTGTGTGTGTGTGTGTGTGGCAGCAGGTGTAAACCAGAGAAAGCAATTCCTGCTGGGTGTATGAAGACCGCTGGCTCTCGTGATTTCCATTCACTTTGTCAAATCTCCCTCCCTCTGTGTCTCACATGTTCTCTGTTACCGTGTCACACACTCGTGCATGCGCACATACACACTTCTCATGCTCTGTGCTGACACTTGTGACTTCTTACCTTTGCCATTCTTGATATCTCTCTTGCTTCCTCTCTCCCCACCCCCTCTATCTTCATGCATCTGACTGTGTGAATCAGGCTGGAGCGATGACGTGAAGTGGGCAGTTATCAGTCAGTCGCAGGGTTGTGACACATCTGTGTGTTAGTTGAGCGATTTGTCGGTGGTCATGCACAGGCACAAACACCCTTTGAGTGACACAAAGACTTGCAGCAGCACAGGTCAGTGAGAAGATATCCTGTAAAGGGTATTTAAGTCAGGACTCACACATATACAAACATGCACATGTATACACACACCTTTAAACACATTTGCACAACTGCACACACAGCAGCTCAGTCCTGTCGGGTAGCAACAAAGCTGGCTGTGCAAACAGCGAGCTGCTTGTTCGTTATCTTCCCAGGGTGTTTGTTTACTGAGCCACACAAGCTCTGCCTTGAGTCACAATGTGATGTGTCTACTGGCTGTCTGTACAGATGTGTGTAGCTGCGTGCACAACAATGTCCTGTGGAGTATTATCTCTGCATCCATGTGTCCTTATTTGTCTACCCAGTTTTTAATTTACATGCCACCAATACTCTGAAGAACTCATCTATGAGGACACTGCAAGAATAGCTCAGTTCGTCTCACAAGAACAGTTCGGTTCGTCTCGCAAGGGCTCTTAAGCGTCACGCTTTGCTTTGACAAAACACACACCTGCTTTGTAAGGATCACCTCTCCAGCTGCTAAAAAGTATTTCTGGTATGTTTGAGTTTTAGTTATTCTTGAACACGTTTGTAAAATTTAAGAACTCTTACGAAAAACCTCAGCAGAAGTTTAGATTTAGATTGTGGCAAACGATTTTGCTCGGCTGTCATGGAGTTGTAAATACTCAAAAATGCTCTTTCGCTGAGCATTTTAAGGGCTTCTTGGCAATGTTGGTGTAAAAGGAAAAAAATTGGATCGAATAGATAACATTAGAATTTACCTTCTTCATTATTTACCTGTGACATGCTGATTAAGGATCTTTACTTCATCATGATCACACAGGTCACATAAAATCCTTACGACTCTCATTCTAGCAGCTGTAGATGATTGTCATGATGGAAAATATGAGCATGTTCTGTGTTGTGGGAAAAAAAAAATTCTGAAACATCAAAAAAATTTTTCAATGAAATTTCACTCCTAAAACACTTAAGAAGTCCTTAAATTAAAATGCAAACGTGCATTTGGGAAACGTGACACAGTTATTTTTAGAGCAGGCGAGTGCAGTGGGTGGTAGATGACATGGGCTGCTTTCCGTGACCCTCTGTAATCTAACGTGTGTTGTTAATGTTGGGACCACTGTGCCCGCCGCACATAGTTACGGTTTCATTCCCCTCTGCTTCCCGAGCAGCGCAGGGGCCTCTGACACAGGAGGACTGTAATTAAAAACAAGAGTCTCTTCCTCCTCCTCCTCCTCCTCCTCCTCCTGCTATTCCACATCCTGTCTCTTGTGAACAGAAATTCCTCAAATGCCTGACTCCACACCTCACCTATATTTTATCTGAGATTACTTGGCTCTGTGTATTCCTTTAAACCCAATTTCAGGAACCGTCCACGCTCCACTCACTTGTAAATCTCAAGTCTGTCTTCCACGTTGCCTCTTTCAGGCTCCCGGCTTTGCCATTTTCCTCTCTCGTCCCAGTACACACATAATAAAGCACGCACAAATTTGTGATGGCCATGTCAAGAAGGAGCTTGACGTGGCCAGTGATGTCAGAGCTTCCCATAATAATAGACGCTAATAGGTCTTAATGTTTTTTTCTGGGTCATGGTGTTACAGATCATGACGTTGAACAGCTTCTCTTTGGTTGGTCCTAAACAGCCTCTGTGCGTTGAAAATGGGGCTTTTATATCCAATACCCACCCACCACACACACACACACACACACACATATATAGACATACAATATCACTGGGGGGCTCTCGTGATATTCATTTGAATTGTTTAAAATGCCTGTGTTAAAGCTTGCATGCCTAAGGGTCTTCTGGTGAGTAATTAATTTCCAGCTTGTGGGGGTAGAGACCAGAGCTTGTGGGCCTGCCTCCTGGCTCAGGCTGTCTGTATGTGTGCGTGCGTGTGTGTGTGTGTGTGTGTGTGTGTGTGTAGAAAAAGAAAGAGAGGCTTTGCGCTGGCTCGGCTACTGCGTCCTAGCCTGGGAGGGGGGGAAGGGGGCGGCAGCGCAGCGCAGAAAATCGATCCAGGGGCCGCGCTTCTCAGCCTCTTCCAAACGCAAGAGTCCTCCTCTCCGGGGAATTAGATAACGGCTTGTAAAAGCTCTCCACCGCCAGGCTCTCCCCCTCCTCGACTTTTAGCTGCTGCCGCATCTCTCTGTCTTCCTGCCTCACTGCTTGTCCATGAGATATTGAATTCATCCCGTTCACATGAAGGCAAAGTACTGGCTTCGAGTTTAATTGGAATCCGACTTTCTTCTCATAACTGTGTGGATATTGCGTATCATCAGCAGGTTAATATTTTATTAGGTTTTAATTGGCCTTTTGTTGTTTGGTTCAGCGCACTGATCTTCCAGTTAGGACACTGATTCTGTGTGCGTTTGAAATGTAGAGAAACAACGGCGTTAATGTGTGTATTCAATGTCCTCACAGGAGTCAGCAGTCACTCTTCTCTTCTCCAGGTTTCCTTGGCTGAGGAGGTCAAGCCACTGAAGTGGTATCCCTCCGTTTACCTGCTGGTGTCAATCTTTCCCCTCATCAACAGGTAACACACACACAAAAGAGACACACCTGTACGACGTATAAACTTCATGCTCTGTTGTTTTATTTGCTTGTTGGCTTCACTCTACTCTCTTATCTCATCTCTCTCTGCTCCCCCAGCTCTTCCTTTCCATTCCTCACTCTTGATTTTGCTTATCTGAACTCTCACGAAGCTTTGCTCTGGCAGCACAAACGTTGAAGGAAGTGTGTGTGTGTGTTGGAGGTATAGAGAATTTTATTGGCTTTTTTTAAAACCTGGGCTTCATCGACTGAGTGGTGGGAGGGGGCGAGTGGTCCAGTAAATGATAACCCCAGTGCTGTTATTACTCCTTCACTTCCTTTCCTTACCTCCCTCCCTCTTCTCTTTCTCTGCATATCCCCATCTCCCTCTTTCTTTCATTTGCCATTGCTCCCTTCCCTCCCCTCCTCCCTTCCCTCCCCTCCCTCAACACTGAACCAGTGTGATTGACAGGTCAGGGTTACTAAGTGATTAGCTGCGGCGGCTCTGCTTGTCGCCACGGCGATGTAGGCGGAGACACAGGTCAATTACAGGGTCAACGTCTTTCAAAGGCTCCGCTCAAACACTGCCCATCCCCCCCACCATCCCACCCTCAACTCCCACCCCTGTCGCCCTCTTACCCTTTCCTCCTCCTCTTTTACCTCTCCATCTATTCAACCCCCCTCCGCCACCCGTGCCCTGGCTGTCAGCTGATGAAGATGACAAACAGCATCCTGTGCTAACCCCAAAACGCCCTCTCTTCCTTCCCTCCCTTTACTTTACTCCCCACTTTTTTCCTTCCTTCCTTCCGTGAATGTCACTTTCTCTTCCCCTCTCCCCCTTTTACACCAGAACATCTTTCTCACCACCCCCCCGTGTTTTTTTTATGTCAGCTCCCCACCTCCTCAACCTCCTCTTCCTCCATCACTTTTCCTTTCCTCCGTCACACAAAGCCCTCGCTCTCTCTCTCCCTCTCTTGAGCAAACAAGCGCTTGCTCGCTCACTCACTCAGCTCTGCTCCGCTCTGCCTTTCTCCAGAGAGCGAATGAGGAGAAAACGGGAATGAATTGCTCTCTCGTCGTCGTCCTCCACCACCACCACCACCACCTCCTCCTCCTCTTCCTCCTCCTCCTCCCTCATTCAGCAGCGCTGGCTGTATACAGCTCCAGCTCCTATTAATTTGTTAGCCTCCCCTCCATCTCACCCCTTTCTCTACTCACTCACCTCCCTTACTCCCTCCCCCATGGCTCATATCCTCCTCCGCCTTCTCTTCCTCCCCTCTTTCTCTATCTCTCCCTCCTTCCTCTCCTCCCCTCTGCTGAGTGCTGGAGTGTGTAAAGTGTTTGTCACGGTGCCGTGCCGATGTCGCTGTGCTCTGCCGTGTGGAAGCAGCGCACGGCAGACAGTCTTAGTGTGTGTTTTGCTTTATGCGTGAGTGTGTGTGTGTGTGTGTGTAGGCGGGTGGTTGGCTTCGTGTCAAGGCGAATGTGCTGTCTTTGCTTGTTGCCATGTGTGTGCGTGTGTGTGTGTGTGTGTGCGCTTGTTTGTCTGCCTCAGCTTGCAGTGTGCGTTTTTGCGTGTCTGTCTATGACTGTTCCCGTGTGTTTGTATTTGTGTGTGTTTTTAATATTTTGTGTGTGTGTGTGTGTGTGTGCCTAGCGTGTGTGTGTGTATGTGTGTCTGAGTGGGGGATTATTTCTATCTGAGCTCCAAAGCCTCCTAAACAGGGCTTAGAGAGACGGCCCAGGGCAGCCGCTAAAGCCGTTGGGTAGATCTCTCTCTCCCTCCCTCTCCCTCTCGCTCTTTTTCTCTCCCTTTCTCTCTCTCTCTCTCTCTCTCTCTCTCTCTCGTTTCTCCCTGCCCTGATCCAATGCGTTAATACACAGACACTCCCACACACAAACACACTCTTGTTTTGGCCTTCATCTGCTACCACACACACATAGGAAAACGCACACAGACAGTCACACGCCACACGCAATTTTAATCTGTTCCAAATGCACACTGGTAAATGTGTTAATTCGACACCAGCTGTTGCGAATTGGAATGGGAAAGCGCTCCTACTTTTCCTCGCCTGCGCTCTCACACACATGCGTGGAGGAATCATTATACATCATTTTACTGTCCACATCTCCACATCTCCACATCTCCACATCTTTCTTCCTCCCTCGCTCCCTCATTCACTTTCCCTCATTTGGGAACACAAAAGTAGCACCAGGCGCTCACAACTTAGCACTTATCTGTCCTCTTTCTCCTCTTCTCACTTTGACTTCTCCCCTCTTCTATTCTCTCTGCCACTTAAATCTCTCCTCTCCTTGTGTGTGTGTGTGTGTGCGTTTGTGTGTGTGTAACCACTGCCTGGGCACGACTAGAGTTTTCACAGTCTGCTTCTCACATCGCCTCCCCTGTGTGCTTTATGGTGTGGGTGTGTGTTTGTTTACAAGGCTTGTCTAGATTCCTACTGTGCGTGCTTGTACGCCTGTTTGCATAAATAAACCCTCTCCTCGGAAACTAGCTGCCGATTTCTGTGGCGCTGCGCAACTTGATGAGCAAGTGCTCCTCCTGGACAGCCTGCTTGTCTTTTACAAGGACTTTTTTTCTCTGCTTTAACACCCTCCCCTTTTACCTTTTGACACCAAGCAGCAAGAAACAGCCATCCTCATTTAGTGTCTTTTTTTCCACCCTCCTCTTTCAGGCTTTGTTTAGAAACTCTAACCTCTAAAGCAAGACGGGAGAGTGAGTTGCCTTTAAACAGTCAACCTTATATGCCTTGCAGAGCGGTGGATAGATATGCCCTGGCGGTGGGGCTTGAACCTGTGATGTGTCTGTAACCTTGAGTTCACCCTGTCCCTCCAGGAGGCAGCTTGCATCCTCCTAGTTATTCTTGGTTTCCCCTCGATGCTGCGTGTGGGTTTTGCGTTGTGCATAGACCTATACGTGCTTGCAGGGGATTTTTTGTATGGGCTCCCTACAGCGCCTAAGCCGCCTGCCTTTCTCTGGAGGAGATCTGATTTCTCTGCTCCAGGCGAGCAGCAAGAACAAGACAGCGTGTGCATGCATCTGTGTGTGCTTCAGTGCGCACTTCAGTGCGCGTCTGCGTCTTTGTGTGTTTAGCGCACACACGCCTGCACGCACAACCCGGGCCAGGCAGACCTTCCCCATCTCCGTTCTGCACTTTGAAAAACGAGGGAGGAAATCTCAGAGCAGCAGTTATTATTCATCCCTCAAAGAGAACGGGGAGGAGGCGGAGGGAGGGGGGGAGGGATGGATGAAGGGAGGGAGGAAGAAAGAGAGAGCCAAACAGGAGGGATGAAGGAGGGGTGGGGGGGATACATTAACTCCTATCTCACTGTATTCGGCTTTCTGCATCCCAGGATGCGCTCATTTTCTCCCTCTCTTTCTCTCACTCCTGCTCTATCCTTCATCCTTCCTTTCTACACTGCCTTCCTTCCGTTCGTTGCCTCTACGCCTCTTGGAATATCTTGAATTCGGTACACATGGATGTGTGTTCGTGCCTCCATGTGTGTAGGCTGGTCTGTGGTTAGTACTGTACAGCCTAATATCTTTTGTGGTGTATTTTGTTTACTTGAACAAGTGAGCTCCTCAGATGCTGAAAGGCAGTTTGCGAGGTTCCATCTCTCATCTGTTTATTTTCAATCTCCCCCCCCTTTTTCTTTTTTTTTAAAATCCATCTCTTCACGTTCAATTTACGTATGAGAGTGGCAGCGGCCTGTTTACCAAAATAAGTTTTAAACTTGATATAGTTTGCAAGTATTTGATATTTGTATTTAATTTAGAGGCATAGAGGCAAAATACAGGTGGGGGGGGCAGGCCAAATCTCAATATGAATATAGTTTTATACACTACAATTTGCAGGCTAAAAAGCACATACAAAGACAAAGATGTTCCCGCAATTTTTACATTTTCTTTTCTCTTGTTTATGCACAGATAACAGAAATCCTCCTAAATCAAAGAAAAATGTGTGATGGGATGGCCACCTTGATGTGACGATTCAGCCACATATGGCTGTGTGGCCTTGATAATATTTGGTAGATATATGACCATGCCTACTGTGTGTGTGCGTGCCCACGTGTGTGCCTTTGTATCTCAGGCAGTGATCGGAGTGTAACTGAAGATGGCGAGCCCAGTTGCTATTTGTCTCCCACTGAGCAGCAGAAACGCTCTGCTATTAATCCCTGTTTAGCAACAGAGAGTTGGCCTACGGGGCTGTGTAAAGTGCAAACACACACACACACACGCACACACACACACACACACACACACACAGGGCAGGCACCTGCACAAAGCTGAGGTTCTCCACACGTTACCAGAGTAGACGTAACCATGAAACGTGTATTTGCAAGCATTTAGGTGAATAAAATGTAAAATGTAAACTTCTCGTTTCAACACACACATGTCCATGCAGTGATACAAACACTTACACCCATATACAGCCAAATAAACTATATTCTGACCCATAAGCCCAATTGACAAAAATAAGCCTTACAAAGCAACGTACCCCTTCACAAATGTAGAAACACTTACATACATTTATGTAGACATATATGGTATACACATGCAAATGGTAAAGCAGAATCTAGATAACCTCCCGCACACACACTTGGGCACGTGCACACATTCACAGGCGCATGCAACACAAACACATCCACACACAGACAGACACACACACACACACACACACTCCCCATTCTCCCTCCCTCTGCTCTTTCAGGCACGTCTTTAAATATTCATCACTCTGGCTGCTCTGAGAGTACCGTAAACGCTGCCTCACACTCCAGGGAATCGCTAAAGCCTACTCTATCATCTGCAATCCCTCCCTCCTCTCTCACTCTCTCTCTCTTTCTTTCTATCTCTCTCTCTCTCTCATTCTCTTTCTCTCACACACATACATTTCTAGCCATTGCCACTCATAAGGATAAATTCACGTGCACAAACACTCAAAGCCAGAGCTAGTGGCATCGTCACTGGACACACACAGACACACACACATGCACATGAATCAAATGCAGGGAAAACACATGTGGGGTGATGTACAATTAACAGATTTGGTGTATGTGTGTGTGTCGGTTGGTGTGTTTACTGGCTGCTCCCAGCGCAGAGGGCTGAGTGGTGTTGTGTTCCAGGAAACAGGATGTCTCTTTGTTTGGGTTTTATTCTGTTGGTGAATGTTAGCCGCCTCAGTCCCCAGGGTTTGTGTGTCCCTCTTTGTCTGTTCATTCTCCTGTGTGTGTGTGCATGCGCGTGCATGCAACCATGCAGGTGTGTGTCGGCATGCACTCAAGCACAAGTTTATGTGCAGGCGTGTTTTGTTTCCTACCAACATGACTGACTATTTGTGTATTTCAGCCTGATTCCAGAAATATTTCGTTAAATGTTGGCACCAACGGTTGACAAGCAATACATTTGTCCGTGTCCGTGTGTGTGTGTGTGTGTGTGTGTGTGTTAGAGGTCTTCCTGTATTTTCTGTATGAATACGGGTCCAAATTGGTATTATCTACCAGCCAACAGAGTACTGACCCAATATGGTGCATTAATTTCTAATAGATGTCAAGTACTACCCCTGTGTGGATGTGGTATGATTACTATCACTGTTATAGAACATGTGTCAGGTTAAACCTATCTAAAACACAAAGAAATAAACTAATGAATAGAAATAAAGTTTAGGGCTGAACTTTTTCCTTTACAACTGCTCTTTAAATATTTGACTCCTAGTAATCAAGTGTCCACAGTGCTCATTTGGGGTCTTTTCATATTTGACAACATATGTAAGAAGAATTGAAAACTCTCTGCTTGTGTGTGTGTGTTACACTCCACTCTGTGACCTGAACCACAATGACTGACTTACTAACATCACGTGACCAGTGTCATAAAACTTGAATGTGTCAAAGATTAATAGACTTTTTCATAATCCCTCTGGCCATGCATCAGTGTTGTGGTTGCCTGCCAGAAGCTCAAAATTGACTTTCCTCCAGTTGTAAGCAACATTTTTAAGATTGTTAAAATGTGTAAGGTTGTTTTTTGCTTTACACTTTAAGTAGATGAAAGATTTTAGTCTGGATCTTAAAGTTATTGGAGAAAAAAGCCAGACAGTTGTTCGGCAGCTCAGCTCCCGTCCACTCAGAGATGTTCCACTGACTCAGGTCCTGCTGGCTGTACAGCACAAATTTCTTTGTCGGCTGTTGTTTTAGAACAGTGACGACGATCTGATTTGATGAAAACTTTTGTCTCATAAAGTTTATCAATACATTACATGATATTGGATCAGTTAATAGACTGACATACTTGCTAATTGTAGTGTTTCAGGCAGTCTGTGGGGAATGTCCAATACTAGTGTTAAAATCAGATGAGCTCTAAAACTGTGTGTGTGTGTGTCTGTGTCTGAGAGAGAGTACAACAGGAGTCATCTCCTCAACTGTGGCTGTTTAAGGGATTTTGACCATGATCAAAGCAGAGTATGTTCCAGTTTTCTGTTTTTTGCACGTAGATACTTATGCACAGTGCAATCCATGGTTTTGTTTAGTCATTGTGCAAAGAACATTCACGTGTCCAGATCCACAGAGATAAACCATATTCCTGCATCTTCATGCACATTAGAGCTGCTAATCACATGTTGTCAGGAAACAATGAAAGGGCTGTCCTCTGTTTTCGCTGCCACACGTATAAAATAGACAAGTGAACAACTAACACAGTCTTTTGAACCAGCAGATCCGCAGGTCAGATTTCTTCTTGGTTGAAGGCCAGTCATTGAGTGGGCTCTACTTAAGTAAAATATGATGCAGTCGTGAATCACAGCAGAGAGGCATCTTTAGACATGAATCAACTGTGGCAATTTCTAGTTACTAATTCTGAGTTTTGTCAGTATTTCTTTTTCAGTATTTGTCTACTGGACCAACATCTAATTTCAGATACTTTTGAATTATTTGTCTAAACCTTAGAGCCTCCTGAAAATGGTCAGTACACTGGGAAGTGAGTTTCCTGCAGTGTGTCTTCATATTTTTTAATTCACAGTATAAACATCCCACTCTACTGCAGCCTGGTTGCAGTGAATTTGTCCCAGCTATGATGTATTCTTAGAATTGAAGGTTAATATCAGAGCGTCTCCTTGGCTTCAGTAAATAGCCCATGCCTTGCCACAAATGTTTCGGGGAGGTGAAAAACTTGTGAATCATTCGCTGACTATACACAGAGTCAAGGGATTTCACCCGTTCTGGAAAAAATGATCCCTTTTACTCAGAGAAAGGTTCAGATTTGCTGTCAGCAATGGCACAGCGGGCAGCACCAGGGCCTTGTTTTGGCACTGTGAAGCGTGTGATTCGTCTGGAGGGGGGAAAAAAAAAATAGAGTCAGACAGTCAGTTGGAGAGAGAGGAGGAAGTGTGATCGGGGTCAGGATGACTTCTCTGTCTGGCCACGCTCCACTCAGAGGAGAGGGAGTTCTCCTCCGAGCTGTTACAGTGTTTTTCAAACCGCAGCTCTCAGGATATGCGGCACAACAATTAGAGTCAGACAAAAAAGTGAACTCTGATGGCAGCAGTTGGGAACTTGATGGCTGGAAAGTGGTATAGACTGGCAGGGTGGGATATTGGAAGTGGTGGGGAGGCAGTGGATGAGGGATTTTGCACAAAATGTGGAGGGTGAAAGAGAGAGGGAGAGGGGGGTTTAAAGAGTGACTGACAACAGGATAGATGGAAGGTCTGAATAAGTGAATAAGGCTCAGAGACGGTGTGAGTGCTAATGATTGACTGTGTGCTTACAGGTGGCAGCAGATTCAGACTTAAACCTGCTCATGTCTGCGTCTCTGCGCGTCTCCAAGTGGCTGTGTTCTTATTGTTGTTGACCATTTGCTCCTGAGTCATAGAGTGTACACAATATCATCTCTGTTGTCCAACACCAGTCAGCCAACTGAGACTTGCTTGACTACGTCGCACACACAAACCCCTGACAAACACACACACACACACACGCTCACACATGCAGCAGCTCGGCCAGGCATCGCCCGCAGCCACACTCTCCTTCCCACCACTGCCTCCCTCATTCATCTTTCATTAGACCGGCTCACACAGGAGAAACAGCCCCCCCCCATTCCTCCCTCCCCCACAACCACACATCTTTCCATCTCTTTCTCGCTCTCTCTCTCTCTCTCTAACCTCCATGCCATATTTTCCCCCCTCGTCTTATCTTGGTTTCTCTTGTACGTAATCTCTTTTGTTTGCCTCGCTCATGTCTTGTTGTCTGTCTTTTTGGATATCTCCCCTCCCTCTGCCTCTTTTCCACAACACTCGCTGCCTCCTCTGCTTTTTAGTCTTTTCCATTCAGCCCCCCTCAGCCCTTTCCCCTCCTCCTCCTCTTCCTCTGCTCTTGGCCTTCGTTCCCCTTCACAGCCTCACTCTTGCACATTCTCACCTCTTTATCGTGTACCCCTTTCCTCTTCCACTCTACCTCTCTCCTTCCTGTGCAGTGCTGTTTCTCTGACACTCGTCTCTGCCTGGCCCCCCCACCTTCCTGTTTCTCTTTCTCTCTCTTGCCTGCTCTTTCTTTCTTCCTTTCATTTCGCTCTCCGTCTCTCCCTCGATGGAGGGGAAAGGCTCTTCGCCTCTAATTGCGGCTGTTCCGTTGCCATGGCGCGTGTTGCTCAGCGCTGTGAGGTGGTGTGTGTCTGTGAGTGAGTGTGCGTGTGTGTGTGTGTGTGTGTGTGTGTGTGTGCGTGTGTGCGTGTGTGTGTGTGTGTGTGTGTGTGTGTGTGTGTGTGTGTGCGTGCGTGCGTGCGTGTGGGTGTATGCGTCTGTGCCTGTGTGTGTGTGCGTGTGTGTATGTGTGGCAGGCAGATGATTGCTTGCTGCCAGCTCTCGTTTCCCGGACGCCGATCGCGTTTCTTTGCAGCAGCAGGGAAAAAAAATGAGACGCCAGAAATAGCCCCCCTTCACATAGACCCACTCACTCTCACCGCTGCGCTGTCAGAGAAGCACACAGACGTAGGCAGACGCACACACAAACGCACACCAACTGCATTTCCTCTCCACCAGACATCCTCAATGCATATGACCTAGGTTACACTTTGTGTACACACCTCTGTGCATGTGTACAGGTGAGCTGTGTGTTTATGTATGTCTGCGTGTGCCAACTTTCCCCATGTGCATGTATGTGTGTTAGTGTGTGTTTGTTTCCTGCATCTCTAAGGAGGTTGTGTGGGGAGTCCTGATTTATTTCACCTTTAATGGGAAGTGAAATGAATGTGAGCAGCAGCTGGTCTGGTCCTTGGAGATACAGCAGTAGGCTAACCCAGAAAACAGGCAGTGCCGCTCGGAAATGGTCCTCACTCTGACCAGCGCCAGGACACTCCACTGGCTGTACCGTTGGCTTTATTTTAGGCAGCGTTTAGGCATGGCATGGCATAGTTGATACCCTCACTCAGAATGACTTATGGCAGGTAGGTTCTCATTACAGGTTTGTCTCTGACCTTTGGCCAACCCAACTTGTGGTTTTCTTCCTGTCACAACTTTTCAAAGGGTTGTTGGAAGGTAAATGGGAAGAGATTAATGGCAAATAAACCTTGCAACCTCACGTTGCAAAAGAGGATAAAGGGGATTATAACCAGATTTGTGGAGGAATCTCCATAATCATCTTCTATGCTGTTCAGCAGTAGTTCTCACTAACCCTTTTTTAGAGGAGGAAAAACGTACTGCATTTTTGACAGACACTGACAGAAAGTCTCTCTCTCTCTATATATATATATATATATATATCGATATATATAATGTGTGTGTGTATGTATGGCCAAAATTCTCACCCGACTTTGATGTATTAATTTCCTCTGGCATACCATCATGTGTGGTCTGCTTTCTTAATTCATCTGAAAGCACAATGACAAATCACTTCCAACTGCGCATACAAAGAGTCAGCGGGCTCTTGTTGCCTTTGTGCGAGTTGATTCATAACGAAGGAAGTCGAGTTGAAATTGCTCCACCTCACAGTTTTAATCACTTAATCAACTGTGAGCACTCGGTAGTATAATTCTGTGGGAGGAAATGGCTTAAATGTTGGAGGAATTACAGTTGAACTCATGGGTGCAGATTAGGAAGAGCCAGTGCTGAATTGGTCATATGGGCACATTTTGGCTTCAGTAAACACGGTTCAGGTTAAAACAAAGCTAAACCTGAATGCTGTTGCCTGAGATGCTGCCATCTCTTACAATATAATGAGCACATAGCCAGGACAAGGGCAAAGGCAAGTTGAAGGGGCTGTAGTCTGTCCCAGAGGTGTTTGCCAAAGGTGTTTGGCACGAATCAAAATGTCTTCAAATTAAGAATTTTTTTTATAATTCAATCCAGTTTGAATCAGATAAGCTTTGTTTTTTTCCTTTGACAATGTGTTGAAACCAATTACGAAGGTCAATCCTTTCTTTGACCATCTTTCACTACAGAAAAATCTCAGTTAATAATATATGTATTACATCTTTATAATATAAAACTCTTTAGCAATATTTATGACAAATTCTGGATGAAGGATTTCCGTCATTGGACATCTGGATCTTAAAAGCCAAGCCAATCAAATGTTTTGTAGCTCAGATCATAATCACTGAATTTTAATGGGAAAATATTTTATGTGTTTCTACCATGTTTTAATCCTTCGGTCCGTTGTCTATGGACAGAACACCATTTCAGATAATATGGCTGCCAACAAAAACAACCTGAACCTGAGGTCCCAAAATTCTCATAAAAACAACAAAACTAAATTCATTTAACCAATATTTTCACCAGTTGTAATCACCTGGTGTGATCGCTCTGGAGAAGAGACCTCTGTAGATAATTTGGCTTTTGCAATTGTTTTGATCAGCAAATTAAACTAAATATTCAGCAAATATTAATATTTAGCAAGTAAGCAAAACTAATAATGACTGTGTCCTGCTTACAAGTTTCCAATGTTTTCCAACGTCATTTGTTGTTAAAAAGCTTAACAAAATATCTATATATCAATCTATCGATCTACAGATCTACAGATATGGGGGGTTTTTTTATATCATAATTTGAACCACATATACGAGAACAATCACTGGGCTGTCATTTGTATAAAATCAGTTCCACATTATCCCGGTGCCATTAATGCTTACAAACCAAATCCACAATTGAAAATGGTTCCCAACAAATACACATTTTGCTTCAAACTGCAGTTCCACCTTGTTTTAGGACTTAAAATTAAGAAATCAACTGTATCTTTTCACTACCTCTTCAAAGATTTATACTTGTGTACGAGTTGGTCTTCCGACAGGATTTGACATAGCATAATACAAAGTAGGTTGTTTGAAGCGTGAAGTAGCCTTTAGTTATTCTTGTATGTTTGTAGACATTTCTTGTTTATATTACTGTAAGCAGTCATCTTTTTTTGGATTTAACGGTATTGTTTCTTTTTTGTTGTTGTTGTTGTTGTTGTTGTTGTTGGTGTGTTGGAATAGATATTGAAATAATGTGACATTGTTTTCTCAAAAAGAATTAATATACAGTTTTGCTTCAGTGTATCTAACTAGAACTTGAGTTTACCTTAGGTGTTGTAGCTCGGCTGGCATCATGATCGCCGCCAAACCTTGCTGTTTCAGAGACGAGTGTGGTGCTCATCCAGTGATCAAAATATTGGCAACACTGTTGTAAAGTGATTCATGAGGAGACTGGAGCAGTGCCATTACTGAAGATTTCCCCAAAATCATTAATCTGGAGACAAGTTTCAGCCTCCGACAGTCACAGCGAGATGAGTGACTGTAGTGTCTCATGTAACTCCTAAATACAACACAATTATTTTTCCCCCCCAAAGGAAAAGGCCTGGTTGCATGTTTTCCTTCCCTGTGGGTGACGAGTAGGTTGAGGATGACTTTTCCTGACCCCGAGGTCAACCACTGCAGCCACTTAGTTTACCCTGAACACCCAACCCAGGAACAGGGCACACGCGGACAATGCTGTGAGCGGTGCCCGGTTTGATTCTTTCGCTAATAGATCAATAAAAGACATTAGCGGCGGGCTAACCCGGTGAGCAGCACTAATACAGGGTTAATCCAGGGTTAATGGCTGAGCAGCATCATTCTCCGCGGCGGCCATTAGTTCACAGCCACACCACACAATATCAGGTTCTCCTCCTAGTCATGCCCCAGGCTCCCAGAGAGATAGGCACATGGAGGGGGAATTGAAAAGAAAAGAGGATCACCCTCATGAGTCAAGATGAAAATGAGATATTCCGACAGATGAAACCCAATGGCAGTGATATCGGCGAAGGAGAGCATGCAGGGAACGTGCGTGGAATGAAAAAGGAGGTGAAGATGGGCCGGCAAAATTGTGGTCAGGAGAAGCAGGAAACTGAAATGAGAGAAAGGGGAGAGAAGGAGAGGAAGGGAGTTGAGCGCTACACTTCTCCCTGTCCTTGTAAAGTGCTGCGTGCTGTCGAAGCGGCAGCCAAGAATGTGTCAGCCCAGCCGTCTCACGCTGCCTAATGGGCTCTTAAACGCTGATATAAAGCTCTCTCGCTCTTTCACCCTCCCCTTTTCCTCTCTCTCCCTCTCTTTTCCTGCCTCTGCCGCTCGCTCTCATTACCTCTCGTTCTCACCCCATCCCTCACTCTGTCACTCACTTGTCCTCTCCCTCTCTTTCTGTTGCTCTGTCTATCAACCTCTCTCTGTCTTTCTTTTTTTTTTCCTTGTTGTCGTTGCTATTCTCCCTTTGACTTCCCCTTCAATTACTCCATCCTCCCCTCTGATGCTCTCTTGCAGCCTGTCTCTGTATTTACAACTTTTTTTATGGATGAGCTCAACACGTCTGCCTCTCTCTCTCTCTCTGTCTCTCCCGCCAGGCTCCATAATGCCTTCTACCCACAGGATCCATCCTTCTCCCTCACCTTGTTGCACGTCCTATCGGCACCACTTCATGGCTTGGCCAATGCCTTCGTCTTTGGCTTGGATAGGGATTGGTGGAGCCTACTGAGCCCTACTGGCATGCAGGTAAAGCAACTGCAGACATGTACTCTAAATCTATAGCTAAATTAAGCCATGCCATCTTAAATCTTAAATAAAAATAAGAATAATCTTTATTTATAGATTTAAATGCATTTTTGTGATCCGATGATCAGTGTCATATAATCTGGACCTTTGCATGTTAAGATTTTCTGCTTAGCACTTAACATGTAGTCCAGCTGCAGCTGGTGAGAATGTCAATAACATTATAAGTACTTTGTCATAATCCAAAAGTAAAAATTCAAATTTGTGTGTAATCGAAACGGAACATAAAGAATCGTAGACTCACTCAAAGCAAGTTCATGCTGAGTTGAACACAAAAAGCAGATCCAGATTTTGGACAACCTTATTCAATTTCATGGCCATTCATGCAGTCGTTGTTGGGATATCTCAATATGGGTTCAAGTGGCAGACCAACTGACCTAGACTGTTATCCCCAGAGCTTAGTACTATAGCACCACTGAAAATACAGAAAAAGACACATCGCTTGAACAAATGGATGCAACCAGCACTCCTCGTCCGACAAGGGTTTTGCCAACCTTCACATTCCTTCTCGCCATCTGTCCTCTGTTGTGTGCTGTTGTTTCTTCCTTTCAGGGCCACAGGTGGCTGAAACTTATCCCAGAATTCTGTGGGTGAAAGGTGTATAACTGAATGATTATGTGTGTTTTTTCAATGTCTGCATGCTTGAAATATAGTAAAATATTTAAAATTCTGGTCATGTAGGTATAACAGGGGGATGTCAGATGTTGGCTAAAGTAGACGCATATCTAGTGACAATTGTCTTACAAGGACTTAAGCTTTAACTTGAGCATAGTCGCACTACTGAAATTGGTCTTGCTCTGTGCTTTGTTTTAGACTGCAAGGGTTTCTAAATTACATCTTTCAAATCGGGTGGTCTGTTGAGTGTTTAAAAGTAATGCAAATATTCGGCGAGATTGGCACCTTGGGAGACTTTAGCACACCATGTTTAGAGCAAGACAAAATCAAAAAAAATCATCCATGTCTCCTTGGTGGATCATTTCTGAGTGGGCTTATTGCCAGTGCTTTTGTGTGCACTCCACTTAATCTGAATTAACCATCTTTATCATTATGAAGGAATTGCAGTTTCATCATCGTGTCTCTGACCAAACTGGATCATAGTAAAAGATATGATACGACCAGGGTTTTGCAGTAAAAGAAAAAAAGCTCATAAAGAGTCAATCCATCAAGAATCCAATATTAAAATGCTCTTTGCAACAAAAGTTAATGCGAAAATTCCCCCTTTCTGACACTTGTGTGAATACCTAAAGCTCTGTGGGTTAGGGTTAGGGTTAATTGAGGACATTTCACTTTAAGTGACAGATAGGTGAACATATGTTTGCCTCAAATTGTCGTGCCCTAGAATCTGGTCACTTTCTCAATGCAGACCCCTTATTTCACATACTTAAGTAAGAATTAAGTAACATCTAATCACAAGTAGTCACTTGAGACAAAATGGGTAAATGGTCCTCTACATTTGACAATAATTTCAAAAGTTATTTGATATATTTGTTTGTTACTTCAGTGAGATGTAAAAATATTTTTATATTTCTTCCAGGTGTTTTAATGCACATAAAACCTGAATGACACAAATGCATCTTCTGTTTTTGCTCATAATAGCAGCACAGCAGCAGGAGCCTGAAGTCAGTCCAAAAGGGACTCACTCTGTTCTGAAAATGTTCCCAGCTCAAAACACAAACAATGTAGTACACACACTATCAGGAAGAAAGTAGGTTCAGAGCCTGCAAATAACAAATGGCACTTAACTGATAAAATGTGAATCAGGACTGATGAGAAGCCAGTGCAGACGTCTTCATCCATTAAGATTAGAGCTGTTCAACAGTTGCACGTTAGATGGTAGACTGAGAAACATGGCTGGTGTCATTTGGGTGTGTGCACTGGCAATAGGAGGAGCTAATTCAGTTGAAACAAGCTGTAGATTGACTGAAAATTTCAAAGGCATCAAACTTCATAAAGCGATTAATCGTATGAGTAATTTTTCCAAGCAAAAATGCAAAAAAGAAAACCACTGTGAATGTTGAGGTTCTCCCAGGATTTCAGTGATTGTGACTGAATATCCTTGAGACAGTGAGTCAATTTATTTCATTATGTTAATTTGGCTTCTCAGAAATTGTGATGGACAGTTCCCTGACAGGTCATAGATCAAGTGATTAATTAAGGAACATAATCACCAGCTTAATCAATAAAAGGTGCTCTGTTATTTGTAGCTACTCTGTGTTTCATTGTCACTATATAAGAACAATGAATTCAAGGAACTCTAATGCTTCTTATGAGTTTTAGGTAACTGATGTGCTAATCCTCACCCTTTTTCTACCACCCTATATTGAGACCTCTTACTAGTACTATATAATTGCTTCAGAATATGTAATTACACTTTTCTCCAGATTGACTTGTACCATCTGTCTCAGGTCTTCACACATCACCTATGTGGGAAATAATTGTTGGGTCTACTGCCAAATTCCCCCTGTTAAAGAGTAAAATTACAAGTTGCTGACTTTATCTTTGTGTCTTTCTCACATGGGGCTTTTAGGTAAATGTAATGAAGACAGGATTACAAGAAGGACGATGTTCTTTCCGATTTTAACCACAAACCACATTGCATTTCAATAAACACAACAATCAATACAACTCTCCACAGATTTGTCTCAATCTACAAACATTGACAGTATCTGCAGATATCATGCGGACATAATATTGAACCGAGAGGGGGAAAAAAAATAAACAAATCTGTGATCTTAGTTCACGTGTACACAAGCAAACACGCACACATATTGCCACCTAGTCAGTATCAGCAGCCGCACTGATAATGGGTCATGAGCGCAGTGTGGAAGAGTGGAATGTGTGGTATGACCTTCAACCCAAATGTCAATGTTGCACTGTGGTGAGTTAGAGAGAGAGAGAGAGAGTAAAATGGAATCTCAATGTGTTCGTAAATCACACAGAAAATGCTGTTTGTGTGTGTCAAAGAGAAAGAGACAGAAGGCGAGAAAGAAGACAGCAGGGAGAAAGGGAGAGGGGAGCGGGTACAGGCGGCATGTGTGGTCGTGCTCTATCGTGACTAACAGCCAGTTGTTATTCATCTTGGCATGCGACTCGCAGCAGCCCCCACACATCAGGTGTGAGATTGGTCGGGGGGAGGCGGGGTAAGGGGAAGAAGAAGGAGGAGGTTGTGGGGGGGGGGAGGGGGTGTTCGTAACAGCATCAAAACATTCATCTCTCAACGCAACAAATCTGTGCTTTCCTCCCAGACAACCTCTCCACCCCTCCTTCCAAACCTGCCTCCTCTGGCTCACCACCCTGCTCTTGTTTCGTGGCAATGCTGCTCTTTCCTTGTGGTGCTTATAAAAGCATATTAAGAACGGGCTCAGATTCTGTCAGCATATCTTAATACTTCACTCACTTGGCATGCATATGATGAAAGAGTTGAAGTTGACGTTAATCATTCCTCCTCTCCATGCTGGACCTGCAGAGGTTCACTCCTAGCTCTAGTGGAAGCAGTATGGCATAAAATCCGTCATTAATTCCTACGATTGGCAGAAAAAAAATGGTTTACATAAGATTTAGAGACCTTATCTCCTACTGTTAGGAATCAGTTAATAAAATTATGGTTTCTCGTTGTTGAGAAAATGTAGGAAGTGCTTATCATGCGGGCTTCTTGAAAAAAGGAAAGCAATTTGATAGCTAGCTTTGAAAGATAATTGTGTTTGGTCGTAGAAAATCATCATTCAGAGAGCAACACTAGTTACCCAACAAACAATGAACCAACCGAGACACACAGCATTTAAACTGGGTTAAGTCGAGTTCACAGGTTTCCTGTGAAGGAGCCCCTGGTTGGTGGGAAGGAAAAGTTGAAAGGGAGTCATGGAGAGAGAGACATGAGGCAAAATGCTACCTGTGGTGAAAAGGACAGGTGCATGCCACTAATTTGGCCACTCACCAACACGGTTAGTATTCACTGTGTTTCACAGCGGCAGTGGATGTGACACACACCTCATGAAGGCAATTAAGGTGCCCAGCCTACTACTTCTTGGGGATATAACACAGTCCAGACTGGACACATAGGCGGATACACACATTTTTGGTACAGTGTCAATAGCACAGGTGGTGCTGGTTCGGCAAAATGATGCAGGGTTGAACTTTTGTTACACTTCCGCTGTGCGTGTGTGCATCAGCAATAGAGTGTAAGTGAGGCCCTGAAAAAAGGAGGGGGTCCATTTTAGCTCACAGTGTAACTCACTGAGGGGACGGGGAAGTGGAGGTGGGCTGTCTGTCACAGTTTTCTTAATTTCTCAGTTTTATCTGAGAGGAGGCCCGGAGTGTTAGAACTTGAAAACCCTTCGTCTAATTTATGGAGATTAACTTGATATAGTCTATTTTATTTCAGAAGCCTTCTTTCAGACCTCTGAATCACCGCTCACAGCTCTGTTATGTTCAGTGATTTAAGTAGGTCTGGTGTTGTGCACCTTGATGGCTCCTTCCAACAACCAACCAATCAGAAAAATTATGTCCTGATCTTTTTTTAATACTATCTAGAAAGCTCTGAGTAGCTGCAGTCATGAAAAACGGCAACAGAAAAGTAGTCTCGTGTGGACGAGGTTGATGCAGCTCAACAGATTGTGTGGAAAAACATCAGGTTAACTGCTCTTGTGTAGCTTCCACGTCAACAGCATGTCATCAGAATGGCGCTGCTGAGATGGATATGTCACTTGCTGCTCGCTGCCAGCACAAGAGAGGAGAGGGGCGTTCACTCTTTCATTTAGCGCAGAGACCAACTTTGGCTCAAGAAAATAAGATAAGCTTCAAAGCCAGAGGAGCGGGCCGCCCAAAAGGCCTTTAATACCGTTGTTCTCATACAGAGAAAAACACTGTAACGTTTCCAAATCTTTGCTGAGAATGTTTTTCAAATATAAAAGAAGCATCTGTGCATCTTCACATCTTCAGTGACACAGTGACATATTTTAAGACGAGTCACTTTGGCTGCCAGTTATATTTCCTACAATAAAGCAGACAACGGACATGAGTGAACGTTTTGATGCAAGGCTGTGTCACACAGTGCTCTCGGGATAAGTGCCCAAAAATAGTGCCCTTTCTTGTGTTTATTTACTTTGGAATTTGAATTGTGACACTAAGGGTTGCTTCCTGTTTGAGACTTGAGCAGCAGTTCCAGCATGTAGTGCAACCAAAACTAAACTAAAGCGAAGTCACTTGTTAGAAACCTGCTGCATGCCAGTTACTAATCGTGTCATAATCTGGTTTCTGCCAGGATCCTGGTTTCTGTATGCACGTCAACGTACTGCTGTCTCTTTGTCGAATATCTCCTGCTTTATCTAGGCTGTTGTTTTGTTTCTTCCTCTCTTATCTCCATCTCTGCACTGTGTGTGTGTCTCTTGCCCGGCCTCAGTTCTCTATGACCTACTACAGCATCTCTGGCATTTATCTCTCTTACATTATTTCTGCTGTTTCCTTTGTGCGGCATCTCCCTCCCACCTGTGTCCGCTCTTCCTCTCGGCCACCGGCTCCCACCCCCACCCGCTCTCCTTCCCTCATATTGATCTGCATTCTAGCCATACAGCTGAACTGCCTGTGGCTCTGCAATGAGCTCACCTCTCAGCTCTTCTACAGAGTGTACATGCAGGAAAAATCTGCCCCTGATCTCCTATCTATTG
The DNA here is from genome assembly GCF_900963305.1 of Echeneis naucrates. NCBI lineage: Eukaryota > Metazoa > Chordata > Actinopteri > Carangiformes > Echeneidae > Echeneis > Echeneis naucrates. Next base: position 5,971,491 of record NC_042531.1, on the reverse strand, counting down.
GTCTCACTGCAATCTTAAACGACGTCAACGCCGTTACTCTGCTGAGTTTCAGCTGTTTAGATTGATGATAGGAAACTCGAGCCTCCCATTGCTCTCTCTGATTATCTATTCTGTTCTCATTTATATGTCCCTCTGTATGACAGCTGAACGAGCATGAAAATAATCATTTTAACACGGACCACAGATATTATGGTGGAATGTCAATCACTTTTTTTTTTTTAATGACAGACTTCTCTGACGAAATTAACATTAATCAAACGTGATAACAACATGATATGATATATGGTTCAGGAGCATCCACAACACAAGAGCTGTGAAGGCTTATCAAATGACAAAGAACTAAATGACAGTTTATGATGATTTGATGAACATTTTACCCTCTAAAAAGTTATTAAGCAATTTTTATGTTTCGTCACATTGATTATGACCAAAATGCTAGCAATATAGCATTCAAGCATCACAGTAATCAAATATAGGCTCGGCCAGCGTCATCTTGAGGGACTACTTGAGACACCAGCTTAGTGTGGATGGATGGTATGAGCGATGAGAAAAAGGAGCGTTTTCTAATTTAGCCAGCTTAGGGAGGGCGTCTTAACACCAGCACAAATCGTGTATGTTAATTCCAAACTATGTGCGTGTCTGTTCTCCAGCTGGCTCTGCAGTCACGGCTGTGCGACAGGACTCGGATCGGAGAGTACCACCCTGGGGCCGTGCGCTACACGCAAGCTGACCTGCTCGGCCTCAGCGATGACGATGACGACGATGACACCAACGTGCTCTTTTACTCTCCTGACATGACCCTGAAAGACCGAGGACCCTGAGAGAGATCTGGACATGAGAGAGAGAGTGAGAGAGAGAGAGAGGGAGACAAAAGAGCTGCAGGGACGGAACATGAAGGAGGGTCACAGCCAGAGAGAAATGCAGCGGATAAGGAACTGAGGGAGAAAAAAGAGGTAGGGAGGGAATGGAAGAGAAGATTGGGGGGACAGTTAGGCAGATAGAAGCCGGAGATGAGCTGTCAGGTTCCATTATTAATCCCCATCCTTTACTATTTAATATCCTAAAGACACGTGCACACACACACACACACACACACACACACACACACACACACACTCAGTACAGAGCAGCAGCTCCCTGCAATACTATCATCAAAGAGGAGCAAGAAAAGAGTGCCATTAAAGATCCTCCTAATGTTAAAGGCATCTGCTGCATCCCAAAGGTCTTAAAACAAATTCCCCCTCTATGCCACCATCTTGACTTCTGCGTTCTGCAGCATTTTGGTGGGAAAAAAAGGAGAGGGGAAAAAAAAAAAAAAACAATAAAGACTGCCGAAAGGCAATCATAACAAGGTGTTAGTTTAGCATTTGCAGCAATTACCTTTTCACTTCTCTGCAGGAGATGAGGTGAAAAGCACGCCTTTTAAATAGCACCCTGTGTGTCTGACATGAAAGCGTCTACAACTGCACAGAGATTGATCCAAGGCCGGTACTGAACAATTTTCTTGACGATAGGTGGGAACGGGTACAACAGAAATGATGGAAAGGTGGGGCTTTAAAAACCGGGATGATGATTTGGTAGGGCAAGTCAGACTCACGAGAAGTCTCTCCTCCCTCACGCAGTATTTGGTTACCGTCTTTCTCTTTGTGTTACTATTGTTGGAACTTTCATACAAGTATTCCTTCGAAAGGTTTTTTTGCATTTTTTATGATACTAAACTTGTTTCTTATAATGTATTTATAACAGATCAATATTCTTTATATATTTATATTTTTTTGTATGTGCCTTTGACTGGAATATGAGAAAAATGCTCCTTTTGGTCTAAACTTGCTGCTCTTATGTGACAGTCAACATGTAGCCTTATGAACAAACATGTCATGCATCAAACGAACACCCGCCAATACACACAAGACACAGATACACGTGTTTCCTTAAGGTGCCTGTCAAAACGGGTTTGAAAAGATGACACACAAGGTACCTAAGGCTTAGCAACAGCTTTTGATGGTTCATCACCTCATGGCTTGTGTCAGTGATGCTGAGGGGACATAGCTGAGGTGTGATTGGCAGGATAATAGAGTCACTTTATATTCAACCTTGGTCCATTTGGTTCTCCCCACATGTAGGTGGTTTCATCCCCATCCATGCACACTGCCAGCTGTCAGCTGCCGCTCTGACAAGTCGAACTAATGAACTGACACTTGACCCTTTTTACCCTTGAGTTGTTGAACTTTTCTGTTGGGCGTCAGTGACACCAGAGTGCAACTCCAGGCCCACCACTGAATCGTACACACACACACACACACACACACACTTGCACTGTGCCCCTACCCCTCTTTTGGTACTGTTGCTCTTTTTACTTGACTGTGCACTCCATCAAATAAATGAGCAGCAGAGACATTTCATAACAAAGCTCAGCCTGGGCGTGTTTATTTCATTTTCACGTTGATGCAATCCCTCATTCCTTCATGCTACTGGCCTGCCCCCTGTGAAGTGTGTGTCCGTCTCAATGTGTGTGCGTGCGTGTGTGTGTGTGTGTCCGTTAAGACGTCTTTTAAAACCTGGGCTGCCCAAATAATGGATATTAATTATTGCTCGGTCTCTGCCGTGTCTCCAAATCTGGTTAACTGGATTTTGATTAATGAAATATGCGCACCATGTCCTCCAGAAAACCAGAGTTTTCCTCCGCTCACTCACACGCACGAACACAGAGAAGCGCGTGTGCACGGCTCTCCCGCAGACGTTTGAGCGTCTCCAGCTCCGCAACCCCATCCTTATAAAGAGCCCGGGAATAAGCGAATCTCCCTGTCACGCAAGAAGAATTATTATTCCCCCCTCATATCGTCGCATGCGCCGTAATTGGATACAATTTAACACCCGCGGCCCAGGGGCATGTCGGCAGGCGCGCTGCCTACTATTAGCTCACCTCGCCTCGCTTCGCCACCCTATCATTTGTCAGATCTCTGTTTGTGTGCTCCCAGTGCTTGTGTGTGTGTGTGTGTGCGTGCGTGTGTGCGTGTGTCTCGAGAAACCGGAGCCATTGTTGGAGTCCGGCCATGACCTAGCTGTGACGCACGGAAACAGAGAGGAGAGGCGGCGGCGGCGGCGGCGGCGGCGGCAGCCCAGACGGAGGAAAACAAGCCGGAGCTCTGTCACCTCGGAGCGACAGGCAGCCGGGCCTGATTTGGTGTTTGTCCTCCTCCTCCTCCTCCTCCTCCTCTGCGCTGCTCCCACCCAGAGTCTGCTGTTTACTGGAGCCCCAGCAGCACTTACAGGCAGAGAAGTGGTGGAGGGTAAGACACCCCCCTCCCATTACAGCCCAGTGAATGATGCCTTGAAAGTATAAATAATTGCGTCATAGCTGTTGTATAGTCCTGTGCATAAGGTTTTTTAATTATCTAGTTCTGCCCTTGGCCGTTTGTATTGAACTCGAGGTTTAAACGCCTGCGACGTATGAATAGAAAAATATGTGCCAGCCGTCAGCCCACAAGCTTGAAAAGTAAATGCAGGACTTAGAGGTCAAGGCTAATGTTTTTAATAGCATTATTTTTTTATTTTATTTTTTTACACAGATCTAAGATTGAGTCCATAACCTGCAGTGTTGGTCTCTATATTTCTTATCGTCAACAAATCTATGAAAGACCAAGCCAGTCTTTCAGAACCTTTAATTTTCCGAAACCTTGTCTGGGACACTGAGCCCGAAGCCCATTCAAGCTATTATTAAAAACCTTGCCCCATATAAATATATAGTTTTATGTTTGCAAGAGGAGCAGTATTTTTTTATTTATTTTTTTAAGCAAACATTACTGAAACAGGCATAAGTGGGCTTTTGCATTTGTTGGGGACTATTTTCAGCAGTGTATTAATACACATATGTTGCTGTCCCGAGTATTTGTGGCACCAAGAGGAATGTTGGGTTTACTCCAAGGAAACCAGCTGGTGCTCATCCTAGTCAAGGAAAATGTCAACCAATGAAACAATTGCTAATTGGTCCTTTGATGGGGATTTGCTGACAATGAAGATAATTTATATTATCTCCAGACTTACCCTTTTTACAGTTCTGTTTGAATTCGAGCTTGTAGTCTGAGGTTATTTTTTGCATTTTCACTTTGAGAGATGATGGTAGATTTTGACAGGAAATATGTGGTAACATCAAGGGGCATGACATGCAACAAAAGTCCCAGGCTGCTGATTCAGTTCAGGGGTATTGCCTAAAATTGGTTTCCATGTCTTTTGCCAGGTCTGTATAGCAAAAACTACTAAAGCGGATTTAATGGGACCTGGACACTCTTGGACCTTCCAAAAGCTCCAGATTCATGGTTTGCATCATCAGTTGTACAGTTGTTGCTTTAATGCTTCCTGCCAGTGTGCAAACAAACACAATCATAAAATGTAGACATACAAATAAATGCCAAGTCAAATTAATGACAGCATGACTTAAAGTTCCCAGTCTGACATCATATTCACAAACGATGAGGTGGTTTATTCCGTTTCATGATGGAGGCAGATTGTATAGAAACAATGCATATAGATTCCTCACGCTTGTTTACACTCACTGTGAAGCTGTGTTCATTTAAGTTTAACAACTCCTAAGATTAACAACTCCTAGTAACCATAAACACACAGAGGGGGGAAAAAACACAACAACATACTATTACATTGAGTTAAAACTTGTCATCACTTGTCAACACATGCCATCTTTGGGAAGAATCTAATGCGATCAATTTAAGCATTTGCTATCTAGAAACATGTCACTCAGTCTCATTTTCTCTGAATATTCTAAACAGGCTCTTGTGAAAATGCTGCTCTTTCATTTGATGCAACCATTTCCCTCCTTTCAAGGCTGTAGCTGGAAAGTACTGAACTCATTATGAAATCCCCCACCCACCTAAGAAATGTTTGGCTAGCCACCAACCAAACTCAGTACAGTTTTATGTATTTTGATTAAAAAAAAAAAAAAAGATGTACATTCATTCAGTCCCCAGTTTAAGTCCAGTCTAAAAGATAATGACAGTTAAATCCAAAACCCAAGGTGTACAAGGTATTCAGGCACCAATTGTTTGGTCTGCCCCCAAATCCAAACGCGCTTTCATTTCCAGTTCATTTTCATATCAGAAGAAAGCAAGAAGAAGGAAAAGCACTAAATCTCCAAATATTAGAAGCTGGAACCAACAAATGCTCATGATCACCAGATCAATCAGCTCTAATCGTTGTACTTCCAGCCTAAATATTTTGTGAAAAACCTTTTCTTGTACTGCCACAGGCTGCCGAGTTTCCTTGTGTTTGTTAAAATTATTATTGTTATTATTATTTTGCCATTTCTGAGCCGGATTTGTGCCAAAAACATCAGAGCCAGTCTGGCAGCCCGGCCTGTTTTGATGTGTGTCACAGCCTAGTAACTAGTAAATTCCCAGAAATATTAACCGGGGACGTGACCCCCAATGGCTCTGCCCCAACCTCATTTATATTTGTTTAAAAATGGTTGGATTTAACGTCCGTATTTCCACATTTCCCCGCGTCGTGTCTAATATCGGCTCAGCTGCTGCCTGAGCGGATCGGAGCGCAGCAGCAGCGAGCGGAGCTTCGAGCGCTGCGATCCGGCCCCGAAAGAGTTAAACTAATCTCTCTTTCTCTCTCTCCCTCCCTCTCTCTCTCTATCCCTCTGCCTCTCTCTCTCCGTTCCTCTCTCCCTTTCTCTCTCTCCCTCTGCCTCTCTCTCTCCCTTCCTCTCTCCCTTTCTCTCTCTCCCTCTCTCTCCCTTTCTCTCTCTCCCTCTGCCTCTCTCTCTCCCTTTCTCTCTCTCTCTCCCTGTCTCTCTCTCTCTCTCCCTCTCTCTCTCTCCCTCTCCCTTCCTCTCTCCCTCTCTCTCTCTCCCTCTCTCCCTTTCTCTCTCTCTCTCTCTCTCTCTCCCTGTCTCTCTCTCCCTCTCCCTCTCCCTTTCTCTCTCCCTTTCTCTCTCTCTCTCTCTCTCTCTCTCTCTCTCTCTCTCCCTGTCTCTCTCTCCCTCTCCCTCTCCCTTTCTCTCTCCCTTTCTCTCTCTCTCTCTCCCTCTCCCTCTCTCTCTCTCTCTCTCTCAACACACACACAGGCTGCCACCGCCCCAGATAACAGAGGGGCGCCTCTCCCCAGCCAGCCAGCCTCCGCTAATCGCAGTGGCAGGAGGGGGGAGTGGAGTGCCGGCGGCCTCTCACAGCGCTGGGCCTTTTATTGACGCTGCCTGTTTGTGTGTCTGTGTGTGTGTATGAGTGATCTGTGCGCGTTTGTGTGTGTTTGCGTGCAAGACTGTGCATGCTTGTGGGTGCGTGTCAGCGCGAGAGAGCTATAAAGAGGAGGTGTGTGTGTGTGTGTGTGTGTGTGTGTGTGTGTGCGCTCCCCGCCAGCAGCGGAAAGCAGGGAGAGGCGGGGAACTGGGAGGGTGGGTGGCGAGGTTATGAGCGGAACTCGACAGAGGCCGACAGACGAGAGAGAAGGAGGGGAGGGAGGGGAGGGGAGGGGAGGGGGTGAGGCGGAGGAGGAAGGAGGGGGGGATCTTTCTTGTTCTGCGCTGAGAGCCGCCACCGCTTCTCCTTCCTTTCAGATAAGACTCGTTTGAAGGTTTTAGTCTTTATTCTTTAAAAAAAAAATAAAATAATAATAAAAATAATAAATAAATAAAAAACCGACTGAATGTGTCCGCTCGGTGTCGTCAGAGCAGGAAAAGCCGTTTATGATCCCCCAAGGTCGGAATAAGACAAGTGTGATTGATCTCATTGGTTATTTTATTTTACGGGCGCTCTGATTGCATCGATGAATTTAGCAGCTTATTGATTAGGGCTTAATCTATAGGTCCGTGTCTCTCAGTGCTCCAATAATTGCTCCCCCTCCCCCTCTCTGCCTCCCCCCTCTCCAGCAGCAGCAGTGTTTGGCTCGGAGCCACTCTCGCCCTGCCGCGCCAGGCTGTAATTATCCCCGGTGAGGCCGCGCTAACGCAGCGTGGCGCGCCTGTGGGGAACCGGTTAGCCCTACAACACCGGTGGGGGGGGGTGTATTAATGCCCCCCCCACCCAACCCCATACTGTCGCTATGTCTGTTGTTATTGTTTGTGTGACACAAGGGAAAGTGGCGATGTACTGATGTTCCGCCTGACGGCATCAGAGCTCGCATGAACGTTTTGACGCGTTGGAGATGAATTCATAGATCAGGAAATTGATTTGACCCAGTTGATAAGGCTCACTGTGAAGTCACACCCCATCAGAAATGCACTACAAGTCCCTAGAAACATTAGATTAGACAAACTAAGGTGAACATGAACCAAACAGCACGACGGAAACGACCGAGTTTTGACTTATTGTGCGTTCAAGCATAGATCTACTGACTGCATGTGCTCATGTCCGAGCCTGTACGTGCTGCTGAGTGTTCAGGCAAGTTCCTGTGTGTGTGTACGTGTGTCTGTCTCTCTCTCTCTCTCTCTCTCTCTCTCTCTAGCTTTCGCTTTGTGTGTGCGTGCGCGTGCGCGTGTTTGACTGTGTGAGTTGCAGTAAGCGATCCATAACGATCTGCAGGTGGATTGTGCTGATTAGTACCGGCTGCTGTGGACTGAGCTGCGTGCAAAGAGCTTCCTGCAATCTGAGCCTGCCGACTGTGTGTGTGTGTGTGTGTGTGTGTGTGTGTGTGTGTGTGTGTGAGAGAGAGAGAGAGAGAGAGACAGAGAGAGTCGTGCTCTCTTGTGTGCTGGCAAAGAGCCCTTTCAAAATGCGTGTCCAGACTGTTGTGTGTATGTGCGGCTCCATATGTGTGTAAAGTGTATACTTGTGAGCCCATCTCAAAGGTGTGTATGTTCTTGTGCACATGTGAACTTGCCATGCATATTCATGTGTGTGTTCTTCAGGCCACTGCTTCAGTGTCTGATTGCAACAGCAGACGGCTGGATCACTGTGACCTCCCATAGTGTGGCTCTTTTGACACAGGGGTACACTTATGTGTATGCGTGTGCGTTTTCACGCTGTTTTAGTTTTTACAAGACACACACTTGTGCGTGAATCCCTGACAATACATAAAATGACACTCGGCGAATGAGTCTGCACATTTAAGCACATTTTTCATCACCGTCAAGCAGTATGAGCATTTTCAAAAGCACATGCTGTCGTCTGAGGCTTTTAAAACCACAAAGTTCACAGAGTTTTTTTTTTATGTCTCCCTAAAAATTCATTCAGAGGTGTTTTTTTTTTCTCTGTTGCTACAACTATGTGTTTTTGTGTTAAGCATCAGAAACTTAGTTTGCCCAGTGCTACCTCAGAGAAATATCCATCCTAATCCAGTTTTCCAATGACTGATAGAGGGAACTGTTCGCTTTTTTAAAAACACCCTCTGAGTCATAGTAGAAGGGGGAGCGAGAGCGGGAAGGCCCGGCGTTGTGCACTGTGATCTCACATGTCTTTTCCAACCTTCATTTGACCTTTCAATGTGATTATTAGTTGTGCTTGACGTCAGCATGAGTCTGTTTTTAACTGCTAAGGAGTCTTGCAGAAGTTTGGCATTTTCTGCATGTTGCAGATTGACCTCCAGTTCAGGAAGCTACGAGAAAATCCTGAACCCAGTTGATGATGTGGATCTGAAAAGTGGGCTTTGAATTGTAATTTTTTTTTTTCTTTTTAAGTAGACTCGACCCAACGCTCAGGCACAGAATGACCAGCTGCTCTTTGGTTCACTGAAAGCTCTGAATTTGGCTTCTGATGCTCAATTTAGAAGAAAACCCACATTACTGCCATCTTTGTGGTTGATGTTAAATTATTGCAGAGCAGCTTCTCAGACTGTTTGGAGACGAGAATCAGATTTGGATCAGGGCACGTGAAAAACCGGCCTGCTGACAAATGTGCGAAGACAATCACATCTCCTTATTGTCCAGGTTGCACACTAACAATGCAAACAGTGCTTTGGTGGTGTGTGGCAGGGTTGCCAGTGTGGATCTTACCTGCCAAAATCTGGGCAGGGGAAGTAAGTGGAGCATATGGTGGCGTGTATCTCAATACGTAGAGCACAACAGCCACATTGCCAAGGCTAAAGATGGTGGTATATATCCTGCATTTCCTTTTGGACAAAAATAAATAAATAAAATTAGATCCATAGTAAATACGGTTTTGGCTGCAGAGTACAGGTATGCTGCTCTAATGATGCATGCCAAATGTAAGTGTGTCTACTTGAATGCGTTGCTTTTTCTCTGTCCATGCCCGTTGTTTACTTCTTAACTTGAGGTTTGTGTGTTTAAAGAAGAAAAAAAAAAGCATCGCTGGGTGTCTCAGTCTGTTGAGTTTATCAGACCAAAACCTCCTAAATCCTTTCTATCAATGTCCTGATCCTCTTGATGTTGCTCCAGGTTGTGTCACTCTGGTGCAGGGGCAGTCCAAGCTCTCAAAGATTCATTAATATGCACACGCATGAGGTAGAAATAATAGCACTAATAATGCCACACAACAGTAAGTGGATGTACAATTTTGGTAGCCGTATTGTGACGTTAAACTGTTTCCCTGGGGACATTTCTTGTGGTGTTTGGGGCCTCTGATGTCCAAAGGTCCATGCACCTCAGTGCTGGCCAACTAAATATGAAAACACATTTGTTTCCCTCCACTTGGGCCCCTCGTCCTCACTGAGGTGGCTTTGTTTTCCTCTTTTTTTGTTAGAAATGGAGCTTTTTGAAAAAGCAGAGTGGGTGTTAGTGTGAACATCAGAGCAGCGACCTCTGGGCTGGTCAGCGCTCTTACGAAGCCAACTTTTGACACCTCTAACCTTCCTGGTAATCACTCATTTAGTATGTCACTGTGTGGTTTCCACTGAAGTTTACTTTCCTAAAATAGCCGTTGAGTCTAATGAGATGGCTTGTGAATTTGTCTGTATTAAAACACAATATAAATGATTACAGGAGGAGACAGAAGGGGGAGGGTTAGCCCGCTGAGACGCAGCAGACTAACAGGGCTGTGCCTGCCCCATTTCTTACCAGATGTTGGCTCAGAAGAAACATTTCATAATTTACCAACCGCAAAAGGAGAAAGAAGAAGACATTAAACAATTTTCCTTCTGATGAAGCGTTTCAATGAAAATGGGAAATGACTTTGGAACACTCCTGTGGATGACACTGTATTGGCACATGCAGGGTTTCAGATTGAGCTGGTTAAATGCTGATGCAGCCTCAGCCATCTCAAGGCTTTTAGGTTGTGGTTGTGGGAGGCAGCTTTCAGTTATGGGAAATAGACAATAAGGCAGATGAGAGAAAACTTGCCCAGGAGTTCACCCTCGGTTTGTGTAAGTTTGAAGAAAGAGCTTTCTATATTCCCTGTCATAGAAATTCAGATGCATGGTGTAGTTTCCTCCAAGTTTTGACTGGAGCGAAAAAGTGGACTTTTTGTTCTGTGCCATGCATGAATACACCCACTCTCCTTCTCTTTCTTCTCATCTCACAGAGTCTCAGCTCACTTCCTTTGTGCCTCTGTCTCCTGACTTTGGGACAGTGTGGTCTTCAAGATGAGCTTTGCCTTTTAATGTGTCCATATGTGAGTCTCTGTGTTTGTTTGTGTGTGACCGTCTGGTTTAACTCCTACTTTCAACAGCTGTGGCGAACGCAGCCAGACCTTCCATTTTCAAGTCCCCGTCTCTTTTTCTACTCCTACTCTGCCTCTGTCTGTCTGCCTGTCTGTCTGTTACCCTCTCTCTCTCACACACACACACACACACACACACACACATTCAGGCGCATGATGCACACACCTCAGGCTTGATATTCATAGCCTCCTCCTCCTTCACTTGACATGGGAGCCTTAACAGATGTGCCCCAGCCTTGAGCTGCCTCTCTCCCTCTCTCCCCCGTCTCTCCCCCCTCTCTCTGTCCAGCCTCGTGTTCCACAGATTTACCTTATCTCTTGTCTTGAAAAAAGGCTAAACTGACATTTAATCTGTATTTGTGCCTGTAGCATAAATTTTGTGAGACAAACACACATATCCTAAACATGAGAAGGACATAAGGGATTAAAAAACAAACAAACAAACAAACAACAGCGAAAAACATTTATCAGTATGGACCTGCAGGCCAAACTTGACTTCTGTCCAATTCCCACAATCACCTTTTGGTGTTTCCCATTCCTTTTTTATTAGATATTTATATGTGTATATATTTGTTTCACCTATTCACCTTTGCACATTAAGCACTAAATTGACCAATTAAACACTGTGTAACCCTCCTGCGGAAAAATAATAATCTTCTCAAAATGTTAACTTTGAATGTATTTATGCACCTTTACTTTAGTCATAGGTCTATTTTTAATTACCATTTTACTTTTACTTAAATGTGTTTCTTATTTCTCAAAAAGCCAAACCTGTACTCAGCTCCGCTCATATTGTGACGATTATTATTCTAACTTTATTTTCTGCCTTATTTCTGCTGCTCAAACCTCGCCTATTCCTGTTTTGGAGTTTCAGCGGAGCTTCTGTGTGTGTGTGTGTGTGTGTGTGTGTGTGTGTGTGTGTGTGTGTGTGTGTGTGTGTGTGTGTGTGTGTGTCTCAGTGTATGCGTGCGCGCGCAGCCGCTGCCGTGCGCTGGAGGCTTATGGTAATTGCGGTCTCCCGACTGGCCTTCTGGGTAGAGTCTGCGCGAGTGGGAGTGGAGCGAGTCGCTCGGTCTCGGCAGCGTTTATCCATTCCGAGCGGCACTCCCCGTACGGCTCCGTGCGTCCTCGGTGCGAACCGGGGACTCCGACCGGGCTGCTCTCTGAAGCTTCAACGAAGAAAAAAACAAAACAAAACAAAACAACAAAAAAAAAAAAAAAAAAACAACCCCCCCCTCCTCCTCCTCCAAAAAAAAAAAAAAAAAAAAAAAAACCCAAAAAAACAAAAAACCCAAAACCGGCGGGACGGAAACGCTTACACGGAATAACCTCGGGCGAAGCTGCCGAGATACGGATTCCTGAGTCGAAGAGGACGCGGAGTGACGGAGAGCGGGAGAAAGGGGCTTTTTCCGAGGACGGCGTGCTCCGCTGAAACCCAACATGGCGCTGCTGCGAGGTACGGCCGAGCTGAATTAATTTCTCAGCGAGTCCTCCGACCTCGCCACCTGTATCCTTCAGGGGCCCGGGCCGAGCGGCGCAGGGGCTCTCCGACTTCAAAAGACCTCGGAGGATCTTTGTTTTTGTGGATTTCTCTTCAGCTGGCCGCTCGTGTTTCCTCCGCGCAGGATCTTTTTTTTTTTTTGGTTGCTTCATGGAAACCCAAGTGACATTTGCAGCAGCGAAAAGTCCGTTTGAATTATAGGGTAATGGATGAGAGTTACCCAGAGACAATAGAATAAAGACCCACAGCTTCCCGTGCCAGACTTTTGTTTCGTGACAAGTGGATAACCTGTTAGACACTTTTAGTTGTTTTTTTTTCCCCTCTCTCTCTCTCTCTCTCTCTCTCTCTCTCTCATTTGGCCGGGATTGTCTGCCTCCAGCAGACAGGACCGTAACCGGGCTAGTCTGCGTTCGCTCGGATCGCTGCCCTCCCAGTTAACTTGGCAAAACAGGAAAAAGGCGTGAGTTGGAGCGGCCGACGTCTGGAACCAGCACCAATTAACCAGGTGAGACAATTAATGACCCGTCAGAATTACACGTCTTTGGCGAGTGTTTGGGACTGTGTGAAATCCCCCGCACGGGAGCAGAAAACTGTTTTGTTTAGTTGGGTTTTTTTTGTTGTTGTTGTTGTTGTTGCTGAAACGTGTAATGTTGTTTTTTTTTTTAAACGACCAGCAGCTAAGGTCAGTTGAAAGCATCTGGTGTTGTCGTATGGTGTGTTTTTAAATGGAAACCTGTCTCCCTGTGCGGCTGAATGTGGACGCTGTAGCCCGGCGCTGTGCGCTGAGACGGGGAGCGGATCAGCCACTTCTAAGAATAGCGCATAGGGTGGTCTTTGTGCGTTTCGGCGGGGCAGTGGCATGTGGTTGATAAATAACACGCGCACACATAATGATCCGACCATGAGCTTGGCCTTTTTTTTTTTTTTTTTTTTTTTTTCTTCTTCTAAACAACTGTCCTGTCAGCCGGACGGAAGTGAGAAGGACGCCCCAGAGATCCGCGGACTTGAAAGTGGCGCCGACCTCGACGGTGAATATTCAGGCTTTTCGCACTCTGTTGTGTGACGAAGTGTGTGAGTGCCTGTGGGGCGAGGAGCGCGCGTGCGCGCGTGTGTCTGTCTGTGCGCGTGTTCGTGCGCGCAAACGGAGCTTCTGCGCTAAACAAGGTTACGGAATCCAGCCTCGCCCTGCCAAAGGGAAACGAGCGGCGCTGCTCCGTTTATACACGCTTCAGTTCAGTTGGAGGGCATCCCCGCGGTGTCGGTGTGTGTGTGTGTGTGTGTGTGTGTGTGTGTGTTCATGTTCATGGGGGAGGTGTGGAGGCTTTGTTTGGACAGAGTGGACGCTGATCAGTCGTCTCGTCCGTCCCAAAGGTAGCAGTGGGAGAAGGTTTTTGTGGGGAGGGGGTTTGTGTGTGTGTGTGTGTGTGTGGAAGGGGGGGGGGAAGAACCGCTCACCTTCCTGTCTGGGTGACGGAAACCACTCTGGCATCGTGCCACCTCTCTTTCTCTCTCTCTCACGCGCACGCACACACACACACACTCGCACTGTCTCGCATCGTGTCTTGCAGGTGTTAGTGTGTTGTCTCGCTGTGTGACTGGTCTTCTCGTTGCAGGGAAATATCATTTTTGCGCACGGAGGACCCGCGCGGCGGCAGTTAGGACCCCCTCCCCCACTCATTAATATCATTAAAGTTTAGCCATTTCAGATGAACTCGCTCGTTTCATTGTTGCCTTCGCGAAATTTCCGACCACTTTTCCTCAGTTCGAGTTTCATCCAATCCGCCGTCGCCGGTGTGAAAGCTGTTTTTCTTCCCTCTGCAGCACTGTGGGTGGCAGCGATCGGCGTGAATCACTTCATATAAAGTTGCAGTTTAATTGAAATGGGCCGAGTGCTGCGAGGCGCGGACGTGTTCAAACGGAACCGTGTTCCCCAGCAGACTCTCCGCGGGCTGCTTCGCGTTTTACAGCCAAAGCGGCGTTAAACCGAGAACGCATTTATTTGTTGGTTTGTTTATTTGGCGTTGTCCTCTTAAAGGACTTTTTTTTTTTTTGTCCGGACCAGCTTCTCTATCTCGATCGTCGGAGGTGTGTGGTGAGGTTTTTTTTTTTTTTTTTTTTTTTTTTCTCCCTTCCTCCCCCCGTGCTGCCTGTCCGGGAGCCACACAGGCACTAATTAGGGGACGCTCTCTTAGGACGATCGATGTGCCTCATATTGGCTCTGGCTCCAGCTCATTGACGAGCTTAGTGAGGGAAGCAGCTACTAAAAGACCACTTAAATCCCGGCAGCCAATCCGGCCAGGATATACAGTGAGCTCCGCTCATAACGCACGCGTCTGCTCGGCCGAGCCCCGAACAGGACCTCGTGTTGGGACCTTAGGGGGGAGCAGGGCAGGGGATTAACTGGTGGTGGGTGGGTGAGGGGCGGATGGGGGCTACTTCAGGGGGCTTTTATACAGAAGAAAAGCTTAATTGTATTTAAATGGGGCCTCGGTCTCAGCTGGTATGGCGAATGTAAAGGACACATGTCAGACGTCCTTTTGGTGACCAAACCAGATTCATTTTTGTTTGTTTTGTTTTTATTTTTAGCGAAATGCAAACAGTGGCTGTTGGAGGTCTGGAGCTGTAGTTAATGAAATTACTGGTGATGATTAAGGCGGGTGATTTATGAGATTGTTCGGTTAATTATTCACCAAACTGGCTGAATAATATGAAGCCATTGTTCACGGATTTGGTTGGTTTTGGTGGTAATGGTGATAAAGAGGCTGAGACGGGACATCAGGGTCAGACTTTAATATTGGATGGGCCGCAGTAGAGCGTTTCCATATGCATTTGGTCCAGATTTCTCACAAAAAACAAATCACAACAACAATAATAATAATAATAATAATAATAAAGGGGTAATCCATAGAACCTATCTTCACCTATCCACTACCTGCAGCCCACAGCAGGGCCTGGTCGTCTGGTCTTTAGGTAGGTTAATAGAGCAGGCGGTGCATGCTGTGGAAGCGTAAAACAAATAGTTCACATTTTGTGTGGGCCGAGTTTATTTATAGTGAGCCCCGTCGGAGTGTTTTGCGCATCATTTTTCCACTGTGCGCTGTGAAGCCAGTGTGAGACTGATCTCTTCTCCAGGTGTTGGAGCACAGAGGGGGGAGGGCTGCTTATTGACACACTCATATTTCTCCCTCTGTCTTCATCCAAGAGGACGTAAAACAAACACTTTTATTATCCCGGGCCTATTATTTGTTGTTGGGGGGTGGGGGCGGGGGTTCAAAGGTGGTCCCCCATCAAAACGGGGGGTTTAGTCACGATGTCAGTTTGTGGATTGGAAATGATTTTCTAATCGGAAATGTGAAAACGAAATCTCAGTCCGTCAGAGGTTTCACTTTCAACCCTTTCCCGCTCCAGTCTCAGACGTGGTTCGATGTGTTTTGTTTAGTTTTGTATTTGTTTGTGTGTGTGTGTGTTTGTTTTTTAGATAGAAAATATTCCAGCAGTTTCTGTGTGCGTGTGCACGTTGTCGGGGGTCGCGCACCTGGAGGCAGCGCCAGCCCCGGGTCACAATGTGACGCTGAGTGATTTGTGACAGTGGATGTGTCAGTGTGTTGCTGGGGGGGATGGAGGGGGGGGGGGGGGGGGGGGGGGGGGGGCTGCTGGCTGTACAGGGACAGTCACGCTGCCTCCATTGTAAACCCATTAACCTGCTGTTTGTCCGCTTTTCTAATCTGGAATCAATAAAGACCACGTGGGGAACATTACGCGTCGGTGAAATCACGGGGCCACTTTTTCACATCAAGCCAATTGTAATGTGTTGGTGAGGCAGGCGGAGAAATGGGTAAAAATCTGTCAAAGGAAATGCCCCGATGTTTTTTTTTTTTCCACCCTCTGTCGGAGACATGAGGTCTGTCTTATTGTTGTCGCGCTTGTTGTTTCTTTTTTTTTTTTTTTTTCCCCTCCTCTCTCACGCCTGGATATAAAACAACAGCCTCGTCGCTGCCGGCGCTGCGCTCGCTGCTGAGACGAGGTGCGTGTGAACAAAAGCGGAGCGCGGCAGCGAGCCGGGGAGAGATCGGTTTTCCAGGCGCTGCGCAGCTCCCGGAGGAGACGTCACGGTTTGATTGAAGCTATGCTCCGTGCTGGCCTCCCGGGACCTCGCGATGAAACGGGAGACCCCCCCCCCCTCCCCTCCCTCCTCCCCCGCCTCCTCCTCCCTCCCTCCTCCACCCCCGCCCCTCCTCTCCCCTCCCTCCCCTCCCCTCAGCGCTCCACCAACCTTTTTGTTTCGATGAGGTCTGGAGCGCACGGATCACTTCCCCGCAGAGATGTGTCGGCCCCCAGCGCTGCTTCACAGGCACCGAGACGGTTAGGCCGGCCCGGGAGAGCCGCAGCTCACACATCACATTATTCACCATTACAGCTGATGCTTCTGCAGCCAATTACGCGCAGATGATAGTTTGTTATGAGTCTGGTTTTAGACATTAATTTCTCCCCTACACACAATGTTAGTTAATTCCGTCTCCAAAAGCAACATTTGAATGTCGGTGCTGATGGCTGTTAGATCCAGTGGCTGAAAATCGTGTGAGCACAGGGGCTGAAGTGAAACCACAAATCTCCCCATGATTGTGTTTTACTAACCTCGCTCTGGCCGAGCCGAAAGGAAGACTGATTTAGCAGCAGAGTAATGATGACACACCTCAGCTCCCTCCTCGGAGTCTCTGCAGGCTCAGGCTCGATCAGGCCTCCTCGTTTGTTTTTAGATGTCGGTGCCTCGGGCATCTATCTGACGAAATCCCACAGACGCTTGGCAGCGCAGCGGGGTGATGGCGATAGGAGTTTATTACAGCAGCAGCGTTCAAAGCAGGAATGTGTTATCTTCTGTCTGAATGGCTCATCGCTGGGGTCGGGGCAGCTGGAAAGGTTTTGACTTGGAGTTGGAGATTATAGATGGATAGATACAGCTCGCACAACCAGGTCATCGCTCTGGTAAACCATTGGTTTAATTAATTCATAGGCCATTTATAAAACCAGATCTTCCGGGGCTGCTGTTCTGCAGCACCACCGTCATTTCCTCGCGTGACCTGTGACCTTTTGAAAATCTAGGCCATCAGAGGTGTGAAAGTCGCGGTTTACCTCACACCGACTAGACACCTGTGAAAGCTAACATTCATTTGGCCCCGATGCAAACCTTTACACAGCACCAGTTACCGAGCCTAGCTGTGTAAACAGCCTATGTAACATTTTGCGGTGGGTGGGGTGGAGCCTTCAGCGTCATGTGCTCTCATTAAGGGCATCCAGCACATGAAAGCAGCGCCGGCATTTCAAAGAGAAGTCAAGAAACCTCCGGTAAACGCGGGGCGACTCGTGCATGCGCATCCCGATTACAATCAGGTCCTTTGGTGGCATAAAAGGCCATTTAGTCCTCATTTGGCCCGGGATGAATAGAGCCAGTTCAGCAGCCGCCGCCCGGGCTCTAGTGACAGCACGGGAAGGGGGAGAGAGGTGGAAGGGGTGAGGGGGGGGCGACGACTCACAATGTTACCGTTGTTGATGGCCGTGCTGCCTCGGGGGGGAGTTGAACCGTGCACCGACTTGCATGCGGCTGTGCAGCGGCCCGGGAGGACGCAGGGGCCCCTTGTTTACAGCTCGGTTGCTAATAACGTGACAGATGAAGAGACGCCGTTGGCTCCTTCCAGCCCAGCGCTCCATCAACAGCCCCCAGCTCGATCTGTTCCATCAGAAACTACACCGACTAACGGCGTGTCAACTCCCCGTAGACTGCGCCCCGGGTCTGCGTTTAGGATGATCAGTTGGCCCATTTGGCACACGTCGGCCTATAATCAATAACAATTAAAATTGGGCTCACATCCTCCACCGCACTTTCTAAAGCTGTGTGTGTGTGTGTGTGTGTGTGTGTTGGGGGGAGTGTGGGAGTTTGCCCCCCAGGCTGTGGACTTCAGTCAGGGTCCAGGTTTGGACCGAGCTGTTTTGGTTTTTTTTCACGTGTTTTCTCGGATTTGTTCCCGCTGATTTCTATTTTGTTCGCCGACAGCGTGCGCATAAATTTCACAGAGACACACACACACACACGCACGCACGCACACAGACACACACACTCACACTGCCTCGCTGTATTTTGTGTGTGTGTGTGCGCGCGCGCGTGTGTGTGCACGCGCGCACCCGCTTTTAATCCGTGTTTATCCCCACCCCACCCCCGTCGCTGCGGAGATTATCCTGCGTCACACTGCATTTTTTTAGAGCTGATCGGAGCTCTGCGCTTCAGAGAGCCTGGCAGAGCTCCAGGGACACGGAGCGAAAGGGCGCCGTCACTCCAGTTACACAGCCCGGCCCACAACCCCGCGTCCCCGCTATAGCAGCGGACTCATTTGCCAACGAGACCGCGCAGCAGCCGGATCATAAACACAGTGAATGATTGATATGTCCCGGACTCATTTACTTGTGGATCTGCGTTTTGTAGTGGGTCCATTTGTCAACTTCACGGGGGGAGGCGATACAGCCGCCCTCACGTGTCACCCCCCTTCTCCTCCCCCCCAGCACCGGGAGCTCAGAGGCCTCCGCTTTGGAGGAAATGGTGAGCTGTGCCAGTGTTTGTTCCGGTGCGTGTACCGCGGGTCACGGAGAGTTCAAGTCGCTGTCGTCAGAGGCAGGAAACGGGGGGGTCTGGTTTTCCCTTTTTCTTCTCTCTTTATCAGTCTATCCTTCTGGCCTTGTTTGCTTCTCCTCCCAACAAAACGCACAGCGCTGAATTTGGCCCTGCAGGGCTGCGCGAGGTTCCGCTGAAAACACCCGGTGGTTTTCTGTTTAATGGTGCGAGTCGGGGCTCCGCTCCAGCGGTCTGGTTTATAAACGCGGCTCCGACCGCTGCCCCCCCCCCCCCCCCCCCCCCCCCCCCCCCCTTCTCTCTCTCTCTCTCCCCCCCTTCCCTCTGCCCCCTCCCCCCTCCGCCTGCTGCTGCCGACCACTGTGATGGATTGGGCGGCCGTCGGGAGTTGTTTGTTGCGCAAACTATTCTTAGCAGCGGGGATGGGCGTCAGCGCGCTGCCTTTTCCTCCTTTCCTATCTCTGCCTCTCTGCCTCTCCTTCCACCCTGAATGTGACACATTGGCAGGATTTCTTTTGCTCACGCAGGCCTGTCCAAAACCCCGGAGAAAGCTGTGTTTGTGCATTTACTGCTCTGAGTGTTACATGAGCATCAAACGGTAATCTGCACAACTGTTTTAATACGATTGTTTTATTATATTATTATTATTATTATAACGCACAGATTTCCGGATAAAGAAGGCCCCACACACCGTCCAACAACAACAACAACAACCCTACAGAGCACTCTGCGTGTTGGCGGTGCGCAGTTCGGAGTCCAGAGGCGTCCGGGAGCTGAGTAGTTGTTGTTCCCGGCGGTGCTCCGGGTGTTTGCAGCCAGGTGCCGGGGCCTGACCTTGAGGCCGCCGCTGCGGAGTCTCATCTGAGCCGGACTGAGATTCATTTCATGGAAATGAAATCGGTGTTTCGCACCGTGTGGGCGCGTCGCTGAGTAATAACAGGCCGTTAGACACCGCGCTGTCTTTTAATTCTGCTGACCCGAACAAGAACAGAGCCTCATCTCCTCTTTGTTTTCTGCCTCTCTGGAGGAGCCAGAGAGAAACTTCCGGGAGGGGGGGCTGTGTTTATTTTAGGCGTTTTTGTCACGTTCAGTGTCAATTACTTTTCAGAGCTAGATGAGCGTGTGTGTGTGTGTCTCATAGTGAAAGCGCGTGTGTGTGTGTGTGTCTCTCATAGTGAAAGCGTGTGTGTGTGTGTCGCTTCAGAAAAAAAAAACAGGACACGGGAATGACGCAATTTTCTCTTCGCTGTCTGTCGTTTGCAGAGAGAAACGCATGTGGCCGCACTCCGTTTCAGTTCCGTTAGATGCGGATGTTGTTGAAGCAGGACTGTCCCCGGGGAGCTGGGGGGGGGGAGGGGGAGGAGCCATGCCAAGGGGCCCGCTGCAGGCTGATTAATGGGCCCCGGGTCACGGCAATAAAAGTGGCGTGCCAGTGGCGCGGCAGCAAGTCTCGGAGGCGTTTCTGTGTCGTGATGGAGGAGCTGAGTTTCTCTGCTGCTCCCAGCGCCGAGGCTTCATTTTCACTATTTAAAGGCGCTTCTCTGTCTCTGTCTCTGTCTCCCACCTCTTCTCTCCTTTGCATTGGCTCCATTAGCTGCGATGCCTTAACAAAAATGTCCACCCTAACGACTCATTCAGTCTAGTGCTCAAATATTCAAACTCGAATAATAACTTTTCAATAAAGCCTCACAAGCGGGAGCAGTAATTTCACCTTTTCTCAGTGTTGTTTCACCTCTTTCTGAAGCAGAACAAGGATTTAAGATTTTTGGAGCAGTTCTTTGAAATGGGGCAGACCTCTTAGTGGGCTGTTAAGGTACCTCTCGACTCACAGAAGCTCTTTGTACTGACATATTTCTTATATTTGCCATTTTATTTGCCATTTGTTTTCACATTTATGAATGCCACATTTATGTGTTTTGCCAGTTTCATTTTTTCCCAAACAAGGTTATAGCCTCTTTCACTCAGTAATTTGGCAACAATGTGTTGTCAGAGTTCTCAGCATGAAGCAGATTTTTTTTTATATTCACTAAAACAGCATCTTAAGTACCAACAGCAAAAGAAAAAAAAAAGTACTGCCACGGCATCCTCAAATCTTTTGACCCTCACTTTCTCACCGTAGCAATCAATACATCATACACATTTTTTGTATGTTTATTTTCTAATATTGCATGTCCTGGAAGTGTGGGGGGGGGGGGGTCTCACCCTGGCTACAGCTATCTTTGTATCTTTTATCTTAATGAAGTTGTGACACCCATCAGCAGTCAGCTGATAAAATTTCAGATTAAATGTTACAAGATGATTGTTAAATTAGTAATTTCCTGAAATAGTGCATTAACGGATAGTCAATAATAATCTTAGTGTAATTTATTTCAAAACTAACGTGATAAGATCTCTGTTATGACCCAGTGCTTTTTAAGAAAATCCAAATGTATACAAAACATGCTCAGATTAAAGGACATTGCACCCACAAAGGGGTTTAAGTGAGATTTATTTATTGCTCATTGTCATTACTCTGATTTTCAAAAACTTCAAAGAAATGTAATTTCATTCTATTTCATTACATTTCTCTTTTCATTCAGTTTTTTTTTTTTCCTTTTCTTTCTTTAAGGGTGGGGGTGTAAATTTTGTACAGCTGTCTTTTTCTCTTGCATGTCTTCCCTGGTGTGTTTGTTGATCTGTGGCTTCCGTGTTGGCGGGCGGGTAAATGGTCTCCCACCAAAGTGGTCTCTGGTGTATAATCTCCTCTCGTTCCTCTGGCTGAAGCAGCTGAGAGAGCAGGTCAAAGAGGGCGCACAAACCAGTGTGCAGGGAACGTGACTGAATAGACACGGCCCCGCAATGCATGTCTAGCCCACAGGGTAGGAAGGATAAGGTTGAAGGGAGGGGGGGCAGCGAGTGGAGAATGGGGGGTGGGTCGTTGCAGGGTGTTGACGGATGGAAGGGGAGGGGAGGCCCACACAGTGCTTTCATCTCCAGTGACTACTTTGGTACAATTTTGTGTGTGAGAGTGAGAGGAAGGTTATGATGACTGTAGCTTGCGGTGTCATTATCTTTTTTTCTTTTTCTTTTCCTCTTGTGTACTTCGCTCCTCTCTGCATTTCACATATACATCTATGTACCACCTTTGATTGCTCTATAGAAATAATACATATATTTATATATAATTTAGACTTGCAGGCCCTAAAAAGACTTTTTAATATTTAATTTCTAAATAATTTCTGTTTGGGAGATTTTATAACAAATATTTTTGCCATGTCAATTTTTTTTTTTTTTTTTTTTTTGGGTGGGGGGGGGTTGGCAAAACAGCTCAGATTTGGTGTGTGTGCCTGCGTGCATGTATGTGTGTGCGTGCAACAGAGCCAAGACACTGACTGCTAACTGTTTGTTCATCTCCACAGGGCAACATCTGTTCGTGATGTCGATGCTGAGACACAAACCAACCTGGAACTAAGACAAGGGAACCACATCACACAAAACATGGCAAGTCCCTGTGCCCTGGTTATTCATTTAGTCATGAATCACCTTTATCTAGAAATCAAGCACACAGAGTGAAACACGTCAGTCTGTTTCACTCTGTGTATGCCTGTTTCAAGTTAAGAAATAGCTTTAAGCAGCGTGGTGTTTTTAAATGTCACAATTATCATTTTCTTACATTCGTCTGATTTTGGTGATGAGTCACATTTAATTTTTTCATCCAATTTTTGCCGCAGGTGGATGCAAGGTTGACACCCCTGGCAGCCATGGGGTTGGACAGAGGCACTCTAATGCATGACGGTCTTCGTCTCCATAGCGGGGTTGTATACCCAGGGATCAGAGCACTACCAGCAGAGAAGAGCAGAGAGACGCCAGGCCTCCCTCTCACTTATAACCGAGATGGTCTCCCAGAGCTCATTTACAAGCCTGATGGCCCTCTCGATAGCCGTAAGCCCACTAATGGATACCTGGGCCTCTATAAGGGCACCCCTCCAACTCTCCACAAACCTGTGCTGGTTCCTGGAGCTGAAAGTCTAGGTTTGGAACGAAGGGTAGGGCCTGGAGAAAAAGCATCTGAGCTTAGCTTGGCGAGTGCTGGAGGCAGCTACCTCCGCCTGCCTTGGCTCAGCCCCTACCCTGAAGCAAGCATGTATCCCTTCATGGACACATCCAAGTATGCAGCTCTAAACATGTACAAAGCCTCCTTGCTCAGCCAACCCAACCCCTATCTTCCCCAGCACCTGGCCTACCCCTCCCTGTGTACAGCTCAAGGGGGTAATGTTAACCCTGCTGCAGCCGCCTCTGCTGCAGAGAGGCTCTACTACATGCCACCCTATCCTCCCTCTCCGATCTCTTCTTCACTGGTGGCACCCCCCATAAGGATTCCTGCTGTCACGGTGGCCCCCACATCCCTGGTACATTGCCAGGACAAGGGGCTTGGTGTTCCATCCCCATTCGCACAGCAACTTCACCAACCTTCCCCTCATCAGCACCATCAGGCTGCTATAGAAAGGGACCGATCCCCAAGCAGAGGCAGTAGACCAAACAGACCACCTTCAAGGAAGGCTACCAGCAACAACACCACCACCAGTAGCACTAGCACCAGTGGCACCAATGGTGGCAATCATAACAGTCTGGCTACTGATTCTTCTTCTCATGCATCGTCTCGCCTTTCTCAACCTCCCCCTCCTCCTGCTCTCATTGACAGTTCACTGGATTTACAAAGGCCAGTTGCTAGGGGAGGTCAACCACCTACCTCCTCTACTTCTTCAGTATCTGCCTCGTCCTCATCCACACAGTCCATTCCTCATCCATTTTCTGTGAGCAGCATGGCGTCAGAGCAGCCCTCCCCTGCCCGGCCTAGCCCCCACAAACCCAGGCCAAGAGATGGGCCATCTGAGCACAGAAGTGTTGGGGTTGAGAGGAGACACAGCAGGTCACCATCCAAACCTAATTTTGAGAGGCCAGCTCATCAACCCCAAGTAACCAAAGACTCAGCAGAGAAGCCCTTAGATTTGTCTGGAAGAATACTTGAGTTTGGACTTCCTCCCAATGGTTTCCCAGTTAAGATGGACACTATAACATCAAGTGCACGTTATGGTCTGACCCCGGGACGAGAGCTCCTAAAGGAAAACCTGTCTCTCTCCCCTTCTTCCCACCCTCACTCTGTGGTTAGCAGCACTTCTTCAAAGGTCTCAGAGAGGCCAGAGATGATCAGCACTTTACACTCCTCTTGGGTTGTACCCAGCCCCTCTCCTTCCCATGCACAGCACACACCTGGCTTGCCCGCCTCCCCACGGCCTAATACAGACCTGGCCCTTTCACAAGCCAAAGGCTCCTCAACTTCTGTCATCAAACACAAGGGTCTGGAGAGAGTACTCCCTCAGCAACGGAGCTCATCCTGTCCAAGGATTGGAGAGTCCAGTCATAATGTTCCCTCTACACAACACTCTGGCTCCTCTCTGGTGAGCTCCAGGGCCCTTTCACCCAAACCTAATGGCGAATGGGTCAAACACAGCCCCAGTCAATCAGAACATACTTCAGTTGCAGGCCACCACAGAGAAGGAACAGAGAAGCCCTCTCTGACCACTAAAAGAGGTGAAACAACTCCAGAAGTATCATCCTACAAGAGGGCCTGTTTAGAGAATGGGCACCCTCCAGGCCCCCTGTACCTCCCACAAAGTGATACATACCTGAACCACAATTTAGCCTATGCCAATAGATATCTGCACTACCCCATCCCTGATGGCATGGCGCTTCACTCCCTGCCAATTACAGGAAAAGGCCCTGTCTACCCTCACCCAATACTGCTTGGCAGCAACAGCCTTTACCCAGCACAACTGGCAGCAAAACACCCTTTACCCTATCACAACCTCCCAGCTGGGCCAGGAGGGGAGTACCTCACTTATAACTCTCAGGAGATGGCCCATCCCCTGATGCAGACTCACTCAGACAAGATGCCAGAAAGGTCAGAAGCAACTTTGAAGCCCCGGGGGCAGGAAAAATCCCGGGGAGTTGTTGAAGAATCTGGGGTCCACAGAGATCATAATATTGGCAAAGAAATCAGTGAAGGAAGCCAAATAAAGCCTGACAGGGAATCAGGGGCACAAGGACAATGTGGCAGTCAAAGCAAAGCTCCCCATTCCTCTGTAACATCAAGAGAAAAGATAGTCTGCATTGACCTTGTTCACTCAGACACAGATATTGAGTCTGCCCCAACAGCCCCCAAACAGCCCTCTTGTGAGACCAATACCAAGGTTAACCAAAATGAATGTTGTCATAGTAACCAAAAACTGACAAGGACTGATTTTGAGCCAAAACACCAACATCACCTTTCCCATCCTTATCCAACCCACCCTGGACAAAGCCCCAACCTGAAACCCAACCACATTGAGAGACAGCCAGAAACTCCGTTTGGGAAACCAAAGGTTCCTCAGGACACAGACTGTCCTGGTGTGACATCGAGTACATCCCCAGCATCTCCTGGGCGGGTCGCTCAGGCAGAGGACAGCTTGGAGGAACAGAGTCCCAGCCCAGACCCCGGAGACCAAGACCAGAGCACCTTGCGCTGTGCCCGCACTTCAGGGGAGCGTGGCTCTGGTAAGGACAAAGGGGACCGGGACAGCCGAGCTCGTCACTTCATTCAGCACTGCACTGATGTGGCAAAGGGGTCAAACCAGGAAAAAGTGTGCGAAGGGGAGACTGAAAAGGAAGACAGTATTGTTGACCTTGGAGAGTCTCAAGGAGAAGGGGACGAGGAGGAAGAAGATGGTAACCAAACTTCATCTAAAAACTCTCGTAAATCCAGTCTGGCCAAGAGGATTGCTAATTCCTCAGGCTATGTTGGCGACCGCTTTAAATGTGTCACCACTGAGCTGTATGCTGACTCCAGCAAGCTGAGCCGTGAACAGAGAGCTCTGCAGGTAAGACTATTAACACTTATGGCTGTGTGTATATAGAGAACAGGATATATTGGTCTCAAGCTGGTGGTGGGCCACAAAATTGTCAATATGACCAACTTTTCTCAGGTGCAGACATTTCAAACATACTTTCAGTTCTAACATTCACGCAGGAGTCAAACCCCCAAGGGCCACTGTCTTTATCCCCCTCTGCAATAATCAGAACTGCCTGTGGAACAAACCCTGCATGAAGTTGGCATACTCTGCATTTACAACACAGTACAGAATCATATAAGTGCTGTCATGCTACTGTCCTGGCCATAGACTTGACCTTCCCCTTAATTTATCATTGTCTTAGCGAGGTTTAGTGGAAGGCTAGTTGGAGGTCCTCTATCAGGGAGGGCAGTTCATAGGGTTAACCAGAGCTGCCATCTCTGTATGGTGATTAGTGAGCAGTCATTGTAAAGGTTATTTCTGTGCGTGCGTGTTTGTGTGTCTGTACGTGCTTGTCCTTGTGTGACTGCCTTGGGGCTAAAGCATGCGTTAGTGCTGACTGTGCTATCAAAGCCGTATACTGTAGTTTCAGAGCATGACTGTGGCAGCCTCACGGTTCACACTGCCTTTGGCTATGCTTAACCCCAAGGTTAGGGGCAGTGGAGGGCTTGCTGTGTGCTTAAAAACCAGCAGCTGCCATCTTTGGGGTTTCTCTTAGGCTTTCCGCATGCCCCCATCCACCAGTTGCTACCCCCCCCCCCCCCCCAATGGCCTGTGCTGCCCTGCCTGGTTGCTGTCCAAGGTTATAATTCTCCTCATCCCATTGGCTAAAAGACTCTCTCTGCTAACGCACATTGCACTGCATCTAAAAGCACACAATTGTAGCAGTCCCTCCCCACCCCCCCACCCCCCCCCCCCGCGCGCGCGCACACACACACACACACACACACACACTCACTCTCAACCATCATTCATACACACATACAGAGCTATTTGTTTCAGACGGTTATCTCTGGTTCCTTATGCTCAACGCTCAGCACAGACACACAAGCAAACCGTATGTTACTTCATCCACTGGCTCCGAGGCAGATATGTGACTAGGTTGGACATGTGTTGTCTGTCTGTTGTGAACGCACCCTAGAAAACTGTGGTTTTGTCTGTGTCATGCTTGTCAATGCACAGCTGCAACACAAAGCTATCAAACCCTCTATTTCTGGACATTAAAAGGAAATTAGATGCGGAAGTCTGTTTGGGGAAAAATAATTAAATGAGACAGTTAAAACTGAATTAGCATTATCAATCATACTTAGAATTAACATTGTTTTAATTCTCTTTTTCAAATTTCTCATTGATGCGGTTCAGAAATTATTTGATAGTTTTGATGCAGTGTTAATTGACCTGTTGAGTCAATTTAATTTGATTGTGTTATTTTGTGGGATTGTGGCTGCCTGTTGTGTGTAAACAAACATGTGGAGAAACATTTCAAAAATTCTTAAAAAAAAAAAAAAAAACTAAAGATGAAATGATGGACAGATATATTGAGCCCCCCCATTCTAATTGCTTAGATGGAAGTCATATCACGAGAGGGGAGTAATATAAGTCAACCTGCAGCTAACTGGGAGGTCAGTTCTTTACATTTCTTATCACATCTGCCTCTGATGGGCTCTGTCTCCTTGTAATCTGTATCACTGCACACTCCTTTTTCCCCCCACTCTCTTCTTTCCTCTTCTTCTCCTCTCTCTGCCTCAGGGCTTAGATGTATATGTTTCCTAGCCATGTTTATGTTTCAGGAAGGGAGATGCCAGGACTTAAGCCCCAGAGCGCATGGACTCACAGTGGCTGCAGTAGTCTAACCTGTGTCTTGATGCCATGCTTGTGATTTATCTGTCTACCTTTTTGTCCTGTGTGTGCGTTTTGTGTGTGTGGGTTTAATTTCTTTGGCAATTTCTATGATAATTTTTTTAATTATTCTTTTTTTTTTTTTTTTTTTTTTGAGACAATGTGATTTCTGATGCAATTTTTTGCTTCTGTAGTTGTTGAGGCCAGATTGAGGCTTAGAGAGGTGTGTGTGCGGTGTGGGCAGACGATGAGTGGTTTTCATGGGTTTTCTCTGCATTTGTGTGTGTGTCTGTGTGCGCACAGCGGGCAATGATGCGGTTCTCGGAGCTGGAGCTGAAGGAGAAGGAGGGTGGCAGTGTGTGTGTGTCTGCCTCGGCAGCAGGACGGGAGCTGGCAGACGGCCAGCGCAGAGAGCGAGCGCTGGAAACCTGCCAACACACCACCAGGCAGGGAGAGAGGGAGGGTGAGTAACCCAACACCACAGACACACACACACACACACACACACACACAGAGCCACTCTGCAAATGAACACTCAGAAAGGGACACACACAAACAATAGGTGCGCGTACACACTCACATGCATTTGCAGCAAATGCTTAGCGAGACCGGGTCACTCTAAAAAAAGACACTTTTCCACACACAGACTCAACACACATACGTGCGCACTCTTATACAAGCGAGACAGCACAAGCGAACGAAGGAGCGAGCGAGAGAGACAGAGAGGGGGAGTTTTATTTTCAAGAAGCCTTTTGTGCTTATCTGCACGGAGAGACGATCGAGAGGGAGGGCAGGAGGAGAAGGAGGGGCAGAGATTGCGTGAGAGAGAGAGAGTGAAAGCGGGGGGAGAGTTGGTGGGTGAAAGCGGATGGGAGCGCGCAACGGAAAGAGAGGGAGGGAGGGAGGGAGGGGGGGGTTAGTTACGTTGGCTGAGAGCCCAGCTGTGTGTTGGAGCGAGGCCGTGGCTGACGTGTGAGCCTAATTATGGCATGGAGGGAGACGGAGAGGGAGGGGGGGTGGGGGGGTCAGAGTCACGCTCTGTGTGAGAAGGGCGTGGTGCGGTCATGCCGTGGGGGAGGACAGGGAAGGGGGGAGGAGAGGGATGGGAGTTACCGTGCGCAGTGAGTGCGCAGGATGTTTTCTTGCCTCTCCTCCCTGGAAGTGCGAGCGGCTGCACTGAACCGTCAGGCCGCTGGCTCGGCTCACATCAGATTAAAAAGTCTTTACCCCATCAAAGTTTTACTGCCTGTCTTTAAAGCTGAATAAAAGCTGGCTGGTGTTTAACTGGCATTCTCCTTCTGTCAATCCCTCACCCTGTCTCACCCCCACCCCCCCCTTTTTCCCCGCTTCTCTCTGTCTGTCTTTCTGCTCTTTCTCCCCATGTGTGTGTGTCTCCCTTTCATCTTCTGTTGCTTATTTTTCTCTCTGCCCACTCAACCCCCCACCCCCCGCCCGTTTCCATCCGTCTGTCTCTGCTCTCCTCAGGCGTCCGGCCGGCGTACACTAATAACAGAGTTCCCGTCCTCCAGAGGTGTGGGGGCCAGAGGGAGCCTTTGTCCCCGAGGCACGGGGCCCGAGATGGGGCCAGAAGTGTTAGCCAAGGAGGGCTAAAAGATGGAACCAAGAAGGTGACGAGGGAGTCCGAAGGAGCTCATTGTTTGCCCCCCACTTTGACACCAGCAAAGGGGTACCCTGAAGAGACAGCCAGCCCATGCTTTCCACCCACCAGGAAACGTCCACTCTGCATCAAGGATGAGCAAGAGGACACAGAGCGGGATCAAGCAGAGAGGTTGTCCTACTTAGAGAAAAGACCCAAAATCTCTGCAGGTGAGACGCCCCTCTCGTGTTCCTCAAGCTCCGTCCCCCCACCTCATCTGCTTTCCATGCACCCCCTTCCTTCCTTTCCCCTCCTTGTCTGTTTTGGAGCCTTATCCCTTGTTTCTTTTCTTTTTCTTAAACAATCTTTCTATTCCTTTTGATGCTTCCTCCTTTCCAATCAATTCCACCTTCAACCTGCTCTGAACCAACCCCCCCCCCCCCCCCCCAAACCTACCACCCCCCCCACCCCTCTTTCTTCCTACTCCCTGTCCCATCTTTCGCTCTGTGTGGCAGCCAGCTCAGAGAAGTGTTTAATCCTGCCTTTGAGCAGTGTGCTAGAGAGACGCGAGAAAGAGGGACAGCCATTCTCTCTCTCTTCTTTCAGCTCTGCCGTTCCTCCGCTGCGCTTACCAACCCTCTTCAAAGCTGCTCTTTTCTTCTCTTTTCATCTCCTTGCTTTCTTCCCTCATCTGTTTGGGTTTCCTTTTTTTCTGGCATGCGGTATTGCGCTTGCTCTCCCTGGCACTGGCAGACGAGTCAAATACTTGTCCCCCCATGAATTTCTGGGGGGGGGGGGGGGGGGCTCTCCCTCTGCTTCCCCAGTCTTTATTGCTTTGTTTCTCCGCCCAATTCTTGACTTCTCTCCCCCTTTTCTTCTCAATCTGTCTGCTCCCTGCCTCTCGTGCATGTGTGTGTGCGTTAAACGTAAGGCTCAGAGGGGGTTTTACAAGCCATAAGAATGTAGTGATTAATGGACTTTGTTCTTTGTGCTCAGTTGTCTACAGATTGGTGTATATGTGCGTACAATAGTTTTGTGTTTTGCAGAAGGTGAGAGCAGAACATTTGAAAGGGTGGAAAAACTGTTTGTGGTGTAAGCTTGTCAATAATACACTTCTTAGTTTATCCAGTCAGCTTTAAAATACATTCATTATTTTAAATGAGGGGTGAGAAGTTGAACATTTAAAAAATCTATTTATTGATTATTGCATCATTAGATTTTCACAGGACAAAATCTATTCTAGGCAACATGACAAAATGAGAAATGTGGTTCACAGATGAGCGTGAGCAGGCCAGTGCTGAAGAAGATGATGACGAGGAGGTGCGAAAGCTCAAGGTCTGCATTGAGCTGAAGGGACTACGACTCAGCAAGCCCACCGCTGGCAACGCTTCGCCTGATGCATCCCAAATCAAACAGGAGAGGGTGTGGCCCCAGCCTCGATTAATGCCCCCGGCGCAGAGCATACGGGAGCGCAAAATCAGGGCCGGTGAGCCAGAAGACAGGGCCGCAGCGGCACAGAGAGCTGAGATCAACAGGAAATGGGGCTGCGAGAAGCTACTTAATGGTAAGTCTGAACCGCCAGCCGTGCAAACCACTTCTGTATCTCTGAGTTCAGCTAGGGTAACGGAAATCTATCTTTGGCTCACGTTTCACTTTCTTGTTGAGCGTTATTTCTTTAGGGGATTTCCCGGGAGCCTGAGGGGGGAGGGGGTGAGAGGAAATGAGGTAGGGGATACTTCCTCCTGCCAGTGGAAAGGCTGGGCAATCAGAAACAGCACCAGGGGACTCGAAGCTAACACCTCCTTTTTCTTTTCTTTTTTTTTTTTTTTTTTGGTGGTTTTGGGATTTTTGTTCAGCTGGCCTACGCTGAGAGAATGATGAAAGACTGAATGAGGGAAGTGGCTGGCGGAGATATGCGTGGGCAGGTGTAGTGTGACTAATGTGTGATCAATGATTTTTTTTTTTTTTTTCCCCCAAGCCCCCCCCCCCAAGACCAGTCATATGGAAAAGGGAAGGAGTACTGTGTGTGAGAAGGGGGTGGGGTGGGGTAACTTATTAAAACCAGGGCTTTCCCTTATTCATGTGCCCAAACTGAGGCAAAGGGAGGCACAGACGAGACAAGGAGAAGAGAATAAAAGAGCCGGAGAGAGATTAAAAGAAGTGCATAAAGCAGGGGAGATTTTGGTTTTATGTTTCCTGCAGAAACCACAGGTCTTGCAGGCCTTGATTGGCCGCAGCTTCTTTTTTTTTTCTTCTTTTTTTTTTTTACTTTTACCTTTTTAGATAACATCACCCTGGCAACAGCCATATTGTTGCAATGAATGTGGTTATTCCATTGTGTGTCTGTCAGGGCTATGGTCTTTCTTTTTTTTTTTTTTTTTTTTTTTTTTCCCCAGGATACCACTAATCAGACAGTTAAACACATTCATCTCGATGAAGAACCTTGTATTCTAAAAAGCTTTTTCTGCAGCAGGATTTACATTGAAAAATGCATCAACAGGATATAATTTCACTTTTCTCCTCATTTATTCCCAGCTTTTGACTGATTTGATGAAATCTTTATTCTAAAGCCTGTATTGCAATAATAATCAGACCTAGACCACATTCCTGTTAGAAATGCTGCCATCCTTCTGTGAGAATCTATCCCAATTAAGCTATTAAACAGCACTTTGACATTGTGTTTTCAAGGGCAGCTTTTTAGTTTTCATATAAATACGTACTGTAAGAAGCTGGAACCAGACAGTGCCACATTTGTTTAAGGAGATTACTCATAGCAGTGTCCTTGCTGCAATGAATGAGCACGCACAAGTTATTACAGGGTTGTTTATACAAGTCTGTTTTGTGCATGCAAGTGTGTGTGTTTTTTATTTTTAAAATTTTTCCTGAGTGAGCAGGCATGCTGCGCTCCCAGACAGCTCTGTGCACTCATTAATAAACCAACAGAGGGTGAGAGATGGCCTTGCAATACCTTCCCATCCTCCCTTTCCACTGAGCTCTCGCACTATCAGCCGCTCACTCTGCCTCTCTCCTTTCTCTCCTCCTGCTCCAGGAGTAGCTGCTGCTCCCCTTCCCCCCGGCCAGCTGAAGGACAGAGCATACCCGCCGGACCCCTTCTCAGGTGACCGTGGCCTCAAGGAGCCCAGGAGGGGCCCCCCCTCTCCGGCCCCAGAGCCGTCCATGGGAGGCACCCCTCCCCTCAAGCCTCGTCGCCATAGTGACACAGACAAGCCCAAGGGCAAGCGGCCTTGCAAGACCAAACACACAAGCCAGAAGGAGCGAGAGCGGGAGAAAAGGAAAGAGGCTGCTCCCAGCAGCCCCGGACAGCATTGTGTGGCTCATCTGGGAGCAGCTGAAGATGACAAGGTGAGTGCTGATAGGGTGTCTGGCTGTGATATGGGCGTCTGGATGTTTGCAGCAGTGTGTTTCAGTATGCCTGTCGGCGCCTCTGATTATGCAGCTGGGACAGAGAGAGAGGGAGGGAGAGAGGAAGGAAGTATGTTTACAATGTTTAGAGGGCTGCTGGAGCTTTGACCTCCTCCTGCCCTTAGCGACTCCCTGTGGAGCGCCTGCATGCATTTGTGTTTGTCTCTGGCCTTAATTGTTGAACGTGTGTCATCGGTGCTGTTTTGTGTGGTAGGTGCGTGCCAGCACCGTGACTGTCTGCGTGTTTGTGAGCATTCCTGACATAACAACAGGGCCCAGGAGCAATTATGCATCACACTTTGCTGAACACAAGGCTACGCACACACCCACACGCGCGCACGCAAGCACATGCACACAGAGGAATGTAGCAGCCGTGGTCCAGCGCATGAAGCACATGAGTTCAAAAGACAGGGAAAAAAATGAGCATGGGGAAAAATTGAGGGGGAAAAAAAGGAAGGGTAGTTGTTTTTCACCCGCGCTGCTCCTCCTCAGCCTGACAGCTGCTTCAACATGGAATTCCACTGAGAGGGCAAACGCACACACACGCACAGTCGCTCACAGAGGAAGACAACTCCCTCTCTCATGTGTTGAGCTCTGAGAGTGTTGTTGGTTTAGTGGTTAAAGAAAAGTGGTGTGCCAACCTGCACTGTTTGGGGTGTGAACAGTTGGTGTGAAAACTGTGTTTTTCTGTGATGCATAATGTGTCTTCCATACACAATAATCACACTCAAGTATAGATGATGTAAATGGAAAATCTTTTCTCTATTCAAAGCTACATGTGTGTTGGTAGAACACAAAAGAGGTTCAAAAAGTCATAGCAGGGAAAAATATTTTTAGGTGAACAAACAGCAAGTGTTGTGTAAAAATAGTTTAGTTTTTTTTTTCTGGATAGCCTTAAAGACTTCTCATTTAAGTTTGATATGAATGTGTGTGCGCACGTGCCCTTAACTGGATCTCCTGTGTGCGCACGCATGTATCTGTGGGTTGTGTCATCCATGTGCCCTTGACTGTCTCTGTGTGTGAGAGAATTGGTGTCCCGTCTGCTATGTGGCAGTGGCTGTAACACTCTCTCCCTCTCTCTCTCCTCAGCCGAGTGAGCAGCGCGGCGCTCCGAGGAAGAGAGCTGCCTCTCCTAATCATTATCCCTGCTCTCCAGTAAAGCCCTGCTCCCCCGTTGCCCTCTGCCCGCCCTCCCTGCAGCCCCAGGTGAATGACAGAATGGGCACTGTCCCAGCGGAGGCAGGGGCAGGGGTGCACAGGACCCCCCCTGCTGAGCCCCCAGCAGTGCGTCCCATCCCACCAGAGGCGCGTCGGCTGATCGTGAACAAGAATGCCGGGGAGACTCTGCTCCAGAGAGCTGCGCGTCTCGGCTACGAGGTAACAAGCTCTGCTATAAGCCACCTCCGTCCTCGCCTTAGCACCTTCTCTCTTCACATTTTACCCTTTTCACACTTTGTCTCACCCAAATCTTCCCTCTCTTCCTAAATTGAGCTAATTTTCTCCCCTTTGTTGCTATCTGTGGCGCTGGCAGACTTCTTTCCTGTTTTTTTTTTTTTTTCTTTTTTTTTTTTTCTTCTGATTATTCTTTTACATCTGTCCCATTTTCCATCTCCCCATCTCACCCTTTTGCTTTCTGTAGCATTTCTTCTATTTCACCCTTACCCGCACATACTCCATCTTTTTTTTTTTTTCTGTTCCTCTCGTTCGCTATGCTCTTTCTCTCTCAGGTTTCCGCTCGCTCCCTCCCCCCCTTTCCTCTCAGCACTCTTTCTCTTCCTCTCTTTGTGACTCAGATTGTCGTTGGCACCCCTCCTCCTCCCAGCGAGCTCTCACACACACACACACACACACACACACACACACACACACACACACACACACTCTCTCTCGCTCACTCCTCGCCTCCTGTCCTCTTGCCTCGCTCCACTCTCACATCTCATTAATTTTCCGTGAGGCGAAGTGTGACACACATGCAAGCGCACACACACACACACAAACACACACACACATCCACATGTGTGCGCAGACAGCATGAGGGATCGGTGGGATCATTATACAGAGACTGATGCTCACTGCCTCTCTCTAGCATCGCAAGTTTTTTTTTCCTCTTTCTTTCTTTGTGTGTAGCCGCCGTTCATTAGCTCATTTTCTGCACATCCCAGGAAAAAAGTGAGGCTTGTGTATATTTTACTGAATCTCTCAACTCCCACTGCTCTGAAAGCTTTTAATCAAAGTTGGATGGCCTGCTGTCTCATTCTTCCTCATCCCTCGCGTGAGCCTAAATGTTTCTCCTCCCTTGTTGACAGATTTTACAAATTGATTTATTGATCCGAGTGTTTTTAATGCCACTTAAGCTGCAGATTTTGCAGTGTGTCCATTCTGTCTTCTCGCATTTTATGCTCTGTGTGTGCACGTGCATGCATATGCGCGCACATGCACGAGTGTGCACACATGATCATTTTTATCACCAGCAGAGGTATCTTCACAGAACTGTAAATACGTGTGGGTATCTTTTGTTGCTCATTAACCGGTTGCTTTATGGTTGTGTGTGTTTGTTATACATATTTATGATGATGGTGTGCGTGCGTACGTGTGTGTCCGCGAATATGTGTGTGAGTCAGAGTGGGAGAAAGCAAGAGTGTGAATGAGAGGTAAGCACTGGGAGTATAATCGCATTCTAATGGCCCTCTAATGTGCCGTGGTGACTGTGGTTAGCAGTGGCGGCGGCTGTTTTTCCCCCTCACTCACACACACGCACGCACGCACGTGCACAGGGTGCAGCGCAGCAGCAGCAGGGTTCAGTCAGCCGTGCTGGAGAGAAGCTGGCTCGTCTCTCTGATTTATGCGTCTCTCTCGAACGTTTTTTTTCCCTCCCTGTCCTTTTTTTTTTTTTTTTTTCATTCCCTCTTCGCATTTTTCCCTTCCTGCGCTCCGCGTGTGGAGAGGGAAAGAAGAAGGAGGAGGGAGGAGAAAACCTGAGACTACACAAACAAGGCGCTGACCGCTGCGCAAACAACACCCCCGCCTTCCCCCTCTCCACCTCCCTCCCTTTCTTACCCCCCCCCCCCCCCCCTCTCTCTCTCAGGAAGCTCGTCTCTCGCTGCCTGTGTGTGATAAGCCAGGGGCAGACCCGTGGGGCTCCCACACACACACACACACACACACACACACATGTGCACACAGACACACCAATTTATGCATACAGCCTCACACAGACACACACAGACACACACATTCGCATACAAGCCTGTAGACGCACACGGCGCTTGTCTCACGCTGCTGTTTTTGCGTCGCAAGCTCTAGGCTTATCACACACAGGCAGAGAGATATGAGGGCCTGAGAGACAGCCACGCACACAGACACACACACACACACACAGCTCACAGGCTGATTACAAGCACACACACACACAGAAATATGCACAGAGAAACACCCGTTATGACCCAGTAAGCACATGCACAGGCATCCTGACGTGTTCTTCTCCATATGCTGCACAGAGAAACGACTCCTCATTGCTCACTACTGTCGCACACCCACACAGACCTGTACATGCAAATTCAGAATCACCTCATGCACACAGACACAAACACAGCCTACATGCTGACTACAGCCACATGTGCATGCACACATGTTTGTAGTCAGCATGTAGGTGTGTGTGTGTGTGTGTGTGTGTGTGTGCGCGCGCAAAGAAACCCACACAAAGAAGCCCAAGGAAACACCAGTTGGTTGCCTGTGAGCACATGCACAGGCTTTGTTTCGTTTACAGCCGTGCACATGCAGGATGCAGAATCACCTCATGCACACGTCATGCAATGTAACACACACGCACTTTTCTGTGCTGTGCCCAGCCGACACTGTGCATATTTCATGTTCGTTTAGTTTTGCGATCCGTGCCTCCGCACATGAAAGCCCACTCTCTCTCTTCCTCCCTCCCTCGCTCCTCTTTTATTCTCTCGCGCTCCCTCGTCTGCCTCACTCGCCGAGCATTTGAAATGGTAATGAGAAGAGATTCTGCGGATGTCTTCATCCCTCTCCCTCTCGTGCCGGGGCTCGGGGCCCCTCAGCGTTTCCCATTTAAAGCTCTGATAAAGGTGCAGTCTGTCGTTTATTCCCCCTTCCACAAATCACTTCTGATTTTTGCTTCTCAAAAATCCCTGATCCAAGCAAAGTGAGGAACTGATTGCATTTTAAGTGCTTAGGCAGGCTAGCGTCCACACTGGAAAACGTAAGTTTAAATCGCTGCGATCAGGGGATTCAGTCGTGGAGGTTACGTAGATCGAAACTAACCTTTTTTTTTTTTTTTAAGTTCAACCTCAGAACTGTGGCTTGAAAATTTGCCCCTTTGACCAAGAGCAGGGAGTCCTGACAGTGCTAACCTTTGAATCAGTCCAGAATAGAGGAAGAGTCACATTAGCTACGTAACCCATCGTTTTTCATTTTGTCTGAGTTTAAACTGCTCCGCAGTATTTTAGGTTTCCTCAAATTAGCAGTCAACCTGTTATCCAATTTGCATCTGAGTTAGCTAACTAACTGATAGTTAGTAGCCAATAAGCAGGCTAGCTTGTTAGCTTTAAGTTGGCTGGCGTCATCATGTCATTGGCTGGTTACCGTTTTGTTCAAGATTAGCACAAACATAGCTAACCAGCTCTGTGATAACAATTGTCAACAATTTTTTATTTGTTAATAACATTTTACCACTTTCAGACGTGACCAAAAATTAGGTCTCATTGAGAAAGGGCTGAATGAGCATTGATATACAAAGCAGGTTATTGATTGAGACTGAAATGTTTCTTATTTTATCTTTACTCTTTAGTTCCTAATGAGGTAGGTGTGTGTGTGTGTGTGTGTGTGTGTGTGTGTGTGTGTGTGTGTGTGTGTGTGTGTGTGTGTGTGTGTGTGTGTGTGTGTGTGTGTGTGTGTCTGAGATGAGGTATCTGACATCGTCAGGGGCTGCGTTCTCAGGCTTCCTATGTTTTCCCAGTAATTCAACAAGAGGCTGACGCACGCACACAAACGCACACCTTCACATTTCACTCGTCTGGGCATGCACCAACCTTACTGCATAAATTGTTGGCTCTGCATCACACAGGGAAAGTCACTCGTACATGACTTGTGATACACACACACACTCATTTGTTGTATGTGCGGGGTCTACAAGACAGCGCTGCAAGGGGTTAAATGTCTGAGTGATGCATTGATTGCAGGCGAGCGCAGGGAAGCATTCTAGAGAGGGAGATTAGAAGACGGAGGGAAAGAGCAAGAGGAGGGGAGGGAGCGGTGTCTCATTTTACTGCGGAGGAGTGTGTGTGTGTGTGTGTGTGTGTGTCAGTCTGGCGGGAAGCCGGGGCTCTCGTGCTAAGCTCCTCGCTCTCTCCCAGCGATATTAAACAGGGCTCCGGAGGTTTTAGCGCAACGCCTCCTCCACAGCCACACACACAAACTTGTCAGCAACACAAAACTACACATGTGTGCGGGCACGCTAAGGCAAGCTGCATATCAACACTCTCTACTCTTGCTAACACTTGCTCTCATTCACTCACACAGGCAGACACACACACACACACACACACAGCAAGTAGGAATCCCCCAGAGGGGTGAGAGCGCTCCTGAATCCCTCTCCAGCAGGCAAACAGTGTGTTGGCAGCGAGCGAAAACCAGTTGGAGCGTTGTCTCTCCCCGCACCCCCAGATCCCTGCTCCCCCTTTCTCTCTTTTTCTCCTGCTCACACTTGCTCTCCATCTCCTCTTTCCACTTCCTCCCCCCTCGTCATTCTTTATTGTCTTTCTTTCCTCCCCGATTGTGGTCGTCCTCTGCACCGCTCCTATCACTTCACTCCCCCACCTTGAACAGCCACTACCATCCACTACACCCCCGCCCCACCCGACTTTCATCTCCTGTTATTATCAGCTTCAGCCCAGAGGACAGCCACGGCAGATTTCATCCACAGATTCATTTATCTGTCATCTGTCGGGGTGTTGCCTCTCACGTCTACTGTTCTTCCGTCCTCTCTAACCCGGCGCTCGTCCTTCTGTCAGTCTGTTTTTTCTCAATTGCATGCCTTTCCTTCCCTCTTCCTCCCTCCATTCGCCCTGCGCTGAAAGAGAGAGGGTGAGAGGGAGATAAACACTTGGACTAGACGGCAGGCTAGAATTAGCATAGAAATGGAAGTTTGGAGTCATTCCCCAGGTTCAGATGAGCAGCTCTCCTCCCCTCGGCACAGAACTGTTAGCAGGACAGAGTGAGTGCGTCTGCATGTATGAGTCTTGCATACATATCTACGTTAAAATACACATCAAGCGACGTGATTTATGTGTGTTTAAAAAAAAGAAATAATTAAACATCCAAATACTTATGAGAATGTCTCACAATGTTGTCTATCAAAACATACTTGCAGTGCTGTTTCGGACAAGGCCCCGTATCAACACGCCGGGCTGCTCTCCATCTCGCCGACTCCTCACTGTTTAGTAGCAGCAGACACTGCATCAGTCCAATGAAAACCAGTCTGACTACTTAGTGCTGGATGCCCAACTGTCACAGCCCGAGACCAGAGAAAATGCTTCCAGCTCTTGAGCGCCTCTATCAAATCTCTTTGTTCCGCTTCCATTATGCTGTGTTCAGAGCCCAATCATCGTAACTGGCTGCCACAGCGGCATCCAGGCCCAAACATGGCATGCATGCATGCATGCGCGCGCACACACACACACACACCATCACACACGCTCATACATGCACAAGCAGAATCTGGCAGGCTAAATACAGTTGAGTCACACTTAGTCTCCTCGCTGTATTTTGGTGCCAGAACTCGCATTATGGAGCATTTGTGTGCGAGTATGTGTGTTTGTCCAGCGCAGGAACACAGTCAGTTCCTCCTTTCCCTAATTTCTCTCCCACAGGAACTGTAAAGGGAAGGACTGTTTGCGTATGTGTCTGCTCCGTCTGACTTG
Source organism: Echeneis naucrates (assembly GCF_900963305.1). Taxonomy (NCBI): domain Eukaryota; kingdom Metazoa; phylum Chordata; class Actinopteri; order Carangiformes; family Echeneidae; genus Echeneis; species Echeneis naucrates. The sequence continues at coordinate 5,932,134 of NC_042531.1, read as the reverse complement.
TATGTTTGGCCTTGTATTGCTTGGGTCGTCGCCACACATTCGTCTGTACACACAGCCACGGACAAACTCGCACACTGAACCCTGCTCTCCCTCTGTGGTTGTTCTCTTTCAGGAGGTGGTGCTCTACTGTCTGGAGAACCGAGTCTGTGAGGTGAATCACAGGGACTACGCTGGTTACTGCGCTCTCCACGAGGCATGCGCCAGAGGCTGGCTCAGCATAGTCCAACACCTGCTGGATTACGGGGCCGACATCAACTGTAGTGCGCAGGATGGCACCAGGTAAAAAAAAAAATACACTCACTCATTAATATGCACATAGAGTGATGAACGTGCGTAAATTCACCCGAGTTATACAAACATCAGTGCTTTCTCTACATGTCCTGACAGGACAGGCCATCGCTTGATGATTTTACTATTTCTTTAACATGCTTAGCTGCTCCTTTACATGGGAAAATCCATCTGTTTTCAGTACACTACATTCATTTTTACAGTAGTGGATCTGATCTGTTGATCTATTGTGTTGTAGTTCAGGTTTTATTTCCTATCAGATTTTCAAATTTGGTGGCATTACAGAAGCTACGTGAGAGCATTGCTGAGAAAAATGTAGAAGAATCTTATGCCCCTGTAAACTGTATTTCAGGTTGTGCTTGGGGGAACTCTAAATAAAATATTTTATGGCAGAAGAGTCTTTTTCTGTTTCTGTGTATCACAGATACTGCTAATAAAAGTATTACCTCACTTTTGCATTTAGAATGTCTTTGAAGCTCAACACAGCGTGTTTAGCCTTTAGTCTAGGTAGATGATTATCCCTCCAAGTGTAGTCAAGTCTTTGGTTATTGTTCAAATAAATCTAAATTTGTGTGTGTAGACCAATTCATGATGCTGTGGAGAATGACCACCTGGACGTGGTGCGAGTCCTGCTGTCCTACGGTGCTGATCCGACACTCGCCACGTATTCTGGACGTGGCCTCCTCAAGATGACCCACAGCGACAGCATGGAGCGCTTCCTCACTGGTAAGATCACAGCTGGCTCTTCCTGTCTCATCACAGACAAGATTTAGCTTAGAATTTAGAAATACAGAGGTCATGAGTCACAGGATTAGACTGGCTGCCTGATTTCCTAGGAGCGAAAAAAGGGAAGCCTCAGGGATTTGAGGACTTCTGTGTAAAGCAGGGATTCCCCTGCAAATGATGTCAATCAGAAATGATTAAAATTAAATCGCACATCCATCCAAGTGCTCTGAAGCAGCAACTACACAGCAAGCACGTGGATCTGTTAAGGACAAGGCTGCTGTCAGCATTGGATAAGGAAAAAGTGGTGGGAGTTTTAATTAGATTCTGTAAATTGCATCATAGGTCAGAAACACCCCCAACATTCCCAGACACAAATTCACAGAAATATCTTTTGTTGGGTTTTTGGAATATAATCTAATCTGATTAAAATTACAGATTTATTGCCCAAAAACCTAAGAAATGGGGGCATAAATATGCCCTGATGACAACTCATGACATTACAAAGCCTTGAAAAAGAGGTCAACAGCTGCTAGACCGAAGGTTTATTGTTATTCTTTTTTTTTTTTTCTTTTTTTTTTTTTCTTTTTTTTTGGCGGGAGTGTGCACCAAGGTGGGGCAAGGGTAAATTGTTGAAAGCAACCCAGTTCCCAAATGCCCCAGTCTGGGCTCATGCACTGTTTGCTGTTCTCTCTGTGCTCTGACCTCTGTTCAACCTGTTGGTTCAGGTCCCTCTCTTTAAATCCCTGTCCTCTGCCTCCAAACCACCACCAGACATGTCCAGATCTGTCATCCTGTTTCCCCTCTGGACCCCCCCTTCCTGACACCAGTGCACTCCGTTATCCCCTCCCCTGCCCTCCCCTCTCCTCCCCTGACCACCTGTTAGACAGGGAGTCTCAGCCCGCCAGTGTGCGTGCTGCCGCCTCTGAGCTCCTCTATCTGGTTACTTAGCAACGCCAACTGTGTTTGCTCAGCGTACGTGCGGAAATGGGCTTCGCTTTGGCTGGAGACTCTGCTTTTGAATGTGTGCATGTGTCTTTTCACAAGGCTGCCACGCTAGAGCCTGTTTAGAGTCCTCGTCTGAATGTTTGTAGTTAAACTGAAACAACACCACGAGTCTGCACGAGCAGGAAATGAAAGCACACAAAGACGCACACACACGCTTCCCTCGCTGCTGGCTGCTCAATATTACATGAATGCCTAATTTTAACGTTATCATCACAGGCTTCAGTCAAAGAGCGCAGAGCGAAGGAAAGGAACAGGTGTGACTTCGCTGTTGGCAGCGGAGTGAACAGGTTCGGCACAAAAGGGAGAATTATATGTTGTTGGCTGGAAAGATGGTGTCGAATTTTGAAAAGAGCGTGGATGGATAGATCGATGGCTGCTAGATTGACAGAGTGGGGGAGAGAGGGAGATCGAGCACCGGAGAAAATGAGTGAGAGCGAGCGATTGCTGCCCTCCCTCCACCTGGTCCCACTCATCTGGAGGCCGTTAATCCCTCCAAACACACGCCAGACGCCCCACGCCTCAGCACTGGCACAAAGCCCAGCTCTCACTCAGCAACTGTGTGTGTGTGTGTGTGTGTGTGTGTGTGTGTGTGTGTGTGTTCTCTCGCGCATGCTGAATACACACTTTGCTCTCTCTGTGTGTGCTTACCCAGCTCCCTCTGCTTGTTTGTTTCCAGCTCACTCGCTCTGTGTGTGTGTGTGTGTGTGTGTGTGTGTGTGTGTGTGTGTGTGCGTGCGCGCACACTCGGCGACTGTGTGTGGTTCTTGTTTGATTCCTGGCAGCCGTCTGTAGCCCCGCTCTGAACTGAGCCAGCTCTAACCCAGCGGAGACAGTCGCTCTCCTCCCCCGTGGTACAGCCGCTGGCCCCTGACCATCAGCCCCCTCCTGCTCCCCCTAAAACATTTGCTCTGTTTGTTTCTCTTTTCTCTCTTGACATTGCCCCTCCTCCTCCTCCTCCCCCTCCTCTATTTTACCACACTCTTTATCCATTTTTCTGCTGTAGTCTCCAAGGGCAATTGTATTTGCCCTGTTGCCTGTCCCCAGGGCTTCGGCTCTTGAATAACCGGCTTCGCTCCTCTCCTCTGTCCATAGATTATTTTGCTGACCTTCAGGGCCGCACAGATGACGACCCAGGACTTTATTGGGAATTCTATGGCAGCTCCGTGTGTGGTGAGTACTGATCAGTGCTGTGCATGTGGGGGGGGTTTTTTGTTGGTTTTTTTTTTTTTTTTTCCTTCCTGCTTAGTCTGTTGTTTTTTTTCTCCCCCCTCTTCAGTGCCCTATAGCTTGAGCAATACACGTCTACAAATCCTATGAAAACATGGATGCTCAATAAAAATGATCCTTTTACTTTTCTTGTGATAGAATCGAGCGAAGACGGCAGGATCTATGACATCCTAGCTGACCCACCGGGCCCAGAAGACGAAGATGAGGATGAGGATGATAAAAGGGAGGTGTTTGAGTTTGAATTCTCCGATCGACCCCTCCTGCCTTGCTACAACATCCAGGTGTCTCTCTCGCAAGGGTGAGCTTTGATCTCCACCTGTTTCAGTTTTCCTTACCTCATTGTTGACCTTGATTCCTAAACATTTTTTGATTTTGGTCTTTCAGGCCAAGGAACTGGCTGCTGCTGTCTGACGTGCTCCGCCGGCTGCGGATGTCAGCTCGTGGTTTCCGACAGGCCTTCCCCCATATGGAGGTGGTGACGGTGGCAGAGGCAGAGTTTTACCAGCAAGCCTCTCTGTCGCAGCTGTTCTCCTGCCCCGAGGAGCTGGAGGGCTTCCATCCTGACAGCAAGGAGTTGTTAGACCTGGTGGAGGACAGTGCCGAGCTGGCTGCCATGCTGGGCTCCACACTGGAGTGTCTGGATGACCGCTGGGACCACCAAGGGGACAAACTGAAAGACAAAATCAAGGCTGTTGGCAAGCTCGGCTCATCCTGACCTCTGGAGCCACTAAACCTGGACCTTTATCCATACCGACTGCAGTTTGCTTAAGAACTAACCAGGGGTCATGATGAAATGCCTTAGCCTGACTCTTAGCTCCTGCGCGCCGGCCCACCTGCGGACCACCACCGGTGCACTGTACAGATAGACTGACCTGCTGGCTGACCGAGCTGCTCAGAAATCTCCCTTCATCAACTGAGGATCGACATATTTGTGGCCCAGTGGGAATAATAGTGGTCTTATTTTTATAAATTAATATATGTATAAGTAAATAATTGAATAATATCAAGAGATTTTTTTTTTCCTGATGTTGCTTGCAACTCCTCTGAAAGATTTTGTATGTCAGCAGAGTGTTGTCAGCGACTGGATGGAGTGCGTGTAGCTGTACAGGATAGTGATGACTGTGCTATTGAATGTGGTATTTGTGTTTATAGGAAGCACATGATGTCCTGTTTTTTTTTTTTCCTTTCTTTTTGATGTTTGTTTGGTTGTTGTTTTTTTTTTTTTTATTTTCCCCCTTCCTCCGACTTTAGCACTCGCTTGAGCCTCAGGGGCTGTTTTGTTGTATCTTTTTTCCCAATGCTCAAATTTTGCTTCCTGTTTAGTCTGTAATTTAACATGCAAAACTAAACAATTGTTTGTATAATAAAGTTTTAAGATAATGTTGATATTCACCCTTCGGCACAGAGCTTGTATATAACAGGGAGGCTACTGCAGTAAAGTAATTTTTGGTGTGTTCATTTTTGTTTTAACTTTGTAATTAAAATATCTCATAATTTGTATTTATATTTTACAAAAGAAGTTGCTTTAAAATAAATATACAAACTGCAAGATGGAACATGAGTTGTGCTTCTCATTGTGTCAGTGTGGATGAATTAAGCTGAACTCTCAAAACTTTCGCTGGCTCCTCTGTGGAAATAATTTTTGCTTAATTGTGTGCTCCTACAGCGAATGTATGTAAGCAAAGTGCAATCGACAACAAAATCCTATATTGCCATCTTTTGGAATATTTTAGTATTGTAGGCATCATGTGGTTCATTGCAGCCTTGATCAAGTAATTCATCTCCCATTTGCTGCAGCTGTTCTCTTAACAGCTGGTGGCTTGCAGCGCCCTCCAGTGTTAAACTGCTAAGCTTACTCATGTTCATTGGTTGTCAGCACTTGATTTGGGTTGGAAAAACAACTTCATCACAATAGCAACTGAAATTAGGTAATGAGGCAAAAAGATTGAGATTTGGTTTGGAAAAGATTCATCTTTGCAGGAAGAATATCCAGTGGGTGAAGAAGTTGTAAAGTAATGACTGACACAAAATCTGGGCCGCAGAGAGCAGGAGGGTGACTGGACTTCTACATAAAGAAGAACGAGCATCACCAGGCATCCTGCTATGCTGAGTTCAACTGGATGATTTTTTCTGAAAGCAATACCAGGTAAGACTGGCCCTAATGACCTGGAGCTGTGCTGCTGATATTGAAGAGAAATTCATAGTTTGATGTGCATTTTTTTCTGTGTGGACTGATATATTTGTGCTCATGTCCATCAGTCTATTATCTAAAGTAATTAACAGCTGGGACAAGGTGGTATTGTTTCAGCATGTGATGATCACTTTATTTGTGTAACAGTTAATTTCTTAATAATTTAGATGCCCCCCATAATTCGTGCAACCGTCACTCCCAAACCCAGAGCTGTCTAATATTCTGTCACAGATTTCAGAAGATTCATAAATATTCACATGTAAGATGCTGGAACTTGTGAATTCTTTCTTTAAAGACTATAAAAGGCTGCTGGGTGTGTGTATAGTGTAACAGTATACTGAGGGTTAGTGTGGCACCTGCTGGCCCCACAGCTGGTTAATCTGACCACAGTCTGCAATACATCCTCAATACGATTTGAGAGTATAATTGAACCCCTGAGCTTTTCTCACACGGACATGTTCAATCAAGCACTGAAGATCTGGACTTCAGCCGCTGTAAATTAGTATTGGTGTGGAGGAAAAAAAAACAAAACATAACGACTCTGCAGCACTGTGTCTACCATGACAATCTGGTCAAGTGTCAACAGGAATGATGACTGAACTAACGGGAAGCCCATAAACCTGAAAGATTCCAAATTAAATTTCCAACTGCACAGTAGTTACAGAGTGGGGTGCAAAAGGATCCATGGCAGGCTGCCAAAAGCCAGGCCAAAATTTAGGGGGGAGGGTTTGGTTGATCCACGAGCAGACAATGGAGCTTTAGAGGGGGACATGGAAAATCCAGTCCCTCGGGGCACAGATAAACCCTTGGAGAAATCCTCTGATGAAAGAGAGGAAGCAGCCTAAAATCATTATCAGACCCGGGGATAATCTTTAGACTTATTTTCATGTGGAATAGATTATTATGAACGTGCAACATGAATGCTCATTCTATTTAGCTGTGAGGTTCTGTGAGGTTTATGAAGGGAAGTTTGAGTTTTATAGCCCCAGACAGAGAGTTGGCCGTTTTCACATCCCCAGGTGACGGCTGTGGAGTGACGAGAATGTCCAGTCAGCCTCTTAGACCTCAGTTTCTCAACCCAAACACAGAAGTCGGAGTCATATCCTGAGGCAGAGGGTGCAGGGGGGGCCACACTCAGCATCAAGAGCTGCTCTCTGAATAACATCCCTCTTTACTGAGTAGCAGGACGTATTTTAGAGATAAAGGCTTGGCTCTGAGTATAAGTCTCTAATGACCCGCCATTATCATTTATAAAGGATGTCATCGAAGTGGGGAAAAAAGTTGCTGTGAGGCAAAGACTGCGTTATATGGGAGTCAGTCATTCTATTATGAAAGGATTTTACTCCTGATTGTTTATAAGATGCACTATAGTTGCAGCAAGTGGCCTCAAAACTATTTGGTTGCCCCTCTGTGGTTCATGGGGTTTTTTCTGCGCTATTGAAATGCTCCAGAAACTTTAATGGTTTGGTGAATTAATTATTGTATGGCATACAGTTGTATGCAAAGGCCTAAGCACCCACATTAAGCTTTAATTAAGTCATTAGGCCTTGCTCAGGAGATCAGGAATTGTCATTAGGAGTAGCCTGGTGATGACATTTCCAGAGCTGATAAAGTCTCTCAGTTGCTTTTCTGTTTTGTTGTAGCACTCAAGAACCATCGGCTCCTCTAAGCAGCAGACTTTAGGTCTGAAAAAGAAACTAACTGATGCCCACAAAGTGCTCTCTGCTTATAACGTCCACTGAAATGTCATTTAGAGAGCGCAGCAAAGAGGAACAGAGAAAGTCAGGTCAAGATGTGAAGGAAATCCAAGAATCGTTTGCATCAGCTTTTGAGACTTAATTCACTTCCGCTGCTACAGAAGACCAGGGAGTTGACCTGTTAGTTGACTTCGCCCAAAAGATATTTCTATTTTGAAGTTTGTTGTGTGTATTTTATAGTCATATGTGTCTATATTTTAGTGGACATTGGTTGCTTTTACTTACAAAATATGTCATTTGACTGGCCTAATCTTTTGCATGAAACTTTAGATCCTTCCAATCAGAAATTTCCATACATGCAATAAAATAAATTACAAACCAAAAACTAGAAACTGCAATTTTCAAGGAAATTGAGGTGGGATTGCTGACTCCTGTTCAGGCAGAAACTAAACACTGTTGCTGCTTTGAATTTGTATGAGGCAGCTGAAGGAGTATGATGAGATGGAAAATATGGGAAAAGAGATGAATAATGCTTGCTGTATTGGAAACAGTGAAGTCTTTGAGTCACATTGTCAGATGACGTGCAGAGGAAAACTGGACTGCGTCGACCACAGTGCCCATATATAACCTTGTGGTGCAAATCCCATTTTGCCCACTCAGTTTGAATCAGGCGTGCAACACAAACCCGTTTCCACATGGAGGTGGTGGAAAACACGCTGCAACACCTGCTCCACGAGAAGCCCCCTCACAATGGGACCATTTCATCCCAGGCCAGATGTGTGAACTGCTGGACTCTGACACCATCTGCAGGCTCTTTACGGCCATAAACCCTCGCTGCTCGCTCCCATTGTCTCTAACCTCTACGTAGATGAGGAAGGAAACTCTGCCACAGAGCCAGATTTGTTCAGGACAGAAGAATGGGGGGTGGGCTGCAAAAAAAAATTCTAATGTAAAATCCAAGAGCAAATATATTCTGCGTGCGTCCACTTACGTCACGTCCTTCTTCGCTGCGTCGTGACGTCAGGTCAGCTGATCTCTGGGTGAGCGAGCACAGAGAGAGATGTCGCCGACCATCTGCCGAAGGATGGAGGCTGTTTTCTCCGCGCTGCTTGTCCTCTGCTTGTCTGCTTCAACCGGTAAGAAATATGAAATGACAGATCAGGTCATGAGTCGCTTTTAGGACCCCGGAAAACAACCCCCCCTCCCAAAAAAAAAAAAAAAAACTCGCTCCTCCATTTAAATCTCGCGTCATGTTCCTCCTCTGGATCATCGTTAGCATCGCCCTTTAGCCTGGTGATCATTTCTTACGGATGGTTTGAAGTCGTGGCTCTTTATGTAGATGGGAATACGTGAAGAAAATCCAGTGATTTTAGTCGTATTTTGATATTTCTATGAGCTGCGATACTAATATCTGAGTTGACAAATGAAGGACGTGATATTAGCTTATTGCTCTTTGCGCATTAGCAGGCTGCTAACCGCTAGCAGCGACTGCGAGGTTGTGTTTAGTTAAGAAATTCGTCGATATCTTAAAAAAATGGAAGGAAAATGATTCATTGTTGGTTGCTTCTTCAGAGTGTCCTGTCATGTGACCGGCTGTACAAACTGAGGTTCCTCTTTATTATCCGTGTCACGGGGTTGGAGTTGGTTCATTCTGACTCTGAGGGGTCAGACAGTTGCTGAGAAACACATCAGTGATAATTAACAATAACGTCACAGTGACAGAAAAGACTTGTCCTGTCATTTCAGAGATCCTTCTGCAAAACTTTCCAATGTCTGACCATAAATCTATAAATCTATGACCAATCCGAGCCTAAATTTATCACAGTCCGCTTCTTATACATGCAGTATATATACACATCATGATATAAACACTTTATATACTAATTAGTAGCACACAGTAATCACTTATTTTTCCAGTTATTGAGTCTCGTTTTTCTTTTTTAAATCAAGGACAAAATGTATTATTCCTGTCTAGAATGCTTCCCTTTGTTGTTCGGATCTCATGGATGTACAGAAAACCATGTGTTACATTTCACAGAAAACTTGGATAATCCAAAAATAAATACAGAAATCTTAAACGTTTTGGATAAGTTATTGGGGTTTAGATTAATTTTTTTTTTTTGGCCTCCAAATCATCGAAAGACTTGTGTGCTAACAATGTAGAAAGGAAGTTTGCTCATTTGCTTGTTGGCTGTAGAGCTACTGTATCTTTTCACATTCACACAGGTTTTTCTTTCATTGACTGCCCTCTTGTTTCTCCCAAAGGTGTACACGGGGACAGCCTAACTGTGCTACAGGCTCCAGAGTTTGTGTCTTTCCAGAAAGGAGACTGGCCTGTCTCTGGGGAAAAGATCCCTGACCTGGTGGCTTTAACCATGGGCTTCTCTGTTCAGGAGGTGCTTTTTATAAAAGACAAAAACAACAAAAACAAACACCAGAATCTTGTTTGTCTTATGTATTTATTTAGAAAAGTAACTTTAGCTCATAATTGAACGTGCATAGTTTTCGTTTACAGTTTGTGTTTCTGTGCAGGATCTGTCCTGGCCAGGCCTGCAGGTTGGTCCATTATTCCAGCGTCCCCGGGCTAATGTACTGGTGGTGGTGAGAGGAGTTGATAGCTTAGCCCTACCTCAGAGCGTGGCTTCCTACCCATTGGAAAATGTGAGTCAGACCGGAATTAGGGCTAATTTGAATGTTTCGTAGATCAAATATCAGACTGTGCTATGAATACAGCTGAAGGCTGGAACACAATTTGAAAGAGCTGGCTCAGTTTTTCAGTGAATCGTCTTCTTTCTTACAGCCAGTGCCCTTCACTTTGGATAGTGTTGCAGAGACGGTGCACTCTCTGTTTGCTGAGGACACCCCTGTAGTGCTGCAGCTGGCCCCCAGTGAGGAGGTAATGAAAATATACTGATAGTACAACAAGTCTTTAGCATCCCTCTTGCGGTGCTCACAAATTATTTTTATCTTTCTATTGCGTCTGTCAGAGGCTGTATATGCTGGGAAAGGCCAATGCGGTGTTTGAGGACCTACCGGTCACCTTGCAGCAGATTCGTGCCCGCCTGTCCCAGGACGGCTCTGTACTGGCCTCACTGCCCCTCAACTCCCTCAGCAGAAATGCAGAGGTCTGTTTCTATGTGCAAGACTGTGCCCAAGCAAGGCCTTACAGACTTCCTGTATCTCAGCTTTGAGCAGCAAAATTGGGGCATGTCCTTATTATCACCCAAGAAAAATTCCTCCACGTGTGCAGTGCCTTTGTAAGACAAAATTGTGTCATATTCTGCATCTGAAGTAGGGTATTAAAATGTTCTTCCTTTGGCAATGTTGCCATCATACCCAGAATATTAGTAATGTCCTTATAATTTCACTACACTGTTGGGAAGTCTTTTTTATATTTCTCATGTCTGTTGGTACTTTTCAGGCTGATTTGCTCTTCCTGTCTGAGGTCCAAGTACTGCACGATATCACAGCTCTTGTAAGTTTACCTGGCTTGGTGAAATTGTTTATTTTTCTCTCTCACGAAGATTGTCTGTTAGGTTTTACTTGGGTGTCCTCGTCTCCTGTCCTTCTTGTAGCTGCAGAGACACAGACATTTGGCGAAGGACCACTCCCCTGACCTGTACTCCTTGGAGCTGTCTGGCCTTGAGGAGCTGAGCCGGCTCTATGGCCAAGACTCTGCTCAGTATCGTGATGCGACTGCCATTCTTGCCTCTGTCTTGCAGAAGGTAAGAGGAAAATCTGAATAAGGTAGATGCCTCATCAATTAATCTACTCAAAATTAATTTGACTCTCACCATTCCTTTTCCATTGTAGTTTGGCGAGGATGTGTATGGACTCTATGGCAACAGCGCTGTGGTTGAGGTTGTGACGGTGAAGACTTTTGAGGCTCCTTTGACCAGGAAGTCCCGTTCGATCCTGCAGTCTCAACAGACTGTAAGTGTGAGGCTGGCCAGAATAATTATACAGTGGATTGTTAGAAAATGATTGCTAAGTAATGACAATCAAAACATTGAAAATGGTTTCGACAAAAAGTTATATTATAATGACATGTACTGACTTTCCTTTGTGTTTTTTTGCCAAGGTTTGTAACCAGTATAGTGTCCAACCACTGTTGGCCTTTTTGTTTTGTGTATGACTTGAGTAGCATAACATTGTGCACAGAGAGTATCTATGGGAATGTACAGTGAAATGTGATGACATGGAGGTTATGTGATGTAAAAGCAGTCTACCACAGCTCACTCAGACCTTCTCTGTGGCCTTTCAACTTCTTCTATATGCTGCAAACAGTTAAACCTTTGTTCTTCAGGAAGTCGTTCACGTGGTCACAATGATTCATTTGGTTGCTGCATTCGTTGCTGGTATATGTTTAGCCACACCAAATGAAGTTACAGTAGTGTCTGCAACCCATCAGGAGTGAGTTTACAGAGTACGGGCAAGATGTGGAGGCGTGAGCTGAAGGCAGGCATGAGAGGAGGAGAAACTCATAGCTGCATTTACTAAACAAAAGTTAACGTTTACGGAGCTGTTTGTGTTTTCTCCAGGAAGTTTGAGTGCAGGTGGAGATTATTAGGAAATCTTCAGGAACACACACCAAGCAAAGCCATCTGTTTTGTAAACTCTCTGCTCGCCCAACGGCTGCTGTTTATCACAGCGAGGGAACATAAAAATGGCAGTTTTACAGCAGTAGCCTCTTTTTAGGAATGAGAACTGGGAAAATACAACCTACCTAGATGTGACAAAGTAATGGACGTAGTGTAAACAGCGTTACTGTGGGAAATGTGATTAAAGCGTATTACAAACTGATCGTATTTGATAGATGTGTCCAATGTTGTGGTGCGCTCAGTATGACGCTAAACCAAAGATCAAAACCTGCACTCCTAATATTTTAAGTGTTTTTGTCGTTCAACCTTTATGTCAAATTTAAACCCAGTTTTAGTTCATGTGCCTTGGTTTTTATGACTTGGGTCTGGGCCCATGGAATGCTTTGATCATCCACTCTAATAAAATTGGGAAGGGGAATGGGGTTGAGAGGGTGATGGGGTCCTGCAGAGACCTGACAGTAGTGTTACTGGATCCTTTGAGATGTTGCCTTTTTCTCACGCTCACATCCTGTTGGATACTCATCACATGCTCAGACAAATTAGAATTAAGAGATCTAGAATGGAACGTAGGGGATATCTACTGCGATGCTGGTTCAAAAATGAGTTATACTGATTTAACTGGTTAACTGGGTGGTGTCATTTATAGAATGCAGAAATATTTCAGGAACAAATAAAATAACGTTTCTACCTGGTTGTGACTGTTGCTATTTGTTTGCAGAGTAACCCAGGCAGCCCATACAACCTGGCCTACAAATACAACTTCAACTATGCTGTGATCTTCAACATTGTGCTGTGGCTCATGATTGCACTGGCCCTTGCCGTCATTGCCGTCGCTTACAACCTGTGGAACATGGACCCAGGATATGACAGCATCATCTACAGGATGACCAATCAGAAGATCAGAATGGATTAGATTCTAAACATCAATACTCCAGCTGTCCTTTTAGATCCCTGTAGTGAATGTTAGTGCTTCGTGTGAGGTCCTGTGAAGTGAAAGAACTGTGACTGCTTGAAGGGAGAGAGTATAACACTGAATCACCTCGTTGTTTACAGCACTAGCATAATAATGGATTGAAAAACAAAGAGACAAGCAAACAAAAAAAAAAAAAATTACAATAGCCGGCTCTTAAATTTCCCTGTATAAAGCAGTTACACTTCATCCTCCTCTGGTGTGTACACTGAACAAATTCAGACTTTCTCCTTTCAGTCTCACAGCTCATATCATTCCTTATGACTTAAACTCACTGTTTAATTTCTCCTTTGGTGATTACAAATGTATTTTTCATTGTAAAAGGTTATGGAAGAATGAGATTTGTCTGGTTTCTGTGTGAAGTTGTTGTACTTGTCTTGATGTGTGAAACTGTTTTAAGTTAAATGAACTCTTATGTGTATATATTGAATATACAAATGCACCTGTATGAGAAACTGCTGTACTCTTATTGTGAAAAGATTTGTGCAGTGTTAATTCCAGGTAAATCCTGGCACGATGCTTCTATTCCTAATGATAACTACATATTGGGTTACGTGAGAACTTGATCGTAATGTAGGGTATTAGGCTTGGATATGGATAAATGATGCTCTACGAATTGTAATTAAAATGCCTGACAATAAATTATTACATGGATCAAACTGTTTGTTGTCTGATTTAAGTTACTCACACCCACTACCAGCTTACTGTACACAACAACAAGCTCTGTCGTCAGAGCTCATTTCAAAATTAACCACAAACAAAAACATAACAGAAGACAAGATGGGAAGTTAACTCAGAATGTTATTTAAAGGAGCTGACACTGACTTCATCTCCAGCAGTTCCTAGAATGCCTTTAACTTATATAAGTTATACATAATAATGTTATATTGGCAGTAAACACTGGATAATTTGTATCTATTTGCATATTTCTTTGAATGAAATTTCCTGGAAAAATAATTTGTTTCTCTGCTTCCTGAAGTTTGACCAAACAAAAACAGCTTCACTTTTGTTCAGTTTGTTGTTGTGTGTTACATTGCGTAAGCGTTCAGCCAATGAGAACACGGATATTCGCTTGAAGTCCCGCCCTCCTTTTATCCGCTGTGTCTGATTGGTTGTGTGATTTTGTAACCGTCATCGAATGTATAAAAGCGGAGGACGTTGACAAGCTCAGGAAACTGCGGTCTTCCGGGATCAGACGGACCTTCATTAAGTAAAGATTGATCCAGGAAATAAACAAAGATGGTCTGACTCATAATAAAAGGTTGGTCTTTTTCTTTTGCTTTCATTTATCCATCTATCTATCTATCGATCGATCTGTCGATGTGTACTATCTATTTATTTCAGTGTTTTAGTGCTGTTTTTACATGGTTGTGCTTTTATTTGGCTGATTTCCATTTAATACTACTCAATCCTTCTGCCTCACTGTATTTGAGAAGGAAATATTATTCTTGTTACGACACCACAGTTATTTTATATCCTTGGTTCCTAGTTAGTTGGCAGCTTTAGTGGGCTGTCACGAATAAATGATGGATAGAAATAAAGTTTACTGCTTTAACTTGTGTCTGTCTATAGCAGCTTTTTTTTTATTTATTTTTTTTACAACAGCTTCATTTTCAAGAGTGAATGACGACAAAGCTGTGGATGCATATGTGAAGACAACCTATTGTTGTGAAAAACATATTGATAATGATTTATGATCTTGTTATGTCTTCATTTCACAGCTAGTATCTACGTGGTGAGGAAGATCCGGGCCTCTATTCATCATGGAGAGGAACCAGAGGAAGCCATAACAACACCATGTAGTGCTAGTGGTAAGAAAATGACTACTCAGTGAGTGACAACAGCTTTTGCATAACAAATGAAAGTAGTCGGTTCATGGTTTTGTCCCTATGACCTCACAAAGCCTTGATCGACACACCCTTTTTGCATTGTAACCCGCTCAAACATCATTGTTCTTTTCCTGGCAATTATGTCAGGAAGATTAGGGGAATTAGAGGAATGGACGGTGTGTATGTGTGCAGGCTTATGGAAGAGCATTATGTTCAAGTGACTGACTCACTGAGGTTTCTTTTCTCTACTCAGCTGAAAAGAGAGCGGGACATGAGTCGAGAGGAAACACCCAAGTGGCCCCGCTTATGTCAGGACCTGATGAAGGTGCTGGCGGAGCAGCAGGCATGGGGAACTCCTCGCTGACAGCTGTTAAGAAATGTGGCTCCTGACAGTAAAGATTAAGCTGGACACTCTGACTGTGGTCAGTTTACTGGAAAATTATTAATAACAATGAAAATCTGTCACCCTTGTGTTTTTTTTTTTTTTTTTGTAAAGCAAGTGTAAAGCAATAATTAACTGTTACAGACAGTCTGACATGCAAACAGAAGTCAGAGGAAGAAAACACTATTTTGGACAACAGTTTTTCCAGTGATCTCCTGATACTAATCAAGTGTCAGTGCTGCACTCAGTGTCCAGCTGTAATTCGGCATTTTGTCACAGCAAATATTTTGACTGACCATAGCAGGAAAACACACAGGTGTAATTCATAACAAACAGTTTATCAATTACTTTGGTTTCGAGGTACCAGGCTGTCTACTGTAGACACTGCAGTGTAGAATCCTGTGACAGCCACGACTAAATGCCATGCAAATTAAGTATTTAATAAGTCGAAATATTGTCTGTGAGAAAGACCTGTTTATACTGTGTACTGCAGTGTTTGAAGGCCAACTCACTAACCTCTCTCCAGGGGCTGAGAAGGCCTGATGGTTTTACTGTCGTATCAATAAAAGGGATTCTAAAAATGCCATCAAGTTTATGTTTGTATGTGTTGTATGTGAATAAATAAATAAAAATACACACACACATATATATACTAGCATAAGGTAATAGGTTTAAGGAAAACTATTTTGATGTATCTTTCTTTACCTACATCATTTAATTCCCATTTAGGTTTACAACATTACAATGGTGCTTTGAATCCTTGATCCATGTTGTTGTAGGTGATAGCATGTAATGCAAGTGTTCCTTGGTTGATATTTATTATGTTTGCTTTTACACCTGCTTGTTGGCACAAAAGACCAAGCATTAAATAGTTTCTGGACCAGATATTTACTGAGAGCCAGGAAGAAAAAACGGAGAGCGCTACCGAGGACCAGGAGAAATGTCTAAAATCAGGTGCTCTTCAGGGACAGGGCAAAATAATTTCAAAGCTGAAAATAAATTACATTTTATTTTATTGTGATTATGATTATTATTATTGGGTTTCAACTCAGTGAGGAGATGTCATTAGGACCTGCGGTGAATCATGTGACCTGGTCACATGACTCAACCACTGCTCCTTAAGTCGCTGCACCTGCTATGAAGAGAAAAGAAACGAAAATCACGTAGTTCAGCTACAGACAACAGTCATCTTCAGTGGACAAGCTGTCCGTTATAATATTTTATTCATTTTTATTTTAGATCTGTTTCTTGATGAGCCTCCTGCTCGGGAACCAGCTGTCTCTTCTTCTTCGTGCCATGGTGCCGTTTTCGCTGATGTACTTCCGGATGCCGACCGGATGTTGCTAATGAATACTGATGCGCCCATTAAGGACAAAATCAGACCCAGCGAAATGTGTTCCCGCTTGTTGGTGGACACGTTTGTGCGAAATTTTGGCCCACTTTTTCAGCAGATATTGGCTGTTGAAACCAAGTGAAGCTCCGGCGGTGGGTAAGTGTTGGCTCCTCCACGTTTGTGTTGCATGTCGAATGAAGTAGCATTAATTTGGCTAACTGTATCGGCTAACGCAAGCTAATCGTTTGTTTACTCTGTTGAGTCCAAATATTCCGAAAAAGCCACGTCTAAAATCAAACAGTTTGAGTCGTAAGAGTGAGCTCAAAGTGCATATTTTACCGGCAGCCTGTTTGCTGAGGGTAGCGTCTTAACTGTGCAGCACAAACACCGGCTTCCTGACAATAGAAACATCCAGTGTGTCGGTGTTGGGTGACTTTTAGTAACCTGAAAAATGATAACCTTCACCAGAACCAACACAGTTTCGTTTTCTGTTGTTTTTCCAAACCAATCGTGGTCTAACGCTGTACCTGAAGTGATTGCACCTTGCAAAACTGGAAACGCTTATCTGTTGTGCGAGCAAATAACTGGTTCTTACTGAAGTGATATCTTATTCCAGTAACTGACTGGTAATGATAATACAGTTCAATCTATTTAATGTATAATTCATCCACAGTCTGCCTGTTAAATAGTTTATTATAACTTACTGCTGAGACAGATTTTCGAGTTTGATGTTTTTTTTTTTGTTTGTTTGTTTTTTTCCAAAGAAAGGTTTTATGTTGGCTGGTTTGAAAATTAAAATTTCCATATTATGATCTGATCTTATCATACAGAGCTTGGCCTGTGACAGCTCTTGCCTTACCAAGCTGTGGACCATGATGGAGCGAAGAAGAGCCTTAAAGCTCCCTTTTCATGTGAACAAGGAGGACTTGGTATGCATCGGGGGTTTGGGGATAACAATAAGAACAGGGAAGCTAAGCTTATGCAGCTCCAATCAGCATACTTTTACATAACTAAAGCTGCTTCCTTGCTGCTCTGCTGCAGTTTCCATTATAAGATGCTGCTCTGCTGCAGTTTCCATTATAAGATGCTGCTCAGGCTTCGACTCATTTCTATCACTTTCATAATCAATTTACCTTGTAGATGAGTGTCTTTTATTTTATTTTTGTTTTTGTTTTATTTTTTACAATTTCTTAAAGCTCAACTTTATAAGTTGAATTGGCTTAGTTTGTTTGGCTAACCAGCTAAAAACTAAAAATTATGACTAACCAAAATTTCAAGCTTTGCATTTGAACTGGCTGCACTGGTACACCTCTGACAAGCTCTTGTCTGTTTAAATAATACATTTTATGCATATTAACTAATTACCCTGTAAATTTCAGATGGAAAATCCACTTAAAATCTCCATGCCATGTCTGTCATCAGAGTGTGGGAGGTTAGACAGACAGGTACAGGGGTATTTTTGTTCAGTGACTGACTGTATGAACAAATGTTGTTGTGATAACATTACTGTGGGTTGAAAATTTGAGACTCACAATATTTCCTTCACATGGACAGGTTTCCTGGACTGCATTTACGGGATGCAGACTCAAACATCATGATTCACAGAATAAAAACGGATCGGTGCTGTTTGATCACAAACAAGGAGCCATGGTTAGGATGGAAATGGACAGGTAAGTGTGAGTGTTGTGTTCAGTACATGCTGTTATTTATTCTAAGTTGACTTGTGTGTTCAGTTAATTTAAAATTATTTTTTTCCGTGAAATAGGGTGGCCATGCCTTGACTGTCTTTTCAATACAGTAGCCAATGTGTGCACACACAAGTGACATAATTTTGTTTTGCCACAATGTTAATGTTAAATTGTGAGAAGTAACTGTTTGGGAGAAAAGCTTCTGTCCCATGAATTGCTAACCATAGCTAAAATTATACAAAATTCTACATGAAATTATACTAAACTGGAACAGAAAGTTGTATTTTTAGTACACACACACACACATACATATATATATATATATATATATATAAACAAACAAACAAAAAAACAAACATTAACATATTTTTGGATAATGGTTATCATCCTCCTAAGGTCCTTCTCTTTGACTCCACCCCCCCAGACAGCAGGAATTATAAAACCCCTGCTGTTTTATCTTCAGGTATCAGGTTTTGTGCCTGCATATTTTAATTTTTCGCAGTGCCACAAGCTTCACTGTTTACAGGAGACATTACTTGGAAGCACTTGGGCACATGACTACACGTACAGCTTATCTACAGCAACAGACTCTCTGTTGATCAACTGTAAGGCAGAATACCTCGATAGGGCACCATGTAGCAGGGAGGCCACTGATGTAGGAAGATTTTGAATGAATGTTTTCTTTTTCATTCTGTAGGAGGAAGCCCTGTCTGATCCTGACAGATGTCCTGAAGACAGAGCTGGGTAAGACTCATATGGAAAGGATAAAAAGCAGAGATCCAATGGAAAACAAAGGCCAAATGTCAAGTAAGCGGAAGGAGAGTTGTCGCAAAGAGGAGCCTGTGAGAGAAAGAAGATCTGTTCAGAGAGATGCCAGCAGGAGTTCTAGCCCTAAACACAACCAAAGTCCCACCTCCCTACCCCCACAAAGGTAGGAAAACACTGTAAAAGGAACAGATTTGACATATTTTGCAGGAGCAACACTGCCAATATATATCTTTCTGGTAAATAAACGGCTCCAGCCAGCAGCCACTTTAGACCGGAAACCAAACCTTACTTATTAAAAGCTTACTCACGTTTTATATCTAGTTGGATCAAGCCATACAAAAGGTGTAAAAACAGCAAGTTGCTTCTGAACCAGACAGGGTTGGTTTATGTTTGGAGCAGGGATTTCCTTCGTTTGTGATGAGACAGCTGAATTGCCAAGAAATTACTGTTTCCTGCAATTAAGTTTCTTTTTCTTTTGTTTTGTTTTTTGGCCACTTGATGGCAGTATTCGTCCTCACACAGAAACCCACTTGCAAGCATTTTTTATTTACACATCTAGATGTTATGGACAGCGTCATTCATTTGGATGTCTGGGTGTCAGGTGGTGGCCCGTTCCATTTGTGGAAGCTGTGGAGGAAAACGTATATCCTGGGGGTGTGCAGCATCTCTGCAATAATGATAATCCCACAGATAAACAGCAGAGAAAGGGAGACTAACCGTCTGAGGCAGATGTGTAGTTGTATAACTTTTTTTTCCCCTTCCTTTTTTATCCATTTATATATAAAGATCCAGCTACGGAAGTTCTGCACTACTTCATTTGCATTTCCTAAAATTGAGAACACCTTTTTTCTGTATAAACAGAATGTTATCTCTCTCATGCTCCCAGGTCAAGACTCAGGAGAGGGCTACATGTTGAATATGAAGAAGTCAAAAATCAAAGCAAAGATGTCAAGGGGGTGCTAATAGGCAAGGACAATGATGCAGATAATTTTGCTGAAGTTGTAGGTGAGTAAATACCCGACAAATGTATTGATATAATGCTCTGTTGAATGTCAGAGTTATTCTGGTGGTTTTGGCTTTAGCCTTGAATCGATCATTTGTCTTACTCTGCAGAAAGCATCAGACATTTATTTTGTCAATTCTCCCCTGACCTTGATGAAGGTTTTCTCCCAGTGGCCTTTCATTTTAATAGGTGTCGCAGTTGGAGAGCTTTATTACTGCCACACTAAACAAATTAAATGACAAGTCAAATTCAGAATTTGTGCCTTTCCGAACAGATATCTGAGTTTATAACTTAACCATATGTTTTTCACTATTAATGTCCTGTTGGGAACATATCCATCACACTCTAATGTCATTTGCAATTAGTAGCGTGCATTTATGTTTACCTCAGCATGTTGGATTGATCAATGTTCTTCTGTCTCATATAGATTGTGGGTTATCAGTGAGCTGGAAACCTGCAGAAGATGTAGGAGATTATGATGAGTTCTCTAAGTGGTCTGTACCAGAAAAAGAACAGCACAGTTTGGTGGGTATTGGGCGGTGTCTTAGTTCAAATTTTTGTCCGTTTTACTAGCTGACTTTAACCAAACCCAATGCCACAAAAAGCAGGAAACTAAATCCCAGACTTCAGCCTTGTACTGTGAATGTGGTGGCCTCAGAATAAGTCCTTGATATTTATTTATTTATTTATTTATATATTTATTTATTTATTTAGCACAGAAGCCATCACAGTAATCAGCAATTTTTTTTGGTACACACACAAATATATATATATATATATATATATATATATATATATATATATATAGCAAAATGTTGAACATGATATTCTCAAACAAGTTGGCAACTCCATCAGTGGCAACTCATAATTTCAGTTTTTGTGTTGTGATTCACCAATGTTAATCATAATTTCAGTCGCCAAATGACTATTAAAAAGCCTTCACTGATCTCCTCTCTACCAGTATCAGTACTGTTAGTACATTGCTTATCCAGCAAGTACACAATAATAATGGTATACCGTATACTCTCCTGTCTCAACAGAAGAGAAAGCAAAAGGAGTCAGGGCCTCAGTGCAATAAAACAAGCATCCACAAACGGTCCCGTCAGAGTGTGCTCCGCTTCAATAGGGAAGATGTAAGAGATGGCAGACCAGATCCTGTACCTGTTTGTGATGAAGAAAGTGAAGAGGACAGGGATTTGGAGAGCCTGGACCGTAGCATTGTACAGTTCACTGTAGAAGGAGATGACGGAACACTAGTTTTGGTCCCAGTCAGTAATCATAATGTTGAAGATGCAGACATCATTGGCACCTCCGGACAAAGTCTATCATCTAGCCGGGACAGCGGAACCAAGACTAGAGACTCCTCTGAACCAAGTGAGTACACCAACAGAGGAATAGTAATGCTAGACAAATAGGTAGCACCGGTGGGTGGGTGCTTAATTTTCTGTGACAAATGACAGAAAGCGAACAAACTAAGCTGTGTGTAATATTTTCTTCCTATATTTTGTCCTGTATCTCATTTACTGTTGTGATTCTTCTTATTTAATCCGTTTACATGTATTTTCGGGGCCATTACATCTATTTTACAGTGTCAAATAAGGGCGCAAATGTGTTTGGGACTATTCTTGTCCCTCTGATTTCCAAAAACGTCATCACACTGATGCAGGCTTCTTCATGCTTATATTTCAGTTGTGCTGTCCAGCGATGATGAGAACACTGACATTACAGAGAGATGCAGCCCAGCAGTTAATAGAAAAGAAGACGGAGTGATACAGGAAGTTGTCGACAAGCAGCCAGAATCTTCTGACATTAATGAAGTGCAGGTTGGCAGAATGTGGCTCCTCTGCTATATTTCAAAAACTCCTCTTCAATACAAGAAAACGCGTCATGGAGTAATCTCAAAAAAACTGGTTTTGATTTTTATTGATGCTCAAGAATCTAGTTTCAAAAGATTTTAAGACACTGTGTTTACTTTACACATAGGAAACAACCTTGCACATGTTTCTAAATGGAGCTAAGTTAATTCCTAGATTACTGTGGCATCAGAAGAGGTGTTTTAGAGACATGCAGTGCTCTAAGGGTTTATTTCACTGCAGGGGGTCCTGCTTACCATCATCTAATTGACTGAAACAAATGAGAGCATGGTTAGCTTGTGTAACAGTTTGTGACTGGCTCACTCAGATTAGAACGACCTAGAATGAATTAAAAGGAAAATTCTGGGTATACCCAACATAGAAACGTTTTTCTTCTACCTATTACTACCCAATTATTTTGTGCCACAAGCAGTATATAACTCAAAATGTTTCAGTGCCAGCTCACAATTTAAATTTTAAATCACATATAAAAATTCATGTGTTTGTAGAGAGATGGTCTCAAGGGCTTCATTCATGCTTCATTATTCTTGAACAGACGGAGCAGACAGACTGCTCTTACCTCTTGTAATACATGTTTTTGGGCATTAAATGAGCAGTGAGATCCCCCTCCCCTTACCTGGTACTCCACCAATTCACTCACTGCCTGAAAGATTTTATATTATTTATTCATTTATTGTGAGAAGTTGCACAAAGACGACCCCTCAGCTGTTGTTTCAGAACCACAGGAAGTGATCAAGTCAGCTTTCTGCTTTTAGTTGTAAATACAACTTCTGTCTGTAATTCTATGTCTCCCAAAGACAGCAGTTCCCAGACGAAACTGGATAGGGAACTAATAATAGACTTCCTGTGCGTGGGAGGACTATGTCTTTAAATATAACATGAGTTGATTTAAAATAAGATACTTTGATTACAAAATGTAATCCATAGTCATAAATCCAACCAAACCTCAGAAAATCCGTTAATGACTAAATCTTTGGCAGTCAAAGGGAAGATGATGGAAGCAAGTCCTGCATGGAAAAAACATAAGTCCCATAAGTTTGTTTATTTAGAGAATCCACTCAGAATGCTACATAAGTACGAAGTGTTACACATAAGACCAATACCTCTAATTATTTATTCTAAGGTCATTCCTGTTACAACCACTTGATGGAGCCAAATTTCCAAATTCTCATATTCATATAAAAGTTTTACTGTTAATTTTTTATTGGCTTTGACCATGTTCCTGAACTTGGTATTGGTATTATTTTACTGTGTCAATCTTACGATGAAGCATGATTTTTGCATTTTTCTTCAACCCTGTGTTTGGGTGTGTGCTGCAGGTGGTGCATCTAGTTGATCAGCATCCCGTTTCAGAGGTGTTTCATCCCACCCTCACTGTAGGCATCTCCTGCATGGGTTTAGCCTTCTCCACCCTGTACTCTGGAGGTTACCAGGCAAAAGCCAATGGAAACATCGTGGTAACCTGACTGAGACACAAATATGTGTTTTTCTGTTCACATCAGTTATTCATCACTTCAGGTCACATGCAACTAATTTTCTCCTCTCCTCCTTTCACAGATGGGAGACCACAAAATCATCATACCAGTGCGAGGTAAAACAGGTTTTCATACAGTAATATAGAAATACAGAGTGGATGTGTCCTGCCTCTGACCCAAGAGAAAAGTCATCTTGCTTTATTTTGGCCATGCTGTCTGCTCACCATTTTCCCCATCTTAGTGGTCTATCTCAGGGATTAAGGTGTCCGTCTGTGTTCTTGGAATAGACCCTCGTGGTCTGAGTGTACTTTCACCTCTGACCCTGTGAAATCGGCCCTTCAGGACTCAGATTTGGTCTTGACTTTGTATGTGGGAATTACCTTTTAGTGAAATCACATTTCATCACTGTAGCTATCATAGCCATATTCTTAGTTTAGCTTTATGTGTGGCCATTACTTTTTTAAAGGCATATGCACCCAGCACATGGGGTTTAATGACTTTGTTTGTTTTCCTGTTTTCCTCTTGGACCGCCATGAACTTTACATTTTCAGTTCAAAGTGAAATAGTTGAACAACATTTGAATGGATTAGTGAAATTAACTGCAGATATCCTGGAAGATAAATTACAATAACTTCATGATCATTATAACTGTAACTGCCTTTTTTCATGCAAAGGGAGATCAGACCAACATCAACAAATGTTTCACATATCGAAACTGGAGGACTAGCACGTCAGGCACCAACTATGTTCACAAACTTTTGTTTTTATTATGATTAATATTTTGTGTTGTTACAAACATTGCTATAATAGATGCTGCTGCATAACCTCATCTACAGGAGATATTTTATGGGTCTGCTAAGATGGACAAGTAACTGTTGATACCAAGATTATTATCTGAGAGTTGTTACCTTGTATGATAATTCTGCAGGCTGCTGAACTAACCTGAGCTCCTTGTGTTTCTTCAGACAGGAGTGGACAGGTGGAGGTGATGCTCAGCTTTGAGCGCAAAGAGCTGAGGAGGTACAGTGTTTGGGAGCAGCAGGAAATGGAAATGCGGGAGCTTCAATTCAAGGATGATGAGGAACCGTTCCCTGTTGCTGTCCTTCTGTTTGTTGTGTCCGAAACTGCTGCAGCCGCTGTACAGCGCGACCTCAGTGGGCTCTGTGTCAGAAAGGACAGAACCTCGAAACCTGGTAAGATTCTTACAGTCCTCCGTGTAAATACATCTTCAGTACTGGAAGTTAGCACCTTCAACTCATCTCTGTTTCAGATATCTTTGCCTTCGCTCTGTAAGTCTCAGTGTTTTTGTGAAACATAGTCTGGTCATGACAGACCTGCTACCACACATTTCTGATAACATCTTCTGTATTGCTTTGATATTTGACCTTACTGTTAATCTACATGATGTATGATATTGTTGTGATGTTTTTATTTCAATAGGCAAGGCCAGCCCCTTCATCCTGCTGACTCTGAGGGATCCCCTAGAGGGCATGGAGGGGGCGTTATTGCGCTCCCTCCTGGAAATTGACTGTCTGAACAGCCTGGCATGTGACCAATCTGTTGAATCCCATAGTGAAGACAAATTCAGTTTTTGGGAAGACGGCCAAACTCCTGTTCTTTCTCTGGATGATAGCGTGAAGCTGATTGGAAAAACTGGACTGGACTTGCACCTGCTGTCTTTGCTGGGTCAGGAGAGCACCGACCCTGAATTTATCACAGAGCAGGATGCTTCACATTCTGACATAGATGAAATCAATAAAACATACAACCAGCTGGAGGCTGAGCCACGAGAGAAGGCAGCCCTGGAGATAGAGACAGAATCAGAGGAAGACAAAGAGATGCAACTCAAACCTGAAGAAGAACACAATGAAGAAGAGGTTGAGCAGCACCTTGAGGTAATCTTTGACTTTTGAACCCTAAAAAAAGTCTAATAATTATGAGTAACTTACCCCTTTTGTCTATTTTTTCTGTTTGAATCAATTAAAGTTAAATAGAGTAGAATTGTGTGAATTAACAAAAAATTGGAGTAAAGTCTTAAGAGTGTGCATTTCCATTTCCTTTTAAGGGTGTCCTCAGATTTATTTTGTTTCTCCTCTGACAGTATTGATCAATGCGATCTGCAGATGGTAAATGATTACAATGTGTGTTATAAATGTGCTCCCATAGAAGAGAAAGGAGGAATCCACCAACATATATACACTGTGCCATATGAGAAGCAAAGGATCGTACTCGGTGTCCCTTTGTAAACCAGACTCAAGCTGGAGTAAATACAGACATCAGGGTCTGGCCCAAAGGCAAGTAACCTGCGTTATTTTATATGCAGCGTCTAATGCAACCAGGTGCAGCTGGGACTGACATGTAGCTTCCAAAAAAGGATCTTTGGCTCTACAGTTCATTATTGCAAACAAGAACATATTAGAAATGAACGAATCACAGATCCAAGGCTTTGCTTGGATCTGTAATTGCATTCCCTGGATTCTGATACCTCAGCTCATAGGTATTTGCTGTGACAGAATACGGATCTGTTCCCAGTACTCTTTTCACCAACGTTAAAACTTAAAATGTGATTCTGCATAACTCATTTGGTTTATTTTTATGTAAAAATCAGAAGAGATCTGGGATTACAGGAAAATGTCGACATTCATACAGACTTTAATGTAGGGACTATTTCTTTAGATGTCAGTGGGTCCTGATACTGATCAGCTCAGTCAGAAATATTGTGATAATATAGTCTGCAGAAGATCGAATCTTTGGCTTTTTTTTTTTTCCTCCATGTTTCTGCAATAATCTCTGTTCCACGGTCATTTTAAGATGGCTCATTCCTCATCTTTCCTCCTCGGTTAGATTGATCCAGTATCCTCCTCCACCAGCAAAAGGAGGAATAACTGTTACAATGGAGGACCTGCAGTGCCTTGATAGTGGGCAGTTCCTCAATGATGTCATCATTGATTTTTACCTCAAGTAAGGCATGCATTTTTAGCAAACAGAATTACTTTACTTTCTCATGAGTTTGTGTAGAAGACTGACAGCTGACTGTGTTGAAACAGATACCTCTTCCATAACGCGTCAGCTGCTGTGGCTGAGCGCTCACACATCTTTAGCAGCTTCTTCTACAAGCAGCTGACGCGGAGGGACAATGCCAGTGAAGGCGGCACCAGTGACTCGTACGTATTGCTGTCAAAGCTTGGTATTTACTGCCCCTAGGAAATGGTCTTGAACTGGCAAAATGTGTCGCCTTACCTAACTGCCTGAGACTGACACACACTAAATAATCTCTCAAGGGATGTAATGCATCTATTTCAAAGTTTATCTCTAAGCAATGCGCTTCAAGACAGACTGATAGATGTTTTATCTTCAGGGCTTTTTGTGGCCAAATCCACTCGCTGCACTGCAGACCAGTATACTCACCTCGACCTGACTTGGTGTCATTATACAACTCTATGATTTCATAATCGATGAACTCATTTTACGATTCGAGTTAATAATTTGGAAGTGTAAGCTGCTTTAGTCCAGTACCTTGGAATGGATTGCTATTAATTTTATTAATGACTCTGGGGATTTCTGAAACCGTGTTCCTGTTCTGCTTTTGTTGTCCTCAGCTGTCAGAGGCAGAGGCGGCACCAACGGGTTAAGACTTGGACACGCCATGTGGACATCTTTCAAAAGGACTTCCTGTTTGTGCCTGTCAATCAAGAGTGAGTTTAATAATGAAGAGATGTTTTGTGCTGATTTTATTTTTTTTTTTTGGTGGTATGTCACTTTGCACATCACATTCCTCTGTCTGTTTAGGGCGCATTGGTATTTAGTTGTTATATGCTTTCCTGGGCTGGACGAGCCCACATTTGAGCCCTGGACTGGCCCAGATTCAAAGGTGCCAAAGAGCCACAGTGGAACAGATGAGTCACAGGATCAAGCTGAAGTTCAAGAATCTAAAAGTCCTAATAACCATTCAAAGCCATTCACATTAAACCGAACTGACAGCACGGACATGGAGACAGGTTGGTTGGTGTCCCCACTGATTGATGTTTTCTTTGTCAGAACCAATAATTTGTGTATAAAAATCACTTCTTCTCTACTTTTTGTTCATATTTTAAGCACTTTCCGTTGTCATAGCATTGATGTGGAAGCTGAAGGTTGTGGTTGATTTTTGTATTTTAGAAAAGGCACAGGAAGAATCCACCAAAGATCAACCACCTGGTCAAGTGGTAGGAAATAAAACCTTTTTGTGCTCATTGTAATTATTTTCACAGAGAATATTGAACAGTTGTTTTCTCTAAATCCATGGAATTGATTATTTCTTTTGTTGTTTTCTTTTTTTAGAATTGCACAGAGAAAACCTTTCAGAAAACGGATGTTTACAAGATGTGAGTGTGTTGGAAAGGACAACAGAAATAATAAAATAACTAATAAGCGGCACATGTGAGAAAAGGATTCACAATAAATGCTTCTTCTCTTTACAGGCCGTGTATTCTCATCATGGATTCCCTCAAACTTTCCCTACATGAACGAGTCTTCAAACTCTTACGGGAGTAAGTATGAAACTTTTAACCCGTCTGCCTGAAGTCATGTCTGTGTTTTTATTATGTGTTGCATGTGTGTCCCTCAGCTACCTTCAGTCTGAATGGGAGGTCCGTCGTGGCTCGTCGAGGGACTTTGGCCCGGATCAGATGAAAAGCTCACATTGCCGTGTTCCCCTCCAGGACAACAGCAGTGACTGTGGCCTTTATCTGCTGCAGTATGTGGAAAGTTTTTTGAAGGTAAAAGACAAGTCATATGGATCAGCAGATCTTTAAATGTTAACTCTGTTCATTATGCGCAATATTTTAAGGCATTCTCACAGTTGGAAACTTCTTCTGCTCGGCCATTTGTTCTCAGGACCCTGTAGTTCACTTTGACCTCCCGCTACACCTACAACGATGGTTCCCACGGCAGGAGGTGCGAAGGAAACGAGATGAAATCAGAGATCTGGTACTTTACCTTTACCGACGGCAGAATGTGGATGAAAACAGATAGTGCTCTGTGCTCATTGTGTCTCATTCCTGTAGTCGTTTATAAATCGCTGCTCATACTGAGCAACGGACATTTCAGCTTCATCCGAAAATATTTCCTCTAGATTCTGTTTTACGCCATAACTTCATCAAGACACAAACCTCTGGCTGTTTTGAGGGAGTGGATGTGAAGGCATCAGTTAATTCTAACTAAGCTAGTAGCTGTTGGTTCAACCAGAAATACTTGTGGTACTAAGCTGTTTATTTCTAGACCCACTAGTGTTTGTAAAACCCAAGACTTTTTACAGATTGTTTTTATGCTGCACGATATTTTATAAAATTGATTATTTTTATTTAATTTTCTATGTAGAATTTGAAGGCAAACAAGTCTTGAGTGAATGTTTAACACAGCCTAGTTTGTACTGGTAAATCTCAGCTGCCTTGCTGAATTTCAATGTAAAATGTACAACTGAAGACTCAGGAATTGGAATCTGTCCTACATCAGTTTTAACAGCTACTCCATCAATGACTTCTTCGGTCAATCATGGTCTCATTTAAAGGCGCATTAGTTCGCTCCAACAGGTCTTCTGTGTAACGTATAGAAGCTAAGATCTTTCACTCGCTTTGCAACAAACCTGATCTGTGTATCCTGCTGTGCATCTGTGACGCTGTCAGGCCTGTTCATGTTATACAGGGGGAACCAGCTGTACCTCAGCTTGACTGCACTGCATCAGAATATCAAAATATTTATGCATCCATTTCATATTACAGGTGTCTACAGTATAGGACTGCAAGTAAATAAAATCCAAAAATATTGAATTTGCATACAAGCAAATCAAAGAAAAGATGATGGTCATCACAAATGAAAAGATGAATCTTTTGCCAGTTTAAAAAAAAAGCAAACAGCTTAAAACTTAAGTCAAAAATTCAAATAATTAATAGTATAATTATGTTGACCAACTACTTATTAACAGTTAAAAATGTAGAATATTCTCATGAAACTTTCTCTTTGATCAAATTTAATATGATAATCCTTCTAGAATTCAATTGCTGCTATCATTGACAAATAAACATATTAGCTGTATATATTGCAGACCAAGAGAAAAGGTTTTGGTACAAAATGTGGATGATGAAGTGGTTGCTACTTTACTTTTTGCTACTGTCAGCATAATCATGTTTCAATACGATTCGATACAATATACGAGTGCTCTGAATCCTTAAATAAATGTAAAATATTTTCAATTTGGAAAAAGCTGCGGGGTGCACATACGTTGGCATGTAGCACAACCCTGTGTAAGGTGACCTACCTAATTAAGGCATGCTCTGACCCAATGAGATGTTGTGGTCCATCATGGATTTTGTCTAAGTTCTCAACAGAGTTGTTGGTCTCAATACGCCATAGCCTTTATCCTCTTAGTTTGTTCTCCTCACCCCTTTTTTTTTTTTCCTGTTTGTTTTTGTTTGTTTTTTCCATCAATGAATGTTCAGGAGTTGATTCCAAAATTATCTTTGGTTTCACTGGTGTATTAAAACTAACAGACCAAACCACTTGTTTGTGTTCTTTGTTCCTGGGACAGTTATACTGAGCAAACCCCCCGTGTTCTGGATGAATAGCGGCATGATAAAATATTACATTGTTTGTCAAATCCCCTCTTAGACTGACTGGTAATCCTCCCCCCATTCTGTGCTTAGTAGGTTTTTTTTTTTTTTTGGGAATGGCCATCCCTTCCCACTGTGCTTTTGTCTTTTCAGCCGTTGCGTCACTGGTATCGAAACATACAGGACTTTTACACCCATTTGGCTCTGCTGCGAGCTGTCCATTATCTCAGGTTACAGGATCAAGTCCTTACTGGAGTTGAATAAGAACCAAATGCTGTCCAGCAAGCTGTTGCACAGTTGACATGACAGTTTAACTTGGCACCTTTTTAGGTACAAGTCTCTGGGGATGCTGACACTATGGGAAGAAATATTTTTTTTATTTCTATATGTAAAGTTGTATCTGCAGCTTTTTACACTTGAAGTTACATTAGATGCCCTTTTTTGTGTTTTGGTGGAAATAAATAATTTAAACTTCCACCACACAGGCTCTGATTTGATTTGAATCACTTATATGATCTGATATTTAACTAAAAATAGTTTTCCCACCCTCGCCCACATTTATGCAGATTAACGACCCTTTTGAGGGTCCACCCCTCCATTGGACTAAGCCACCTAGTTAATATCCTGAACGAGTACTTTTACTCTTCAGTATTGGCTTATGACCACATATTCCCAAAAACTAATCACATTCTCATCAGCCTGAACAAATATTTAGAAACGTATGGAGACATTTAATTCCCTAGAAGTTCGTTAGCCCTCATTACTTGTCCCATTCTTCCGTCTTTTCACATACATAAAACATCTATTTAAGGATAAGAAGTGAGAGATTTCCCCATTTATAAACAGGATAAACCCCAGAGGGAGAATTTGGGGTTAAAGGTCGACCCCAGGCTAAGCACCTAACTCTCACTGCTGTCAATATATGCATACTGAGAGGATTTCAACTGTCACACCTCAGCTCAGACCATCAGCTGCGTCACCAACTTGTATGTGAAACTACATCATCACTTTGGTTTCATCCTGTCGTCATCAGCTTGACGAGATAAAATTTAATCTGCGCAGACTCTTATGTGAATGCTGCCAGTTGTCTGTGAGTCATCGTGTCCTCAAACTGAATGACGAGGATTGAGGCCTTTGTGCTGATCTTAAGATTTCTGGCAGTAATTCCCAGATAAATGAAACTGCCGTGATCTCTGTGTGGGTCACTGCATTGCTCTGCTTGCTGTTGATTGTTTTGCCTCAGTTTCCTCCACACTAAGTGCCCTCCCTCCTCACTGTTGCTCCAGTAACTTCTTGGCTTGCTCCTGTAAAGTGCTTAAAGTAAACAGGATTAGAAAGCATTAAAAAAAAATCCCCCCTCTCTCCTGGAACCATCTGCCTATCTACCTGAGCCAGGAGCAGTCCTCTCTGGACCATGTGACACCTCCCTTCAGCTGTGGTGGTGTGTGTGTGTGACTGTACTGACACATGATTTCTTGACGAGGTTGTTACTTTTCTACATTTGGGGATTTTATTTTATTTATTTTTTTTAACTATGCAAACGTGTAAGAAGCTGTTCACACCGCTGTTACATGACTTAAGAGGAAGTACATATCTACTCGATCCTTTTCCAAGTCCACGGATTTAATCACAATCACGGATTTAACATGAACACCACATCTTGGAAATGTGTTTTTTATCCTGTTGCATTTAGCTTTCTTGTCACATTTTTGGACGTGAGGACAGGTATGTATTAACTGTGTGTGCAAAAAGCTTCTTATCCTCTGCTTACCCAAAGAAGAGTCAAATGTTGTCTTTTTGTGGTACCCTAGGTGCAACGCTGGAAGGCTCCTCTATGGGATACCTGGGTCTGCCTAACACTCAGGAGTCTGCAGTTTTTCCACGCGTACTTCGGGTGTCTAGTGTGAAGGCATCTCACAATGGACATGCAGTTATCTCTCGACAGAAAAGGAACATCCTTTTCCCAAGTGGTGTCAAACTGTGTGCACAGGAGACAACTGAGCAGGTTGTTGCAAACCATCTAAGCTACTTTCATCTCCGAGGTGAGGAGGACACAAGGAGGAGGTGATGCCAACAAAGTAAAATAAACAAAAATGATTTTATAAAGCATGTTCTCAGTGTGCGTAGAAGGAAATGCCCACTCATGGTGTTAATCTGCCGTATTTACAGCGTCAAATCTACCAAAGTCAGGCTGAGGGGAGTTGGTGTTGTCAGTGAGAATTAGACCTTTAGAGATTAGCATTTAAAAGAGTTATGCTTATTGTGGCCACTGAAGCAGACATGGACAAAGTGACAGAAAGGCCTCTGAGTTGTTCTCTTTCCAATCTCTCCATCTTTTCAGCTTCAAACTTCTAGTTTTCAGACCCACCTGATGCTGACTCAGGTGCCCTCGCTGAAACGATTTCATCATTTCACTTTTCTCAGCTCCCCATGAGGCAGCAGATGACCTAATGTAGCTGTTAATTTTATGCCGTGTAAAACAAGTCGAGTTTGTTTGTAATCGTCAGGCACCGCCTGTGTGTAATAATATCGATCCATCGTCATATCATCGCATCTGTATCGAATATCATATTTTATAAACTTTAACAGCAACAGATGCACAATTTCCTTGATGGAGAGTAGTTCTGGTTAAAAAATATGGATAATTCAGACTAAAGGAGGCTTTCTGCAAGTTTAAGTGCTGCTGAGTTAAAAAAAAAATTCAGTTTTATATACCAAATACTTCTATCTCCACAGACAAACTACCTTCAGTTTTAATGAAATGAACTGCAGAAACCGAAACAGACTTATCTCTAAGTCCAAAACAATTGTGGTTGGATAGTCATTATATACCACAATATGCATAATTGCATGATATTAAGGTTTTTGGACATTAGGGTCATATGTCACAAATTATTTTATACTTGTAATTCACTTTTTCCTCAACTCAGCTTTGCCTTTAACCCCAAACTTTTCCACGGCTTTTGTTGCTAATCACCCTGTACTTTTACTGACAAGATGAATATGATATTAACAGAGTGTGTGACAGTGAAAAGCTGAAGTTTATTACCTAAGTTGGATTTGGAGGTGTCTGCTGGTGCCTCGGGTCTCAAACACAGTGCTGATTAGAGGAGATTGGAGCATATGTCAGCGCAGCAGCCTTGGATCAGTGCCCACTGGGCTGATTCACGAAAGGCCGTTATGTCATGGCGTTAACATGGCAGGAGACGTAGATTTGGATGTTACAAATTCAAGCAGGTAATATATACAAAATGTCTGGTATTGTTTGATTAACTTAAATGCTACTACTGTCTGCAGCAACTGAACCAACAAAAGCTTTTCTATCCCAGAAAAGGCAGCCATTCTAATGTGTCACCAAAAAAAAAAAAAAAGCATGCTTTGGAAATATGGTCTGTTTCAGTGGATGTTGTCTCTCTCTGGTCTGACCAGTGTGCCAGGAGACCATATGGGAGGCTTTCAAGATCTTCTGGGACCGCCTCCCGGAGCAAGAAGAGTACCAAAGCTGGATGAGCCAGTGCCAGGAAGGCACCGTCTCAGCACAGGACATTGGCAGCTACTTTAGCCAGTCAGAGGAGCATCAGGCTCTGGTTAAAAAGGTTAGTGGATAAGTCGTGACTTAATAAAAGTGGATATGTTAACAGCACAAAAAACATAATGCATTTCTCTGCAGGAGGCCGAAACTGACAATAAGAGTGTTTTATTTTTATTTTCAGAGAATGTCAATGACTGGCCTGAAAAGGTAAAACGAACCATAAGAAGTGTGAAGGAATACTTCTGATCCGACTGTAAAAATCTTTGTTTTGTAAACGTGTCTGTGTCTGACTCTGTAGTGAGCCCACCAGGCCCTGGCAGCATATGTGCAGGTAAGGTTGTCAGCACTCTTCAACCTTACCTGTTCATATTCCCGCTCATCAGTTTCCACAGTTCTTCACGTTCCTCTGTTGTGTCTCAGCCTTGGATGCTAAATATCCAAGTTCTAGTGTAATGTTTTTGTGTTCTCTCATTATTTTTGAAGTATAACAAAGGCCTTACATATTATATTTTCAACAAAGCCCCTTTGAAAGCCCAGAACTAAAAGTTTAACGTTGTTTTTGTAGCCACACCCATCCATTGTGTTGTTTCCCGACAAAAACTATCAAAAACACACTACTGAGCCACTTTTTCCTCTCTGGGTATCCATTCCAGCAAAACATTTGTTGGGAAATGAAATCAAAACAAAGCCATCTCATTCAACTCTGTATTAAGTAAGAAGTAACTTAATGTGTTGTAATCCTTTTTAAAGGAGACTGTCAGTTCAAAATTATTGTAGAAATCTAAATTGTCTGTAAGGCCTGTATACTTCATTTGTTTTTGAGGTGATGGAATAATGTGACCTCAGTTTTTCTTCTGTTTCACAGCACTCCAACACCTGGAACCTCACAGGCTGCTGGATCTAAGCAAGGTCAGTGACACTGCAGACGGACCCCGTTCCTTGTCCCTGTCCCTGCTGTCAGTATTATCTGCACACCGGAAACATTTCAAAAAATGTTCGTCTGCCCTGTTTCTGGTTGACAGCTCACAAATGACAGCTTATGGAATAAAGTGATTCTTTTTTTGCACTTGAATTTAACCCTTTAGAAGCTGAAGGAGCAGCGCAGGAGGAAGCAGCTACCATCATTCCAGAGGTAGAAGAGAGTGTGCATAGACACACACACACACACCATACGTGCAGTTTGCAAATGTATTATTTTTTCCATACCCACTTGTTTTGTCTTCACATGACACAGCTGGACAATGACATTGCCGTGCAGCCGCTCACACCGGCGGTGCTGGAGCAGGTGGTGGAGCTCAGCATCCTCCTGACAGGAGAGATGTACAGCGATGACCTCGGGGATCCAACCAGCCTCCAGTTCCAAACACTCAGCAGACAACTTGCTGAAAAGGTTTGTCTCTGGCTCAGCCTCCTTTTGTCTGTTGCTCTTTATGATTCCCCGTAGTGCTACTGTATCCTGGCTCGGGTGTATGTCTGCTATATGTTCTGGTTTATGGTCTATGATAGATGCCTTGTTAGTTTTAATAACACACACTCTAACAGCAGTAGTTAAAACCAAACTCTAAGGCAGGGGTTCAGAAAAACAGAGATTTTATGGTACACATTTGGTTTTGGTAACTATGTGCTGAAAACTCAGCTTTATGATGCGTCCTGAGAGAAGATAAATTCTTGCCCATAACACACAGATCGCACAGATACTCACCTTTGGATGCAACTCCGGTGGTTTTACAGGTACTGGGAACACTGCAAATTTCCTCCTCATCAGATGGATCAGATAAATTGGGTCAATGAGTCTGCAGAACAGCATAAGTATTGTTTTCTCCAAGAACATGGAAGCACGACCTCGTAGACCAATAAACTAGAGATTGTTATGAGTGGACTGTGGTACAGTCCCCTCCTGAGGATCATAATTCAGACCACAGATAAAAGTCTCAGCCTCAAACTTTACCTACTAGGAACAAAATCAGGCCTTTTGGAACAATAAATCAGATTTATTTTTATAAGCTCATTGATGATAACTGTCTAAATGAGAAACAAGCTTTATCTGAGGCCTGTTTAAGATGTGTGATCATGTTTGCATTTACAGATTGAGGAAGCTCTGGAGGGTCTTCCTGGATTTAAGAGTGTGACTGTACTGGACTTCAGGTCAGTCTCTTTCTCTCTCTGTTTGTTTGTTTGTTTGTTTGTTTTTTAACATCTGGACTTAAAGGATTTCCTGGCATGATGGCCAAATCAATCTGAATTTGTAGTTTTAACACCATTTGAGCTGTCTGCTCATGTTTAACAGCTTCTCCTTGATTTATTCAGACCGCAGAAGGAAACCCAAGGGTGAGTCATCTTTACAGGCTGCAGTAGTTTCACCTTGAATAGTTCTTCCTTCTCAGTCAGATATTTAAGCCTCAGATCCCCATCAACTATCCCTTAGCTGGAGAAGTGTGAGTGCGTGTGGCGTCGCCTTCATCCCACACTGTGTTTACCTGTGAGCGTTGGCACGTGTTGAGGTGTGTCACTAGCTGCCTGTGCTAATGGCCTTAGTGCAGTCACTCACCTGTTAAGTGGGCTCAGTATGGGCCAAACTGAGCGAGCAGGTGCTCTTTCAAAGAGACGATTATCTGAGCTTTACGACCTCACCAATCAGCCTCTGGACGGATTGAGATGGGAAGGGTTAGAGAGGAAGATGAAGTCTAAAAGCAGTAAAGAAAAGAAACATAATAAAAACACGTTGGAAATAGTAAAAAAAAAAAAGCTGTGTCAGTTTCTCATGCTGCTGTACCAGTATTCAGTGACTTTCCTTAAATGCAAATAGCCATACATTAACACAAGCCTTGCATTTCAATTTTTATTTAAAAGGGTAGTTTCACCTTTGAAGCACTTTGAAAACTCACCAATAATATAGTTTGTGGTTATTTAATCTGGATGAGAACTGAAATTTAAATGTGGGTCAGATTTTTACTATACGGAGCAAATAAAGTCACTTTGTCAGCTTTAAACATGCTTGCAGGTGAGGAGAAAAATTGGCTAACTGTTGTTTCCCTGTGTCCTGTCTTCACCTTCAAAAAAAAAAAAAACCTAAAAAACCTGCAAAGAAACTAAGTACAGCTTTGCTGTATTGAGTCTAACGCGGTAGTATATTGACAGTGCACCTGCTTATTCATGGGTCCATCCAGGGTCCATGCAGGGCAGCCGCATGATTGGCCCGTTTCTGACCTGTGTCTGATTTATCTTCAGTTAATATTCACATCAAACCTCAGCGAAAGTAAAAAAAAAAAAAAGTGATGTCAGTAATGTTAAGCATGGGATGATTGAATGGCGCCAGATGGCACAGTTCACTAAGAGAGGTGAAAATTGGAAAAACATTGAGAGAGCGGCTGTTCTGCAGAGAGAAACAGATGAGAGAGGTCAGAGGAGACTGACTGGACTGGTTGGCACCGACAAAAAGGCGAACGAAACTCAGATGACGCTTTACAACTGTGATGATTTGCTGCACATTGAACCTTGAGGTCGATGGGCTACATGTCAGGTTCCACTCATGTCAGCCAAGAAGAGAAATCTGAGGCTGCGGTGGGCACAGAGTCGCCAGAACTGAATACCAGGGCTGAATACTGAAACCTAGTTTCATAAATCTGGATTTCTGCAGAGGCGGCAGATGGTTGGATCAGAATTTGGTGTCACCAGCTTGAATCCTGCAGTAACTGGCCAAAGTCAGTAGGCTAGCTGGTTAGATTTTCTTGGCATGTATTGGGCTCCTCATTAGCAAATGATCATTATTTGAAAACGACAGCCTCAGCATCCTTCATGGCTGCGATTTCCCATCTCTTAATGGCTACCTCCAGCACGATAAGGCACCAACGAGTGTAGAGTACATAAACATGCTTGCTTAGTGTGAATACAGTGTTTACTCAGTTGCAATTCACCAAATTTCAAAACTCCACCATTCTAAAAAAAATTTAAACGCGCAATTCTTGCTCGTTTTTATTCTGTCGTTAATGATACTTGCAGCAGAACTCTCCGTGTCTGCACTTATTTGTGAAACTAAATCTGGATCTCCTTCTAAATGGGGCCGACTCTGGGCCGGCACGTGCACAGCTGTCTGCCATGAAACCCTACAAACTAGGTCAGAGTGGAGGGCTCCCAGCCTTCAAATAAACCCTGATAAATGTTTTTTTTTTCCATGGCCTGAAATGTCTTGTGAGATTTCCATGTTTGTTATAATGATATTGATCATTCTGCCTACGCTGATGTTTTTGACCTACATCGTCAAACCCCGGCTTTCCAAGTTGAGTAAATCACTGGGGTCATCAGTCATCTGTGAGCATGCTCTACAGCTCTTTTAGCAAATTTGACGTTAAATCACGCTAATGCCTGACCGACTTTCATCCTCTTCTCATCCAGGAGACATTTGTTTCCCCCCTTTTTATTGTAAAAATGCAGATAAATTGAGGATAAAACTGTTTATGCTTGATTGGAAATTTCGCTCACCGATTTCAGATTTTAATCAAAAAGGAAATCCTTTTCTGTGTGGAGCCTCTGCTGTGAAGGCGTTCTCCAGCAGATCACTCAACTCTCTAAATCTTGCAGTGAAGTGAAGAGTAATAATTTTATAATAATATAATATATAATAATTTTTAATATTTTGGGTGGAATATGGCTAAAATCGAAGGAAAAAAAAACAAAAACCAACCCTTACCATTGGGAGTAAAATCTCCATAAACTACATATAAATTATGTGACAGTTACGTTTTTTAGACTTACTTTTATTGCTATTGTCAGAGGGAATAGAATTATCAAACCTCAAACCTTGCAATAAAACATAAAATGTTATGATTTGCCAATGTGTCTTTTCACGGACGTCTTGTAAATAAAATGAGAATGAAAACCATCAAACCATTAAAAATAATGATGATAAAATATTATGACAATGAATCCAATGAGACAGAGAAAGAAAAGACCATCCAATCCCATAAGTGAACAAGTTCTTCTGAATAAGGTTGGACATTTTTCAACCTTATTCTTATATAATCTCTTCCAATGTGTGGCCAAACATTGCTCCATTAAATAACACGCCGCTAATATATATATATTTGCATTTTCAGGTTGGACGGCGTTGTAGTGGACTATGCTGTCACAGTGGCAGTAGATGGAGCAGGGGTTAGCACCGAACAGCTGGACTACCTGACGTTGCAGTCGAACCGGGTGGAGAACTCGTACCGTGAGGTGAAGGAGCGCCCCACCGTGGTGTACGCCATCACTGAGATCAGAAACTTTGCCACTGAAGCCCTGCATAAAGACGAGCTGGAGAGCAGTAAGGAGATAGCCTTTCCTGCATCCCACACTGTGCATGCCTCTTTGATATGATTTATAGCTCTTTAATTCATTGGCATGGCAATGAAGTCCCTGAGAATGCACTGGCAGAGTCAGTGCGTGCATTAAATGTCATCGAATGGAGACACAGCAGACCCAACACTGATATTACACTGTATGGTACAGCAATTGAGAAAACATTCCAACGTTTTATTAGTCTCATCTGTTTCTTATTTGTCTGCTTTTTCTGTAAAAGAAGACAGACACATATTTATAACAAGTTTGAGCTCAAAAGTGGGCCATTTTTAATGAACAAATCACAGAGTCATCAGTTTTAGGATCTGTGCTGCAGTTGAATCCTTATCATTAAACGGCCTGCGACGTATTCAGCCAAAAAATGACATTTGAATTGCCAATCCTCGGGTTTCTGGTCCTTATTTTGACTCACGCCCAGTTGATCATAGAGTTGACTCTAAAAAAGAAGACTATCATTTTCACATTTTCACATTGAAGGATCAACATTGATGCAGCACAATCAGAGAAATCATCACACACACTAACAACGCGACTTGGCAGTCTTTTGAAAGTTTTGGTATTTTGTGTACAATGAGCGTTTGTGCACTTTTGACAGCAGGACATAAGACGACCTCATCGCTTCTTGTTTCACATATGCAGCCGTGCTGCGGCTGTATTCGAATACAGAGTGGATAGACATCAATGCAGTCGCAGTCACAGAGTCACACAGTTGGGAGATCCAAACTTCTGCGTCTGTCAGAAGTAGGCTAGCTGCTGGTTTGGGCTGATGTCCAGAAATATGAAAGATGTGATAATGTCTATACCATCTCCTCCTCCAATGTGATTTCTCCCTGCTCATGTTTTTGAGAGAATATGGGTTATTAGTATACTGTGTTGGAGAGCTCCCATTGTGATGGATGCTATCTGATGCATCAGTCATACGCTGTGACATGTGAACTGAAAACTAAACACTCTCATATGGCTGACATGTGTAGCCGGGGGAACTAAAAAGCCTGGTTTGGCTTTGTTTTTGCTTGCTTGCAGTAATAGCTGTGGCTCACAGCTTCACTCCCGATTTTAGCACTGATTTGTAGATGTTTACCCCTGAAGGTAACACTGTCAGAATAAGAGCTGTCACTGCTGTAACAGATACACTTAAAAGGATTTTCTAAACTCTGGCAGCTATTATTATTAAGGCTGTTTGGCACATTTGTGTTTTGCATGTCAGTTTGTATTAATGTTTGTTCCTCCGTTGCTTTCACAGTGTCCAAGATCCCAGAGTCTGTCACTGCTGCAGATGGATCCACGGTGAGTTATCTCCACAACGATCACAACAGCGGTCTCTCCTCTGGTCTGTTGAAAGCAGCTCACACTCATGGTATGAGCGATGTCGTGGTAGCCTGTGACTGGCCGGTAATGTTATCCAGACCGCACCAGTACAGGTAGAGGATGAGCTCACTAGCCCGGATGAAGTGAAGCTTTGAGGATTAGTTTGGCTCTTGCCATAATAATCCAGTGCTATTCTGGGGCAAAGGCTACACTGCGCCGCACCACAGAGAGGGCACATATGAGTTCATTCAGACATGAAATACAATCTAAAGACTGTCTTTATTTTTGCCGTCTCGTAGTGAAGCGTGCCTTTCAGTGACAGTCAGGCCCGCACTACGGAGTCTGCTGCTTCGCTTTATGTCATGGCACACAGAGTGATTCATTTGACTTCTCATCAGTAATTAAATCACATGCCAGAGCAGAGAGCTACTGTGCCACTGAAACCTTTCCTGACCCAGGTTTGGATTCTGAACGTCTTTCATCGAGATAATATAAGAAGTGTGGAGTCTGCGGTCTGCCACTGAAATAAGACTTGTATACAAATCTACACAAAAACGTGCACATGGGATTTTTTCAACAAGCACAAAGGAAATCTCCTGCCACACTATATGCACAGCTCTACAAAAAACAGACAGTAATAGAATTAAACAAAAAAATTCAATGACAAATCAATAGTTTTACCTCCGGGTCGTTTAGTCCTGACTACTTTTAGAAAAAATCATTTCTGCCAGATTAGTTTTGCATTTTTAGGAGGTTAAGATTTCCGATTAATAGTATGAACGATCAATGATCTGATAGATTTCTGGCGTATCATAAATTCAGCTTGGCTTGGTTTTACAGTTTGAGCAGTTCCACAGGACCGTTGTCAAAAGATCCACGATAAACTGTAGTAATCTTGTTTTTATGTTGTTGGAGTAGTTTACATGTTGTTAATAAGACTGAAACAAAGCTGAAGAACACACAGACCATCTCATGCCATCCATGGTTCCACATTTTGTGATGACATTTTTCAATGTAATGCTGTTTTTTATTTTATT
Organism: Echeneis naucrates; assembly: GCF_900963305.1. Lineage (NCBI taxonomy): Eukaryota > Metazoa > Chordata > Actinopteri > Carangiformes > Echeneidae > Echeneis > Echeneis naucrates. Next base: position 5,891,276 of record NC_042531.1, on the reverse strand, counting down.
TTATTTTTTGCCAACTCTAGTTAGGTTTCCATGCAATTATTACAAAAAGCTGGAGACAATAAGTCTCCTCTCTGTTAACGTTCACAGTCGACCTCGTCTCATTTGGTGATGTATAAGTGTACGTCAGGCTGTGGTCGGTCCACTTTGACATCACAGGGAGACGGAGACAGTTCAAAGATGGAGCATTTTCAACTGACTGCGTGGCACGCTCGCACTGAAACAGCACCGCACACTTGAGATAATCCAATTCCTTTGTGATGCAGGTCAGTATAGCTGATGAGCCGCCAGAAGTCATGATCCTGGAAGAGGACAATGAAGATGGCATCCCCTCTGAGCTGTCCGAATCCAACGCAGCGGCGACCGCAGAGAGTGACATCATTGTCCTGGAGGAGAGTGTCGTTGCGTCTCCTGCTCCGATCCTCATCACCAGCGCACCCGCAGCTGGCAGTGAGTGTTAATCCTGCACACAAGCATTGAATCACAGGTGCAGTTTGTCACCCGCTGTCAAATCTGCCTTTTTCTTTTTAGTTTTTCCTTTTTGTATCACTTTTATGCTTAACAGAGATGAATGGTGAAGTGGATGCACGCAAAAACAATTAAAGTAACATTTCAGCTACTTGTGAGAAGATACATTTCTTTTTTTTTTTTTCCTCTCTTTGTTGGTTTATTGAAAAAAGGTTTTGTCTAAGTTGAAAGATAGATCTGTGGGCTTTGGAAAAAGGTAACTACTTTCTAAAAGAGTATCTAAGAGAGTATCAGGAACATTGAGTTGTCAGTTTTGTTATTCCAGGCATTGAGGAGGAGGGTCTGCTGCTGGAGGACACAGTGCAGACTCCTGCTGTGGAGAACCCCCCAGCAGAGGAACCTCCAGCAGAACATCCCTCCCCTGAGCTGCCGGAGGACATCACCCTGCCTGAACCACCGGTGGAGATTGAAGCCTCTGGCTTAGGCACGGCGGACCTGGAGGACCTCCTGGGGCCAACTGCAGCCACTGAAGAAGAAGACAAGTCTCTGGGGAACACTCTTTCCCAAGATGGACTGACTACAGATGCTGCTGCTGTGGATGCGGATGCTACGTCCACAGCTAACACAGAGGAAGCAGGAGACCATCCTGCTGAGGTTGTTGTGAGTGAGGGAGAGATTCCAGGAGAGCTGGAGATCTCCACAATTGCAACCGAGACCACAGATGAAGAAGGCCCGCCTGCCCTCGTGGTGCCTTCTGAGGCTGTGGATGTATCGAGTGAAGAATCAGCCCCAGACGCTGCAGAGGTAGGTGTTGGCGAACACTCGGTGGAGGGTGCAGCTGAAGAGTTAAACCCCACGAACACTCCCCCTGCTGATGTCGAGGCGAACCAAGAAGATGCAGACAGAAATGGGGCACCTGAAAATAGTGAAGAATCTGTGTTTGAGGATGATAGTGGCGTGTCATCAAAGAGCAACGGCCAAGAGGTGAGGGAAGGCCCAGAAAGACCTGAAGCTCCAGCTTTAGAGGAAGAGGTCGCAGAAGCTCCCAGGATCTCAGCAGGTGATCTCACTGAGGATGAGATCTTTCTGGTGAACAAGGATGAAGTAGTTCCACCACTGACAGAGTCTTTGAGCCCCGTCGCACCAACCGTCCTGTCCTCATTCACTCCTACTGCTGATGTGAATCCCTCCTCTGATGGGCAACCTGACATCATCATCCCGCTGCTGGTGGAGGTAGAACTCATTTTAAAACAGCAATTAGACTGAGACACTCAACCAATTCAGCACGACAAAGGAAACAAAAAAGAAAAATGAGACTTAAGAACTAAACATATATACATATACATCGAATGTTTTGAGCAACCAGGTCACACCTCTCAAATAAGGATATAAAGTATAATAATAACAATGTATTTGTTGTTTTTGTCTTTTCAAAGATGGATAAAAGAAATTTATTTTCACGAAAATCCATTAGATCTTAATTTAAACTTCAGGTTAGCTGGCTGACATTTGAGAGCCAGTGTTTCCAGGTGACACACTCCCAACTTCTGTGGCTTCCAAGTAAAAGCCGAGCTTACTGATGATAGCTGTGACGGCTGCTGATCAGAAGCTCGTTTTCTGTTTTTCCTATAGTCTACACAGGAAAGGGGGTTTATCTTTCTTTTATTGGTCCAGACGTGGTGAGATCAAAGGATCAGACTGTCTAAAAGCAGTGTCAAGCCGTCCTGTAACTTCAGATCACTGTATCATTATCACAGGCGGATGCACAAAGTTCTCAAGTGACAGATGATAATATTTAGCAGTCACTAAATATTTTGTCTTGCCTGCCACTCATCACACCAAAGAAATTACTACGACCAATGATGATGATGCCAAAAATGTACACTAAGCAGAAATACTGAAGACTGAAGTTGAGAAAAAAGATCAACACAAACACTTCCTTTGTTTGGTAACTCACCAGTATCTAAGGTAGTGTAAAGACATCACAGCATGAAGAGGAGGTTGTTTTTTGCTTTTGAGTTTCTTTTTGGCAACAACCATTTTAAACAAATAACTTTAACGTCATCTATGCTGATTTCTTTGGAAAAAACGATCCATCACTGAGAATGCTGAGTCCAGACAAACTAAAAAATGTTGTTCCTCACTTTGAATAATCATTTTAAAATGTGTTCCAGACCTCTAACGAAGGCTTGGATGATGCCACCGTTGGAGACCAGGACTTTGACGTGGTTCACTATGGTTATGGCTTGATTAACCACACAGAGGAGGGCAGCACTGGTTTCCCCTTCAGCGTGGCACACGGCACAGACCAGGCCAGTATCGCCATGCCCGTGAACCCCGGCCGAGCCCTGATGGTCTTCTTCAGCCTGAGGGTGACCAACATGATCTTCTCTGAGGACCTCTTTAACAAGAGCTCTCCGGAGTACAAAGCTTTGGAGCAACGCTTTCTGGAGCTGGTAAAAGCTTTCCCATTCACTCATGTGGAGTCTCACTGTTGAATTATTACTTTGTGAAATAAAAGTATATTTTTTGAAATCGCTCCTCAGCTTGTGCCCTACCTGCAGTCCAACCTGAGTCACTTTGAGAACCTGGAGATCCTGAATTTCAGGAACGGCAGCATTGTGGTCAACAGCCGGATGAAGTTTGGGAGACCTGTGGCTCGTGGCGTCACCACCACTGTCTATCTGATCCTGGAAGATTTTTGTAACACAGCCTACCAGACAATGAACCTGGCCATCGATAAGTATTCGCTCGACGTTGAATCAGGTAGGTGCAGACAGATGTAGGCTGTGATTAAAAAAAAAAAAAAAGCTGCAAAGAGAACAAAAATAAGCACATTATAAGTCACTCTGGAAAACAGGTTTGAGTGAGAGAGTGCCTGGGCAAAGTCACGGTCACATCAGCTTCAGTGAGATAATCAGTACTTCCCTGGTCTGCAGCCAAGTTGTCACATGTCATTGACTGCATGATTACTGTGAAGCCTTGTGTGCTTCTTTACACTGTTCACTACACTTCATTTCTTTAGCATATCTCAGTTATGGGCCCAGGATGACACTTTCCCTCAGTTCCACGTGAGGCATCTAAGTCCAAGCTGCTGTGTGAGAGAGCATCAGTCAGCTTGTATGTGTCCATTAAAGATTGACTGGTTAAACATGCTTTTGTTGACAGTCACAGCTTGCACACAATCCTGGATCTCTTTGCACAAAGATGCGTCTGTAATCACTGTACAGACGTGAAAGTGTCTTAATTCAGCTAAATCTTTGCAAGAAAGTAAATAAACATGCAGAATATTGAACAGTTTTTTTGAGTCTGCCTCACCTTTCAGGAGGGGTCGAGCCTATTGATGATTCTTTTGAAATAAAGCAGGCGTTAAGGCATTAAAATGAAGCAGACCTGCAGTCCTTCAGTTTTAAGTCGACTCTCTCATGTTTGTTTAACACCCAGGTGAGCAGGCTGACCCCTGTAAGTTCCAGGCATGCAACGAATATGCGGAGTGTAAGGTGAACAAGTGGTCGGGGGAGGCGGAGTGTGTCTGCAACGCTGGCTACTTCAGCGTGGACGGCCTGCCCTGTCAGAGCATCTGTGAGCTGCGGACTGACTTCTGCCTCAATGACGGCAAGTGTGACATCATCCCCGGCCAGGGGGCCATCTGCAGGTGGGTGGGGATTAGGTGAAGTGATCTGAGCAGAGTTTCTGTGTTGGTAGGTTTGGAACAGATTTTCAAATGTTACTGCAGTTCATGCAGGAGGCCCAAGTTGTAGCTTGAAATGGAGTCGCTTTTCCAAAATCATGTGGCGATGTGAGCTATCCAGTGAACTCCGAGGCTCTGTTCAAAACTCCTGTTTTAAATTTGCCTCGATGTGTTTATGTGGTAAATATATCTTATAGCCTAAGGAATCCGGATTATAAACAACTAAATGGAATAAAGATTTGGTTTTACACCTTAGCTGGCTATAAAAAAATAAAAAATAAGGCTCCTCAGAGATTTATATTTTGTGGACATGAACAGATTTAAAATGAAATCAGCATGTCAACATTTTAACTCAAACCTTTGGCAGTTCACAATGTTAATTTATTTACACTGCAAGATATTTAAGTACTGTGCAGTGTATAAATGAAATGAATACCACGTATAAAAGCAAAGGCATAATTGCTAGGATCTGGTTATGTTGTTCCATTTTTCAACCGCAGCAAATACATCATTACTGTTTTGTTTTATGAAATGGGCCACATGGTAATGCTATTACATAATATTACAGCCCTACTGTTTTACCAAAAATCAAAAAATAAATAAATAAGTACGGTTTTAGTATCTGTGCTTGTGTTTCCAGGTCCAAATGTACATTTGCAATCAGAGACAGAAACGTGTCCTTTGGCTGTCTGTAGTAATTATGAACAGACACATACGAGGCTGTGTGCCAAGATGAATGGTAACCTTCTTTTTACACCCACTACCACATCGTAAAACATGCAGGCAGCTCCACATGCTGTTGGATTCTTGTTTACTTCTTGCTGTGCAGCTGAAGTACAGCATTGTTGCATTTAGACAGGAAAAGCTCTTGACATCATATTATTAAACATGACATGAGTTATTGCCCACAGAATACTATAATCATAGACAAGTTATTAATTATGTCAAGACAAAATGCAAACCATTTTTCCATTCCTTACTTATTCAGCAGAAAATAAAAGACAGAAGAGGGAGAAATGTGTAACATTTTCTTCTTCTGCTGTTTCCTGTTAGTCTCTTTGTGTTCTTCAGTCTTTTGCTGTTGGCCGTTAAACTGAAAAGGGTCCAGGTTGAAAGTGTTTTATGGAAGAGTGACAAACTTCCAGGTGTCGCGTTGGGGAGAACTGGTGGTACCGAGGAGAGCACTGTGAGGAGTATGTGTCTGAGCCGCTGGTGGTCGGCATTGCCATTGCCTCTGTAGCTGGCTTCCTACTCGTGGCCTCCGGAGTGATCTTTTTCCTGGCCAGGACCTTAAGGGATCAGTATGACAAGGATGAGTCTGAGGACCCCATTAGGTGAGAAGTCATTGCTGAAAAATTAATTACAGAAATGATTAATCATACACGATACACGCATCTAATACTCACCGTATTATGTTTTACAAGTAAACAAACGGTTATTTTACTCTTTGTGGAGATAACTTTAATCACTCAGCTTAGTAAAATGAAAACCTTTTCAGCTGGCAAAAGCTGCCAGCTCTACTGCTCTGTATAAGTAAAATCATCCAACAGAAAGAGTTCACTTTAATGTATCGTAAAAAATTCTCTCTTCCACATGATCAGATTTATATTAACGGAGTCTGGCTATTTTCTTGAGTGGAGAGGATAATATCCCCCGGCAGCCGTCCAGTGCAACATCTCTTTACCATCAGCACTGTGGCCTCCCAACTCCCTCATGCCTGGCTGTTTTTTCTTCTCCCGTCTGCTTTTTTGTCTCCACGTTGTGTCTTTTTTTTTTTTTTCTCTTACACACACATCTGATATGGGCTTCGTGCATGTGTGGCCTGGTTACCACAGCAGCCTGCAGGGAAACGCTGTGTTAACTGATCAGATACGGCACTGAACTAATTCCAAAAAGCCTCCAACACATTCTCGAGTCGTGCCCATTGTGCTTTCTAGCTTGGTCTGTCGCTTCATTGTCCCGTCTCTGCTGTTTGCAGACGAGCAGAGAGTCTTCCATCTCTGGAGAGAGCCACCAAGTACAATCCCATGTATGAGAGTGAAGCCACCACGGGCTACAGCCACTACTACCGCCGCTATCCTGAGCCTCCAGTCTACAGCAGTGCCAGCGCGGAGGCCTCCACCGACTTCAGCAGCGAGGAGATTCGACACATCTATGAGAACAGTGAACTGACCAAGGAGGTGTGTGTGTGGTTGATTTAGGGGGGGCTATTTTAGCCACGTTAATGAAGTCCTAAACCACCTTTTAACACTGCTATCTTTATCATGCGCCTAAGAGATACCTTCGACCCTCACCAGGCTAGCTTTTTTCCATTCCTAGATCTAAACTTTACTGAAAAAACACCCATAAATCCTTGAAATTTGAATGTCGTTTTAGCTTCTTTTCTGTGCAATGTTTTGATTCATCCACAGCCTGTTCTGTGATGTAATGTTCCCTCCTGAATGTTGTCATGTGTGTCTACAGGAAATCCAAGACAGGATACGCATCATTGAGCTCTACGCAAAAGACCGACAGTTTGCAGACTTTGTCCGGCAGCATCAAGCGTGAGTTCTTTTCTTGTTTTTCTCCTTTTTACGCTGCAATGAGATAAACAGGCCAGGCAGGTTGTGTGGGAATAGGAGGCTGACAAGATTGTAGTGGATGAAAAAAAAAAACAAAACCTAAGAGGCTTGGTTTGTTGGTTGAGAGTTGGAGGAGATGAGGAGCTCAAGCCATGTCAAACCAGTAAGCAGACAGATTTATCACGCCCCCAATCCTCACCAGTGAGGTCTGATGCTGATACAGTGAGACAGAAAACATTAGGAGACGCAGATCCACTGTTACTGCCAAACCGTTGGCAGACAGAGGAATGTTTTTAAGTTGTATCTGGCTGTAAGTGCCTTTTCTCTGCCATGGAGATGCCAGAAAAGCCCGAGTTAAGCTGTGTATAATTCTTTCTGCAGTAAATAGAGGAACACATTCCCCCTGAAAGATGAAATCCAATATTTTTTGTGTGTTTGGATCTGCTGCAGTGTCCTGGATACCCGCAGAGAGAGCTCCTCTACGCTGACATGAAACGCTGCTGTGAACAACAAGGTATTTCCTTTTCCTTTGAAAACTGCGTGTCTCGATTATACTACAATCCCCCGATGAAGTTAGAGTTATGAAGATGTCAAGAATATATATTTTTTCAGTCAATACCCAGGGAACAGTTTTAGGAATGGGACAAATTATGGTCTTGTTTCATATGGGCAAGGAATAAAATAAAGGCTTGACGATACAGAAGAAACACACGTCATGCTAAACAAAGATAAGAACTGCTCCAGTGTCTGATCATCTCACTTAAGAAAGCAATTCATGTATTTCCTAAAGTCTTGATCGACAGCATCTGCTCACAGCATATTACCCCCTTAAATCAAAGTTGACAGGGCCCTTCCAGGAGCTTTATGATGTCTTTGGACGGTGGGAGGAAAACCCAAGCAGGCAGAAGGAGGACATACAAGCTCCCCACAGAAAGACCCCAGGGAACCGAACCCACAACCTTCTTATTGTGGGGCAACAGCGCTAACCACTACACCGCCGTGTTAATATGCCTTATAATAATATCATATATAATATGATCATATGAGAAAAGACATACATGGTCGTTGAAGGTTGTTCAGCGTGATAGTTGATATGTTGACACATCCTCTGCTTTACAGAAAAATACCTCTATGTTCAAAAAGCGAAGCTCCCTGTCAAGACTTTCTTCTTCTTGGCCATTGTTCATGGAGGCTGGACTGCACTGTTGAAAAGGACTATCACTCTGTACACCGTTATTTCCTCAGCGAAGGTCCTCTGCCTGAGCTGGCAGGGTGGTTGACTGTCCTTCCTCCTTCCTCGGTGCCTTCTCTTCACTGGGTGAGCTGGCTGTGACATCGAGGGACATGTTTTGCTGTTCATCTACTGGACTCCCTTTGGAAATATAACTGCACCACATTCAGTTACTTGAAATGTTGACGGACACAAACAATACTGTGTAGTGGCATGATGGTTTTATTTCATCATATCCTATTTGTCCAATCTTAAACGAGGAAGAACATAAAAATTTTGTGAATATGTACAAATGGATGTTTTACTAGTTAGGAACATATTTAAAGTATTTCACTTAACTCTTGTGTCTCAGAGGCTAAAATGGACTTTTTAGGTCTTCACAGAAAAGTACAGAGAGAGTTGCTGCTTTTTGGTGCTATCTTAACTTAAAATACTCTTTGAAATGTAGTAATCTGCAATAGCTCAGTTTTACAATTTAAAAGGAAACCAAAGGATCAGCCATGTATGTTAGTGTACTGCTTTGCACGAATAGAATAATTCAACAATTTGAGAAATATAAATATTGTAGTTGGTCCATAAATATGAAGCTTGAGACTGCAGCCATTAGCGTAGCATAGCACAAGTTATAGCATCCGAAGATGTAAAGGCAGCACCTCACAGTCTGAATAATTAAGCAGATATTCCAAGTAGTTTTCTGCTGGCGAGTGATTTGTTTTATTTTATTTTTTTCGCCTCCATCACTCAGAAGCTGTTTTGTATGTTTGTAAATGTACGGCTTGGCAGACATGAGAAAATCAAAAACAGTGGTGAGGCGAAAAAGGCAGTGAGCATGAACCCTCTACAGCTCTGGGATCCAGAAATAAGTGAAAACACATTTCACTGGAAAAATGCTGTGAGGCAAGCGGCCCAGGGATTTGATCAAATACTCTGCTTTCAGATGTCATATGTAGTGCAACAGAAAGAATAGGAAAACCAGGAAAAACAAGCTGTGCTCTCTGAAAAGACAACCTCAAGCTGTGTCTCCTTATTGGAAAAAATAAGAAATTCAGGGTTGCCAGCAATTTGCCCCCCCACCCCCCCAAAAAAAGAAAAAAGCTCTGACCTCAGACTGTTTGGTTGGCCATGATCCCCCTCCTCATTCTCAAGCTGTCTGACAGGCTAACTTTGGGTTTTCTTTGGTATTTTTTATACATTCCTCCCTGGACTTATTGTGCTTGACCCTTCTTATCCCTTGAATGGATCCTAACAGCTGCTGCTGATTACAATCTGTAGGTTTTTATTCGTTGTTGGCCGGTGTAACCTTCGGCTCCTTTGGGGGTCAGAAACTGACACGTAGAGCATGTGCTAGCTTCTTGTTTACATTACATGCTTCTCATCCTCAGCTCCTCTTCAGATGTTGTCTACAAAAGCGATAAATGGCCGTGAAGCAGACTCTTGTGAGTGTCATGCCTTTCATAACCTGCATATCCAATTTTATTTTTACACGCATGCTTTTAATGTGTCTACAGACAGTTTTTGTCAGCAGCCTCCATCTGCCACCTGGATAAACAGCCAATCATCCCATACACATAAATATCACTGAATATACTGTATTACTGACAGCATTGTAGACTGTGTGTCGCAAATGTTTCAATATATGAACATGTTCTTTTTATACTGATAACTCTCACCACTTTAACTGTATAATCATACTGTGCAGCTGTGTAAATGACTAATTACAAAAAAGTGTAACATGAAGAAAAATAAAATGTTTTATATAAAATGCAGGCTCTGGTGGTTAAATTTATGAAATTTACTTAAGGTTAAGGTACTTTTTGAATATTTGCATATAGAATTTATGTCCCTATCTTGTAGTTATTTTTTCAAACACATCTCTAGGATGTATGTTACTGCTTATATTGATGTATTGTAGCTGCAATGATAATTCTAGTAATAATCATATTAACCATTTTGAATGTGCCACTCCTCAAATGAGTAACTTCTAATTTTCATACTTGAACATTCTGACGGTAAGATGTCACATAAATTCAGACATAAAGACTGCAGGACTTTTTTTTGTAGTTGCATGATTGTTTTATTTTTTTTTACTTATTTTTACTTATGTAAATAATGGATGTAAAGATTTTTATTCCTGATTGCTTGCACAAACAGTGAGACTCTTCAAGTCATTGACGCATTGGCTTCCTCCACTATGCTGTTGGGCCGAGTGTTCAGTTGGACCCGGATAATCTGACGAGCAGATTAGGTTCAGAGGTTGTGGATTATCACGTGGCCACGACAGTGTCTAAGAGAGCGTACAGCAATAATTATTCTGTGTCATGTATATAAACATGCCAGAACCTTCATGTGCATTTTGAAGCCAAAGCACAACATTGTGTTAACATATCGCTGGCCCGGTGGAATAATATTGAACAATGTGTCACTGTACGGCATGCAAAAGAGAAATTACATCCTGCTGCACCCTTTTTTGTTATGTTTTTAGTAAAAGCTTTGGTCTGGAGGTTTGGATTGTATTTGTTGTGGTTACATGAAGTAAGTGTGTGCGTCGGTAGCCAACGATGGCGTCATTTAAAGTTTTTCAGAATTTTAGAAAATCAAAACCACTTTGGTAATCGAGCAGGAGGGTGTGTCTGCTTCAGCGTTCGTTGTATTAAATGCTAATTGGCTCCGCAAAGACCCAAATTAAATTATATCTAGCAGCATATAACGTCAGTGTCACTTCAGCGCAGAAAAATGGAAAACACCAAATGAGAGCAGAAATCATTGCTGCATGGTGAAACGCTGACATGTGATGTTTTCATACTGGAGCATGATTTGATCATAGACCCGCTGAAAAGACGACAGGCTCCAATAGAGCTGGCTGTTCCTGACCAGGTGGGTCGATGTTCGTCCGTGTGAGAAAAGCTTCTGCTTCCAGCCTCTGACCTCCGCTCCAATTGCTGCCAACTTACTGGGTGTGTAATGTATGACAGCCCAATTTCTCTGCAACCACTCTGGAAAAACAGAAAAGCTAATCCAACCCTTATTTAGAGTCAACATTTGCATTACTACATGGAGCTTGGGTTCAGACAGAACTGCTTCCTGTTATTAGGTTTGATAATATTCCAAGTGTATGAGGATATCCGCTATCTCCTTCAACACAGGAAAAAAAAAAAGTGATATTCATGCCTTTCATTTAGTAAAAATTGCTTTCAAATGTTAAGGAAGATTTCATGGTTGTTTATTGATAAGTAACTTGGACTTCACACACAGCTGCTCGGGTCCTTCAGTGCAGCCTGTGAGCTGCACTGAAGTGAGCTGTGAGCAGCTGAATTTTATGGATGAACGTTCACTTGCAGCCCATTTTGCTTGATTTGTTGCTTTATTTTTTGTGTGCGTGCATGAAAAACAAGCACCTGATTGGCTGCTGGTTTTGAAAGAATAATCTGAATAACAACAGCGTTAGAAAAATAAACTAGGAAAACAAACAGCAGCAATAGCAGAAACATAAACCTGAGACAATTACGGAAGCTGGGTGAAAAAAAAGGTATTTGCGTTGAGGAGCTGCCAACATCCGGGTACCGCAAGGCGCCATTACTGCTTCACGTGTCGGCCCCAAAACCAAGATGGCGGCGGACAACGGCGAATTGCAGCCGGCCTCCAAACGAACCGGGACTTCACATCAGGAAGAAGGCTGAGGTGAGGACAGCAGCTTCTCCTTCATCAACACACTACGGTGAAAGAAAAGTTTAACTCCTTCACTGCTTCATTTGAACAGTGTGACATCTGCTGGCCAGGCTGGGAAACAGGGGGATAAAAAAAAAAAAAAAAAAAAAAAAACCGAAAACATTAGTGACATCCGGGAAGGTTGGCTGATTGTCTCTGCTTTGGGACCAAGAAGTTTTCTTCTTTTATGAGTTATGATAATAAGCAGCTAAGAAAGGAAAAGAAAAACAGACAACCAAACACAAACTGTAAGCGGTTCCAGTCACATCCTGACGATTGCCACTAAACAAATTCACCTTAAATTTAAAATTGTATGCAATCATTAAAATCGAGATCTGATAAAATGTAAAAACAAAACAAAACAAAAAAAAAGTTTGAAAACATTGTTTAGTAAGCTTAAAGACACCCTCTTTGCTCTGCATTTGGAAGTCATTTTATTTGGCGTGATTACATGTTTTCACAGGGACAGTAGAATCCAACTCAGGACAAAATGGTCCCACACAACCAGCAGGCTGATGATCTTCACAGAATATTCACGAATGTGTAATTTTAAATGTTTTGAAAAGCTGCAAAATCTACATTAGAAATCCTCTAAGTCATGGCTGTAAGGTGTCACCTCCCCTGCAGATTTGTTGGGATTAGCTACCATAACATTTGATATTTATATGTATATATTATGACCTTTTCCTTTAAATTTGATAGTAGGTCAGATGACCCCTGCCCCTTGCTGTGGAAATAGTTGGTGTTTGGGCGGAGGTCCAGCAGTGCACCAAGCCGGTCGCAGTTGAGGCGGTTGTTCTACAGTGCAGGCTGCGGTCATGTAGCAGGTGTTACCTTACAGGTTCCAGAGCCGTCATAGTTTTGTGCAGGCCCTTTCTAATAAGCGTTTGAGCTGAATGAGTGAAAAGGGATTTACAGTGCATGCTGTGTTCTGCAGGCAAACCAGCTCAGCTTACTTCAGTGAACTTCTGTAATATGACTTAAGTTTTTTTGTCATCCGTTTTCCTGTTTTTTTTTTTTTTTTTTTGTATCTCAGTTGCTTCTTAAAGATGCATGTTGGCATTTCAGAACAAGAGCAGGATGGTGAAAGATTGTCTGATTCAGTATTTGTAAATGATGATGAACGCTGATGTTTTGTTAATTTTGGCAGTTTGTTGTTCTGTTGTCTTGTGCTTGGCTCTTTTTTTTTTTTTTAAACTGAGCCAGTATATCTTCTGGAGGCATTAATCACTCATACTGATTACTTAATATATCCGCATGGTGTTGGCATCCATTGCTGGACCTGTTACCATTTTTTTTTTTTTTAACCTGTTAGGGAACTCACTGGTCGTCCAGAGCTTATAATATGAGTTGTGCTTGAAAAGGACTCTTTTGTTGTCAAATCTCTGCACAGAGATAAGACATGATGAGTCTGTGGTTTGTTGGATGTGTCTGCTACAATCTAACCACAAGAGGGCCATGCATGTGTTTGTGTGTTTTTAAAAGATGGCTCTATCAATTGCAATTTGCAAAAAAAGCTCATTTTGTGTTTTTATTTGAAATGGGCCATAAAATTTATATAACGGTTAAGAAAACTGTATACATTATTTGAAAACAAAGAAGACTCTTCAAAACTGATTCTTAACTTTTGTTGTTTTCATTTTATAAGTCAAGGTGTGCGTTTAGCAGATATGTCTTGTGTCGAAAAATCAGTTTGGAGAAGCTCCAGTAGGGAGATTTGGGAACTTTGTGATGGATACTACGTCTGGCAGAGGTGCATGACTTTCAAACATTGATGAAATACCTGATAGCGTGGGATTCCCAGTTTTTGGACAGACACTGTAAGTAAACTCTGCTTCTTCCTGAAGATAATAAATCACATGATTATGTAAGTGAACAGCTCTTTCCCCGTCTCTGACATCTGTCTCAACATGTAATTATGCTGATAAGGCTGCAGAGTTGTTATTTGATATCTCAATAAGTCTGCAGCTCATCCCCTCGTGTCTCTGCAGACTCTTGTTAAGTGTCTTATAAAAGTGCAGATTTATGAGCAGATAAATGACAGAGCGAGAGAAGTGTAATCCTAGCCCCTCACCAGCTGCCTGAGATGCTCTGTAGGAACTCTGTTATCTGCTGTACCTGGGCAGCAAAATTAAAAAAAAAAAAAAAAAGAGTTTTACTGCTCTTGTTTGCTACCGGCAAGCTGCTGCGTCTGAATGTGACCCTATTTACAGCAAGGACTTAAACTGCTCGTAGCAGCTGCCTGGGGAAGGTTTTTGTTATGAGAGATCAAATTAAATTGTTATGTCTTGATGTAAATCAGAAATAATCAAAAACAAAATGTTTTACTGAAACAATTTAAGCGGCGGCTTTTCTTTCAGTGAAGTCATCTTTAATATTCAAGAACATGGATTTGATCATTTTACACACTCTTTAATCTCTTTTTGTTATTTCTCCCGAGACGTTCTCGTTCCTCCTGTTGTCATTTCCTTTTTTTTAGACATGAATGTATATTTTGTTTCTTAGCCTGATGAGGCCTCATTGGTGTCTCCAGAATATTTTCTTTGTGTGTGTGTCAGAATGAGAAGGGTGGGGGAGAGGGGAGAGGGGAAACGTATCGGGGGAGAAAGAATCAGAATGAGGCACGTGGCAGGATTGTCGTTCCCTTTTCAGCCCACGTGCCTCTCCGTCAGGGTAATGCATGTAATGGGTGACCAAAAGTTCACTGGCTGATACAAATGTCCAAGTCATCTTAGCTGTTCCACATTCCTGCTGGCCCAACAGCCACTCTGTTACTGAACGCTCACAGCAGGGCCAGAATTCATAAAACTGCTATAAGTGAATTAGCATTAATTAACTCGCTTTTTTGAATTTCTTTTTTGCTTTTCCAGCCTGCAACTGTTTTGGTTCAGTCTTATTGCTCTCATTAGCACGGCTTCCAGATGTAGCAGGAAGCCGTTCATAGTGCTTTGGAAGGCAAGCTCATATTTCTAGTTAAGTGATTATCTTTTGAACATGTAAATATTAAACTTCACATCCTGTTTTGAAGGTCACCTCCTGTTAATATTGTGAGGAACACTTAAGATGAACTTTTATTAAACCTCTGCTTTCATGTTTATAGGCTAGATTACAAACAGATGTATAGGAGTAGTATTGTTGGTTGGTCTGTCAGACTGTTGTCTGGCTGCTAGTCAGTCAGAATTTGATCGGCTATATGGACTCATATAGGCTATACGGGCTTTAGTCAGTTCTCAGCAAAGTGGAGTAGTTGAACTATCTATTGTGCGCCATTTAATTCACACCCGTCGTAACCAAAGCAGACATGTTAACATCTACACCATTACAGACTTCTGAATATACATTTAGCATAATGGGGTGTTGATTTCTGCTCGCCATTGCATCAGTCCATTTTTCAGCCTACTTCTACCTCTTATCCTCAAATCCCACTTCAACCATAAGTTCAGAGCTTTGGCAATTAAGATGATGTACTGCAATTTGTGATAGTTAAACCCCTTTCTCTTGCTTGGCGGTCGCTGCCAAGGGCTTGTCTCTGTCACTCTGAGGCCTGGTGGTTTGTGAGGTAACCTCTCTGAGGGTGATTTATATCCCACAGATGTTCCAGGATGAGCAGTTTTCCTGTTGGGAAGCAATGTGCATGTCTGTATGATGAGTGTAATGCTATTTGCTCTGATACGCAGCCATCCAAAGTAGCCTCCAGGGCGAACACATACAGTCCTATGGCTGTGAAATTAAAAGAGCCTCTCAATACCTTTTTACCTCACAGGTCAGTCCAACAAACACAGTTACCTTTAGATTGATACTGCGGGACACCCCAAGTGCTCAAATAAAGAGATTTATTTTATTTATATGTATGATATATCTTTCATACTGTCAGCAGTTGGTTATTCATGCTATACTGTCACCTCCCCAAGCAGCAGAAGTCAATAAATTACATTACTCCTTTTTTTTTTTTGGTCGCATTTTGTTTAACCATATTAAACATTACTTTTTGTCGTTCTTGGATTATTCCCTGACATTTAGCTATTTTACCATTAGATTTAGATATATAAGTAATTAATCCATTACTTTTTGTAATCTGTCTCAGCCATTTGACTGTTACCTTTGGGTAACTATCACACATCTCTTCTTTTATTTTCCTGTTTTACTTAATTCCATTTAGCTAACAATTTCAGCTATGTAACCATCGTAGCTAAATATTTCAAACATTAAAATAATTTCACATATTTTTAAAATGTTCTGGCACATTTTTAAACACCTGGTACACTTCATTAGATTGATTATTATACATTTCAAGACTGGAAGATGTATCTGAGGATAAAAACTGGGCTTCTATATATAGCAGCACTGTTTGCAATTTGTTATCTTTATTTAATTAGGAATAGATTCAGGCCAAGTTCTCTGGCATTTACCCGAAGCAGCAAGTATCAGTTCTTTGGTACTGGTTATCCCTTTGTTTTGGTGATTGTTGTTGTGATGTGCAAACACTCGGCCTCCAGTAATACACTGGGACAGTCTGTCAAAAAATTTCCCTTTGATGGGATGAGGCATTGGTCCCTACTGACATAAAAACTGCAAAAAGGAATATTGGTTTTGTATGCCTTCCATTTCATGTTCTTCTGCTATTGTATGGCTGTGATGGAGCATTTACCCCGTGACTTGATGTGTGCAATGCAAGAAAACATGACCTCCACTGTCTGAGGGGGTGGGAAGGAACAAATAGTTCCTCACAGGAAGTAGATGATGCAGGGAAGCACCCCGTAGCCAAGGTAACACATTCTCGATTGGAGAAGAAGGTGCTCACAAATGGATGTGATTGACAGTAGATTTTAGAGAGTACTGTACAGTGTTAATAGTTGGAAGTGGGAAATGGGAATATGGGATTACAATATTGCTTTTGCGACAACAGTAATGGTCATCTGGAGTTCTTTGCTGTTTTGGCCGCGTCACTGCTTCCATCCTGAATATTAATGAGGCAAGACTGTTGTGTCACAGACGACAAAACAGGATCCTGAACAAAGATCGACTTTGTAAAGATCCATTGATATTATCTTTGGCTTTCTGTGCTGAATAACAAAACTCTTGACAAGACTCTTTGAGTCTGAATTCTGTGCTTGCTTTTATGTCACCATCTCTAGAACTTAACTTTTCACTGATTTTCACCATATTGACCCAAATGTCGGACTGCTGGCCTTGATAGATCTTGCAAAAACATAGAGTTGAAGTCACACGTCCTGTCCAGGACCTTCTGACAAAACAAAACATATTCTTACTCCTCTTTTTTTTTTTCTTACTTCTTTTTTTTTTAACATTTCTGTTGAACATTTTGAACATGTGCATGGCAGACAGAAAATCAAAGACCCCACACTGTGAATCTCTAACTGCAGGCACTCCAGGAGACCCAATATGATGCCAGTCCTACAGCTTCCATGAAAACAAACACACTAATTTTATTTCACAATCGTACATAAAAGTGACAAAACCTCAAAACTCTGCTGACCTCTGACTAGGTGGACTAGGTGTCCAGTGTTCAGTCCTCTGTTGTTACAGATATGTTGAAGGTTGATTAATTAAAAACATTTTTGTTTAGCTGTGATGTTTAAACAGCAGGATTACAGCTTGGGAAATGATGTCGTTTGAATGCTACTTAATGAGAGATCATAAACAAGCCATTTCTGTTATGAAGACTACTGTTCTTGTCTAGATATGTTGATACTGTTGAGAAAAGCTCTGTGCCAAGGCTGCGGTGGTTTTAGGTTACGAGTGTAGTTACAAATGTCCTTTTTCTTACATCTGGAAAAGAACCTGGAAGTTCTGGTTTCACTTCAGATCTCCTCCATGAAACTTCCACTTTTTGTCCACAAGCAAATGTCAGAATCCTTTGTGATGGGGGTCCAGTTTTTTATTCTTCTTCTTTTTTTTTTTTTTTTTTTTAAACCCCAGGGGTTGACCCTGCTGGCACGAGCATCAAGGCATTATTTGGAAAAGAGACACTGGGTGGAGAAAAAGAACAGTCTGAGACAACGTGCAGACCAAAAACCTCTGCAGACTTCTCGTCATGTGGACAGAGCAGCTGGAGCGTCTAATTTAAGTCTGTAAATACAAGACAGCAACAACATAACTGCACTCATCATTTCATTTCATTTACATTTGTACAAATGCTCTACGCATGCAATTTAATGATTTTCCTTTGATTAGAAGTTGTTATTCTTGCTCTCCGTACATGTTGAACTTGTGGTGGGAAGTGGCACATCTGTTGCCTGTTATTGTTGTTCCCAGCATTTCGCAGAGGTGTGCTCCAGGCCCAGGCCCTGTTATAGCTGGTTGTACAAACATGATTCAGCTTTTTAGCCAAATAATGTGTTCTTCAAGACTCCACCAAGCAGTTTTTGAGATGCACCTGGTTTCTTAACAGTTCGCTAGTTAAGGAAAAGTCCTGTATTCTAAAACGTGCCAGATTTACACGTTTTCCAGCTCACAAAATAGCTCGAGGTTTCTGGAAATTTCCGTGGTATCGAAATTAAGTTTGTGGGAAAGCAGAAACCTGGACAACATAATCCATCACAGAAAAAATGTGGTACAATTTTTAAAAAATGTTTTTATACTGTAGCTGGCAGCAGAGATTTATTTAAATACTCCCTCTTTGTGGTTTGTAGCAAAGATAAGCAGTAACCAACATCAGTGTCAGGAGAAGGATGATGTAAGTTAGATTATTGTTTGCTTTGACTTGGCTGCTGTCTGCGACCCTGGAGATTCCTCGAATGCACCTTTTATAGAATAAATTTTTTTTTTTTAATTTGAAAATCCCTCCCAGCTTACATCTTGAATTTCTATGGGCGTATGTATCTTTGGCAAATGTAACACTGAGGTCTGTTGAATATTCACTGTGATCTATCTCAATTACACTTCTCATGGTGTGCTGAAATGAATGGATAGCTGTAGTTGCCTGGAGGCAGCTAATCAATCTGAAAACTTGGAAGTTCGCATGTAGAATAAAATAGAAACTGCTCCAGAACAAGTAAAAAAAGCATTATATGATCACTTAAAACAACAGGAGAAAAGGAAGTTTCTGTGCACCTCATCCTGCAGGGTGTAACTTGCATAGCACCAACCAGTTGAATAAACTACATGATTACACCACAGATTTTCTACCAAATGCAAATTTAGACTGTGCATGACATCAACAATGTAAATAGGAAAATAACTTCAAACTTTGCAAGGTTTTCTTCTTTGACACTTACTCGTGTCTTATTGTTTAGCCTCCACAATTTAATTTTGCGCATGTGCAATTTATCCTAAATATTTTTCAGAGATGTGCAAAACTTGCATAACGCAGATTTTTTTCACATCATATTCTGCTTGTTTTGTAGATGTCGTAGCAACAGTCGCACTGTGAGGATTCAATGACAAAATTCAACACTGTCTGGATTAATCTTTGTTTAATCTTTGTGTCTCCACACTACACAGGTGCCAGCCATAGCTGGAGACTCTTGTGGACACAATATTCCAGGAATATTTTACATGAGCTTCTTCAAATTTGGCTCAAATTTCTGCTTGGACCTGAAGACGAACTGCTTCAATTCAGCGTTCAGGATTAAGTTCCTTGCTACCTCACAGAACTACATTTTTGCCCATGACTAAATAATCTATTTACCTACCAATACAATACACTTAGTCAAGGCATATACATAAGTTATTCTAGTTATTTTATCAATTGATTCTTTGCACTTTGGATTTTCTTAACAGGACTAAAAAGGACAGGAAAGTGAGTAACCTCTGTGTGCAGACTGAGGAGCAGGCAGAGCACTTAAGCCACATCATGGTCCTCTCCCTATTGGGACAGTTTGTTATCCTGGGCCTCAAAACTGCAATAAAATCTGTGGGGCCATCTGTACAACAGTGTCAAAGATCATATGAAAATGACAAGCGCAGGTTCCTGCAGCAATGAGGGATGATGGACTGCCTTCACCTGTTGCTTCAATTTTTCCCCCTGCATTGTAATATATCTTACTTTGTAATGGTCCCTAAAAACAATTTTAAGCTGTGTGAATCTGACACCCATCAAAGCTGAATCTATTTATAGGAATGGCAACACATGTCTCTTTAATTACTTTTTGACTTCATCAAGCAGTGAAGCATTTGTACAATATCAGTATAAATCCATAAAGCCTTTATGTAACAAGATGGAAGACACAAATACCAAAACAAAAAATGTTTATTGCCAAATATTTGTCTATGCAGAAAGGTACCCAATGTTAAAGAATAGGTAGACTATTACTTTTCTTTGTTCCTTGCTTTAGAAATGCTAGTAGACCGTCATGTTGCCTCTGAAAAGAGCTGGGCTACCTATTTGTGTAATTTCCTTTTTTTTTTTTTTTCCATCAGATGTTGGCTGGAGCTTCATATTAGTGTTCAGATGTGATAGTGCTATCAGTCTTCTCATCTTACTCAGTTAGATGAAGGGGGAAATAAGAACTGCGAAAGAAAGAAAAAAAATATTCCTTTTCATTTTCCAGGCACTCTGTCCTTTTAATGTGAACCAGTGTCTTTCCACTTGAAAACGAAAGGACAACTGTTATTCATCAAGGAAGGAAGGACATTTAGACTTCCAGTTGATCAATAGCAATCATCCTTCAAACATAATGAGAGATGATTTGATGTGTCTTGGTTTGCAGTTCATAGGGAGCGTGAAGAAAGGATCCCAAAGCGACCAGAGAACTGAGTTTGGAAGACTGTTCGCCTCTATACGTTTCCTGCAGGCTACAGAGCGCTGCTGTCTGTTTGTTTTGCTTGGCCGGACTTTTGAGGTATCGCTCATATCTGCTGTCGATAGTGAAAATGCTTTTAGAGACCCGGTGCTGTGAGGAGGAAACCGTGCCTTACTGAACAATCTGAGGCAGAAATTACAGTCTGAGCTCAAAAGGAAAGGATGTTTTAAATCATATGTGATTACAATACTCCCTTTAAAGAATCTCATAATCCACTTAGTGCTTCCTTTTCAGACTTGATAACTCGCCTCCATCTGCTTTTCAGCACATTCTTCCCTGGCTGGATGACATGCGCTTTAAAGAGTTTGGACCTCAGAAGGGAGCCCTCATATTTACCAAAAACTTTGTCTGAACTGATCTCGACATTCAGCATTTTTACAAGAGGAAGTCATTTTACACCGATGAGAAAAAATGTGTGTGTCCCAGCAGGTGGTGCGACGATAATGTTTTTAATTTGGCGGTTGCCATCTTGGTTTTTTTGGAGCCATGAAAACCTGTTCTCGGAGCTGCTGAGAAGTGAAGGGTGGCTCCACCTTGCTCTATTCATCTGATTGCCAGGAAAGGTTGCCATGTGTGGCGCCGTCTGTCAATCACGGGGGCAAAAACAACCCAACGCATACTGTACCCTGCATAAGTGGGTTCAAGATAAAAACAAACAAACAAAAAAAAATTAACTCCATGTTGTGTTGAAGAAGACTTGAAACTAGAGACTGAGACTAAGAACTTGTTAGAGTCAGGCCGTCTTCACAACCAGGGGTGTGGCCATGTGATGGTGGCACATTGGTTTCACTTTTCAGACTACTCGTTTTTATATAGATGCTGTTGTTGCGTCACAGCCTCTCCACTCTCATCTCAAATGTGGAAACCATTTGAGAAACAGTTTCATTTGCTCTGATGAGTTCAGATTGTCTCATTGTGAACACATCAGGTCTTATGGTTATTTTTAGTTTCCTAAAAGTGGGATACTCCTCTTGAGTTTCTGTCAGGCAGATTTTGTTCCCTTTTTTTTTTTTTTTGTTTCCACACATCAAGGCTAGCTGTTTCCATTCTTTATGCCAAAGTAAGTGGCTGCTAGCGGCTGCCGATGGTCACTTCATGCAACTGGTATCAATTTTTCTCATCTAACCCTGCAAAGAAAGACAATAATCATGTTTACAGAAGTACAAAATTATTTCTTTAAATCTTTGCAAATCAAGTAAAATCACAAAAACTCAACACATTTTGCCGTTCATTATGCATTTGACAAAATATGGCATTTTGCTATGAACTAAGCTCTAGCTTTGTGTTGTAAACATCTTTTTTTTTTACCCCCCCACATTGAATTTTGTGTTGGGTTTTTAATAGATCAGATCTCTTTGTTCTCATCAGGAAGGGACAGACCCCCTGGCCAAATGCTGATCTTAGCAAAGCTGATATTTTTTGGTTTCCAGCCAATCGTAAGAGTTGTTTCTGACTTACATATGGAAACCAGATGGTCTATTGCCCAAACAAATCTTCCAGGTCTTTAACCAGTCTGTGTGTGTGTGTGTGTGTGTCATGCTGAAAGAGAGTGTGTGTGCGTGTGTAATCAAGCGATTGTGGCTTACGCACCCGTCTGTTGACTGAAGATAAACAATTCAGTCTTGCATTTTGTTTCATGCATAGTATAACACAACACATGTACATGTGTGTATGTAATGTGTACTTCTTTGTGTCCTTGGAAGAAATGTTTGTGGATTTTTCTCAGTTGTTTGTTGACTAACTGTTTGTGTTCATCATGCATGACTGAAAGCTGCCCCCCCCCCCCACACACACACACAACATTTACTGGGAATATAATGCTCCGTCGAAGCAAAAAATGTGCGTTTATGTGTGTACGTGCATGTGTCTGGGTATGGTGCGTGCATAGTCGGCCAGGTGGATTAAGGAATGTTATGGAAAATGAAAAAGGCCTGTGAGGGAAAAGGGCCAGTCAGGGTGGCTGTGGCATTTGGAAGTGGGGTCAGTTTTTCCAATCTGTCCACCGTTTGCCTCCTGATCACCTGGTCACAATTAGACCTGGATGTCTGCTCCTCTCTCCTTCTTCCTCAGCAATCACTGCCCAGACAGGACCTCTCTCACACACATCAGGGACTGGAAACTAAGTCCAGTAACGCAGCTTTGTGTCAACAAATTTAGTTTTATGTTCAGGATGGATTGGACGTTAAATGTACATTAAACATTACATGTTAAACACAATTAATCAACAAAATTAAAAATTGCAGCACAACTTTTTTTTAAACCAAAAACTTGCTATTGCACTTCAGGATCACATGGAATGACTCAAATTTCTTCCAAGCCCAGTTATGAAACAAAATTGGACAGTTTGGCGCTCCCAAAATAATAACTAATTTAGGACTTAAAAGAAAAGCCGGTGACTTTCATTTTATCAGCTCAATACTTATTTTGACAAAACAATAACTATGTCATACCTTCCATATATGCAGCTTGAAGTCTTGGACCGCCACAAAGGCTGTCACCAATGTTTGAAATGAGTTGGAAATCACTTACAATACTGCTGCTTGGAAATGGTCTAAACCTCGGACCAATCCTTGATTCAGACTTGTCTTATTGAGTCCGATTAGGGATTTGCTGGCTATAATTACACATCACATCAAACAACATGGCAATTATATTAGATTGGTGGGAAAAAAAACAAACTTAAAAGGTATAAAAACATGAAAAGTCTCAATATATATATTTTCATTAAAAGAAGTTTCAGAATTTTATTAAGCAGCAAGGAATCATAGTTTTAGAAAATGCTACTCAAACAGCAGTAATTGTGATTGTTGGGAACTATTTCCAGATGCAGATTAATTCACTTCAGGTGATCAAATCGTTTATAGCAGCCTGATGGTGGATGTTGAATTAACGCAGATGATGCTCTAAGGCTCATTTACATTGCAGATGGGAAAACTATATCGCCCTGCACAACAGTGTGATTTATTGGAATGTCTTTAATATTTTCTGAACATAAATTGAGCTGCTAGGATTGGTTTATATCAGTGATTCTAAATTTAGTGTTTTTAATCCATGATCGCAGTGAGCATAATTCCCCAACAGACAGAAGTTTTCCAGCTGGATAAAAACCATGTGCGTCTACACATGGAACTGCTTTCGTGTACATTTTTTCTTTTGTCAAACGTCTTATTTCACGCACCACACATTGTCCATATGGCTTTCTAAATGAGCCTTAGATTGGTTACCACACCCGAGGTTAAGTCTGAAGTCGAGTGAATTTAACTCAGAATTACTTCATGTAGTCCTTCTGTGTCCAGCACCAATTGAAGGAGACCATAACTCATTGTTTTGAATCGGAGGCTGCATGGTTGTTCATGTTTAGCCTTCGCACAGGACAAAAGAGTCAAAATGTTTCTTCCTGATTTGGACAAAAATTGCTGTACATTCTCTGACGCACAGGCTTATTTTATGCATTGTGACTAGTGTGATTTGTTGTTTTTTAGGAAGGGGAATAAATAAATGTCTTAGCTGAAAAGTCAAGTAACTGGAAAATTCCAACACCAGAAAGAGGTTTAGAGTTCAACCCACCTGTCTGGCAAAAGCTCCAGCAGGTACTACCTGAGGCTGGCTGTTTCAAATACTCTTTTCAGTGGCTGGAAACTATTTTAATGGGAAACACGGGGGATGAATAATAAAAAAATGAAAGTGTTAAGAGCTGGAACTTCCTTTTTTCCAGGCCCAATTAGTTGTCGGGCACTTTCTCTCGGGAGTCCTTCAGCAGTTTTTCTGAAAATCGTAGTTTGTAACACCAGCAGCACATCTCCTCTCCACAGTGAAGAAAATAGACACGGACAGTGTATCGACACAATACCCAGCTCACGAAACACACTTGTTTCATCTGACCTGCCATCATATTCATAATACCGAATTTGGTAATCAGATGAGATATTATATAATAATTGCTCCTGGTAAATTGCTCGATAATGTGCTTATTTGTATCAAATTGACCGAAATCAGGCATTAGTATGGTCATTACAGAGCTGGACCTGACTGCTGCCATGGAGAATATCTCCCACATGCTGCACATGATGTCAGGTTATCTGCAGTTCACTGCAGCCTGCTCTACATTGAATTACTGTGGGAGCCTTTCAGGTATTTATTCATTCACTTTTCTGCTCTTTGCTGGAAGCAGTCACGCTCATTTAGGAGAGGTCAGAGTTGATTCTAGGAATCTGTCTCTGATGGTTTTCAAAAAAAAAAAAAAAAATTCTTAACAAAGGATGAAACCTGTGGTTGTGATTGCTTGTACATTTTGGAAGACCAATGTGCAGGTATTGTGTGTTTGGTTTGTTTTTAATCATGCAGCCACTCTAAAAAGACTAAAAAGACAATTCATTTTAGGCTTTTTTTTTTTTTTTTGCAGCCGTTCACTCTGAAAACTTGGACACTGAGAATTTCCTGAAACACCAAACATTTTCTAAAAAAAAGGAGCAAATGACAGCCTGTAGGTCGGACAATATCTTTTAAAGATAACAAAATGGATTACTTTGATGGATTACATTTCAAGCAATTTTAAAGTCTCTGCAAATTCTTTTTATAAACTGAAACCAATGGTTTCCTTGAATTTGGGAAAATCCATTTAAAAAACCTTATAGTGTGCTTTGGAAAGTGGAAACTCAAACATACTTAATGGGATAAAACACGCCAAACCATTCAAGTGTCACTTGTTTCTATCCACCAAATACTTAATTATAACTCAAGGAACATCACCCTCAGCTTTGGTTTTTGCACCACATGAGGGAGGATAGCTTGACTATTTAGCTCCTTAACCATGAGATGGTTACGTTACTTGAGAGTTAGCCTGACATTTCTGAACCGTGAAGTGTAATGCAATCTGTAATCTTGCATGTGTTAATTGCAGCTTGTGATGCAGCAGCGTTATGCTGGCGTGTTAAATATTTTCCAGAATGCAAAGTCTCTGTCTGTCTGTTCTTTTGTATTAAAAGCAGCCCTTCTTTGTATGCACAGCAGAAAACCAACTTGCGCGTGAATGAATGCTTCTGTCATTTGAGGAGATTGAAAACATAGTAAACAACCACAGACGACTGGCACATGAATCTCCCTGGCAGGGCAGGGACACGCCTCTCCAGCACTAATGCTGCTCATCATTGTCTGTCCCTGAGAGCCACTTCGCACACAGCTCCTGAGGGCATCAGGGTGTTTTGATTTAAGACAGTGTGCAGCAGTCTGCGCTGTGATTGGCTTCATCACATCCAGACCTCAGTCTGCATCCAGCGTGTGCTGAATGTCGTGGCATGACTGTGAACGAGTCCCACTGCAGAACCTGCGCATGCAGTGACCTGTTTTTTAAGTGTTCCTATCCATTTCTCTCACTGTCTAATAGATGAATGGACCAAGATAAAGTGGTAAATCACTAACAACCAACTCTTTTCAATATAATATACAGATTTTAAAGAAAACATCTCCATCTCCTGAATCCAGAGTTTCATATCTTGTATTCTGGTTTCTTCTTCGGAGTCCATTTAGCTTAAACTAGCAGATATAAAATGCTCCATGATCACTCTCAACTGAAATCTGTGAGGACAAGGAAATATGAGCTCACTTTGCAAACCCACTTCTGAACTCATCTCTTTAAGCTCTTAAAGCAGCTGACTATTTTTTATAACAACAAATATTGAGCCCTCACAGTTGGATGTGTGAATAAGCTTCAGTTACTAACACAATGTTTTGTGTACGTCTCCCAGTAGGAATACAGATGTTGCTGTGGTTGCAAGAACAAGACATTCTCATTCACTGTGATCTATTTCTAGAACAACACTGCGTTGTTTACTTGGTAATTAAAACATTTGTAGTGGTGTCCCTAATGTACAATATTATTTAACGGGAACTTCATCCATCCATCTTCAAGCACTTATCCAAAGTCGGGGGCGGGGGCGGGGGGGGCGAACAGCTTTAGCAATGAGCCCAAGACTTCCTTTTCCCTGGAAACTTGAGCTCTGACGGGGGGATCCCACTGAGGAGATATAATCTCTCCACCTGGTCCTGGGTCTGCGCCGAGGTCTCCTCCCAGTTGGGCGTGCCAGGAGCAGCTCCTTAGGGAGATACCCTGGTAACATCCTTATCAGATGGCTGAGCCACCTCAGCTGGCTCCTTTCAGTGTAATCCAACGTGAATGATCATCGGATTACTCATGTCTGTGCAGAGTCTCCAGATAATGCGTAACGTGAGGAACTCTCCATAGATAAGACACAAGTCTTAATAAATCTGTAATCCTTTTCTTTTCAGTGTTGTTCAGTGACATATGTTCCTCTTTCAGTTCCTACCGTAGAATTTCCTTTCACAAGACCATTTTCTTACTGCGAGAAACACCTTGATGTTTTAGTTGGAATCAAGTCATCAATTTTTCTCTTTAGGGTGATAAAACTTATAATTGACTTCTGTCTTAGCTTGATTTTTTTTTTTTTTTTTTTACACCTGGAAAAAGTTTTCTGTTTAACTGCAGATTTCTGTAGCTTAAACAATCTAATCCTTTGAGTCACTTTTTGTTTTGGTCCCTCAGTCTGTTATTGTAGGAATATCCTGCCAGCACACAGAGTGGTAACCAGCCCTGCCGCTTCTTGGCGTCCAGACAAATGGATGAAAACCGTGGAGAGATATATGCAACTCCCGTGAGGTCAAATAAGGACTGCTGTCTGTTTGTATGTAAGCTTACTCTGGTTCACGTCCAGCTAAACTCTGCCGGGGGGTCCTTTTCTTTTGTCCCATCCAGATTGTTTCAGCAGACAGATAAAAGAATTCAAAAATTAGTTGCTGTAAACTTTGGTGCTCGTATTTTCTGTTGGTGTGAAATGAGGTGATGATGTGAGGTGGCTGATGACTTTTTTAAAGTCCAGGTCACTTACTGAGCTGGGTTACGCTTCATGCACCCAAATCTGTCCTGCATTCCTCTGTTCTGTCTTCAGGAGCTGTTTTAGTTTGGTCCAGAGGTTTGTCTTAATCACCCAGAAGAAAAAAGAAGGAACCAAAGAGAGCTTTATAATGCAATCATATCATCAAGCCAGGAAATCAAACTCACTTTCTATCAGCAGCTTTGTCTCCTTCCTTTCAGTCACTGAGCCTCTTTCTAATAATGTATTTTCCTTTTGTCCGGCGTCGAGTCTAACACTATTTCAAGATGGCTCACTATAGTTTAGGGTGGTAAGTCACTGAAATCAAAATCATGCGACGTCTGAAATGTTTCCTTGGCGAGACAACAGATACTGTAACTGTTGCACCGACATCGTCCCCCAACATTTATTTCATTCCTCATGACATCTCCTCGCTCAGTAACACAAACAATGACGAGCAGGAGTGAAAGGACGCATGCAGACATGTTCTGTGTACAAACGCGTCCAAATAATTTAGCCACTGGCTCCTGGTGGCCTCCTGTATTTGTTCTGCTGTCTGCGCACAGAGCCGCTTTTGCAGGATTCATGTACGGTACAAGGCTGCACTCTGACAGCCTGCCAACGTTCCACTATAAAACAGTATTATCTGAATGTTTCTTAACTTTAAAACTGAATATGATGCTGGATTTGTACTTGAATGAAGGTAGAGGTGAGCGGTTTTCAGTGTGTCGTGGACTGAAAATGACTTTTACATGATGCGCATCTGTTATGTGATTTTAGTCAAATGTGTTGCGTAAAGTATTACGGCTTTAACTACTGTCAAGGACGCACCCTTTTCCCTGTTTGACTAGTCTGTGTTTTGAATCTGGATGCTTTATGGACTAATGGAATCATGGAGAACGCAGTGCATATCGTAATATATGATGGTTGAGTGGTTAATAACACACCTCATTGAGCCTTAAGTTATGTTTGGTTTATTCTTTATGCATACTTTTCCGCTTATTCACAGGGAAAACATATTTTTCTGCTCTAGCTTGAAGCACTCATCTTAAAGGAGTAGTTAAACTTTTTGGAAAATATGCTGATTTGATTTTTCTTGAGAATAATTACCAATCTCATCTTTGTTACTTATGAAGCAACAGCCATCAGCTGGTTTACATAAAATATCAAAGTATAGCCAAATATATCACCAGTGTATCCGGTATAGACCTAGAGGCTAAACCTGTAAAAATCTGACCACCATCATGATTCAATTTAATTGCATTTTAGCCAAAATTTAAGTTTTAAAAGGGTTACAAGATTTTGGAGAAATTCGTGCTATGGAGGTCTAGGACTTCTCCCGGTAGACTTCATTATCATCTTTCCTTTTAGTTCTGTTTTGGTGTCCTCCATCTCCTGAGAGAAATATCTGGCTCTGTGTGTGTGTGTGTGTGTGTGTGTGTGTGTGTGTGTGTGTGTGTGTGTGTGTGTGTGTGTGTGTGTGTGTGTGTGTGTGTGTGTGTGTGTGTGTGTGTGTGTGTGTGTGTGTGTGTGTGTGTGTGGTGATTCTCAGGTATCACACAGGAGATGTGTAGGAGCTTTTTTTTTTTTGCTCCAAACAGATGTCAGTCTCCTGCATCTGAAAATGATTCTCGTGAGCGCAGAGAAGTTTCTGAGTGAAAAACTGAAGTAGTGAGCTGAATCTCACATGAATTCTCTTTAAAAACAAAAAGGAGCTGCAGTGTTTCGGGGAAAAATCCAGGTGGATACGTACGCATCACATTAAATATCGTCAAAAGTGATTTAAGCCACTTGGGTAGTGCAAGTGCTGGAAAATGCTGTTGATTCAGAAAAATCACCTTTGAGGACGAGGATAGAAATAACATCTGTTTTCTAATTGGAATGTCATCGCACAATCAGATTCAGGTTTAAGAACCGTTTCAAAATTTACACTTTAGTGTCTCACACACACACACACACACACACACACACAGACACACACACACACACACACACACACACACACATACACACACACACACTATGGGGACTGAGTGCAGATTCTTGCATGCAGTTTTCTGCTCTGGATCGATGCACAGATCTTCACAAAAGCACTTCAGATTTCAGAGTCTTGGTGTGACCGTCTTGCTGACATAATTTGTGCACAGATTTTATTCAATCTCTTTTTTTTTTTCCTCACAAACGCAAATCTTTCCTCCACATGTACAGATGTAAAATCCCCGTGCAGACTTATTTTACAGGTTAACTGAGGGTGGTCAGTCTGTCAGTCAGGATGAATGTACTAAAGAGCTCTTAAATGATCAGGGGTGAAATAACATACCAGTAGCAGAGAAGACGGCGTAAAAAAGAAGAATAGTGCTAAATTTATGATGCCAGCATGTGTTTTGCTGTTGAGCCATATTCTCACTTAGAGCTGCTTGATTTGTCTAGTTTTCTATCTGCTGTCAGCTTTAAGCTGCAGACGTGATCCTCCCATGTAATGTGCTTCTTTATCTCTCAGATGGAGGATCCATCCTGACAGGCGCGCTCACGTACTTCAAGTATGCACGCCGACACAGGCACAGTGAGTGTGCGTACACATACACACAAACAAAGACACACAAGATGAGAACCATATTGTGCTTTTGATTGCTCTCTGAGACAAAGTTAGACTAAATGAATTATATTTGACTTTTTTCTGTGTCCTCTGGTCCCCTTAAATCCTTCTGCTTCATCATCACTGTTGTCCCCCCTGGCTTTCCAAAAAAATAGAAAAGGTTTACCGAATGCCACATGGCAGTTGGCTATAATATTTGTCCATCAAACATCATCATATTGTGGTTACGGGTCTCATTTTCAAAAAGAACTATTGGCCTTGAACTGTGGTGATGTAAGCATTTTGGACATACTATAGCCTCTTATGTAGGTTTTTGACTTTTCAGAAATCTTCAGCAGATGTGGGAAGACACACATGTTGTTCACCTGTGTTTTTTTTTTTTTTTTTTTTTTTTCTTGTGTGTTTGTGTGGCAATGTATGATGTTTCACCATTGTGTAGTTTTTGAGCAGCAACCGCAACTGTTACAGTAATCATGGATGAAGTCATGCTCAGGGTGCATGAAGGTATTGCTGTGATCCCAAAATTTATGACTTAATATTATTATCAGCAACACGATCCTGAGCGGATCCTGCCGTTATCTACATAAACAGAAAGAGAGCATATGTGTAAGTTTGGCCTTCACCTCTGAGAAACTGTGTAAATATTTGGAAGAATATTCCATACATCACATTTTCCACTTTGCTACTGAATGGAGAGCAGATCCGGTTTATTTGGCAGGAAAATGAGACTTCGTGCACTACCACACATCCTGACAGGCACATAATAAAATTACAGAAGAAAGTCCAAGATATTCTTTCAATAAATGCATTGGTACAAGGTTATAATATAGAATGTAGTGAAATAGTGATGACAGGGAAAGTCTGATTTCCATGGTGTGGCATGAAGTAGAGTCGAAGTACAAATATGTGTCTTTTAATGTCTGCAACATTTTCAGCCTGGAACTGCTGTGACCTGGTAATGAACACTGTAACTCAATAAGCCACTCCATTCATGGCGTCAGCACATCGGAAAAGGAGAGTGGAAAAAAAATTAAAATTATTGTCTTTTTCCATACTTAAAATCGTAACCGGTCCAAGTGAGGAAACTTGCACACTCAACTAAGCTGTGAAGGACCTTCTGCTTTTGGCCACAGCAGCAAACGTTTTCCAATAACCTGCAACTGAAAGGAAGAAATTGAGGAGGATGCAAAAAAAAAAAAAGAGCTTTAAGAGTTCATCATGTCACTTTCATATTGGGGAAGCTTTTGCTTTCACTGAGTGTTTTTCCACCTAGTGAAGGTGATTCCTCTTCAGGGAGCGTGCTGGCTACTAGTCCACGGAAGAGAAGGAGTAAATACTTTTATTTGTATCTCTGTCGTTGACCTCATGGAAACTGATGTACACACAGACTAATATGCGAGTGTGTTCTTGGTACCCATCCCTGACACAGTTTTCAGGGACGCGTGGCGCATGTTGGCAGGTGAGGCTGATGATGTGTTGAAAAGCAATAAAATGAAGAAAGAAAAGGCAAATCAGTGATGACAAAAGCAGAATGAGGACGGCATGCCTGATTCGTTATCCTCCAGCCTGTGCCTCTGTCACACACCCCGAGGGAACGAGGAAGAGTCGTGAAAGAAATGTAGTGGCGAGAATCGAATAAGGCACAGTGACAAACGAAGGATGACACACAAATTACAAAGTGAGAGAGATCTGATTTTCCAAAAGCCTTTAATAAATCATTTTATTAAACAAACAACCAAAATATTTCAGTAGTTAAATGACTTATAAAACTTGTATAAAAAAAACAACAAATCTACATCCAAAGTGACCGCACATGCTGCCTTTGGTAAGATTTGTATTTATTTATTGAGTTTCATTTTTAGTCCAGTCTGAAGAGCTGAAAATCTGGAAGTTGACTACATTCAGGAAGTTGGAGATGCAGTTTCTGCTTGTTTGGTTGATTCTTCTGTGACATACCAATTGATGCGTTTGTGTTTCCTTCAGCTTTCCAGTCCTTTTTATTAGCAATTTCGCCTGCAGCCGCAGATCTAAAGAGACATAAACTGAAACGATAAAGGCCAAACACCACCTACATCACCTGGCAGGTGCATCGGAAAATTAAACTGTGTGAGAGAGAAAGCTGATTTCTTTTGCCTGTCACTGCTGATTTTATGAGGGTAACAAACACAAACAACACGGTCACGGCCCTGACAGTGTTTGGAGATTCAACTCCTAATAAACTAAAACAGACTATCACAATATTCAGACTGAGTGGTGGATCATCTGGCTGTAGGAAAGGGCCAAGAGTTAGAAAGCTGGAGTGTGGAAATACACCAGCATCAAAGAAAATTCTTTCTAAATGTGTTCAGAGTTGATTTTGGATTCTGAAATTGACAAACAGCAATAAAATCCTTTTCATTTGAGTAGAAATCAAAGTGAACTCTGGCTTCTTAAAATGTTACTTCCTGTCACAAGATACCAGCGGAAATTGAATTTAACTTGAATTTAATTTAGAAAGACTGTCCGTGAGCGAGAGAGAGAGAGAGATCATCAAACGTCCTCAGGGTGTCACACCTGGTAACACAAACGAGGTCCGTTATAGAGTTGCAGGGCAATTATGTCGACAAGTCGGTTCTACTGTTGATACAAACCAGACAGCATTCTTCCAGAAGAGAAAGTGAGATGAAAGAGCAAAGAGGGGGAAGTGGAGGTGGAGAAGGAGGAAGAAGAGGTGAAGGTGGGAGGTGTTGGAAGAGAAGGATGGTGGAAGATCAAAGGTGAAATAGTAACGAGCAATTTTGTGGACGATGAAATGAAACCGTGAAGGAAAGTATGTTTTAAGGTAATTGTACTTTCCAGAGTATTTCGATTTTATGGTACTTTTTCCTCTACTAAATTCCAGAGGGTATGTTATTTTCAGTTGAACGATCTCCTTATTACTCTACAAAAAATATAAATCAAGCAGAGTCTAGAAGACATTTGAACTCCTTAAATTATTTTGGTCCACTAACTGTGTGAGGCCAAAAAGAAAGTTGTCAAAGAAAAATAGAAGCAACATGATTAGAGGAACGTAATTTAAAAATGTGAAGCATGATTTTTTTTTTCTTCCCCCTTAAAGGTTTGAGGCGCAGCTCCGTCTTAAGCAGCTACAGTTGTATTTATGACACTTGTGAGCCACCAGTACTTTAACTTGTGATTCTTTAAGCTGAATCAGTACTTTACACAAACGCTGCATCAAATGCCAATGACTAAAGCCTCTGAATATTTCCACCCGTGTGGAAAAACAAGGGAGTGGGTCATTAATATGTATCTATCATGTTTCCCTTTATTATATTCCAGTGTTACTGTGACTTCATAAACAAATAAACCTAATCAGTAAAACAGGATTAGTCAGACTGGTTACACCCCAAGCTCTTTTATCATATTCAGTGTGCTCACTGCGTGATCCATCTGTGTTTAATGGGCTCTGGCGTGATGAAGGCCGGGGTTCCACTCTTAAAATCTGGTCGGGGACTTCCTCAGGAGACACACCTCCTCTAGCGCACAACATCATTTCCTGTCTCGTTGGATGACATGTGGGATATAATCGACTGCATTGGAGGGTGGAATACACACACCACCATACATGTGCAAGCAAACATGTGTGAGCTGTGCACAAACACACACACACACACACACACACACTTCTTGTCCTTGAGGCCCAGTTCTGGCAGAATGTCTTGGCTGACCCTGAAAAACCGTCTCCAAAAACTACACGAACATCTGAACACAAATAGACATAAAAACTGAGCTCACTGGCTGTAAACAATGATATACTGCAAGTTTAACTTCAAAGAAAGCTCTTCATGCAAAACTGTCATCATGTATTTGAGATGCACTGCGTAGCCTCCTCTGCCTTTGCGACACATGGCTGTGAGGGGCGCATTCGAAGCTGGTCTGTGGTGTTCGGGATAGACTGTGGTGACTGACATCTACTGTCTCGTGCCATGGGGACGTTCCTCTGTTGTGTGTTTTGTGTTTTTCCTGTTAGTTTCTTCCAAGGCTAGATTTGGTTTGTGTGTTGTTTGTACATGTTTGTGTGTAACGTAGAGTGGAGGAGAAATTAAAGGTTGCATTTTTCACTTTTTCTCATGCTTATTCTTGCGTTTTTATAATACTCTCCTGGATATACCTCTACCAATAATTGAGGTGTGTTTTAGTGTGCTCTGGGCTCCGGCTCCCAGCTACCTGATTCTATCTGTACAAATAATTCTTGGAGCCCAATGTCACTCCGGCAGCTGTAAACACAAAATTAATCCAGACATGTGGCTCTGGTTTTGATTCCCTCCACGTTTGTGCAACTTTCAGCAAATCCTCCAAACCTGAACAGCCACGCAGGTCGTTAGGTCCAACCGTATGATCCGATCCATGAGTGGCTCCCTGGATTAGTGCTCACAGAGCGACAGGCCTACCGGACCATTGCAGGAACAGTTACAATAATAAATGTGCATAATAACGTGCCAAACTGTTGACTTGAGTTAGGCAGAAAAACAATCTAGAACTTTCTTCACTTGGGAAATGTAAGACCATTATCCTGTGTTTAATTAGCGCGTTGCTGTTGACGCATTCATTCACCCCAAAGCTTATCTATATATACATTTTTGGTTGGATATCACCAATCATCAAAATTGAAATATGGGTCGTAGTGGCTGCTGCACAGACGACCTCAAGGCTTGTTTTCCACAGGACAGCCTCAACATTAAAAAGCATTTGTACTGAGCATAATCCAAGTTGTGCGTGTTTGGATGACGTGATTCTGTTTAGAAATCTGGATACTATTAGAAGCATGAACACGTGGGTGTTAAAAAAACAGATTTTTCAAGATCCATGTAAACACCGTATTTTGATTATGATCCATTCCAGGATATTAAAATGATTGTAAACATAGCCGTTTTGAGAGAGGAGAAGAACAAATAAGTGTCAGAAGGCCTCCGCAGATGGAAAGCAGTCTTGTTGGGGACACACCAGAGTGAGCAGCAAAATAAAAAAAAAAAAAAACAGAGAAGAGGTTGAGATGGGTGGGAAGCATGAAGAAAGAGAGAGTGTGTGAGATGGAGAGTGAAAGAAAAAGAGAGATGGGGGAGGGAGAGGAGAGTGGGTGTGTCTGGCTCGGTCTGTTCCCTCCCTCTGTTAAAGAGGTATAGATGCTGCACGAGCAGTTTGCTGCATCCAGAAGTCCAGTCCAGTGAGCTGCACTAGTCCTGAGAGCCACCAACTCAGAGAAGTAGTCCAGCCACTCAACAAACACACAGTCCGACTGCTGTAGCCGCAGAACACAGCACACACTTTTACACATTCAGTCAGCAAAGCAACGCTTAGTGACCACAACTTTTTTGTGAGATCAGATTGCAGCGGCTTGTTGCACCTGAGACCGCAGCAGAGATGATGATGATGAGGAGGAGGATGCAGCACCACTCACACACCTTTCTAGTCCTTCTTGTGGTCTTCAGCACTGGGATAGTTCTGTCTGCTCCCCCGACTTCCCACCGGATCAGAGGTAGGTGAAACCTGCATTTGTGTTATTGTCTTGCATTGTAATATCCACAACCGGAAACACGTTGATTTGTTGTTTGGACCAATGCTTGGTCACCTTCTCTGCTTTTGGATGTGCTCTCATAGTCTGAGAGCTGCTCAACTGGAAGTGGTTATTGTTCTGTGTTAGCCCAGTGATGAACTGATTGCTTTTCCATTGTCTCTCTCTGCCTTCTGCCAAATGCATGCTGGGATAGGCTCGAACAGCCAATATGTCATAGTAAGATGGATATTTGTTTCATGGATAAATGACGAGAGCCAGCACTTTGCTGCCATAATGAGACAACCACTTCCTGCGAGGTATATTAAGTGAAGGATGCAATTTTAGAAAATCTTATTTCTGCCATCTTGAAAACTTTCAAGAACTTTCTCAGTTTCCAATTTAAATAAGTATAAGATGAGCACAAGCATATGAACTATGCAGATAAGTAAAGGCAGCAGGTTTCAAGCTCACCGGGTGTCTTTCTTCCTCCTCTTAAATCTCTTTGATATCTACAACTATTACTAGATTCAACCCAGATTGCCACAAATGGCTTTGGTATAGCTCTACCCTGGGCTTTCTGCAGGGGGCTCAAGGGAAGGGAAATTGACCCTGACAGAGAACAGAGTTGATACAGACTTCTCTGCTCTAAAAGGAAAAGCTTTGCTCTCTTGAGCCACCTGTCAGGCTTTCACACTGCCTTGATTAGAAAGTGTGAACACTGTTTTTATAACCCGTGTGGTTTATCCGCATTTTCCTGTAATGAGGAGATCAGGCCGGCAACGGTAAAACTTCTCCCGTGTTTTTGGAAAACATGTCTCAGGGTTCAGGGTCAGGGTTTAATCTCACAGGCGACCTTCTGGGATGGTTTTCCTGGAACCTTGGCCATCAAACTCCCGATAATATGAGCTCTCAAATTGGATAATTACTTTTATTCATCGGTTCAGGGGAGTGATTTTGATTGCTTAATTTGTTTCAAATATAGCCAAGTGTCATTAAAGGATTTTTAGTTCAAGTCTTTAAAATTAAACACAAGCCAGCGCAGGAAACTTGATTTTGGTGTGAAGGACATATGTTCAAATGGTCTTCATTAATAGTTTGAAGATAACACACATCAGAGAAGCTTACCCTCTCATGCTGTGTTTACTTTTCTAACAAACCATTAAAAAAAAACAAAAAAAAACTGCAACAACAAAAAACAGGGAATGACTCACTTTAATAAGTTAATCAGAGGGTCTATGATGTCTGATTATGAGTCTGATGAAATTCAAGGAAAACAGCTAATTTTCCACAAACGTTTTTCATATTGTTTCAGTGCACACACATAAACTCTTACATAGTCATGCTTTATTTTGTGTCCTTTGAAGGCTTGGATGGTGGTAACAGTGATACAAGTCGAGCAGACTGAAGTCCGTAGAAGGAGGCTGGTGTGTGTGTGTGTGTGACTGGCTGAACTTGGCTTAGAGACAAATCTCAGACTGCAGCTTTGGGACTTAGATGAAAGGGGCTGCGTGTGTTTTTGCTCTGGGAGGAGAGTTAAATGTCTGTGTCTCTGTTCCTCTTGGCTCAAGGCCACGTTTCAGAAATAAATGTGTTTATTGCGTCGTAGATTATACAGTATAATTCACTGGTGTCGTCGTTGACAGGTCAGCGCTTTGTAAGGCTTTTAATGTTTGTTCTTCTTTTTTTCAAACCAAACACAGCAAATGTATCTTATCCAATCTATATCTAAATTAACAGAGTCTCGTGCACCACCAACTCGCTTTGGAATAATGTATCGAAACTACAGGAGAGCACGGCAGAACATGGTCTCATGTCATATACACATTACTGAGAAGGAAGTGGAAAGTAAAGGAGACAGGACAGGACAAAAGTCACAGCAGTCCAGGAGGCTGAAAAAGAATCGGGTTGATGGAAAGATGGCCACTGACACATATAGGACAGCAGAGACTGAGAGAAAGAGGAGAAATATGGGATGGATCGATGCCATGGGGGAAGGAAAAACAGCTGTTGTTCCGTCGAATCAGTCAGGGAGATATATGGTGTTAGACCGGAGAGACCTGCATGGAAGCATCCAAGGGGGTGGGAGACGATCCCAGGCATGGCTCTTTCCCACTTGGGCCACAAGGTGAAGCCTCCTCTGAGCCCAAGTGAAGGATGGGCTCAAAGGGGCTCCTGGCAAATCACAGCTGATATTCAGAGAGCTGAGTTACTCCGGTCTGCAGGCTCAGGTTCTCCCCATTAGAGCCAATATGTGTCAGCCCAGCTGTCGTTTGCTTCACAGCTAAATAATTTCAAACCATCGCTGCTCAGGCTGGTATGAGTCTCAGAGGGATTTTCACACTTCATTGCCTTAAACGAAAGTGACTGTTTTACCAAAGGCCATGAAACGTCTGTCTTTGTCTCCGCAGTGCTGGAAGCCAAGTTACCCTCTCACTCCGTCCCCTGCCAGGACTGAAACCTGATAGGCTGACACACTGTACAGTACACCAGACCTGCATAAAATCACTCAGAAACTCAGGCCACTGTCAATGCAAAGGCATGATGATATCTGTGTGTGTAAGTGAGGTGGGAGGCATTTCATACACAGTCAGTTTAATTAAGACTCTGGATGTGTAAGCAGGTCGTACACGGGGTTTTTCAGCTACATCATTTCTCCACTTTTTTCCCTCACTCTGTCAGAGGCAGCTCAGCTACGAAGACAAACTGACATCATTTCATGACTCTTCGTCTCTTCCATCCACCAGCACGGCCAAATTTCATTTTAACAGAGTGGAGAAGTCGTTTTGTTTTGTTTTGTTTTTTTTCCATTGTATATCATGAAAACAAAACAAGCCTTTTTTTTTATCCCTTTTTGTGGTTTTCGCTTCAGATATTTATAGTTCATTAGTTTACACAACAGTCTCGTCGGAAAAGTCTTGACATGATCTCAGTGAATTTCTTCTAAAAGTGTTTACTCTACCGCAGTCCTCCTCCTCCTCCTCCAAACCAGCAGAGGAGAGAGAGACAGTGCGCAACATCATGCGAGGGAGCTGTCGATGGTGCACATTCTGTACAGATGAGATGGGTATTTATTTTAAAACACAGCAAACATAAAAATCATATGTCACACCGCAGTTGAAACTGAAGCGCGTGTGCTTTCCTGACAACCCCGTTAACCTATTCCCTCTCACAGAGCATCGTCCATCACTGCTGATGATCCAAGAAGCTAAGCCAAGGTTGAGTTTCCAGTTTCAGCGTGTTTCTCTGCCGCAGTCCTGCAAGATTACGTTGTCTGGTGAATTTGTCCAAAATGGAATGAATACAGAAGTGAAATGTTTATTGAATGATTTGGCATTTCTCTGTTGTGTAATCTGCCGTGTTTATTGGCCAACTTCCAGAAATATGACGGATGGGTTTATACATTAATTCTTAATGCGTTACAGTAGTCCTTTAGTTTACTTGCCTGCGCAAGAGCCAAGACTGTGTGTCATGAAGTTTCCACTGAAGGATTAGTTTTCACAACAGGGTCTTAGTATATTATATTATATATCATCTCGTCTCTGTGAAGCCGTCACCAAGTCACCCACCCAAATATCGATAAACTTTTTGAAAACTCTGAATTATTGCTCCCTAAATTCTGGATTAGGAGACAATGCTGTCGCTGCACATTTGTTATCTCTGTGTGCAAATCTGTGTAACTCTTTCGGTTCATTTGTGGGAAATTTACATTTTCTTAGTCCTCAATTTGCATCTCAGCATATGTTTTGCACCTTTCTCTGGCCTTTTTTGTTGTTTTATTTTGCTTTGTGTGTAACTTTTGGTCTCAGTGTTTTTTATTTGTTTTTTTTTTTTGCTGTGTTCTGCTTTCCTCGCTGTGTTTGTATGTAGTCATCTGGCATCTCCAACTCTATTAACTTTCCTCCACCAAATCGTAAAAGTCACTTTAAACAGATGCCCTGTTAAGTCATCCATTCATGCCTAATAAGTACTGTACAGGACTCAGTCATACATGATGCATGTTTTTTGGTGAAGTTGTAAATCGTCAGTGGTCTCAAACGCACACAACACCACTTTGAGGCTCAGCTTTTTCGTTCTGACTAGCAAAATGTTTGGTCTCTTTCCTTGATACCGAAGTTGATTGATTACCGAGACTGTGACTGGATCAGTTCCCAAAGCTTTATTCATTTTACCCTGGAAATACTGATAAGTCTTCACAGTCCCTAAGTGGTGTGTGGGCCAAATGGCTGGGTTGTTGTGGGACTGAGCCAGTGTTTGCTTGTACTGGAGTTTAAAACGCGCAGCCAAAAGTTTCCTAATGTTACATATACTCTGAGCTCCTCTCCCACTGAGCCAGTCTCTCTCATGTTTTATCGGAAATATTGATGAGAGAATCAAAACAAATGCAGTTTTGATAGGAAACACATAGCTGGAAACGCATGAGGGTATTTTTCAAATCCAGGGTTTCCCCCCTTTTTATTGTCAGTGTCTTTTTTGGCATCTGGCGGTTGCTGGCATCCTTCCCCATGAAAAGTTCCACTATTTCATTTAATGCTATGAGGCATTAATCTGAGCCAAGGACATGTGCTATGGAGATATATAGGACAATCATACCGTTGCAGAAAGTCCAATGTCTTAAGCCTTCTAGACTATTAAAGGTAGACGTTTAGGATCCCGAGGTCTCAATTGTAATTTCCACTCTGGGGGGAAAAAAAATAAATGATTGAAACAGGGGAGATGGAAATATCATCAAATTCATTAGATTTCATTTAAAAAGCCTTTAAAAAGCAGGAACATAATTTGATAAAATGGCTTTCATTTCACTAACCTGTACATCTTTCTATCAATAATAGTCACCACTTATCATCCAAGTCTGCACTGACTCTATTTCTTCTTTGACGTGCACCAGCCAACTGTCAGTACCACTTCTGGCCCAGCCGGACTCATCTGTGTTGTCTGATGCATGCATGCCTGTTACAAACTGGCTAATTGTTAGCATACCCAGTTCTTTGGCTCCGTTTGAAGGCCACATGGCAGAGGCAAGTAATGAGAGGAAAAAAAATAAACAAATTCTTGCATTTTAGAGTTGCTGGTCTGTTCTCTAACTATGGCGTGCTTCTCTATGGCGTGGACTGACTTCATGCTTTTCTGGAAAAGGTTCATTCAGTTTGATTGCAGACAAGATTGTTTGAGTTTGTTTGGTTTCCGACAACTAGTCTGGAGTAAAAGTACAGTTACCTTAGTGGAAAATGACTCAATCAAACGTGAAAGTCACCTATAATACTACCCGAATCAAAGTCTTAAGCTAGCTAATATTTACTGTACTTGAGTATCAAAAGTAATTGGATATTAAATGTACTTCAAAAGTACTGAAAATAAAGGTATGAAATGCTGTCAACAAACAAATACATGTTTTTTTTTTTTTTATGTTTATTAACAATTTGCATTTTTTTCAAACAGCCAACAAAACTGAAATAAACAACTGACACAGGTTGGTACAGTTCCAGCTAAAAAACACAAGGCTACCATTTGTTTTGGGCTCGGTGCCTCTAAGACTGAGTGTGGGGGAATACACAGTGCATCGCTGCTCAGCGGGAGCCAGTTTGCCTTCAGTACACACACACATGCAGTAATCCTGAAGTTCATTTTGATACCTCTTAAAGACTTTTTAAAAGCCTTTTCAAAATATTTCAAGACCTCGTCACCACTTCAAGCTGTAATCAGCCACACATCTTTAACTTACTCAACGGTTGTAGTTTGCAATTAAATCTATAAAGCACAACCAACAACAGAACTCAGATGAGCTTGGAAGCAGCAAAGTGTGAAAAATAAATTAAACCAAAGCCAAGGTTTATTATGATGTATCTTAGGACCCACCAAGTGACACTCTGACTCGCAACTATTCACGAGGACAACTTAGGGAATATAAAAAATAAACTCTTGTTTTCTCTTTGAGCCTTGAAGTGTCAATAAACTGAGCAGATCTCAAAAACCGAAAAATCCATTTAACTTTAATAACTACTATATATTCTATATAGTATCAAAAACAGCAAAGCCAGCTCAAAACAGTTTTATATTTTTGATTGTTGTTTTTTCATGCAGATAGCCCTCACACATATAAACTAACAAAAGACATGCTAACAACAAGTGATTAGAACTAGATATAATAAGATTTACAACCCATAAGATCATAAAAAACTATTATTGAAATATTTGTTTTCTGATCTTTGTTATAGATTTTTTTCTTTTGGTGTTTGTGGGGCATATGGAGCCAATCCCAGCTGAAAAATATTCACATTCACACTCATGGCTGCAGGGAATTTAGTCACCAATGAAACTAAAGTGCACGTCTTCTGACTGGGAGGAAGCAAAGCTGTCGGCCAGCATCAGGATCAGTATTAAAGGATGGATTTAAATGTGCAGTTTTGCCACTCTCCCTTTTCTCTGTTGATGATCAGACTGTAGGCTTCTGTTGTGGTCTAGACCAGAACAAACAGTCTCATTTATCTTCTCTCTGGCTTTGGTTCCTTGCCTGTCATGCATGTCCTCATCTGATATCAGTCCCAGGGCTCTGCTGATTGGGACTGTAGTCTGTGGAAGTCACCTCTGGCGGAAAATGTGCAGTTTCCTGTAGAGTGACATCAGCGTGTCTGTATTGGAAAGAGAAAGTGAGAAAATTGTTTCCTGTACGTGCATGGCTTATCTCACACCGCTTTTTCAAGGCTCCACTTTAGCTTACTGACCTCAGCGACTGTACCGACTTCAATAACACGTACTCACATTCTGATTGTCAGTAACGGGACATCACGCAGACACATACAGCTCTGACAGATGTTGCAGTGTACTTCTCTTTGTGTGCTCGCTGAATACAATTACCTCGCAATAAAGCTTACACCTCAGCAAAACGTAGACGAGCAGCAAATGCACTTTAACTGAACGTCCTCAGAGTGTACCTGTGAAGTGATGCAGAACAGACTGAGAGGTGTTGAATTTGAGAAGCTGCATGTTGTTTAAGAAAAAAAAACTAAACAAACCACTAACCAAACTCAAAAAACATTTATGTAATGCTGAACTCTTTCTTGCAAGATGAAGAAGGAAAGTTTCTTTGAGGAGTGTGGATCTTTTCTTTTCTGATTTCTCTCACTTTGGGAAAAACAATAGGACAGCATTTCCCATAAGTACTTGAAATATAAAGCGGGCTGCATTTGATGTCATAAGAAGACTTCAAGAATTTGCCCTGAAAGCTTGTTTTTGTCATATTAAATACTTCATTTCATCTCTTCAATAGGCAGAGTCTCCAGTTCCGCATGTTCTTTAATCTATATAAATATTTGGATATCAAATGTTACAATTGCGTGTTTGTTTCTCCTCAGTGCGACGTCAGAACATGAAAGTTCGTATCAGCGCCACAGGAGACACCATTGTGATGAAATTCTTGCGTCCCAATGCCGACACCAAGCTCGAGGGGTATATCCTAGGCTACGGCAGCAGCATGTTCTCCAAACAGTTCATTCAGCTGCCCGAAAATGGGCAGCCTTACGAGACGGAGTTTGGTGAGAACCGCTGTTCAACCTGTGTTTTGACCTCCTCAGTCACAGCTAAAATGGAGACAAAAGTATCGGCGCTCTGAGAAATCCACAGTGCTACCAACCTCTTGTTTGATACTATGATTTCAGATGCTGAGCCCAAGTACCTCATAGCAGTCCAGCCCATCCCGACTAATGAAGTGAAAAAGCAGTGCACAGGTAAAAAAAAAAGTGAAATGGTAGCGACCTGCATTAAGATGGACATCTATACTAAGGCAAGACGCTTCCATATGATCTCAGGTAAAGTCGACCTGGAGAAGCCGCTACACTTAGTGATCGGGTCGGTGACGCCGACTTCAGTACTGCTCTCCTGGGGGACGCTGCTGAAAACCCCTTATGAAGGCAACGTCATGAATGACTGTCTAGAGGATGGGTGAGCTTTAACGCTAACACAAGTCACGCCAAAAATAAGGATGCTTCATATTTTATTTCCCCAGGCTGCACAGCATAGAAACAGATAATAAAAGGAGACGTTCGTCCACATTATCGTTCACTTATTTAACATCATGCAACAAAGCAGTTTGCAAGCATTGGATTGGCTTTGTGTATAAATTAGTTTCGTATGTAGTAAAATAACAGTGCTTTTGTGGTAGTGATATATAGTAACTAAACACTTCATGATCAAATCTCAATCCTGAAGTTACAGCTTCAACTGCCAGAATGACTTTCCCCAATAAGACTGAATCCCTGGGAACACAAACAAGCTAGATCACAAGATAAAGCCTTTTGAAAGACTGACAAAATTTCTTCAAGAGAAAACGGAAAATCCTTTTTTCCCCCTCACTTCTTGCGCCTGAGATTCTACTCAGACATACGATATAAGTTTTAAATAGATGACTACGTTCTGTTGTCTTTGTCTGTTGTCTTTCTCAGACACTACACAGTGCGTTACCGTGAGAGGAACAGGAAGTGGAACTACCAGACCTGCCCAACTAGTGATACCATTGTTGACAATCTAAAACCCAACACAGTCTATGAGTTTGGTGTCCAGCCCAGCTCGAAGGACACCACTGGAACGTGGAGCAAGCCGGTCCTTCACAATCTAACAATGAAAAACAATGAGGGTATGTGCCCTGTGAGTCCCCCACCCCCATTAGAACGAAGCCACCGCCTCAGTAAGGCCATGAGGATCCGTAAGGGTTTGTACAGCAACAATGGTCTAAAAATTTTAAAAGTGGTTCATGATTTTTGGAGAAACTACCCATGAATTAAGCCAAAAAAAAAAAAAATCGTCATTGGCATTTATATATTCTGTTGGGGACGATTGGACTGGAACAAGTTAGCTCTTATGTGGCTGTGCCTTGTATTTTAACACCTGGTGTCAGATAACACATGGCCCCGTAGTGAGGCCACGCCTTAGCCGGGTGGAGCTGTGTTGGCAGCATGTAAAGGACCCACAACTGAATAAGTAGTGGCAGTCGTAATGTTATGGCCAATGAAGGGTATGCACTGATGGTGCAGTACACTGTTTTCAGTTCAGAGCAAAACGTAATTGAGGACAGGTGGATTTAAAACACAAGAAGAAGACTTCCCTCTGTTCTGATTAAAAGCAGAACACTGCTGATAGTTCAGTTGTCATTGCTTTCATTTGGTTTTTAATCAT
This sequence comes from Echeneis naucrates, assembly GCF_900963305.1. NCBI lineage: Eukaryota > Metazoa > Chordata > Actinopteri > Carangiformes > Echeneidae > Echeneis > Echeneis naucrates. The sequence continues at coordinate 5,846,677 of NC_042531.1, read as the reverse complement.
CATACATGAAAGTACAGATTGTTAACTATGTGTGCAGGAAAATCCTGAAAGTCTTCCTGTTAATTTTGGGACGAAGCACAAACGGTGCATTGTATTTTGGCCAGACTTATCGCACGGTCTGAAGGATCTTTGGCCTCCTGTACAAGAAAAGTATTTCGATTTTATTCCATGTTTCATGAAGAAAACCCTGATTCACCATTACCGACCATGACTTCATATAGTTTCTCTTCTGTCCAGCTGTGATAGACTAAGCAGTTCTGCATGACTGGTCTGTGTAAAACTTGTTAAGTAATGTAAGAACAACCTTTTTCCAAAGTGTTCTCCATGTTTTGTTTTTCTTTTTCATGTGATTACATAATGGAAAGTGCTGACTAAGTGTTCACCGATGCTTCGTTAGTGCAAGTGACACATCTGTATGTGCAGTATGATGCCTGAGCCACTGAGATGCTGGACAGTGTAACTGAATGAAAACCATCGCAGAGTCGACTTTTACTGTGTCGCTGCTAAGGAACTTATTTAATCATTTCACATCTTAAAGAGCAAAGTATGTTTGAAAAGTGGTTTTTATTTGGTTCTTCCTCTTGTGCTTCTAGGGAAAGCCATCAGCCAGCGGCCTGTCGCTCCTGTGGTATGTACTGAACACACTTAAAATGTCTTATCAGATTATTACAGCTAATGTCTTCCGTTATGGTGGATTTGGATCCAGATGGTAACTTGCTAAATGAAGTACATGTAAAAATCAGAGAGAAATGAGACTGCACAGGTACACTTCCTATTCAAAAGAAATATTTTTTGGGAACTGGGTGTGTATTTGGAGCAGATGGTATACTTTGGCATCTGTGTTGTGCACTTTAGTGAGCTATTCTCAGGCTTGTTTGCTCATTATTTTTCCATCCAACTGCTCAATGGAAACGGCATGAGTGCAGCCAGGGCTGGCCAAGCCAAGAGAACAGTCTGTAGCTAGCTAACTTCTGGAGTAGAATAAAAGAATGGGAGAAACGGGAGGTTAGATGGAGGGACAGAGCAGGAAGGATACCAACATGGAAAGGAGTTGAAAGGGGAAAGGTGGCATCGATTTTCTGACAGTGCATGGCTGCTGTGTCTCACGCTCCTGGCTCCAAACCCATAAAATATCACAGCTGTTGAGAATCAGCTGCAACACTGGCCTTCCAGGGAGGGAAACTTTGAATAACAAGCTTCCCACTGGTGACTTTACCAATTTGACATGGAGTGGAGTGCAAAAGAGTTAGGTACAAAAAAAAAAGAAAAGAAGATGACGCTGAGGGGAATTGGCTAATATTTGGATGTGTTGCATCATCCAGTTCTTCCTTTTGTCTTCTTGTCTGTCACCCAGCAGAAACCGTTAACACCAGGTCCACGCTCCTATCCCTTCGCTCCTCGCCATGGTAAGCAAAGACCGAACAACTTTTAATACAGCAGCACAATTTTTATGTAGAATATTTTTCTTCTTTCATTTCATTTATTTCATTTAATTCATTTTTGTTATCTCCGCCACTCATTTTCAGCAAAGATAAACAGGTCCATACGAAATGACAAATTAAGTGTTTTTGTGTGAGTGAGTCAGTCTACTGTTGTTTAACATGTTGATAACACAAGATGCTGGTCTTTTAACTCCACAGTAAACTACCTGCCTATCTGGCAAAGTTAGCAGCCAGGAGTTAGTGATGCCCCAAATTATGTCGCTAAAGCTAAAGATTTCTTTCTTTTTTGGGGGGGGTTTCTCCTTCTGGGGAAAGTGATCTCAGACATTTTGACCCCTCACTACTTTCACAAGATGGATTGAAGAACCATTGCATCACTGCTGCATGTGTGAATATGCAACTGTTTTCAAACAAAGTCAATATTGCTGTAAAATCTAAATAGTTTCTACAGTTATGATCACAGGTTGTTTCTGCTGCACCCTTGTGGCAGATTTTCTTCTAACTAACTAACCCACAGTATTCTTTAGGTGCCTGCCGTGACTGTTGTTGGAGTAAACACTGCGTGGACACTGGATGCGATCATGTTGATGTGAACATTATTGGTTGACATATTTTGTCACTGTGAAATAAATGCATTAACATAACTATTTTTCTTACTTTTTCTTTTTTTTAAGGATTCTGAAAGCATCGTAAACGTTGACGCCTTGACTTTAATCTGTCCTCCTTTGTCCTTGTCAGTTCTCCATAACAAGACCCAGGGCAGACAGCCAGTCTCCCGGAACTTAGCCCCAAAGACAACTCTGGGTAATGACTGTTCTGACCTAAAACAGAGTTCAGTGGTCAGAAAGAAACTTTTGACTTTATGCCTAACCACCCTATTTGCATTTTCTATCACTACCCTGTTTGAAATTCCAGCTCATTGTTTACTTTGTACACATTCATTTATTTATCTTATACAGGCTTAATAGCATCTCTCCAAGGTCTATTAACATACACTATATTTCTCAGCTCCCACCACAACTACTAAACAGGAATCTCTGTCGACACCTGGATCCAAACGGCCTGTGGTCACCAAACAGCCAATCGGTAAACAGTAAATCATAGTTCTCTTCAGAAAAAAACTCTCTCGTTGTGGCTGCAGTCGTAGGAATGGTGGACTGTAATTGTGAGGCTTCCAGTGCTTTATAGTGTCATTTGTGATTTGCTGCATGAGCAAGAGTGGCATGTTATGAGTAAGTACAGTAGCTCATCCCTCCTTGAGGAAAGCGTGTCAGCTATTTGGATTGCGATCAGTTTGAGAGAGGTGAGCTTGGCTGCATGGCATTTTAGCAAAACAACAAAGCTTGAAAGGGTTCTTAATGATGGTGTTGAGCTTCTGTTTTTTCTTTTCTTTTTACGATGGTTGATTTGCACGATATAACCTCCACCTTTTAATCACAGGAAATGACTTCAATCTGTGGAGGACTGCATGCACCAATTGCCCATTTCCCTCGCTCTCTCTCTCTCTCCAGCTGGAACCTGAGAAGAGTATCCCATCCTCTTCTCTTGAACTTGCATTCACCTGTTATTTTGTGTCCCCCTTTCCCAAAGATTTTTTTGCTATTGTATTTAAGTACAAAAACAACAGCAACAACAAAAAACATGATTCTTACTAAAGAAAGCAAGAGTTTTACCCTACAAGTGCTACGTCCTGCTTCAGGGTCTGTATACAGCTGATTACAATGAAAAGGACCTGCTGGATTTCAAAGGCTCCTTTAAATGCAATCTGACTTTGACGGATGCAGCTGCTGTATTCTTTGTAACCCATAGTGTCAACAAATATTACCACGTTACTAGACAAACATATTCCAATAACCTATCATGTGCTGAAGCTGATTTTCGCTGCACAAGTTCCAGACTTGTAAATGAACAAAGAATGCCTCAAAGTACAATAGTTTTGGTGTTTACATGTGGGGAAGGGCCATGGCTGAGTCTCCCCGTCAGGCTTTCTGACGGACCTGCTTTGATAAGTTGCAGTGTTTTGAGTATCTAGTCCCTGAATTCAGATGTGGCTACCCACAAGCTAGCTAGATGCTAGCCTGTGGGTAGCCTTGCTGTATTTATTACTCTTTCTTTGTTTCGTCTCATTTTCTTCCTTTCTATTTCTGTCATTCTTTCGCTGAGGTGACTACCTGATCAGACCGAAACAGTAAATCAACAATTCAGAACGGTCCATTAGATTCACAGCGAGCGATCAATGAGAAACTATTAAAACCTCATCTGTCTTAGTTTCTTAGAGGCACAGCCAATGGATTAGTGCGGCTGTCACTCACAGGCACCCTGACCACAGTAGCTGGGTCTGTCGGTAGTAACACGCCTGTTACATTTCAAATACCTCCATATGGTCTGTCTTCCTTTGAAATTGGACGCCTTCTATCAGACTCTTGCCAGTCGTACGTTATTGTTTAAACTGTGCTTAGTCCAAGAGCAGCTCTGAGCGTTCTTGGGCCAGTAGCTGTTTGCCCTTCTTCTGATCTAAATTCCAGCTGTTCTCAAACTGTCTTCATGTCTTGCTTCCATAATTTTCTAGATAACTAAATCATATTTTGTTTTAATTCATTTTGTAAAAGATCCTTTCTTGCAGAATAATAGATTTAACCGCACAATATTGTGGCTTCATGGCCATATTTTTTCTCTCTTAGACAATCCAGGAGGAGGAGACCCCTCCAGATCTGTCTTGCCTCCTTTCCTGGGAGTCCCATTAGCTCCCAAGCTCCATCTTCCAGCACACATTACACCCACTGTACTACCCCCCCAGACAAATGTGGATAAACATGGAGGGCAACCACATCAAAAACCCCTTCCAGAGCCTTTACCAAAGCTGCAACTCCAGACACACTATCAACCACCACACCCAAAGTACCAGCCACCTCATCTAAAGCCCCATGGAACGGTTCAGACTCAGACAGGGACAAAACCCTATTCCCGAACTAAACCACAATCATATCCCCAATCAACATCCCAGCCCCCACCCCAAACACAGCCACAACCTGGAACAAAACCTCAGTCCATACTCAGGGCTCAACCACAGCCCGAACCAATATCGGAGCCAACACTCAAGGCCCAACCACATCCCGTACCACCATCTGAGCCTGTGGCCCAGACCCAAACACAACCACCATCCCACTTCAAGACTAAACCTAAACCACAACCAACTTCCACACTCACAACCAGGGTTCAAGCCCAACACAACTCCCAGCCAATACCCAAGACTCAACCAGAGCCTGAACCAGCATCCAAGCTCATACCACAAACCCAGTCACATCCGAAATCTCAACCCAAACCCAAGACCCAGTCACATCCGAAATCTCAACCCAAACCCAAGACCCAGTCACATCCGAAATCTCAACCCAAACATAAGACCCAATCAGAACCCAAATCAACATTTAATTTCATACCTCTGACTCAATCTCCTGCCCTACCAAGATCACAATTCATACCCCGCACTCGGTCTGAACCACAACCCCAACTGCGTACTCAGCCAGTACCCCAGGCCAAACCAGAACCAACATCCCACCCTGTGCCCCAGGCCAAACCAGAACCAACATCCCACCCTGTGCCCCAGGCCAAACCACATCCAACATCCCACCCTGTGCCCCCGGCCAAACCACATCCAACATCCCACCCTGTGCCCCAGGCCAAACCACATCCAACATCCCACCCTGTGCCCCAGGCCAAACCACATCCAACATCCCACCCTGTGCCCCAGGCCAAACCACATCCAACATCCCACCCTGTGCCCCAGGCCAAACCACATCGAACATTCCACCCTGTGCCCCAGGCCAAACCACATCGAACATTCCACCCTGTGCCCCAGGCCAAACCACATCGAACATCCCACCCTGTGCTCCAGGCCAAACCAGAACCAACATCCCACCCTGTGCCCCAGGCCAAACCACAACCAACATCCCACCCTGTGCCCCAGGCCAAACCACAACCAACATCCCACCCTGTGCCCAAGGCCACACCAGAACCAACATCCCACCCTGTGCCCCAGGCCAAGCCACATCGAACATCCCACCCTGTGCCCCAGGCCAAACCACATCCAACATCCCACCCTGTGCCCCAGGCCAAACCACATCCAACATCCCACCCTGTGCCCCAGGCCAAACCACATCCAACATCCCACCCTGTGCCCCAGGCCAAGCCACAACCAACATCCCACCCTGTGCCCCAGGCCAAGCCACATCGAACATCCCACCCTGTGCCCCAGGCCAAACCACATCCAACATCCCACAATGTGCCCAAGGCCAAACCACATCGAACATCCCACAATGTGCCCCAGGCCAAACCACATCGAACATCCCACCCCGTGCCCCAGGCCAAACCACATCGAACATCCCACCCCGTGCCCCAGGCCAAACCACATCGAACATCCCACCCCGTGCCCCAGGCCAAACCACATCGAACATCCCACAATGTGCCCAAGGCCAAACCACATCCAACATCCCACCCCGTGCCCCAGGCCACACCACATCCAACATCCCACCCCGTGCCCCAGGCCACACCACAACCAACACCCCACCCTGTGCCCCAGGCCACACCACAACCAACATCCCACCCTGTGCCCCAGGCCAAACCACAACCAACATCCCACCCTGTGCCCCAGGCCAAGCCACCACACAAACCACAATCTAGACCTGTACCCCAGACCCAATCCAAGATCATATACCAGACTCGACTTCAACCAACATCACAGCTAATACCTCAGACCAAACCTCAGCCACAACCCCGACAAAAGTCTGAACCGATAATCCAGGCTGAATTTCGACCCACACCAACAGCTCAACCCATACCCCACACCATAAGTCAAACACAACCTCAAGCACCACCCCAGCCCAAACTCCTACCCCAGCCTCCGACACAAGCTCATCGAAGGCCACATCTCAAATCCCGTCCTCAAACTACACCCAAGCTCCAAGAAAATCCACAACCTAAAACATCACCATACCCCAAACACAAGGCCTACGATCCAACAGAACCCCAACGAAAGAGCCAAGTTCATCTGCAACCAAAAATTCAACCAACTCCCCAGTCTATGCTACTGGTACAGCCTAACACACGTCATGTAACACCCCAGAATATACCTCATACCCAACAAGCTCTACCAAAGATTCATATCCAGCCTAAACCTGAATCACAATCCCAATCAACAGCTCAGCCACAAACCCAAACACAGCCTCAGCCAAAAGCCAACCTTCACTCTCAGATAACCATCAAACTGCAGCCCAAGGCCAAACCAAATTCTAAACCAATGATACATTCTCTCCAACCCAAACCTGAGATGCAACCTGAACCCAAAACAACCCCTCAACCAAAGAACAAACCCAAACCTCAATCACCACTTCAGCCAAAAAAGCAACCAAAACCCCAACCGCAACCTCAATCAGAAAAGCAGCCAAGGCCTCAATCAAAAAAACAGTCAAGGCCTCAATCAGAAAAGCAGCCAAGGCCTCAATCAGAAAAGCAGCCAAGGACTCAATCAGAAAAGCACTCACAACCTCAACCTGAAAATCAGCCACAACCTCAACCAGAAAAGCACCCACAACCTCAACCAGAAAAGGAGCAAAAGCCTCAACCAAAAAGGCAACCAAAACCTCAAGTCAAAGCCCAAACCAGAGACCAACAACAAACTGAGCCCAAAGCACAGACACAGCCCCAGTCACATCCTGTAACAAGGACTCAGACCCAGCTAATACCTCATTCTCAACCCAGTCCTGTTCCACATCCTCTCTCAAAAACCCATTCCCAACTTGAACCTCCACCCGATTCACACCCAGCATCTAGACCCCAGCCACAACCTCAGCCTGGGCTTCCATATCAGCCTCAGACCAGGACCTACTCTGATCCAACCAAGGTCACCCCAAGGCAGAATGTTCCTACGGGTAAAGACAATTACCCTCCATTTTAATTCAGCAAATTAAGCATATAATCAAGTATTAAGACCATATCTCAAAATGCATTTTAAATGGGGCATATTGATAGATATTTTGGTTAAATGCAAATTTTCATAAAACAAAAAAATCTAATAGTTAACTCAGTTATCTGACTAATAAGCTTCAAGTGATCTCAATGAGTTAGTCAAATGAAATCCACATCTAAAATGCTCTTAATTGGCAGAAGACACTTGATAGACTGTAGCACGATCAGAGTTTCATGGAAATCGTTATCACAGCAGAAAACAATCACCTCGTGTTTTAGGATATGCCCCCTTTAAAAGTCCAAATTATTTGCATATACATTTTATCTTAGATTAAAAAGTGAGTTCTCTTTCATGCAGCTCCTAGTCCGCCAGAAGAGGGCAAGCCTCTGCCCAGACCTGCCCTGGCTACAGAGAAAGCCGGTAGTTACAATCATGGTAAACGCCATGACATGTGTGTCGCATCACCATCTCTGCTTTTTCGTCAAGCCACGTGGAAGCCCAGTGCTTTCAGTTGTACTTCAAACCACTGGTTGATACCACTGCTTCCCCATTTCCATCTCCATCCTACCACCCTACAACCCCCCACCCCCCACCACCACCACCACCAACCCCCCTACCCCCCCCCCACCCAATCATCGTCCCTGCATCCATATGTACCTCCATTTTCAGTCCGGCACAGTCACTTCACCACTGCCCTCTCACAACCAGAGCAGTCTGGCTAACTTTTGATCTCATTTCATTCATTGTCCAACTTCTCTACATTCTTTCTCACTAATTTGCTCTGTTACTTGTTCCATTCAGGAAAAGCTGTCCAGCTCTGAAGAGGATAATCCCCGATCTAACCCTCCAAATTGCTTTTTTACACACGTAGGTGCCGGTTCCCTCAGGCCACCCGTTGCTGAAGCGCCCCGTTCTACTAGTAGCTCATCAGTTCCTGCAGGAGGGAGGAACGCCACACTGTTTCGCGCCCGGCCTCCGACTCACTCCTCTCGTATAGTCAGACCAATCTCTCCATCCAAGACATTCAGCTCCTCCCACAGCTCCAGCACACCTGGGGGTAATGGAGCACTCACTTCCTTTCCTCGTATTCCCTTTTCCCCAACAGCTACCTCAGGTCATCCCTTTCCTGTCAGCACTTTCTCATGCTCTCGTCTGCAGCTGTGCATTCACAGGAGAAGACAAACAAACTCATGGGTTTTGATTTAGCACACAAGCTTTGTTTTACAGACATTTGAAAGCTTTTTGCCTTTTTCCCTCCTCAGCTCTCTCTTCTGCTTCACCGCCTCTGAGTGCACACGCTCTCTCCGTTGTGCCACATATACTTGGTGTGGCTCTCACACCTTTACCTAACCCTGGGCTTAGGATCGTTCAGATGATTTACAGTCCTTTACGCTGGCCGGGTGGGATGTTTAGCCGCAGCAGTGGCCAGGACACACCACATTTTACACCAGCCATGCCAAGCTAAGCACTGTGCAGACAGCACAGCCACAGCCAGTCTCTCCCTTTCCCTTCTCCTTTCTCTTTCTCTTTCTCTTTCCTCTCACAAACAGTCTCGCAAAGCTCCCCGAGGAGTGACAGGAGAACAGAAAGTCAGTAATGTCAAGAGATAAAGTCATTTCCATTTTGAAATCCAGAACATCTGTAAAAACAGGTCGAAAATACAGCCAAGCTTTACTGTCACTGACAATAGACAGCGAGAAGGAAAGACAAAAGGCTTTTTTTCTGACTTCCCTCTGACACAAAGCATTTTATAACAGACATCTTTCTCCCTCCAGCAGCCGATGGGATGCATCATAAGGGCAATGCTCTTCCTAAACCTGTGGTGTGGTCCAAAGCCAATCCTGGTAAAGACAAACCAAGATGATCACCTGTTCAGTGTTCCTCATTCAAGCGCTGTTATGTCCCGTCCCACACAAGTCACATCCATCTGTGCTTTTGCCACAATCCTCTCATGCTGTGTGATTTTTTTTTTCTTTCTTTTTTTTTTTCAACCTGTCTGTCAGTGTGATGTTTCCTGTCTGTTGCAGTCTGTGTTGTCCAGTCCTGATAGCTTACACTTGACTGTGACTGAAGCTCTGTATCAGTTTGGTAATTACCTGTCCTCTCCACACAATCCAATTAGAGTAATCAAATCCATCTCAAGTAACGATGCAAACCACCACATCTTATTAATTCTGACACTCCGCTCACTGCGGCTGGTGGTTGTGAAGCTTCAGTCCCATGTCACAGCTGGTGTGTGTTATTTCTGGAAACTTGGACAGTTTCAGAGGTCTTCAAGGAGTCGCAAGGCTCTCTGGAAGTAACTCTACAGAAAAGAATAGTTGTTCTGCAGCCACATTGCACACACAGGCACAAAGCTCAGCGTGAGTGTTACATTTTTAACAAACCTTCACTTAGTTTGCTTTCCTGCTTCCATCAGGTCAGTGACATACAACTATAATTTTACTTTACTTACCAAAAGGTTCTCTGGAACTTTTGCACAAAGCGGGTACGTAATGCGACACGAATCAGAGCGTGTCCCCGACAGGTTTACGGGGCTCTGCTTCACATGGCATTTCAACTTGAAGCTGTTTTGAGGCTCTGCTTGTAGTGGACTTCGGTGTGTAAAGGACAGTGTCCATCTATGAACTGTGTCCGGCACCACGTGGCATTTCATTGTACTGATCACACCAGTGCTGCTGTTTTTACATCACAGAAAACATCCGTTTCCTGCAAGACGGCGAACCAAACGCATCATCCGTAGAAAGGCCGGAGAGTCCTGAGCAGATTTTATGCTGGAGGGTATGAACGCAGACGTTTCAGTTAGCCTCAGCTCTTTTCTTCCTGGAGGAGTTGCCAGAGATCTCTGACTTCCCAAAAAGGGGGAGTTCAATTCTAGGAGGAGAAAATGTATCCAACAGAAATGTTTTTGGGGTGTTTTGACATCATCGGCCGGACAATTACAGAATCTTGTCAACAGAATGACCATTAATGAATTTCTGAGATAAGAGAATGACAAATGGTGAAGGGAGTGGACGCTCTGGAAATGAACTTTCTTTTAAAATGTCATATCTCCAAGCGATGAAACGCAGCAGAAACTTAAATGAGTCAGACCTTCCAGAGATTCTCCACCGCCTCTTAGATATCACAACGATGATTTAAGGCACTTATGATTGTGACATTAAAGAGACTTCGCATTGAGAAATCTGAGCGTTGTAGCTGAGGTGTTTTCACGCTTGTCATTACTCATCCAGGTCACATGAGCCAATTCAATCTGTGTGTTTATTAAAGCAGATTATGCTGAAAGGGATCTGGTCTTTATCCCATCACGTGGCCCGATCTTTATTTGATTATTAATATTATTTTTGTGGTCTAGGGATTTTCTGGTCAAACTGAATCTGATCCAAAAGAATCTTGATAGAAGGAAGTTTAAATCATAGAAAAAAATTACTGGACCTGGTACTTTGGTTTCCTGTGTAAGAGCCACGGAGGATTTTTAAATTCCTGTTATTCTTCTGGGGATTTCAGGATGAGTGGCTACGGCAGCGGTTTATTGTTCCAAGGTTATCGAGCACTGACTGCTTTTCATTAGTTCAAGATCATGGCAGTTTTTGTAGCAGCACAAAGTGACTATTCAACATTTCACATGCAATGTGCCTGGCTTCATGTGCTTTATTGTTGCTTTTGTTGTATGCTTGTGTTTGTTGCTTTTACTCCACACACAAATGTCTCATTATGAATCTTCAAACTTCACATTCTTTTATCATTATTGCACTGTTCAACTTACCACAGCACTTGTTCACAGTTTTATCTCTCTCCTTCAGTTCCAACCACCTGCTGCTCTGTTTCAGTTGGGATTTTAATCTGAAATGGACTCTTATTTCCCATGATTCCTTGCAGTGCTGCGTCCCGCTATTCCTGTCAACAAGCAAACCAACCTGGTGGGGAAGCCCAGCGACCACGGTGAGGGCAACAGTGATGGATGTAGTCGCGCTGTACCATGTCCTGTATACTAATTATACACACAACATCAACTTCAGGTCAGACTTAAGTTGCTTCTCAAAACTTTTCAAACTCCTCAAGCTGAGAGAAATATGTTCTCTCTCCTTCTGGAAACTGATTCAATTTTTGACATCATTTACCACATTGGACATGTAAGTAACAAATCAGGTTAACTTAGTACTTAGTAGATCTGAGAAAAATGTAAGACTGAATTGGATTAGCTTGGCATTTTGGAAAAATTCCCTCCATTCAAAATGAAGCTACACACAGGAATAAGTTAGCTTAGCCTAGCTTAGCACAAAGATTGGAAGCAGAAGGAGACATCTCGACTGACGCTGTCTGAAGATAACAAAACAAGCAGGGACACCCTGAAGTCACTGGACCCAACAAAGAAGTAGTGCTCCCTAGCTCCGGCCTTTTTTCTTCCTGTACAGATTAAACAAATGATGTGTATAATTTTTATTGTGGCAACGTTCTCCTGTTCTGTCAGCTAAACTAAACAAAGAGAACAGCTGTTGCAGTGCCACACAAATGACAAACTGGCTCTTTAAACTTTCCACAAATTTCTGGACTTCCAAAGATCACAGGGCACAACACTCACAGTCACAAGCTCTTTTGTATTTTCTTGAAATCCTTTATGTGACCTCTGGATGAACGTCACTTATTTTCCCTTTTCTTTCAAATATTACTCCATTTTGCGCTGTACATGTTTTGTTGTGGAGATAAAATTTTCTGATATCTTTTTTTGTTTATTCGTTCCACATGATTTACTTGACTTTATTTCCACCACACAAAAGGTCAAATAACTCTTGGCTGCAATGCTCCTACATCCTTCACAGATTTGTAAATAAAAGCAGCTTGCAGTGAATTATATAATGTGTGTTAACGCACACAACATTTATCTTATCTTATCTATTTATCAGGCTTTTTAGCCTGTGTGTGATTGTCTGTGTATGAATATGTGCTTGGTTCTGAGCATTTGGGCATCCTCGGTCTCAGCAGATGAATTCTGGCACACCCTTTTCCCCTTTAAAGAACACAAGAGATATTACTCAACAAACAATCTCTGATCTTTCAGCAGCCAGGAAAAAGGCCACTGGGTTGCTCAGTGAAGATGGCCAGAGCAGATGGACCACAACTGTGAGAGAGACTGTGAGTCAGATGATCAGGAGGTTGAAGAACTAATCTCTTCTCCTCCTTCTCCTCTCTGTCCTCAGATAAACCCATGGACCTGAAACAAGGAGAGAAGGAGGCCATCTTGAAGCCATTCCCCCTGGTCACAGCCAAGCCCAAGCAAGAGCGCAGACAGCAGACAACCACCTCTGCCCCGACACTAAACAGTGAGCAACAACTTTTATGGCTCCTCAGAAGAACGTCGTTTACACTTTCACTGAACACTTCCACGGGCACAGTGACAGTACTCACAATTTAATTGGTTTATATTCATAATATTTCAATATCGGCAGACAAAAAGCTGGAGTGCAGGCCACAGCAGGTGCTGGGCGGGCTGGCTGCTCCTCAGGACCAGAGCTGTAAAAATGAGGACAGACAGAGATGCCAGGGACGTGTTGGCACATCAGCCTAGCCCTAACTCTTCTCTCCTGTTTCTTTTTCAGGCAGCCGTTTTGACATATATGAAAACTCGTCCATATTTAGGCCGCTGCCTGCGTCAGAGGTAGACATCATGGGCAAAAAGCGCTTTGTAGGTAAGAAATCATCCGGACTGCTTTACATCTCCACTAATGGTTTAAAGCCATCGGAGCTGTAGCAACAGAATAAACAAAATAGTATAAATGAATAACTGCAGCTTTTATTGTACCTGCCTGCAGCTCCTCATGTGATCTATAAGACGGATAAGAAGCCAGATGAGCCGTGTTCCATCACCTCCTCCCTCAGTTATTTCCCCGATGAGGATTACACTGACCAGAATGTGACGGCCCCTCCCCGCGTACCGCCCTCCAACCTCACTGTGTTTACAGTGGAGGGCTGCCCATCTTTTGTCATTCTGGACTGGCAGAAAACCGACAATGAGACCAGAGGTACAGTACACATAAACAAAACTAGGATTTGTCTCTTAATCTCCTAACGTTGGGATGTTCGGAGCTCGTCGAACTCATCAGTTAATTCTGTCCAGGACATCCTCTGACTGAAAATTCATGCAATTTACACAGAGACATACTTGTAAATTGGTTATGATTGATACTTAATGCAACTATATCAAGCGTTTGAGTCAATTTTTGTCCTCTTAATCATTCAAAAAGACCCCTCCAACTTGCAATTTTATGAAAAGATCCTAAATTTAATTCATATTAGTGATCTCATCAGAACACTATCAGACCTTAATTCCCCAACTCCAAATACTGTTTCTTTCATCAAAATATCTCACACTTTTCAAAAATGACATTAATGTGAAAAACAAACAATAAATGAAGAAACTATAATGTAAAATTGCATTACAAGGATTTTTCTGCCTCTTCCGTCAGAGTATGAAGTCGTATCCACCACGAAGGGACCTAATGGGGAGGAGGTGTCCATACTGACCACCAACCAGACACACACAGCTGTGGAGAATCTCAAACCGGAGAGCAGGTGTGTGACATCCTGATGTTTGACAAATCACGCCCTGTAAAAATAGGCGAGAAGTATCTTCCTTCTGTCCTGTAGTCAGTCAGATACACTTTGGGAGCAGCTGCCAGGTTTACATTACTGTAAGCTTGTCCAAATAAACGCTTCACTTAATGAAAACTGTATACTTGAACTACTGGATGATTACATTAGTAAGCGTCACTACAGCAAGAGAGCGACAGATAATAAATTCTTCTCAAGAGCTATTAGTGAGCTACTTTTAAAGGTTGGTTCTCTTGCACCTCATCCGGTGAATTGCTTTTGGTTTTGTGCAAATAAGTGACACGAAGGCTGAGAAAATCTGGGTGGAGAGGGTCAGTGAGTTTTTAATTAGATCTCAGCATCTGGAGTCTAAGATTTACCAGAACACACCCCTGGGCTTGGTTTGCTGTCCCAGGTTTTGCCAGGACATCTGAATGCAGCACGTGGAATAACCATCAGCTCTGCGGTGTGTGTGTGTTTGTGAGTGTGTGAGAGAGAGCGAGAGAGAGTGTTTGACCCTCAGCCAGAGAAATGAAAATATGCACCGCAGGTCTGGAGATGAGAAGAATTCAGATAGAAATGTTTTGCTTATTGGACTTTTGTTGTGCACACGCATTAAAATGTGTTACATTTGTATTCTATTTCAGTTATGAATTCAAAGTAATGCCCAAGAATGAGCTGGGAGCTGGACCCACCAGTGATCCTGTGTCTTTTAACACAGAATCAGGCAAGTTTACACGCTAATCCAAGTGTGGAGTGTTTGCTCTGGCAGCGGAGAATGCCACCGTACGCGATGCTCTTTATGAGGCAGTGATTAGCTTTGCTCTGAATCTCAGAGGGTGGGCTGTTAGTCTAATGATTTCAACATGCTACTGAGGTGTGACTGATTAACACTCTGAGACTCTGGGGTCTCGTCAGCTCCTCAGATGTTCTCCGGGGCTCACATCAAGCAGACATAAATCACTGAGCTGGTAATCAGAACGCTGTGCTGCGAGGTTAATTTGCACTAATGAAGTAGCTTAGGGTGAAAATGTCTGCTCAGTTCTGATACTTTTCATTGTGACCTTCTCTTACATCTGTAGCTGATCCTCGAGTGAGCGAGCACGTTTCAGGTAACTATTATATTTTTAAATCAATATTATTGCGTTGTCCAAAATGTTTTGGGTTGTAGCTCAGCAGTTTGTTTCTCATGATTTCATCACAGGCAAAGATGCCATCTGGACTCAGTTCCCATTTAAAGCCGACGCCTATTCTGAATGCAACGGAAAGATGTACGTGAAGAGAACTTGGTACAGAAAGTTTGTGGGAATCCAACTCTGCAACTCTCTGAGATACAAGATCTACCTGAGTGACTCGCTGAATGGTAATCACACTGAAACGAGAGCGCAGCAAGCAGCTGCTCAGGGTCATCACGGGCCACCAAATACTAAATCAACACATTACGTCAGTGTCAGATGACGTGCACATTTCTTGTTTTATTTGCATAACAGAACATTTTTGGCATCAATGTTGAGAAGGTTTTATGAGCTTGAAGGGTTCGCAAAACCCATTAGGAACATTGTAGTTCCATTTTTCTCCCAGTAAACCTCTGGTGATAAATCAGTTTGCAGTTAAGTTGTTATGATGGTATGATGGATGCTACACTTGAAGATTATTTAAACCTTCCATCTCTGTAGGGAAGTTCTACAACATTGGAGATCAGACAGGACACGGTGAGGACCATTGCCAGTTTGTGGACTCCTTCCTGGATGGGCGGACTGGCACCCAGATGTTTGCTGATGAGCTCCCCAGCCGGTCAGGTACTTAGCCTTTGCTCTGCAATGACTAACAACATGTTCATTCAATGTCTTTCACTATAAGTGTGAGTCAAAAGCACGCCATTAAGCCTCAGCAGTGCATATGTAGTAAAATAGATTAAAGCAACAGCTGTGTGATTTGTTTTGTCGTACAGTCCATATTCAAAAGACTGATGTCAGTCAATCAAACATAAAATTTTATTTGAAAGGACATAAGCAGCCTCTAAAATGTTTCATGACTATCCCTGAGTAAAGCAGGGCTGTAGCTCTTAACATCACTAAAGGTGCTCCACAAGGATCTATTCTTGGTCCTTTTATTTGTTATGTGCACAACATCATTCCTGCTATTCCAAATGTTAACATTGACTTTTATGTTTATGATACCGTTTTATGGGACACAGGCTGTTCTCTAAATTTACCTGCCGTTGCAGCTATTCTAAATATTCATTCTTCTCAGATCTCCTTTATTAAATAGACTTGTTTTGAATTCTGACACGCCAAAGTATCCACTTCAGGTCCTTTCTGTCCAGGTTTAACAAATTGTTTATTCATTCACACAGATCTCTCCAAAATAAGTCACAACAATCTCAGTGAGCTAGTTATGTAACTGATGAAATAATAAATAAACAAGAGTCTCATCCTTTCTCTGTCTTTGTACCAGGATTCTACAGAGCAATGAGACAAGAACCCGTCAGCTTTGGAGAGATTGGAGGAACGTCACATGTGACCTACGTAGGCTGGTATGAGTGCGGCACCCCCATACCTGGGAAGTGGTAAGAACCCACAAAGCTGTCCAGGAGGATGACTTCCGAGGTGGTGAGGAAGAAGGAGACGCCAGTCTGGGCCTGAATGGAGGTGTGCCTTTCTTTTATGTTACCATGGACACCGTAGACGGGTGTGTCTGTCTGAACCCCGTCTACTCTCCCAGGTGTGAACCTCTATAGGACTATTGGGTGTCACAAAACTCTGAGTACATTTGTAGCATTGGCCAATTTCTCTATTTATCAAAAATGTCAACAGAGAAAAGAAAGTTGTTGAAATGAATCGAAATGATGAATATTCAATAATCAATGTCAACAGAGAAAACGTTGGGAAGCTGGCTCCCAAAGTCTAACGATGTGTATATTATTTATCAAAGGTTTGTTATTGAATATTCTGCGTGCTCTGGCTTTTGAGATATGAAAGTAAAAATTGCTCCCTGGACTTGTGTCAGTGAGCACACACTGTGCTCATTTGTATCCACAAAAGGCGCCAATCATACTTTGATTGTACATTTGGAATATATAAAACTTAACTAAACATGTACATGCAGAATCTACCTTCTGTTGGCCCGAAGGGAAAGTTCACCATTGCAGTTTGCACAGTATTAAGCCTTTGTTCATATTTGTATATGGTGTGAAATACAGTATGCGCACCAGTGGTCATAGCTACTTTGATACAGTACAGGTAAAAAAAAGTTTTATCCAAATTGCTGATCTTTTAGGGTCAAAAAAAAAAGGAAAAAAAAGAAAGAATTTTGTATTTTGTATTTTTCATGCCCATGCAGTCATATTTTATAAAATATATTAAGTATATATATATATATATATATAGTATGTAAAGATAGAAATAAACTGAGCTTCAATGTGGGAATGATGCAAGCGTATGACATAATTTATGTTTTGTGTTCAAACTTACTTCAGAAGTGTACATAAAGCTTTAAATCAACTGAGAAAACTTGCGAAGGGTTTTTCCACATCTGTCATGACTGCAGTTGTTTTTGATGCACCACGTGTGTTTCCAGCAATAAATCTTGTTTTTCTATTTACTGATTTTGATTTCCATTTCCATTTGATTTCAATACCCTTGATCGCAAATGAAACTTTTGACATTTTTGGGAAATACGCTCACTCACTCGCTTTCTTGCCCAGTTAGATTAAATGATTTATGTACACTCACATTTGTTTGGGTTAATACCTGAAGTAAAAAATTTTAAAGTTCTTTGCTTTTGTTGGACCAATACTTTTGATTTCACTTTAATATAAAACTGGGAAATTCAGAAAATATTCCAATACCTGCTAGAAGCAAATTGTTTCCGCTGCTTAAAAATTGCCTGAATGATTTAACTTTTTGCATCTAACAGCTCATTGTTTCAGCTAATTGGGGTTTTTGTTCTTAAACTATGAGCCCAAATGGAAGCACCACATGAAGAAAGATGTAATGTGGAATTTAACTCCACAGGTAGACATTATCCCAAACACTGGGCAGATGAACTGTATCGATATTGCAGACCTTCTCAGAATAAACTTATGGTACCTTCAGGTACCTTGGCACATACTAGGTGGAGAGTAACTGCACGCTTCTCTGAATTATCATTAATAAACCCCGTGTGAGTAATTTCTCACACTCGGAGACAGTTTGACACGAAAAGACCAACCACAAGTTCCCTTGCCACATGTCCCAGCCAACCACAACCCACAGGCAGGAAAACAGAATAGGAATAGCAGCATTACCGCACTTTTCCAAATTCGTGTGGAGGAGAAGGGAGAGGCCAAACTTAACTGAGACATGAACTAAGAAACCACAAAGAGAGACAGAGAGGGTGTTAAGAGAAAAGACAGTAAGACAACAGTGCCAAGAGTAACACAAAATACAACAGAAAACAAAAAGACTTACCAAAGGGAGCTCCAGCAGGGTCTCAATCATTTATTAGGTTCGAGAAAAAAAATGTTACAGTTTATACATAAACAACTAATCTCACTTGAAGGTGGAATTTAATTTGATATATTAGTAAAAACCAGTGATAAGAGAAGAAGAGGAATAGCAAGCTTTACTGGAGGTGATATAACGAGCTAAAGAAAAGACGCCTTCATTACACTGAGATCTACACCTCCCACAAGCCATCACTTAGCTAGTGTTCCCAACACGGGGCAATTTGTTGACACATCATTAATACCGACATGGTGGTAAAATTGATCAAAGAAATAAAGAAAGAAAGAAAAAAGACAAAGAGGTAACTTTTCATTTAGTGTCTTATAAATGCTTCTATGCACAGCACACAACCAGCTGAGATACTCGTCTCAAACGCAGAATGCAGATGTTGATCTCACTTGCAAAATGAAGTGTTACCTCGGAAAGAACAATAAACTGCAACGGCCTGATTTGGTCTCCCAGGTGTGTTTACAGTGACAGGTACAAAAGGGCAGCACAGATGAGTGGTGGCGACAAGAGGAAAGGGGAAAACAAGAAGGAAAGAACAGCAGGACCAGAACAGAGTGGTGTGTAGAAGATACAACATACAAACACTAACCATCAGACTGGGGTGGGGGGGGGTTGCTTGTTTCTTAATTGGACTGGATATTTGTATGAGAAAGAGAGAATGGAGGGGTGTTGAGCAGTAAACCATGTTTCCTGCACCCAATCCAAACAGGCGGAGCCACATAGAGGGCGGGGGTTTGGGGATGCATGAGGATCAGTAACATGGTCTGTCCTCTTTTACCGGTATCCGGGCCCTGGCTGAGTGTAGCCCTGGCCATAGGGGGGGCGGTTGCGGGCATAAGGGTTAGCAGCTCCTGGTGGAGGGGTGACGGTGCTACCTGGAGGTGCGGTGTATGCCTGGCGGGGCTGGTACCCTGAGCCAGGCTGGGAGCTGGGCGGCAGGCTGTAGTTAGCTGGCTGGGAGGCCTGGGAGGTATAGTTTTGCGGAGGGAAGGCTCCTGGTGGATACTGCTGGGCTCCCTGAGGTGGGTGGGACTGCTGCTGGCCACCCTGGAAGCCTGGGGCCGGGGAAGGACCGGGGCCAGGGGCTGGAGCAGGAGCCTGGGAGGAGGGAGGCGCGTAGTTCTGAAACTGCTGCTGCTGCTGCTGCGGCGGCTGTGGGGGGCCAGGCTGAGGGGCTCCGGGCTGGGGGCTGTAGCCAGCTAAGAGAGGGGGCAAAAAGAAAATCTCTTCAATTCACTCTGAGGACATACACCTGACTTCAAAACACAGCAGCTACTTTTTTCCTTACCAGGGTACTGCATACCGTACTGCTGCTGCGGTGGGGCACCTGGCTGCTGAGGCGGGTATCCACCTGGGGCCTGGTACTGTGGGTACACCTGACCTGAAGAGAAAAGGAGATGGATCAGTAGTACACAACAACAAATAAAGAAAAATCATTTTCGTTATACATTACACGCAACTAAGTTTCGTACTGACCGAAAACAGCAAATTTCAGCTCGTTACAATGATCAGTTTGAAATTAATTTATAGTTCAACACACATTAATGGACTGCCTGCCGTCTTCACAGGGACTCAGGGATCAGATGAACGTGGCAGCTCAGTGTTTCTTCTCCATTACTTTATTTTGTTAAAATCTGAAGCAGATTCTGGAATTTCACTAGTAAGGGTCAGTAAGTAATTCCCCTTGATTTTTTTTATTTATTATTTCATTTTGCACTTTGCTTTTTGGAGATCAGGTAGCTATCCAGTCCACCCAAGAGTGTCAAGCTGTACTTGCAACTTCAGATTAACACCTGTGCCTCTGGAACGTATCACATATAACTGCTTCAATGAAACCAGCTGCAACCACTTTAATATAAGTGCTTGATGCCAGGAGGCCTGTGCCCGCTGAACCTTTAATGGCCCATTACAGAAAGAACGGGCTCTGAGCTGAGGGAAGCATCCAGGTGCCTGAGCAGATGTAAACATACAGACTCTCCTTTCATTGTGGCTGACATATATATCCACAGGTGATGTAAGCAGCAAAAACCATTCAGCAGAGCCACAGTTTACTGCGTCAGGAGAAGAGCCTCTCCTCTGTGGTCCCAGACAGTGATGTCCTCTGTCACTTCTATAATCTATTACTCAGCTACAGTGGCTATGTGTGGAGAATAGTTGTCATCACCTCCGTCATCCACCTGAAACTGTTTTTCTTTGAAAGGCCTAAAGCTGACTGCGATCAGACCTTTGTGCTTGACAGTGATGCCATTTGAGTTTTATTTTTTGCTTCAAAAACATTTAAACTTATTTTCCTTGTTATTTTAATTTGCTCATCAAGTTTTCCATGGAATGCCTACATGTTCAGCAAAAGACCTGGCAAACTAGTGTTCTCCCTTAAAGAGGCCTCCGCAGTACTCCCAGATCTCCTGCCTGGCATAAAGAGAGAAGCCATAATGAAAGAGGGATGCCCCAAGGTCCACTGATTTTTCAATCACTGCTAAAACTAGCCCTGATTTTCCAGACACTGAGGTGATATTGTGGCAACATTCAGTCTAAAATAGAGCAAAGCTGAGGAGACTGAACTCCAATTTCTCTCCTTTCAGGGAATTTCAGTCCACCGACAGATGGAAAAACAAACTTTGGTTCATATCCAGAGCTTCGTAATTGAACCCAGGCAATGTAGCATGAACAATGCAACAATATTCAATAACTAATGTTGGCCCATTTAAATATACAACGAGTACAAACATCACAAATCGGCAAATTACACTGATTACTTCATAGGAATTGCACATGTCAAACTAGCCGGACCAAAGTGACTTCATCAAAGGTCAGTTTGCTGAGTGAGTTAGAGAATTTCCAAAACAACAAGGCTTGTGAGCTGTTCCTGGTCAGTGGTGCCAACATGGATCCAAGGAGGGGACTAACAATGAATCAGCAGCAGGGTGTTGAAGGATGTGCTGCAACAAGCCAAATCCAGGGTGGCTTTAAGAGCTTTAAGGATCTGCACCTTGGCACCAGATAACATAAGAAAACCCTCTTCACAGAGCATCAATGCTTTACCGGGTTAAACGGTTAGAGCCGTTTAAGAAAGAAGCAGAGGACCAGCAGCTTATTAGGCAGTGCTGGCCATAAGGTTTTGGCCCATAAGTATGTTTGCTGCACAGTCCATGCAGCCCAAGATCACTGCATTGGTCAGGGGAGACACTTGACAACTAAATATTTAGCTAGAAACAGTCTATCTCTCTGGTGTCTTTTTTATAAGCACTGGAATGATGTGGCAACCATCATTTATCTCACTGACAGAACCTTTAACATGCTCATTACTGTGTGAAAAGGCACACGTGTGAAACTGGCTTCTTCTCCTGATCTCCCCAGTCTGTAAACCATCATAAGTATTATGTAAGAGTGAGTAAGGATGTGGCTGTTAGAGCTTTTTGCCCTGGGAGTTCAATTCCTTCCAGCGTAGCCAGGAGGTCAGCTATCAGGGACAAAGACTGGGAAATGGGGCTGAAGACGTTCCTCCAGGAAATAAAACCCCAAGTTAGGAGACTGTTGTTCATTGAAACAAAGAATCGTTTGGCCGTAGGAACTCTATGCATGCCTTAGGAAGGAGTCATGAGAATATGGTCCTGTTCTTACATAAACAATTCACGCCAAACAAACATCTGCCCATCTGATAACGACCCTCACACATATGCTGCTTCATATACACATTTATTGTTTTCTTCCTGCACAGATGTAAATTATGGTCAAGGCTGCATCAGCATCTGAGAGGCAACATTTTGAAATCTTTACCATCTGCTTATGGATCTTGTTAGCAACATTCTTATAGTAACAAGTAATCTAAGTCTGGATAACAAAAAATGACCTTAACGCTACATGGAAGGGCCAAAAATGCTCAGATCGGTGTCTAATCTACGTACTGGCATTGCATTTTATAAATTCTCATGTATTGACTGGCTGCTGATTTCGCCTTGAGAAAGTCTGCCATCAGAGACAGGTTTAAGGACAAAGCCTGAGGAAAGGCCTGAGAGGGAGAGAAGGTAGAGCAGGCTCTAGTTTAATGTCTGTTTATGCCAACCATCTGCAGCCTTGGGACTGAGAAAAGAGTTGTAGACGTAGGGGGGTGTGTGTGTGTGTGTGTGTGTGTGTGTGGTAACTTGCTGAACTTCTTCAGGGTTGACACTTGACAACATAGACTTCAGTCAGATATGTATGTTTCACTCACTGGGGGGGGTTGCCAATTTAACACTCGCTGAGCTTCTTCCTACATGCCTTAATTGATCTTGATTACTGGATATCTGCTGATACTGATAATGACATATACTGTTCATTTCATATCTGTCATGGGACACCAGCAGCAGCAGCAGCAGCAGCAGCTGCCGTCGTTAACTTTTATTTGTCAAGACCAACTTGGTCTGAACACTGAAGGTCCTGGTTGAAAGTTTGCGTTATTAGCAGCTTTTGCTGTAATCATGTTTATTTAAATTTCTAATACTAAGAATTGGCACACAACCACAGAGCAAGAGAGATGCAGCGTAATGAGCAACTTGAAACTGTTACTCAATAATAATGTCCTGTCATTCCTTGCAGTAAATCAAGGCAGACGGCCAGTATTTTACCCATGCAGAGCCTGGGCTGTTCGTCAGACCTCCACGATGAAACGGTCACATCACCTCATCAGAAAGCTGGTTGCATTATACATCAAAGCAGTGAAAGGAAAGAGAGCAAAAGAGAGAGCAACCAGCTTTCTGTTGCACTGGATGTTTGTGTGCAACATGTTGTGTCGCTGGCTCACCCTGCCACAGAGTAAGTCTTCCTTCTGGAACAACTAAACTTTATTTAACCCTACGGAAAGACCCAAAACTAACAAGGCCAAACCACAAACCACCAGTGAAATTGAAGCAGTCGTAGCACATGTTTGCATGTTTGCAGATTTCCAGTGTTGCAGGCGTGACTCTTAAGAGTATTTTGAGCTTTCCAAAGACACAAAGCAGCTTTTATTGCTCTATAGCCTAATACGTTCCTCTCGGCCAAACGACAAACTGAAAACAACCCAATCTGCTTATTAAGAAGTGGTAAACAATACAAAGGTTCCACCTTTATGGCGGCACCTGCTCGGGCCTTTCTTCACAACAAAGGGGAAAACAATCCAGGGAATTCCCTAAAGTGAGAACTTAGGCACCTCAGCACTGCAGACTGACCATGACCTGCGTCCGGGAGTGGCATCGTGCTGAGAAAATTCAGAAAGATAAGTCATGCTTGTTTTTGCCAATACGGCCCGATCCTTTGCTCGTTTATCTTTATCTACGGATTTGGTTTGGATTCAACAATTCCAAGTGTTAAATATCACACATGGGGGAGAGCTGTGATAAGGTCAGCTCTGAGGAAGAGAAATGATAATTCCATGCTTGTTTACAGAATGTTGATTAAGACTCCATGTTGAGACTAAAGGATAATTTCTCATTTAATGAACTTTTCTGCTTCAACAAGAATGGATTTGATTACCAAAAAAGGTAATTCGCTTACAAAATATGTAAAAATTCATCTATAAGCTGTAAACATTTGTCGATGTAAAATGGATAACAAAGAACCTCAGTTTTCTTCCCATGAATGATTTAACCTCAATTCGATCTTCCGATTAAAGTTATATGGAGCATTTCTCATTCTCATTTGTACATTCTGCCTACTCTAATCAGCTAGGGATTACTGGTGGAAGGAATTTTGATGGCAAATAAAAAGCAAGTAAATTGAAGGTAATCAACGCAGCTCACTAAACAATGGGAGCATGGTTTGATCTGTTATACATGGACCTCCATCTATCATAGAACTAAACTACCCATCAACAAAACTGAAAGAAAAAGAAAAGGTCTGCAAACCTAGTAAGACCAGCTAAACATTCCCACGAGATATATTCCTACACTTCCTATCTTAGATTTGCAAGGCAGGAAAAACTCTGGAAAACAAATAATCTTAGGCCAGAAAAATGTAGGGCAACATGTTCAAACTGTCTTGCTCAACAGGAGGTCATATTTAATGAGGCTACTTTGGTGGTAGTGTCAGATAAACATCCAATATTACAACAAAACTGTAAAACATATGAAACTGCTTAACCGCCTGCATGGCAGGGTCTCCTACTGCCTGTGGCCATAAGGGTATTACGCCTTTTTTCTACATTCTTACACACAGACACATCTGCTGCGATGGGTTTCATGAACAACTATGTTGTGTTAAATAATGTGTACACACGTGATCTTTATTTGGGGTAATCTGTGTGCTCATGTGTCTCACCATCCATTCCAGCCGGGGGTCCCTGCTGTACTCCAGGATAAGGAGCTTGTGGTTGAGGGGGAACTCCTGGCTGAGGGGCTGCAGATGAGGAGGAGGTGATGCTGTCAGGGGTTCCTGAGCGCTCCTCTGGGGCGACTGCTGGGGGAGCTACTCAGATAAAACAGAGGGACACGAACAATGTGGCCATCAATACCTTAAGTCACAGCAATACATATAAATTAAACAAACAGTCATGAAAAAATAATGACATCCTGTAGAAAATGTTGATTACAGCATATGAACAAGAAAACATTTGAACTTAACACATTGCCTGCAGATAAAGCTACTGGACTACGCCAAAACCACAAGGAAATTACACTTTTTTTCCCCACTTCTCACAGTGATGAAACAAAAATATCAACACAGCAGAACTTTAACTTGATGACATTAATGATCATACATCTTGACATAATTCCCTCAGTAACTTATGTTTGAATATATTACTGGATTTATTACCAATTTCAAACACCCACAGAGCATATAATTGGGATTTAAATCTGACTTTGGGCCATTACATAATCCCTCATTTCATCTTTTTGAGCAAATCTTGGGTGGATTTATTTGTGTGTAAAGGGTTATTGGCCTGGCAAAATGGTCTCTGCATAAGTTCAACTGTTACACAGATAGTCTCACATTATCTTCAAGCAGTCCTTGTTATGACACAAAATTCACAATTGAATCAGTGACTGCAACTTTCTCAGTCTCTGAGGAAGGAACTGCTTATTCGTGGTCAAATAACCACATTCTTTCATTCTTCCGTTCACAGCACATTATTTCAAAAGGTCTGGCTTCATCTTTAGCTTCAAGTTCCTTTGGCAAACTGTAGTGTTGCTCTAATGTACTTTTTGGAAAGCAATAACTCCACCTCTGGATCCTGTGATGAAACATAAGGGTTGGTGGTTGAGGTGGAAACTTGGCGCTTGGACTGAAAGGACAAGTCCTACACAAAATGGCAAGTGTTTAAAATCTATGCTAGGATTCACGCACACCCACAAGCTTTTTTCTGAAGGCCTTATAGAGCTCTGCAGATCTTGGCGTGAAGACACTTAACAGAAAGCAAAAATTCCATGAGGTGAACATAATTTATAATTTAATAATATATAATAATTTAACTATACTTAAATATAGCATCTTCAATTTGTGCAGTTAGACAGCTTGCAATACCTGGGACCTGGTCCTCGCTCAGGCCGAAGGCTGATATGACATTCTTGTTGACTTCGTCCTGGTTTTTTAATGGGTCGAAGGCTGACATACTGGCTGCACTGACTGGCGTGGCCTGTTTCACTGTGGGGTCCGTTGCCATAACCTTGCCTTCACGTACGTCCACTGATTCTAGAAACAGACAAAAATATGTAAATGTTGCAACAATTCAACGTGTACTTACAAAAGTACGAACCTTTTTCTGTCAATTACAAACAGACTTGTCATTACACCACGGACAAAAATATGTAAGACAGGGGGCATTAAATCTAATTGAATGTTTCTGAATAAAATTTTGTTGAATCTGCAGTTCAGACTGTGGCAAGCAAAGAGAACAGTTTAATACAGAAGCATCGATGGTGGCAGTCATACTGTACATTCATCACATAAATGCTTAGGACAAGTATGATGACAAGAGAAGGGTGTATTTTTGTGTAAGCGTGTGTGTGGGTGAGTGGCCACAAACAAACTGGAGCAAACCAGCAATTATGAAGTAAACGATTCTAGATACAGCTGTAGTTTATAACGTACAAATCTTTACATTAAAAGTTGGCTAACAATAGCTGAGTCTTATAAACTGTCTCAGTCTGGTGCCAACGTCCCGATTTTATGAGTAAGGCAGTAAGCATGTGAAATATACATGAAATATAAGTATTTTGACCATGATACAAACAAAATCTACATGTCAGTCCTCTGATGAAAAACTGTCTTTGGAACTACATTTGAAACCTAGTAAGGCATTTCTGTATTGCTGAAACTACTGTGCACTGCACTACTTCAATATCTGCCAACATATGCATTTATGTACATCTACATGCAATAATCTAGTGTCCATTGGTGTGGCAGTAATTGCTCAAACATTAGCAAGCGCATGTGTATCAGAGTTTTTACCATTGTCTGGTGCTGTAGCAGCCAGGCCAGGCTCTGTGGGAGGCTCCAGGCTATCCAGGAGGTTGTTGACTTTATTCCTCAGCTCAATGAGCTCCCTGCGCAGGTACTTCACCTGACTGGACTCCAAAGGCCGCGGCTGACCATTCACTGCAGATATGTGGAGGGGAACCAAGTGAGCAAATCAAACAGAATCACCATATTTATTTAGAGAATAAAGTTGAGCAGAGTCAAACATTTCTCAAGCCCAGCACAGCCAACAATTTATATGGCAGACCTCAAGGAGGATGATGGACAGAAGAGTCTTGATTGCTTTTGCTGAATATAAGACTCCTTTGGTCCATGCATTTATTAATGGGAATTTGTCTTTCAATCTGGATCTTATTTCCTAACTGAGACATTTTTGTCTTCAATCTAAACTGCTTGTTGACAGCTGACTTACACACAAGGACAATGGAATCTGGGTGATACAAAAATTTGTCAACAAAACGTGTCAACAGTCTAGCACATGATAAATATTGTAGGAATACAACCCAGCAAAACCACACCCAGGGAGTATTTCTGCACAAAGACTGATCATAAGTAAGCGCTTCAGGGAGCCTAACAATATGACAATATACAGCTAAACTGCACATCAGCTGCTGGAAATATGTTTCTTGTAAATAATGATTAATGTGCAGTCTTTGAGAAGCTCATTACTCTTTACGGGAAAACAGCACTGTTACATACAGCAACATCTGTATGATGTAAAAATCCTCTGCAGTTCATTGATCTGGAAAAGCTGTTAATTCAACACTAAGTATTTGCACATTATGAATGATGATCTGTCCAAATTCTGTTAGCTTCACATTCCGGAAAAAAAAAAAAAAAAAAAAGGGATTACAGGGATCATCCATCACATGGCTGACTTCACAAAGCCATTCACAACAGCAGCTAGTCTGACAGAGGCCCTGAGAGCTTCATCATCACCACCACACCCTGTCAGCTAGACATTAACTAAAAACTGGGGTGGAAACACTGGACACAAGAGCACTGGTTCATTGTCCAGCTTACCTTTTCATCCCACAAGTGGTCATTTGACTAAATTTGTCTTACTTAGCAACATGACATACTTTAGTGCATATCTGATCTTACTTTATGAAATAAAGTAAAATCATTGTGAAAGTTATTGAAAATCTTGAGACATAATTGACCTACAGAATATGGACTGCTCAAAATAATGCATGTTTTTCTATTGCTAAAAAAAAATAAATAAAATAAAATCAGTGTGATGTTTGAGATGCCCAGAGAGTCCTTTCTCAGAAAAGTTTATCTTTTTTGAATGGAGATCCATGGGGTCACAAGGTACTGAGCTTAAACATTAGCTGTCATGAGTTTCCAGTTACACTTGCTTTCTTTTAATCGCGTTACATTTCTGATGATATCATTTCCACGTGGAACAATGACATCTAATGATGACACAGGGAGTAAAACGGTAATAATAATAAATATTTAATAAAAATATCTCACAGCCCGACTCAGAGCAGAAGACAGGAAACAACATCATGTTGCCATGTTTGTTGTTTTTTTCCAGGACTTAAAGTTTGTTTGTTCATAGATGTGCACCCATACAGGTAAAACTCTAGCAAAACCTTATTTCTTAGAAGAAAGGACAAAACCCTGTGACACCATTTTGCCTCTCCCTGAGCACTAAAACTGGGACACAACGCTGCCTTTAGATAAATAACATTTACAGGAACTTTAATAGTTGATGGACATTAACAAAAACATGTATAACGTAGAAGTAGCCTGCCATGAGACATCAGTGAAACAATTTAATGTATTTGACATTTAAAGATGCAAATTATGTGGATAATATGGGAAAAAATTCTCACATAGCATATCGGATAAGAAGATTTCAGTTAATTACAAGCAATATTTGTCTAAATGAGCCTTATCAGTATGATTTACTTTTATGCACACATTTGCTATAATGTCAACTCAAATAACTTTTTTTGCCTAAACAGACTAATTCACTAACAGTTTATATTTAAATCAAGGTAAAAAAAAAAAAAAGTTTTCTATCCACATTTTGAGTTGGATGGCATATAGTTTCTGGACACTAAAATCTAGATCAAGCAATGCACTGAGTCCTGAATGCACTTAATGCAAGCAATGCAAGCAATGCACTGAGTCCTTAAAAAAAACAAAACCAAACTCAAAAACAGAAACAAACACACCTTCAACTGTTTTATTCAGCATGTTCTTCAAAAACCGATCTCAACCTGACTTGTTTGGGTGAGGCTTGCTGGCTGTGTGGGTTATATAATTAATTTTTCAATGACATAAGCCTTAAACCGCACTACTGACGTCCTATTGAATCACTGTGGACTGGGATGGCGCACATTTAATAACAATCTAAAAACTGGTGTAACTAGCACAGAGGTTTTGTTGTGAAAATGTATACAGTTGTATTGTTTGTTTGCTGAATCAGTGCTAAGAGACACAGAAAATCCCCCCAAAATTAGTCAGAAGGGAGTGCATACAACTTTCACTGCGACAATAAGGAGCTGAGGTTTGGTGTGTGAAACCAGTCACTGGAGTGCCCTCCAGTGACTGGTTTGTGTATCAACTAATGTGGTACATGTCGGTTTACAGTTTACTGTGAGAACAAAAACATATGATTAAAGAGCTTCAACAGTCACAGATTTGAAGTTCAGATTGTATGTTTCTCTAAAGGCAGAATTCACTTCTGTTTATGAAAGGTTTTAAAATCTTACCGAACAAAGTCAGTTTGAGAATTCTACTGCATTGGATGGCGAAGGAGAGGTCAGAGCTGTCGAAAATGGTGATGAGGTCGTCATCTAGAAAAGTAAGTAAGTAAATAAATAAATAAATAGAAAAAAACAAAACAACGGCGATAACGGATGAGCTGATTCACAGTAGTGCATCATCTTGTTAGGATGTTAACCTGTTTATAAGTTACCTGGTCAAGTAACTAGTATCAGTATAATTCACTATACACTAGTAAATTAACTGGCCTGAGAAAAACCTTTTGTTACTGTTTACATTTTAACTCTTGAGACCTATTAGAATAAAGTACCTGTAACTTGGCTTACCTTCATCCTTGTATTTTATGGTAACCTCATCATTACTCTGCAGCTTGCCCCTGAAGACACGCTGCATCATAAGCACCAGCTCGTCGTAAGTGATGTCTTCATTATGGATAGGGATGCGTCTGATGTCATCTCCTAACTGGGCTTTAATGATCAGTTTCCCACTCAGGTCCAACTGGCCGTTCATGGTGCCGTCCGACCTATTCTGCCTCCACCACTAAACAGAGTTGGAGGAGAGGAAGCTTTAAAAGGAGCAAACCAAACAATATGACAATATGATGTCAGCTCAAGGCCAATTTAGTTTTAGTCCTGCAACAACAATTTCTTTGCACAGTACTTAAAGATATCCACAATTTTCATTAAATGTACAGGCACCTTTGGAAAATTAAATATATTGTCACTGTAGGACACTAGTATTGTCAAACAAATGAAAACATTGCATGTTATGGGACATATTCAAGTTATAAACTTTAACACACTGAAGAATATGGTACAGTAAAATGCTATGTTACACCGGTTTTCAGTCTAATTTAATTAATTTGCAGAATTTCTGATAAGGCGGAGGAGTTCAATTTCTGTTTTTTTTTTTTTTTTTTTTTTTTATTATTGTTAGTGCACTTGGGAAAGAGAAATGTCAGTACTTAGCCAAAGGAAATGTAACTGCTGTGATAACATTAGCTTAACTGTAGCCCCTAATGAGTAAATATGTGGTTAACCTGGTGTGTTATATTTTCAAGAACTAAATGTAACTAGACAAACAGTACATGACACTTCAAGAGCTTGAGTAATCCATCTAAATGGATGGTGGACTAAATTGTCACATAAAAAGATAAATTAATGCAGACAACATGCATGTGTCAAGATAGTGAACAGGCCTCTGTTAGTCGTTTAACGTTAACGTTTCAGGGGACGTGGTTGCTGCAAGGGTCATCATTCATGATTACATTGTGTTTTTCTAACAAGAACATTTGCTTAGAGGTGCCTCAAGACAATTACAATGCAAACAGGCAAGCTACCCCTGTCTCTATAGATTTAATCAAATAGGCTCCTTCAGTAAGAACTAACACTTTAGAGTCTAAGGGTCAAAAATCACCCTGTGAGGTGGCAAAGACGGTTCAGAGAAATTGCAGAGCTTGTTACAGACTTTGACCCGTATGCAAACACATGGATGAAAAGAGCCAGAGCTTTTTAAAATCAAGATGATGCTTTTTTTTTTTTTTTTTAAAGAATAATGTAATGTAATCATGTCTATGACAGGTAGATGAAACGCACAGCTTTTGCTTGGTATGCAACCTGTGACCTACATGTTTTAATCTGTGGTAATTTCACATGGTTTAATACCGACAGTGTGTGGTCACCAGCTGGATTAACTACGACATTACCTGCTCATGATCTAGGTCGGACCATTTACTACAGTGAATTTAATTCCACAAATGCTTCGGCTTCGTCTGCCCTTGCCAGATGAATAATTGCCTGGATGCTAGGGATTGTGTGGTCGCTAGCGTTTAGCATACTCTTAAATGAAAATGAGGACAACGACAAACCAGCATCTGCCAAAACTGGCTTTTCCACAATTTAGCTAACGCTGATTGTGAGTAAGGCTCAATCGCAGAGTCATCTGTCAGTGGCCCATCTACTATCTGCTAACATTTACAGGCCGTATCACAACTACGCTGTCACTATTCACTATAACCAGGTTTGATAATTAAAAGGCATCGATGTTGAGTTTGCAGCTGTGGAATTAAATAAGTCTTAGTTTCACTTTATAGTGATGTGTCGGCAAAAAGCGATTTCAACTTAAAATAGTGGCTTACAGTTTATGTACATAACTAAGGTAAGGCGGCATATTCTAAACTAAGAAGCGCTTTAACTCAACAGTTCTTTAAATAATAATAATAATAATAATAATAATAAGGTGGTAGGGTTTTAGCAGTTTTGTAGTCAACTCCCCAGAAATCAGTCCCCCACATCTGCTTGGACGAGCTAGCTTAGCGTTAGCTCATTACATTAGCCGTGTAACGCTAGCTACTTCGCTTGCTAGTTAGCGTCATACTGGTCATGACAGCACAGAATCTGCTGTGTAGTAAAACAAACAAACAAAAAAAACTAAATGATATTACGACTGTAGCCCAAACCAAAGAGAGTCTTTTACCTGTCACTAGACGACTTGACCACGCTGTATTTCACGGATCTCCCCAAACCGTGAAAATCAAATCTGTTAGCTAGCCTAGCCAGAGCCGGGCCTGCATGAGGAAGTGACTTCCAGACTGTCAACGTCAGCCAGTACGTGGCATTCACTGTGCGCAGGCGCACTCCGTCTGAAAAAGGTGCGGAATGACTGACGCACCTAAATAAACACAACACAGCATCCCATCTTTGGTGAAATTACATTCTTCCATTTTTATTTGGTTTACAATGCATACTTCATTCATCTGCACTGGCTAAAAGCATTGGCTTCCTCTTGCTGAATGATAATGCCTGAAAACATAAGAGTATAGGTACTGTGTTTACCTTTGTGTTTTGTTTTGTATTTTTTTTATGGCTTTGATGCAATTTTTTGGGGAAGAAAAATTATGTAAGAGGTAGACTTAATGATGGAGAAAAACTGCCATGACACTTGCAACACATAAGCAAAAGTACAGAACAGAACTGTGCAAGAGGTTTCGGCATTAAAACAAAAGTGGGAATTCTTTCAAACACTGACTGATTAGATGACGTTGAAGTCATAGCATCTGTTGCACAACACCTTGTAGACACACCCCTGATGGTACATTTTTGTTCAAATCATGGGATGAAAACATGATTGCATGGATGATCTGGTAAGATATATTATGAGAGAATAAATAGTCATGAATAAAACTCCTAAATACATTTAAATAAAACAGGGTTTTACTCAGTCACAGCTTCACTCCATTATTTCTTCTTCTTCTCCTCCACGGCGCTGAACCATGAGTCTAACAGCTTTTTCATGTAATATAACTGCCAGGCATGCACTTGAACAGCGACCACCATGACAAGGTACATAACTGTCACTGCGGAAAAACCGAAAATGAAGCGGTAGGCCTTTCCATGGCGGTAGAGCTGCTGCGCTACAGGAAACATCTCCATGCCACCATAAATAAGAGGTGCTACTGTGAACAGCCCTGCACTGATCATGGATATGACCAGGTAACTGATATTGTTCTTTGGAAGTGACAGGCTGCTGCAGAGCAGAGGAAGGAGGCTGAGCAGGTAGGGGTATTCCCACTGGTATGGCATGCACACTGTGTCATGCGACACCAGGTCGAAGTGGCTCACGGTCACCTGTGCAGCAACCAGCAGCCAGATCAGAAGGTGGACCAAGTTTAACTTACGCACCTCTGACTTCAGGGCAGCACTGCAAAACAGAAGGGCTTCGTATCAGGCTGTGTTAAAAATACTTATTGCTGCTCTTTGGAGATAACATGTCAATTTAAAGTTAAAAAATAAAAATAGACCACATTAACTTGCCTCATTTGGTAGTGTAGGGTCACCTTTTCTCTGTGTTTAAAGCCACTTCCATTGGTACTCTCAATTCTTGGACCTACACGTGATGTCATGTTGAACGAAACCTGCAGACACACACAATACAAATTGTACACCTGACAGAGCTAGAGCTGCTTATAACAATTATTTTAATGATCTAAACATAAATTCAGTGGAATATAAATAAATGGTGAAAAGTGCAGATTGATGTCTTCAAATTGTTTTTTTCAGTACCCCAAAATCACAAGATTTTAAAATAGTGATGTTTCATTTGTCATCACATAAAAGGGATGAAACATTAACAACTCTGGTCATTTTTACCTGAGAAAGACTCAGATAAACACAATTTAAGAAAAATATTTGCCAGTTCTTCGTCTGGGTTAGGCTTAGGGTCGTCATCGTTGAATGAATAACTGTGATTTAACGTTTTTAATCTTCTCACAGTGGGCGAACATAAACAAAACGCTATCAGAGGAAAGCCATAGCTGTAGTAGCTAACAAACCCCATTCAGCAGCATCTTCGGACGGATGTGACGGTCAGTGATAACGGAGCACGACATTAAACACGACACTTTCAGATGGAGTTTGTTAAAGACAACAACGAAAACGTACCTGCTTTTGTTTTGTTTTTCCTTTCGTTGTTTAAATCTCTACTGACAAAAGACCTGATAAATGGATGGAAGAACAGCTCTGCGCATGCGCACAACCTCAAACAGGAAGTCATCGCTCCGCAGCGTGAGCGTCTCCATTCAAAGAGCAGAAAATCATTTCATTCATTGAATGAATGAAAGCACATTTCAAGGGAACGATCATAAGTCATAACATTAAAGCAAAAACAAATGTGTTCTTACTCTATAAGCATTATTATAATCACCTCCAAACAAAATGTTGCTTTTAATGACATTTAAACTAGTAATCAAGGCAGAAGCTTGAAACTGTAACTTTATTTGAACCTTGGATCTACTTATCCACAATGTGTGGCTTTTACAGTAAAGGTGACTGCATCTTGTCAACTTGATTGTTATGTTGTCTTATCTTTTTAATGATGCTGGTGTGCAACATTCAAATGCTCTTCTTTCTGTCTTCACAATAGTACCTCCATACTTTGATTGCATTTATTATTCCCATTTTAATTTAAAAGTTTCTTTAATTTTACCTTGAATGTTTAACTAATTGGACTTTCTCCCATGTTTATTAATAATGGAGGCTCATTATTAATGTTCATATGCCAGCCTCATTTGAAAGGGACTGCCTTTTAAGAGTTTAGAAATAGAAACATCTACATTTTTTTTAAATCAAACAATTTTTATTTAGAAAAAACAAATTTGACAATAATAACAAACAATAAACAATAAGACATAAATTCATTGGTTAAACTGAAAATATTAGCACCACAGTTGAAAAGAGAAATATTCATTCTTTCTTTAAAACTTTGCGTGCTTCATGCCTATTTCAAAACATATAGGTGAACAACAGATAAAACAATAAATTACTGAAATCACGGTTATAAAGATTTGCTGCAACATTGAATACTTTCTTTGAACTCATTAGCCATAATACAAATTTATGTGTATTCTCCCTTCTGGCAGCTAGACATATTGAGTGAAGTGCACCAATGACACTGGAAACAAATTTTATCTTCTAGAGAAATCACACCAGGAACTGGTTAAATACCAAATTCCAATGCTATGTTTTCCACATATGACACACTTTTGTAAATGATACTGCCATTACAACTAGAAAATTTTTCCAATTATAAATCATCGTTTACAAATCTATTACAGAATGTTAACAGTTGAATTCTGAATTACATAATCCAGATGACAATTTATTTCTAAAATTATCCTGTAACTAGTCAGAGTCATCAGATGAATCCTCATTGGCTTGATCTTTCTTTTAAAGCAGGACTGAGAGGAACACTGCTTAATCCCTCTGGAGTATAAGATCGCAGTAATAACTGTACAAACAAAGTTCACATCAAGGCTTTCTCATATTTCGCATCTGTCACCTACATCTGTAAAATACTATGGGTTAGTTAGTGACACCAAAAACTGTATGGTATTGTATCTTGTCTTTGTTGTGGTGTTAAACTTAATGAAAGGAGTGGTTCATATTTCAGTGTTGTGTTTGCTGGACCTTTGAGTTTTAGCACAAACATTTTTACAGCACTACACCCATAAATCTACATGCAAGCAATGAAAAATAACATTTATTACATTCTTACTCTTTGATTTCCACTCACGGGAGTCGGCAACAGACTGTAAGGTTATTAAATTTTGACCATCACATTTTGTGTGGTCCCCAAGGTGAACATATTAGTTATCATTACCAGTCAATCACCAATAACAAGTGTCCCTACTGGATGTGATGCTTTCACACAACTAAAGTGAAATTAATTCAGGTTGCTCCACTTTCTTATTTGGCAAATGGAATTATTTCACAGAAATCCAATCTTGAGAGGATGGATTTCTTGAAAACCATTACTGGAAAGTAAACAACCTCTCCCCCAAATTCAGTCATCTGCAGAAATATATGCACCTCTAAATCACACACAAACTGCTGCAGTGTAAACCTATCAATGATCTGTGACGTCATTCTTTTTCATCATTTTACATATTTGCTGCTTTATAGTGAGAGACAAAGACTATATTTATACAAAAGTATGCATGCAAAAATACAAATTTCCTACTTAAATGAATTCATGATTTCTACTGCATTTCACATTCTTGACACACGGGGTAGCTGCCAGTTTTGAAGAGGTGCAGGGACAAAATCTGACACTGCTGCAACACTAACTGGATCTGTGCGCTCTGTTTTATCTTCCAATGGATACACTTTGCACAGTCCCTTCATGTGTTAGCACTTATTAGTAAATGCTCTCTTGCACTTTTTCACTCTTATGTGTGAAAATACATCTGGTGCCTCTTTAGGTGATTTTTTTCAATGTATTATTCTTCATGCTGTAAAATAATAAATCTTTACTCTCCCAATTAAACAGCTATAAGGGTTTCAGTATAAAAAAAACCGACCATTGTACTTAATATTTTCCTTGAAATATCTTTTCTCACATGCTCTTATGTTGATGATCACAGTTTGTTGATTTAATGTTACGAGACTGCTCAGTCTAAGGTAATTTATGATCATATTTTATCATATGCAAAAAAATCTGCTCCTGCTTTGTTATCTTTGAAGCCTCTCTCTCGCTCTCTCCCTACGGTTTGTGGTTTTACATTGGATACAACAAGTACCCAGAAAAGGAGGAGTGCACGTACTGTCCAGCATAAAGTCCTGAAGCCTGATCTGAGGGCAAATGAATGTACACAGTGTCTCCAGGTTGTAGAGGTAACACCGCACTCCCCGATGCTTGGTCTAGGAAACCCTTCTTGTATTCATCATATGTGTACATCACTGGCTCATTGTTCCTCATCAAAGCCACCCAAACATTAGCTCCTTTACAATGGATGTGGTAGGCAAAGTAATAAATTCCAGGAATGTCACAGGTGAAGATTCCTGTCTGGGGGTTGTAGTTTTGGCGACCATTGTACAAGAGCTTGTCAAAGACAACTGGAGTGCCCACAGGTGGAAAGGGAGTTGTTGTCACAGCTGTGAAGGCCGGCATTTCCAAACCATTGGCTCCCATCACCTCTGCACCATTGCCTCCATACTTGCCCTTCTTACCATAACCGCCAGCCTTAACACCATCCAGTCCAGGGCCCATCTCAGACAGTACTCCAGCCATGTCAGGAGAAAGACCGGGCACTCCAGGTGGGCCCGGGGGCCCAGGGGGGCCAGGCTGACCTGGTTGACCAAGGGGTCCTGATGGACCCTCTTTTCCTGGCGGTCCTATGGGACCTGGAAGACCTGGATTGCCCTCACCTGCTAGCCCTGGTAGACCAGGAGACCCAGTTTCTCCCTTGGGCCCAGGAAGACCAGGAGGCCCAATTGGTCCTGCTCGACCATCCATTCCTGGGATTCCTTTCGGACCTTGAGGTCCCACCTCACCAGGTATTCCATCTTGCCCCTTTAGCCCTGGAGCTCCTGGAGGACCAGAGGTACCAGGTAGACCTTTATGCCCACCATCTCCTTTAGCACCACCAGGCCCTGGAGGACCCCTTGGTCCTGGCTCTCCATGGTCTCCAGGTAGGCCATCCTTACCAGGTATCCCAGGAGGTCCAGGATCACCCTGGGCTCCATCAAGCCCTTTAGGTCCTCCTTCACCACAGTCTCCTTTGGGTCCAGGTGCACCTAGACCTCCTGGGGGTCCTGTTGGGCCTGGAGGACCTGGTGGACCATTTGGTCCAGGAGGTCCAAGCATACCAGGAAGTCCTCCATGACCCTTATCTCCTTTTGGTCCTGGTGAGCCAGGTGATCCACCCATTCCTTTATCACCCTTTGGTCCAGAGAGTCCTGGTTTACCAAATCCAGGCAGTCCTGGCTTTCCTGGCAAACCTGGTGGCCCCGGATGTCCTTTTGCACCTGGAATACCTGGCTGTCCAGGCAGACCGTTTTGACCTGGCTTTCCTTGACCGGGTAGTCCTGGTGGGCCAGGCTGTCCTCCTTCACCAGGTGGCCCAGCTGGTCCTGGCTCTCCAGGATGCCCTTTCACTCCCGGTGGTCCTTGCGGACCTTGTGCTCCATTTAGGCCAGGTTTTCCGAAACCAGGAAGTCCTCTTGGGCCAGCTGGTCCAGGAGGTCCTGGGAGCCCTTTGTGACCAGGTTGTCCTGGCTGGCCCATTCCTTTATCTCCCTTGGGTCCTGGTAATCCTGGTAGTCCTGGCAGACCTTTGTGACCTGGCTCTCCTTTTGGCCCTGGTTGTCCTGGTAATCCCTGCACCCCTGGTTTGCCTATTCCTGGTAGCCCAGGTGGTCCTGGGGGACCCTGGAGCCCTGGCTGTCCAGATGGTCCTTCCTCTCCCCTTGGGCCCATTTCA
Organism: Echeneis naucrates; assembly: GCF_900963305.1. Classification (NCBI taxonomy): domain Eukaryota; kingdom Metazoa; phylum Chordata; class Actinopteri; order Carangiformes; family Echeneidae; genus Echeneis; species Echeneis naucrates. Next base: position 5,808,259 of record NC_042531.1, on the reverse strand, counting down.
CCATGTGGCCCTGCCTCACCATTTTGTCCTGGCTTGCCTGGCAGTCCTGGCGAACCTGGTCTCCCCACTCCAGGCACTCCTGGTGGACCAGGAGGGCCAGGTTGTCCCATGGGTCCTGGCTGTCCATTTCCTGGAGGTCCGGGAGGTCCCGCAGGCCCTTGAGGTCCCTCTGGACCAGGGGGCCCAACTGGACCTGGTTCTCCTTGAGGAATTCCCTCAGCACCACTGGGGATTGTCTGACCTGTGAGAAATCATAAAATTTAAAACACATAGTTTGAGTTATCCAATGCCAGAAAAAAATTATTTATTATATACCACAGACACTGAAAAAATAAAGAAAGCAGGTCTCCCTACATTTTTTCAACATATGAACGTAAATGTTCTTGAAAGGCTTTTGGTTTTGAGTTTTCTCACCTTTGTCTTGTCCACCTTTATATCCACCTCCTTTACGTGCTATTTCTTTGCCCTTGTGCATGGGCATCTGGGGCAGCTCCTTCCTATAATGGGGATACTGCATATAGGGCACCTCTTTGCCAAGGTACTGCTGCTGTGGAAATCCGTCTTTGGTTATCCCCATGTGTGGCAGGTGCTGCACTGGTTGGTATGGCTGAGGGTGTTGCTTGTGTGGGTAGTATGCCCCACCACTAACACAAGTTAGGACTACAAGCTGTAGCAGTGTCAGGTAGAGGGGGGCAGAGAGCGGAGGCATGGCCAAGGCCTGAGTGAAGAGGGTAGAAAAATCATGCTACTTTAAAGCCTGTTATTAAGCACATTGACATTACAGTGAAAACAGCTCAATTAAATTTAAATTTACATTTCCTTGGAAGATTACAAGATTACAACCTGGTTTGCACAGAGCAGACAGTTGCAGACTACACTTTGTCTATCTGACGGCTATACATTGGAGATGCTAATCACAGGCACACAAGAATCAAATACTTGTTCATCTCTTTTTTTCCAGGTATGCTTAGCCTTTGTAAATACAAATTCAAAATTAATAATTGATCTGGTTTAGTGTATGTAATTTGCAATTGACTGAAACAGTTCTTGAACTTTGAACATGTGATACTTGTTCTAAAAAACCACCATAAATAATATCACTAATTTGTATGTATTTCTTGCTGAACCATGTGTATCTCCACAAAAGAAAAACTGAGCAATCACAGTGACAAGAATGAATATGCCCTTCAGGAAGTTACTGAGCATTTTTGAAGGCTTGATTTCAAGAATAACTTTTCCTTTTTCATCTTTTTCCTAATCTGACATACTCTAACTCCAATTTTGTGTTTTTACACAATTTTACAGTACAAATGTGTTCAAGTTACACTATTACACGGAACTTTGTCATGTGTTATTTTCCCTGGGCTGAGGAATAATGCACCTTCTTTAGGTGTCCACAAGACAGTGCTACACTAAATTCCAGTTTTTTCCCCACTGAAATATCAGTCACCAAAAATGCATTGCCCCAATCCAAAGGTCAGGTGAGGTGTCCTGCGGCTGTAATATACATCTTTACACACACATTTTTCTATGTAAATGAACTAAATGTGCGGTGGCATTAAAATAAAAATGTTTGTATCAACATGCAGTCTTTAAATAATGCTCTTGTTGGGACAGTATTCTTGCATTACTCTAATGATTTTGACAAATAAATACAAAGACAATGAAAACCCTCAACGATGAATAGAGTTAAAAGATAAAATAAGAAAGTGCACAGCAGTAATAAGTGCTTGTTAAAAACATCTATAGGAGTTGCCAGTCAGAACAGATATCCAGCCTCAAAACACAACTTTTTCTCTCAACACAAAACTGATGAGGAAAAACCCAATCATGTCACTGTATCAGCCTATTATCCCTTCTCTGCTTTTAGCAAGTGCTATATGTTACAAATAGACCCAGCACATTTCTGAGAAACGAGAGCCGCCATCCCGCTGGTCAGTTCAGATGAGCCATTCATTCGTTTACATTATTTAACCTCTGCGCTTCACTTTAAATGGTCAGTAACAGACCGAGGAAAAGGCGTTTTCCTCGTCTTTACAGTCCACAAATCACACTCTCAGCTGCTCCTCTGGATGTCTACTCACGTTATTGCATCATTCTTCCTGCCCAGGTTAAACTGTGAGGATAGTCACAGTTTTATAACAGCCAGCTTTTTCAATTCACATCCTAAACCACATCCCTATAGTCTCCATCACTGGCTCTTTGGACCCCCCCCCCCCCTTTTCACCTTTTCTCAGCCGACTGCTGATTTTGACATGGCCATGCCACTGTCTCCCCAAATGAGAGGTGGCTTTGAAGGAAAGCCCACCTAGTTTCCACGACGACAGAGGCCAGACATGCCAAAGAGTCCAGAAGAATGCTACAGATTTTTCCCAACAAGACCTGGAACCTATTTTTGACCAATGAGCGGAAGCTGCGGCCTGTTCCCTGTCCCCCGATCAGCTCTGCTCATCTGTGAAATCTGCAGACAACAGGACCGACCAGCCAAGTTGATCTATGAGTGTAATGCAGGCCTTGAATTACATGTTTTTCACTGCACGTGAGGCTGCAGTAAGATACCCAAGCTGGAAATTATAGGACAATGAATAATAAAGATAATTTACATAAATACTTAGAGGAGGAGGAGTTCTGTACCTTTTTAGAATTGGTATCTGTGAACAAACAGCATTGATAGTTCCTTATAAAGGCGGCATTATTCACTTTCATGCCCTGTATACCATAGTGTACTGTACATTAAAGAAATGTAAGAGTTAAAAGCTGGATGTCGGGGTCAGGACAAAGACGGGCACTGATCCCAACACATCCTGAGTTGAATTTAATTACACACTTCACACTTTTTATTGGAGGCAATAAATCAATCAGATCTGATTAAAATCACAGAGTGTTTTGAGAAAAAGGAAATTTTTCATTCATCATTTGATGGCATACCAGAAAAACTCACTCTTCTATTTTCCCCAGCATGATGAAGAAGCTGTTGTGTCTAAAAATGAATGAAATACTGAAGCATCTGACTTATAAACACTTTTTAAACATATTTTATGTCTTACTAGCCCTAGCCTCAAACGTCATGCAATGACAAAAATAACTTGTCAGAAAGATGACGACTTTCTTGGTGATATGATAATTCTTATATTTGATGTCTAATGTGTTTTTGCAGAAATATGACAGAGAAAACAGAAAACAGTGTTTTGGTATATATGTGTGTATAAGTATTTTTAAAGGGCTGGAAATATTCTAACAAAACTTACAACTAGAGATCAGAGGGGGGCTTTACAATGAGGGTCTGTTCAGTGTCACATAGCAACACCATAACATTGTCGTGGCGACAGTAAAGTGATGGAAACACCTCGCATCTTTACCTGGTGTGCTTTTCTCTAACACATAATTCACATAAGCGTTGCCTCCCAAGTGACTAGTTCGTACAGTGGAGCCACTTTCAGACTCTGACATAAACATTTACCAGTAATTTCCATGTTTTAACGTGTTGTTATAGAAAACAGAGAGAGAAAATGGTGCAACAAATCGGCTATAAAAGAAGTAGTTGTGTCCACTGAATTCATTTTCAGGAGTCATTATCATCCCTCCATTTACATTCATGCCTATGGCAGACATGAAGTCACAGAAATGGGTGACGGCTGTGAGAGGCCATGGCGTGAGTAACGTGTTGTTAGCGGTTTCTCACATTTCTTAGATTTACAGTCTAATTTTTCACACACTGGTGTAAAGCAATATGTCTCCCTCGATGAGGACTCTGACAAGCAGTCATTGGTACAGTGACTAAACACGAACAGCAACCATGTTCTACATCTTCATGCCAGGTAGATTTCACATGTGTGTCATTCAGTTCACACACTTTCTATACTGGGTTGTTTATGAGGCTGGAAAAGACACTCGTACACACATACTGAGAAAACTGTAGACAAATGCACGAACACACACATCATCCTGCACAACTGATGTGCATTTTTGCAAAAACAGACCACAACAGGAAACATTTTAAAGATAAGTCGAAACTGTTTTATACAATCTCTTGTTATACATTTATAAATAATATTATTGTCAAAGATGTGTGTGTGTGTGTATATATATATATATAGAGAGAGAGAGAGAGAAATATTATCGTTCTATTGACTATATATATATATATATATATATATATATATATATATATATATATATATATATATATATATTTATATTTATATATATAGACTATGAACATAGACTATGTTCATCATTTTGATTTTGGGTGTTGGCCTGTTAATACATAAACACAATGTTCATCTGAGTGTGACAGGGATGTCTGATTTATGACCAAACACCTTAAAAACTACAAAGTATTGGACAAACTGAAATTTCAACCCGATGATGGCCTTGATTAAATGCAAAGGTGATGTGGTGAACATGATTCTAGATGAGAGTCTGCCCCACCAGTCGCCACGTTTCATCCTCTAGGGACTTTCGTACCAATCCGTCCAATATTTGTGAAGGTACTTCTGTCTGGATAAAGTAGTTAGTCCCATCCCATCGTTCAATTTCAACATGTTTACCATTCACAACAGCCCAGAGGGCCACAGAGGTACATGTATCTGTGTTTCACACCCTCAATTTTCAACATCTGTTGCCAGAATCATGTGTGGCAGGTCATACACCACTGAGCTCTCAGCATGTCCTGCCTGGCCCAGACAGACTCAAAAATAAGCAAAGCTGAAAGCAGCCAACATCATATGGCTATGTGTCATGTACGTATGAATGTGTACTCGTGTGCCTCTGTTTCCTCGACTACTTCCAGATGTCCATCTTTTTGACATTTCACATAAACGAAACATGACCAACTGTCCTTCAGGTGTGCGACGGGACAAGATTCATTGACATCATATGTCTGTGAGCTGTTTTGCTTCTTTTTGCTGAGTCAACTTTCAGCCGGCGGAAGCTGAAGTAGCACTGCAGTTTACACAAGCTTTAATATCCATGTCATTAAAAGCACAGCAGCTGTGCCACCCTCTGAACAAATCTGGGTAGAAAAATTAAGGCAATCAAAACTCTGGGTTGCAATGGATACTGGTTGGAGTTCTCGTGATTTACCACTGCAGGCAGGTAATAAAAGAACATTGAAAAGAGACATTTCCATTAGGCAGCGTCATCACTGCAACATCAACACGGCATTTAGCGCATGACATAAAGAGAAGAAACAACCCCATTAGCATTCAAGAAAGAAAATTACGTATGTTTATTTGCTTTGGAATTACCTTTCAAAGCTTGTGGTGTCACAGCTAGTGCTGAACATCACATTTATGTGCTAATTATAGCGTTGAGGCATAACTAACTGCGCGTTATGTGGGTCTGTGTCGTTATAAATAAGGTAAATGTAAGTAATGCTCTATAAAGACGAGAGGAGCTACAGGTAATGGGTGAGAGTTACTTCAGGCTGATTCTACACTCACATCTGAATCTGCTGCTGTGTGCTGTTCATGCACACAGACACACAAGCTTCCATAAACTGATGCGCACACAGAGACAGAGATTAGCTGAGGGGACAGGACTACCAAGGGAACATAGCTAAGCAGCACATCAACTCTGCCTCAAAAGTACTTTTTAATCTCTCCTGCCACGGTGAAAATATTGGCTGTCTGCTGTCCTCATGTCTCAGGAAACATTTGTTTGTCCTTCCTCCTCAGTCAGATGCAGACGGCTCTCTTCTCACAGTCCCCCTTTCTTCCTGTGTCTCTGTGTGAACAGTGACATGTCTGTTCTTAACCATCTTTGCCCTCTGCCTCATTTCTCTGCTCTCTGCCTTCATCTGTCTGTTTGCCCTCGGTGGCCCTTTTCTCCCTTTGGAAACATCCCGGTTCAGTGACCCAGAGCCACTCAGCGACCTTGCAGATTGTGGTGGAGGTCAGAGGGCAAAACAGCGAATCTCTTTAACCACCATGGTTACAAAGAGGGGGGGGGAAACAGGAAAAATTCTGGTGGGGAACAGATGTGGGAGGTATTGATTACTTTTTGGGCATTCGAGGTTGGATCTGTTTGAGCCTTTTATATGAATGTTTGGGTTTATAGAATGACAGCCTTGCAAAAGCAGAGTCGGTCAATCATTTAACCACACTAGGTGTTATTTTAAGTTTCTCCTTCTGCATCCATGAAACAGGAATCTTGAGTGAAAGCTAGTTTTTAAATCCCACAGAACATATTTGGCAAGCCACTCTGTCTTCCTCCCTCTGATGCAAACCATTTACAAATTTATACTTAAACCAGTGCCCCTGCACTCAGTCTTGGTAAGTGCCCTAACGTGGTTTCTCAGAGAAAGGGAAAAACATTTGCAGCTCCTCAGCTCCCTAAATGCAACTTTTATCACAAAGCACACCTCGTAAAATTAACACCTCTTCAAGTCACGCTACAAACGTCTCCATTCAAACAAGCCTCGTACACACACGTACACAGCTGTGCAGCTAAATGGCCAAGGTGTTTACTTCTTTGCCCCTGCTTCGCCCTACCATCATTCTTGGTTTTCATTGGGCCTTTTTGTCCCTTTTGTCCCACACATTCCTAAAGTTTGTTGAATGACATGCATAGGGGGGTGTTTCACATACAAGCACACACTCCAGCGTGCATATTTAAGGATAAAGGTACTGGAGAAAAAAGATATTGATTTGTCATCAACATAAAATGGGATCCAATCAATAGATTTTGTCTGCATGCAGCGTAATGTGCATTTTACTGGTTGTCATACACACACATCAGATCAGGAGAGCAGCGCGGGGACAAAACTACTGATCAATAGTCAAACAAAAGAAGGCCACATCTCCATACAAACAAAAAGTCAAACAGCCAGAAAGCATTTTATTAGAAAACCTGCAGATACAGTCAAATTTGAGGCCACACGCTGACAGTCAAACCACATTAATCTATCTAAACATTTTCATTATTCCATACTGAAGGAGTGTGGTCTCACTCCTAACAGTTCCTTTTCATAGATGTGGAAGAACTGCATTAAACTGCCACCAGAAAAACCCACAATGCCTAATAAACATTTATATTTTACTAATTTGAACAAAGTACAAACAATAATGTATCACTGCTCAGGCTTCTGACTCGTCAGGTCTTTTCGTCAGTGTATACGCGAAATGTATGTTACTGAATATAATTATATAATTAAGCCATGCGCTATCCTGTAGCAAGTCACTCATTTAAAAGTTGCTGTGACTGACAGACTGATGAACATTATTTGACAGAGTGCTACAAAGCGTATCCGGCCAGAGAGACAGAGCTGCTCAGAGCCAAAGACGGCGTTTGCTCTGCAGTCTCTTCTCACCAAACTGCTGCTCTTTTTCCCATCACCTCCTTCTGACAGTTTGGTTTCAGCTTTCCACATGCAGACACTCATACACACAAAACATCTGAATGTATATTTGTCTTCAGCAGAGGACAGCAGGCACACCTCAGCTCACCAGAGCTCTGCAGAAACAGCTGAACTATAGGGATGCTGTGCATGCAGCGGTTTGATAAAATGGATGATGATGTGCAGACTATCCCTGACACTTAATTTCTGTTACAAAGAACACCTGGTTTTGAACTAAAAAATAATGATGATATACATTCATATTCATTTGCTGTATTATATTTCATATTTGGCTGTATGTGCGTATATGAGCACTTCTGTTTAAAAATGTAATCAAATCTGAAGTTGGACATGTTAAAGGGGCAAGGCAAATTTGACCTCTGTAACTGTTCGCTCTGTGATTAACTAGTCATACTGAATGATTTTAGCAAAATTACAGTTACCACGGAGGCAGACTAAAGTTCACTTGTTCGAACATCAATTGGATGGGTAGCACACAGTGAAGCAACACTGGCAAGTGAATCAGAGAATGCAAACAATTTGTCAAAGGGAGAAAAACAACTTTCATGCAAATAAAAAACAACAACAACAACAAAAAAACACTTCTACCAGTCGTTAATAGAAATTAAAAACAAATACATGTTAAATACTGTGTATGAATGAGGGCAGCACTTACCTTTGTGAGTGGCTGTTTATGGGGAAATAATCACTGCAGTCAGACCAGCAGACAGACAACCACACAGAGGGAACCCTGGGATATGTGCTCATAACAGATGCACACCTTGTGGACAGCTTATATCGGCTCGAAGGTGGAGCCACTGTGGTGGGTGGGAGAGAGAGAGGAAAGAGAGAGAGAAAGGCGAGGGATGGAGGGGATTTGAATGAGAATAAAAATAACTTCCCAAACTGTTGTGCCATAATTTATAGTGGCAAAACCTGCTCACATCCCCCTGCAGAGCACCCACAGTGAATGACAATGATAAAGAGGAATGCTTCCCTCATTAAAGGTGTGATCTACTCGCCAATAAATGCAATAAAAACCAGACTGGTTGTTTAAGATCACCTGTCCTGGCACACACCCGAGAAAAATCTCTACAGCCAAGGATGCATATACACACACATTCGAGATCATAATTAAGAATTTGGAAGTATCATAAACACTGCATGTTAACAATTACATTACAGCACAAGAAAAGGGGGTAGAAATAACGACAACATATTTATGGAAGTGACACTAAAGTGTCCCTTTTTTGAAGTGTAACTTTTGATCTACCATATTTTAGCATTTGGCTGAAAGCTAAAGTCTCATAGTAAGTCAGTAGTTATGGAAAGAAAAAGAGATGGACATATTATGGCTGACTGTAGGACTGTATATTTGAGTTGTTTTAAAGGTTTAGTTTTAAAAGGGGTTAAATGATATTATGGATAAACATTTTGAAGAATAATTATGGCAGCATAATCCTTTGCCCTGTAGATGAACATATCTAAAAGTATAATGACTGCTTTTAATTTAGTTTTTTTTTTTTTTAAAGGTAATACATTTTTTCCATCACCATAACATTGTTGATATTATCTCAATCATGTGAGGATCATCCTCGAGCGGTGTAAAATTTAACATCTGCGTTTCTCATAAAGCAGAAGGAAAAATAACATCCTTGCTTTTACACCTGTCATAGCAACAGGGTGAAAAGTGTGAGTCAGCATTAAAGTTGGTGAAAAGCTGTCTGATGAGCACTTGGACAGGGCGTTTGGTCCCAGCTACAGACTAAAAATAATCATTCTTTCTGAGCTCCTTTGTTGAGATGTGACGACAGACACTTTCCAAGGCAGTTTTGACACCTGTGCAAAACAACTTTGTAGCCTGATGTGCCCAACCACCAAACTATTTCCCTTTCCCTTTACGTAAATCACTGCACTCTCACTATAGTGACTGTATAGACCAAACAGAGGCCCGCAGTGTGTCCTGGAGTCCTGGTGGAAGGTGGGTAAATGTGCGTGTGTATGAAGGATAGTGGTTGCGTGCGGCTCCGAAGTGACATAGTGGCGTAAAAGGGTGGATGCTCTGCTGTATCTCCAACAGCCAGGTGTCATCTTAGTCAGCTTACCAGTCTTTGGCGTGATTCGGAAGGTGAGGACAATTGCTTTTGCTGATGTTTTCAGTTTTCAACGTTTTGCCACTACAATAAATGTATTTAACACAACATAGAACAGTATTTTCTTCTGTTTGTGTGAAAATGCTCTGAATGAAATCATGCTTCATGAAATAGCTGAAATAATCACATTAGTACCAATGATATGCTATTTGTATGTGTAATGTAATCTACAGCATTAAGTCCAAATTCTGCAATGCTCTTTTCATGAGGACCATAGCTTGTAATTGTTCTCCTCCTGCCCAGTCAAACACAAAACTCATATAAATGCACCACACACACACACACACACACATACACACTTTGAGTTGCGGTGTGAAAGGTACACGAGAGCCAGGGGGTAATGAGTTGTGTGTGTTTGCCCTTGTGCTTCAAATCTCTTCCTGTTCCATTAATGAAGCCTCAATGGGCCTCACAACTGCCTCTCACCATCCGGCGTGCACCTGTTGTACTGTATGCCACGGCACGTGAAAGCAGGGCTGATGACATCGCAAGACTCAGCAACTAAAGGTTAACTTCAAATTTCTGTAATTAGTATTAGCATTAATACTAAAAATAGAAGCAGCTACCATGTGTAATGGGAGAGGACTTTTGCTGTAGTAGTCAACCTATTCTCTAGTTCCCTTCAACTCTGCTTAATTTTTCTTTAGCATCTTAGGATAGCTTTTTTTGAATTTTTGTTCTGCTTCATACTCAGTGTTTTTATTAGCTGACACAATGTGTTCTTCACCAGCAACCACACAGAGTTGAAAACAAATGTTGCAACATGTTTTCTGGATGTGTGAAAAGTGAGTATTTGCCATATTGGGTGACATTTTATATTGTTAACAGCTCGCTACTCTGCCCCAAAGTACCCTACATGGCTGCATGTTCTGAAATCTTCATGAAAAGCAGAAAAAGCACGAAGCTCTCACCTCTTTGGGTAGATACTTGGTGAGTGTAAAGAACCTGGTGGCTACAGACATACACAATCAACCACATACAGATGCACGTATCAGGTATATAAGCTCTGTTGTTTTCCCACCAGTTTACACAACTCCTCTGTGCCTCCACAAAGTTGATGCATGAGACTGTCCAGAGCCCCTGATGAGTGTTACACGAGGCATTTGTGTTTTAGACTTGGCGTTCCTGTGGAGCACCACATTGACGCTGAGCAAAACACTTGTTTGGTCATACTGTAAATACTGGGTATTACTAATCCAAACAAGTAGATGACAGAGAGAGTGGCATGTGGACAGACGATTTAATATAATTTGCCAAGTGTTAGAAGCATTTGCAATTTACAGAGCAATCTCTAAGTGTCTATCTACAGCTCAAGGTCTCCAACTTTCACATTCAATTTTCTTCGGCACCCTGAACTGTGCATGCTTGTGTTTTGGGAATTAATGTACATGATGTACAGGCCTGCAGGGTCCCCACAACCCAATGTTGATGCTGCAGTGCAGATAGACAACTAGAGATGTATTTCTTAATATTTGCACAGCTTTGAGTTTATATTTTACAGTCATAAAGCAGAGACATTTGGCCCATCACCAGAGGAACACCCTGTTAAGAATCTGTTTTTAACAGTGTAAGTTGAGTTTGAGTCGCGGTCCCACAGCCCTGTCACATTTTCAGATAAGTTTACGACATCTGAGTTTGTAAGTCGTCCGCATTCCTTACTCCATCCCGCTTCACCATGAGGCAATGTTGGAATTTGCAGTGCAAACAAAAGTAAACATCTGAAAGCGTCCATGTCACCTCACCCATAGGGACAGAGAGCTGTGGAATTTAGCTCTGCTGCAAGACACCCAAAAATACTGACGATTTGTTAATCAATCAGTACCATCAACATCAGAATGAGTCTTGATAACACCAACCTTGTCAGCAACGAAACCGCTGCAACCAAAAAAAAAAGAGCATCTGCATTGTAGGTAATGTTCCAATTATAGTGTGAAAATATTTATGTCCCTGTTGCCAGATTCTGATCTCACACTGAGTAAATATTTACTTCTTCATGATGTCACTCAGGGGCATCCAACTGCTGGGGGAGTCTTTCAGAAGACAACAAGTAAATCAGGGTTATATCTACAATGCTTTTCAACAAGTGTGTGATCAGCTTCTTTCTTTTTAGACTTTTACTATTTTGAACTTTTGCCCCGGTGCCCAGAACAGTGAACCTTGACCTTCCTTCCCTGACCCTGTAGATCACACTGAACTAACCCTACATGTGGACAATGGAGGTGTAAACCAAAAAAGCTTATGTCAGGAGTAATCACTATACTACACAAAAAATTGTACATGGACGCTGCCACAATAATACATCAATACATTGTAATTTCCTCTAGCTCCACTCTAGCACCATGGCTTCAGGAACAGTGTCTAAACAAAAATAAGTCATGATAGGATGAAGATTTTCCAGAGGTGATCACCTCGGTCAGTATCATATCAGTAGATTTTTTTTTTTTTTTAACTACGTGTCACTTTCTCTTTTTTCTCGTTCATTTTCTCTGAAATTATCTCAAAGGATAAACGTTCATGTTTTCTTTCTTACACAGCTGCTTTTCACAGATTTATTGTTGGTCTACAGTTGACTTGAAGTTAGTTCAGCCCTGCCCTCTTCATCACTGGCTTCATCAGCTTTCTCCCCACACCTGCTTCACTCAGGGTGGGTACTTTTTGTTCCCCCACCCAACCACTCGCAGGTCTAGTCATAAATCATTGGGTTTAAAAGTCCCCTGTGTCAATTCAAAAATGCCCCTCTCACCACCAACAAGGGAAGAGGTTTGTTACTCAGTTTTTTAAGAAAACAACACCATTGCTCATGCAGTGAGAGCTCCCAGGACTTGTCCTGCCACCTCCCTCTCTCACAGACCTCCACCCTATGAAACAGATGCAGACTGTGGCGATTAAAAAAGAGGCATTCCACCAAGGTAAAATCCCAGAAACTTTAAAGCTAATGGGTCCCCGCTTTGTCATATGTACAAATATTTGTTCAGAAATTACCTAATTGTGCGTTTAAGCTAATTATCCGCCTTTATCGAACTAAACGTTCAGTGTTGACTGGCGGCCCTGTATGGTCAGTGCTCACCCACCTTAACCGGACAATATGACCCTAAACACCACAGTCTCCACTGTGTCTACAGAGGGAACCAGGAACAAGCCCTCTGGCTGCAGTCCCATATTCATCCTACTGTACATCCACCTGTGTGTCTAAGTGAGTGGTGGGCATATTTAGCTTTGTGAGTTTGCTGTGAATGTACAGGCAGTCCGCACACTCCCCCGCTCACAGTTGGCTGTACCTAGACAAGTCTTCACACAGCAGTGTCACGGCAAAGCCGCCATGCATGCAGATACCATGGACGCACACGTGCACAAACACATGAGCAGCCTCTCTCATTCCACATGTTAAAAAACACACACACATAGTCCCAGCCCAAAATGCTTCGCCTCAATCAATAGGCTGTAACATTCCTGTCTCTCACCCGGGGAGGTCCGACGATGACATCATGGCACAGAGAGAGATGGGTGCGAGGTTTACAAGGTACAAGGTGTCTTGGTGGGTTGAGTCTCATTCAAAAGACTCTATTTTTCATGGTCTCTTATAAAAGCAGCAATTTATGAATGGGATATTTTACAGCGCATCAAAAAGATTTACGTTTGTCTGATGGAAATGTGAGCATGAGTGATGTCTGTGATCTGTACATTTTGAAATTAATGTTTCACTATAGGAATGAGATGAGCAGTTTTATGCCAACTTATGGATGTCGTAAGTGACAGAAATGTAAGAAGGGCAATGGAAATATTTTGTGGAAAATCACAGTCCAGAATTCTATATATTCACATCCTGGAGCAGCTAGCCCTAGCCCTAACCCATGTATCACACACGAGATGTTACCACGTCCATTTAGTATCTCAAAATGACGAACACGCAACACATAATGTAATGGAAGTGGTTAACTTACTTTTCTAAATGCTCAGTGCCGAAATTATTAAGAATTATTGTTATACTGTTACTTTTGCCTTTGAAAAACTCTAAATCTTCAGCCTCCAAATGTTGAATTTTTAGTATATTTGTATTTTAGATTATTTATTTTAATTAAAATGTTAAAGTTATATTGGCCATGAAAACGTTTTTTAACCATTTTTTTAAATCGCATGAGTAACTTCAGATGCTCCAATCAACCAAAAAAATGAAATGAGTATTTTCTAACTGTTGAACCCTTCCTTTAGTGTGTTTCTGCTGTTGTGATGTTTGGTTTTGTCCACAGGTTTTTTTAGTGGAGAGAATACTTATGTGAACGAAAAGTCACACCTACGAGATAATCCAAAACAGCCTTCAGTCACACATATGTACAGAACCCCCCGTACTCCCTCATCGCACTCTGGTACGACTGCCTTGTCCTGAGACACCTGCATTCACAACTTGGCAAACAGATTGAATGATATAAGTGGGAAACTGACACGTATTGGTGGCAGACAGTCAGTCTGGTCAAATTTTAAGTGGGTGGGAGAAACAAGTCAGTGACAGATAAACATATTTACAGGAGGGTTTGTGGCATTAAGTTTCATAGTTGAAGGTGAATCAACCTTATACCTCTTGTTTTAATGTTAGTTGGATTCGTCCCTCCATCATCTTTGTTTATAAAAAATTGATTTAGTGCATCATTTAATACTTTTAAGTTACATTCTGTTTCGTCCTGCATGAAATACAGAATAATTTACTCACTCACTTTAAAATTACGCTTTAAGTAATGCAAAGTAAAGTAAATCTTCTCCAACTGCTAATCAGACCTTAACATGCACTCACACACAACACACAAGTCAACAAGTCTCGTGTTTGCCTTGACGTGATAAATTCTCTTCATAGCTTTGTGCCAATACTTTCACACTGTGTACAGGTGAGGGTGAATTTCAGCTCCTCCAAATGACGCTGATTTATTACTGTTTGCCAAGTATGTCTCTCACCTTGTCTAAGGACAATTTCAAGGCAAGAGGATGGCCCATCTCTGATATGAGACTCCCAGGAAACACTTCCTGTCATGCTGTGTATAAATCCCACCTACACTGCAAGGATTAGCAGATTCTCTCTAACCCAAACCAGACTCCCTGGTTTGGTGGTCACTGACAAAGCCAGACCAAACACAGCGAGAAAAGCAGAGCTGCCAAAACCCATTTATATTCCACAAGGACAACAGCAATGGTGATTACTGATATGTTCAGTCTTAAAGAGAGTTCCAGTTTCATACATATTGAACAAATAATACAGTGATCACTTTTCCAATCAAACTCTCAGCTAAAATAAATATATTTAAAAAGTTAAAATCTCAGATTTTTTTTTTTAACTCAGACCTTTAACCAATGACAGTCCTCAGTAGCCTAAAGAGCTGTGTGAAAACTGTTGATTGATGCTTCTTTCTGTGCATCATGAGTTTTGTCTAACTCCCGTGCTTCACAGTGATCACGGTGGTGATCTTAAGGACAAGCAGGATGCTGTTACAGCACAGGGCAAACAGCAGGACGTGATCACACAGAAGCACTTCAGAATTTAAGTGCAGCAAGGTCAGGGGTTAAATGACAATTCCAGTTTGCTGTATAACAGATATCAGGGATGGAGCTACACAAAAATCTGGCATTTCCATATCCACTTTAGAGCCTTGTGAAGTAAGCACACGTGTGCATACAGTGATGTTAATCCTAACATAGAGGTATTTCGTATGATTCTACGGCTCCTCTCGTAGTGCCTTCCATCAGCGTTACCTGCTGTTTTTAAGTAGAAAAATTTTTTTTAAATGTGTTCCTCACTACGGAAAAGAGTAAGGTATTGGGCTATAAACACAGGTGCTTGCTGAAAGGCATTGTGGGTAGAGTATTCTGCGGAGAGGTGTTAGTATGTGTGGAATGCTCATGGGAGTCGGTGTTGACTTGGGACAAACAGAAAGCATGCTGGGATGCAGCATATGTGGAGAAGACAGCTCTGCGCGGCCTCTACAGTTTACAAGTGGTAATCCTTGGCAAAATCAAACCAGAAGAGTACCTCTGTGAGAGCGTGGGATCAGTAAGAAAAACAAATAAATATTACTCTATTTTGGTCACTCAGGAAAATTTGATGTCAGTGACTGATTGACTGATCAAGGAAAACAAGATAAATCCCCCCCAACAAAGTGTGTGATCGCACAATACATCCAAGTTGTAAAGAGTAGGTGAATTCACAGCCTGTTTCACTTTATTTCACGCATTTTATGCTCTGAAACCAATCCGCCCGTCACGGTTTGTGTCAACCCCTGCTCACTTTACACAAAAGCACTATTTAATGTCTATCTTGTGACTGAAAGCACATTGAAATAGTCTGTATAATGACCACAAATGTTGGCAGTCCTTGTAGCTGGGGAGAACAGCTAATGTACAGTCCGTAGTCCCAAATGGCCCATATATTAGGCAGCCCACTGCACAACCTTGTGTTATTCAACACTATACAGACTGTTGCCATCATTAAATGTCAGACCAATGGCTCTGGCATGGCAGGCAAGCACGCCACATTTAATAAACTTCAAAGATATGCAGATGCAAAATTCTGTTTTTTTATTCTAGCAAATTTGACATGACATGCATTTTATGACATAGGTCTGTTCTTGTATCCAGGGGGTCCATTACGAAATATCTCTGATTAATTATACTTCTGTCACAGACCTAAAGAGTGAAAGTTGGCATTTGTATGTTTTTACTGTAAATGTTTTCAGTTTTAATGGAAGCAGAAGTAGAGAGTGTTGTACTTTATTAAATCCAAATGGACACGTTATATTTATCTCATAGGAAAACAAATTAGTACAAAAAAAAATTACTTTAATACAAAATGGTATTGCATTAGTAGCAGTAACAGTAATAGTATGGCTGTGGATATATTATCCCACTAAGAGGCCTTAGGTTAAAAACGTATTGTTCATTCTTCCATGATAGTTAATTTTTTTTTTACTGTACCAACTTCTCCAGAGTGAATTTAAACTCAGCATCAGAAAATTAGAATATGAATAGTATAATAATGTAATTAGAATAGACAGACACTGGACTTCAGGAAGAATAATCAGCAGATTGGTTAGAGACCCTAACCCTAACCCATCATTAGAACAAATGAGCTAAAAATTAAAAATAACAAAAAATTGATATTAAAACTAGATTCTGTTACAGGTTCCCGCAAGACTGGGGCTGCATATGCGAGATTTGGAGGACTCGTTACAGTCACACTTATTCCTTTATGTTATTTGCGTATTTTATCTGCATCAAATTATGCGGAACCAGAGGATATGGAGTTCACCAAAGCCTTTTGGGGCCCAGTTACCCAGTGACTGCGGTTGATCGAGCCTTGTTGGAACCAATAACAAGAAGGCCTGTAATATAGGAAGATTAAGAACCAAACCAAAATTGAATGAGATTTAATTGACAATGCTTAACATTTTGTTTGAATTTAACTTTGTGTGTTCCTACAATTTTTTGTTTAAAGTTGTTGAAAAAGACAATGACTGAAGATTAGGGCTCATTAAAGAGCCTGTATTTAATGTCAAAGCTCACTTCTACCAACAGCTCCTCTATCTTTATCAAACTGTTGACACACTCTTTGTTTTTGACAAGGTGCATGTCAAGACAGGAAGGAAATTAAATCAGTTGAAGAGTTACTGAAATCTTTTGCCAGAGCTAGTTATTGTACTGAAACAACACACTGAATAAAAGAGCCTTTGAGAACCCAAACAAATCAAACTATGTTGGTGTCTCTGCCAAAAAGCCTCTCTAGTTCTCAGGTTTTTTAAACTGCTGTAAATGTTCTCTTAGCTGGAGTGAAAGCTCCCCTACAAAGCCAAACCACCTCTGCATTGCATTCAGACAAATATTCCCCAAGTTGAAAGCAGAAAAGGATCAGAGATCAAACTGGACAAATCTCTTTTATGACCAGAGCTCTTTTATGTTCCACAGAATGAATGGGCAAATACAAACGTGGGTAATAACCAAACAGAAAGAAGCATTGTTTTCAGTGTCATTTTAAGATTTGGCGCTTTTACCACCTCATAAATTAATCTGTCAAGAGAGAGAGAAAGCCATTCATAATGGGACAGGTTTGACAGAGCAGTTGATACAAAAGTATCTCTGAACATTTAAAGCGGCTGGTGTGTAGAGGTCTGTTGAATCTGGTATTTGAACAGTATTAAATAAACCAGGTGGTGTATTATTTTAAAAAGAACAACTGCACTCAAGTATGTTCTTTTGTGCTACGTCACATCCTTACTGGGTTTGTCTGCAATAACACCACTTATAAATCACAAATAGGAGTTCAAGACTCGTTTGCAGTTGGTCAATTAGTTTGCCTATCTATGTGTAGAGCTCACACATCAGCATTAACCAAATAAGTCCTTTTATTTTACTGCTATTGAAAAGTCGAGTAGCACCTTCATTTTAAAGACACATGAAGGCTGAGTTATGAGCAACGATGGATATATATTATAATAAAATATTTCTCTTCTCTTGCATTAAAACTGATACCATAGCAAATAGCACTGCCTGAAAATGTTAGCTGTATTTGAAAGTGAAGTATAAGAAATTGCAACTGGAAAACTTGTATTCATTATTTTAACTAATGAATTGATTTCTCCTTAAACTGTCCCCAATCCTTCCAGTCAGATTGGTTCAACAGACAGTGTAGATGATGAGACCCGAATATCTGTCTTGGGCTGGCTGCCAGAGAGATGAAACCTTTTATTGTGTGCTTCAATAATAAATGAATTTGGCCTGGAAAAGTTTACACGAGGTGCTCATGCAGAATGAAAAAGAAAATACACAGCACCTGGACAAGGAATGTGTTCAGAAAGCCAAGAATGGATCCTGGGCAGTCAGAGGGAGCTGGTCCGTGCAGCTCAGGTCCAAATATTTCAGCCACAAGAAAAGTTCTGGGCCTTGAACCAGGGCTAGATACTGCCAAACACTTTTCAAGGCAGAAAAACCAGAGTTAAATATCTGTCCCACTTCTACAACATTCAAGCTGAAACATTGCCCCCGATCCAAACCAGAACCATAGCTTGTAAAACTCTAACATTAAAATGCCTGAATCACATCTGTGCACCAAAATAATAATAACAAAAAAAACATTTGCACATTATAACATTGTTATTATGACACTTCAAACTCCACTTCAGCACCTCACTTCAACGGTGTTAGCAACAATCAAACTGATCCATAAAAAAAAAAAACCCACAAGTGATTTACAACCCACTATACATGTATTCATGCATGCACAAAACCTTGAATGAGCGCCTTGTTCTGCTGTTTATTAATATGTATTCCCAGTGAAGATGGGATCATAGTTGAGGCAAAATAACACCCATCATTTATATTCACCTCTGGTTGGATGAACGGTGTGGTTTTCTCCTTATTTAGAAAAATGACAGCTAATTCTCCAGATTAATAGACCACATATGTGCACCAGCTCTGATTACAACCGTGGATGTCTCCCAAAAACTGTCTATTTGTGTGAGGAGGTGTATAGGCAGCTGAATATATGATGTATGTTGGCTGTCCCACTGGAGGGTGCTGTGGTGTGAACAGACAATGTGGTTAATGGTTATAAAGTGGTGGACCACCAGCCATGATCGCCCATAAGTCCACCGGGAGGACACTGAGACCGACTCATCAAGTCATTTTGGTTTATTTGGATGAAACCAAAAATATGTTAGAAACCGGCAGCCAGAAAACCAAACTTCCCTCCACATTTGTCAGACCGCAGACAACCACAGACCCTGAGACACTTAAACTCTACTGTTTTCCTGCCCAGTGTTTATGATGATGGATGGAGGATGACACATAACTCATATGCACTCATGTATACACTCAGACACTTACATACAAACAAAAAGGTACAAAAAACACTCGCTGATTCAGTCACTGACACAAACAAACATACAGACATACACACTGACTCAATTGTTAGAATGACCAAAACTACACTGAGCAGCAATAATCTTTAGAACAAACACATAAATAGGTTGAAAACAAGTGATATCAAGTTGTACCACAGTCAAGGGGTGGCCTATTTTCACTGTGCATGGTATATCAAAAAGGATCATGAGTACAGAACACTGTGATAGGCTAAAATCTGTGAAGCAAGTCCAGGTATCAAATGTCAAGTTACATCTGCCCTGTTTTTTTTAAGGGAGGTACTAAATACTGACCTTTCATGTGTATGTCTTGTCACTTTAAGGCCATGATAGTATCTCCTCCTCACTTGGAAATGAAAGTGCATGTAGTTTGAATCAATCTGCATCCTCGCCTCTGGAGGACACAAAATCATACACAACATATGTGCTTTTAATAAACCTGCACAGGCAGGCAACCCTAAATTGTTGCTTCTATCCCCATCTGTAACCCAACTACTCTAAAAGTACCAAAAAAAATCTCCAATATTAACACAAATTCAGAACAGACACAAACCCAGACTCACAATCTTGCTAAATTGACCAAAGGGAAAAAAACAAGAAATTATGAAGCCACTTTATACTCACTTTGACAGTGCAATGTTACTGTATATAACATAAGCACAGCAAAGTCCCATCCATATTCTACCGCTTTCTGTTTCCGAGTTGCAGGGGTTGCTGGAGCCAATCCCAGCTCAGCATAATGAAGTTTTCACTCCTAATTTAAATTAGGCAGACAACTCAAAAGACACAAATCTCTGCTTTTCTTTCAGAAGAGAAGGCAAAGTATAAACACAGTGATGGCTTTGCATTTGTTTGAACCCTATACTGACTCCCAGTGGAGATTATTATGAAGTGCAGGGATTTTACTCCCAGCAATACAAAGGCCATGAAAAGTTGATATTCAAATTGAAAGTCACTGTGACACATTTAAGACAGTAATCTTATACTTATTTGCTGGTTGTGTGAAATCCTGTATATCCACACAATCCAGGCTAGAAGGCACTTAGATATATTCAACGTGAAGGTCCCATGTAAACCAGTGAGTGTCCTGTCCTTGCAGCACCAGCCATTTGGAGTTGCCAGGGAAACGCTTGACCCTGTGGTCACCGGCAGAACCTTAGATGAATTCTTTGTCCAATCTCCACTTTGCAGCCGAGTGTGTTAGAATACCAATCGGGTTTCTGCTACATCTGTTGACCTTCTCGAGCTGACCGGTCAAAAACAGCTACATGCTAAGACTTCAAACGTTTGCAGGAAATTCAATTAATTTCCCACAACAACAGGGCATCAAATTTATAACCCCGAGTTATGCCATTCAAAGGCCATATGTGCCATATTTTCATGCAAGATGCACTGTCTTTATCTGCTGTGAGCATAATTCTTCTATTGAAGTATTATCTAATCCTGTCCATGGGTGGGCAGATTTTTATTAAATGATGTGGATACATCAAATGGGAATATTGTTTAGTCCAACAACGACATGATCAAGAAGTTCAAATGGAAGTTCAAGACTGAGTGCTGATGACAGACTCTCTCTGATATCTGTGATCACAACTTTGAAGGTAGAGCAGTGCAGTGTGGTTAAGCACATCTATACCTGAGGTCGGTGATGAGATACACCTTGAAAGATTTCAAGGTGCTTGTATTTTCTTTAGAATTTCTGCTTCCCACATCTGCTCCACTACTTTTCAGAGCAAAAATATCTCAGTTCTCTAAGCCTTAAAAATTAATAGATGAAGGTAGTGGTTTCTTTTGATTTTACATGAAGATATATTTAATCATAAATTGTGTTAAAGTTAATTACACAGTTGAGGCCAAATTTTTTCTTTTATTTACCCACTTTAAAATCATGATATCCAAAGTAAAACACTTTTACAAATGGTTTTACTTTGGGCATTATGATAATATTTCCATACTTATGTAGGATATCCAGGACTTGATGCTTTTTTAGGGGGTTATTACTTGAAATGGAAGTAAGTCTGGTTGTACTTATTGTTTTTTGTATTTGTTCCTGAGATTATTGTTACCCACACCTGGAGCAGCAGGTACAGACATGACTGTGATGACTAACCATCTACCCTGTCTTCTTTCCCAAAAGGCAGTGCCAAGAGATAATCTGTCATGGGAACTAAATGGAAAGATCCAATAATAGTCAACAGACTGTCAACACTTTGTGACCACAGAGGTTTAAATCTGGCCAGCCCTTGTGCTCAGCTTTCCAGCAGGGGTCCTCACTGTAACAGTTTACTCATCTTTATGACAACAGCTGCCTGAAGTTTAGCACACATATATTAGAGTTTAGTATAGTACAAGTTTAGTCGTGGTATAGTATGTACAGTAGAAGCCATTATTGTAAAATCAACCAGTTCTGAAGTTAACTAGCGTGAACCCAAGACAGAAGAAGGTATAGAATGATGCATAAATGGATGCTCTTAGCAAGGCAGTATTTAGTTGACATAAGAATTTTTCTCCCTGTGAAATAAATCACATGCTACCAGTCTCAAAGCAACATCTTATCGATACAAAGATAGTCTTTGTGAAAGCAAAGCCTTGGGGGCTGAAAAATTATGCCTGTTTTATGCATATAAAAACTGGACATATGTCTGTAGTCTGTTATTCCAAGAGTTGGACGTAGTGTCATCAATAACTTACCACAATATCGTTGATTAACCCTAAAATGTATTTATACTTTATACTCAAACTTTGTATTAGTACCTTTTGTACTTCTTGGGTGTTTCGAATGCTAATAACTGGTGCTGAAAAAAAAAAAACCAAAAAAAAAAACAAACAAACTGTTTTTGCAATCAGAATGCTTATACCACTTTATAAGATATGGCCACCGACATGAGCTTATATAAAAGTTTATCAACTTTTGATGAAGCAAAGACATCTATAATATTGTTTTATCACTGTGGTGCCTGACTACATTTATGAGAATTGCTTATAAATACAAGTTTACCTCAGCATGTGTAACATGGTTAAATACAGAAGAAATTCATATGGGAGGTTTCTAATCCATCTGGTTTTCTCTTGTAACAGGTTTTACAATCATAGTGACTGATTTAAGGCATAAATAAAGTCACTATCTTGAATAAGCTTGATAAATTAAACTAAACTTTTTGTGCAAGGGCGTTTCACTATGATGAATTAAACTGAACATGTATTTAGATATTTTCTTGAAACCTGTTCATAGTATGCTGGCTTTGTTGGATTTTAGGGAAATTTGTGATGATGTCCCATCTTGATATGCCTGCCACTTTGAATATATTGGAAGCACCCTTGGACAAATTTCAGATTAAAATAGACATAATGTAAAACATAAGACAGGGAGGTTAGGGGTGTGCAGAGGTTGACAATTTTGGCATGAATGACTCTCTGGCTGTCTTAACATTACACAATCTGACACCCTTTTGTAAATGTGCTAAAGTCTGCACACAGATACTGTATGCACGCGCACACACACACAAACGTCCGTCCATCCAAAACTGAAAATCTGAATCACTGGACTCATTAGTCATTGGGTACGAAAAGAGTGTTTGTTGCTACATGTTACTATTGGTAACTCTTGACAGTTGCATCACATACACGATCTTTGCCAAATTAGGGTGTATTGTAGAATATAACTAGTGGATATTTTCTTAAGTCTCTCCACGTAGCTTGGTCGGTCTCAAGTGTCCAGCCAAGGCCTGGACATATGATGTGTGTGCCACCCAGTTTCTGTACAGTCTCACTTTAATAACACCATATCCAGCCGCCTTTCCAACATCCCAGCAAAAATCTTTGTCTCGTGCCAGATTTGGGTGAACAGACACAAAATATAAATGGAGCAACAACGAGTGTGTGGTTCATTCAGTCCAACAACACAACGTTGAGGCTGATTTTACTGCTGTTATTCACCAGACGGGGAAAATTGCAGTGTGCATGAACCCAATTCTTGCACTTTTCTATTTTTGTAAAATCTGTCGCTTTTAAAATTTGATTTATTGGCTTGCAGGTCACAAGTGCCGCTAGATGACGCACTGGCACATTAGCATCTTTAGCCAAACGATACCGACCTCCTCTTCCTCTGCCCGCCGCCTTTCGCAGCTCATTAGCGCGGTGTTACAAACCTACTAAATACCGCCAACCACGCCAGCAAGAGTCCTGAAGGATTAATACTACTCCCCCCCCCCCCAAAAAAAAAAAAAAAAAAAAAAAAAAACAAGAACAAACTAACAAACGGTAAAAACAGCCCAGCCTCAATCTTTAGCCAATGTTTAACCAATGTTACGTTAGCAATGTTAGCATCACACGTTTGCGATACTGGCAACAAGTCAGCTAGCATTTCCTGCTTTCCGAGTTTTGGAGTAATTACAACATATATTGGGCATTATTATTGGATTTCTCACATACCATGAAGGAAAGCAAAGCCGGGGCTCTTCATCCTAACCTGCAGAAGAAATGGCAGTCTTTGCGACTGACAGAGCTAACACTGCTGGAGGCTAAAAACTAAAAACAAACGACAACCAAAGCTTCGTGGATGTCTCGGGGGATATGGCAGACATAGATTTGAGTCCAGACTCATTTTTTTCTGGACCATGCTCGGATGTGCAGTTGGGAAGAACAGTAGTTATTTATCGACAGTTTGAAGAGCGTAGCTATAATGCTAAGGGCTAACTTTTACCTAGCAGGTAACTTGTGGCTTAAAAATAACATTTGATTCTTTCACATAAATGATCATCATTGATTTGAGATTGTAATCGATTTTTGGTCCCCCTTAAAAACAAACATAAAGTGTATCGTCTATCTAATTGCGATTGAGTCGGGCATCTTTTTTGTCCAGGTGGACTTGCCGTAAATACCTGTCCAAGATGGTGGATTAGGTCTGCTTACTGCGCATGTGCGGTTCATATGTTCAGGCCACTCTGAACTACGGGAGCCCAAAGGGAGCAACAGCGGCGGAAGATAAAAGAGAAAACCGATGTTCCTTAAAAACAAGCGATCCAAAACTAAATATTTTGATTAAAAATGTATTTCACAACGACTGTTTCTGTATTCTTGATTTAAAGTGTGTAAAGATCGCTAATACTCAATTGATGCTCAAGTGAATGTTAGTAATTGGACAGCTGGTTGCTGGCTGTTGTAACATACGAACTGTAAACAGTATTCATTCATTCATTCATTCATTCATTCATCTTCAAACGCTTATCCGTTTCTGGGTCGCGGGGGAGTAGACAGCAAATTTGTTTATTTATTTATTTATTTTTACAAAACTTGTCCAAAATCCTCTGCTGCTGACTTTGCAAAGGCGAGTGTTTAGAATTGACCCTGTAGGTATGACGGCATGTTTAGTTATATTAGACATTAGCTGTATGAGTAATTCTTATTAGGCCAGTAACATAAAGCTGCAGCCACAAAATGCTACGATGGAATGAGACTTTTCAATGTGGATAAATAAATAAATAAATACATAAATAATTAATGACTTTAGTGAGCCGGTTTCCGCGGTTTGTAAATCTGGGATCATTCAGACCACTTGGGGGACTCGGGTCTCCCAGATCCAGATCCAGATCGGGAGGAGGAGGAGTCTCGGTGGAGGAAGTGGAGTTCCTCGGATTGGATGTGTGTGAATGTGTGTGTATGCATGTGTGTATAGAGTAGATCGCTCCATAGTGAGAGTGTCGCAAACCACTGGACTGTGAAACCTAAAAACTACGAGGACACCCAGAGCAGGACCTCACCCTGGAGAGACGGAAGATCAGCTGATTATTCTTTAGTTTTTTTTTTTTTTTTTTAATAATTTTTTTTTTATTATCATTATTATTATTTTCCTCGGTACAGGTTGAAGCGGTGCAGCCGGAGCAGTATGCATTCAGACTGCAGGCTGCTATGGGCAGAGCGGTAATGGTGGGCAGGGGACCGGCAGGGGCCGGAGGTCTCGTCCTGTCCGTCCTCATCATCCTCACCACGGAAGGCTGCCGAGCTCAGAAAGGTTGGTGCCATCGGAACCGAGTACGGCCAAAGACACATGCGGCCATGCTTGGCTGTTACAGATGATGTTGTTGTTGTTGTTGTTGTTTTTTTATTATCATTATTATCATTATTATGTGCGTTAGGAGAGCAGCTTAACCAACGATGTGCTGTTAGTGTCCGACCGGCCTAAACACACCTTACACGGCCGTGTGTACGTGGAGATCCGATCGGTTTGCACCGCTCGCCGCCGCCCGTCGTGCTGTTTTTTAAACCAGGCAAACCGGTTCTGAGAAAAAAGCCGACACTGTAGCGAAAGCCATTTCTTTGTGGGCCAGTTAGTCGCTGAATTGACGTTCGGATCTTAAGTGATTGTAAAACGTTAAAAGTCTCCGTCTGGTTTTACATTTACGTCCCTTCGGTGAGCAAGTTACCTTTAAATTGTGAGATTTTTCAATGGAGTCTGGCTTGAAGAGCTCTGTGAACGAGACAACAGCACACTTGGTAGCTTGTGGCCTTGTTTTTCCTTCCAGGTAGCCCAGTGTGGATTTTCACTGTGAACGTTTCTCAACAAGCACCTTAAACTTGTTATATTTTGATCGCTGAGGATTTCCTTTCCGCTGTATTAGACCTAAATGGTAATATTTAGGGGGCTTTTGGAGCCCGGGGCCAGCCTCAGGTGGTCAGACTGGGGGCAGGGGAGCAGCCTGAGTGGGGGTATGACTGTAAACACGTGGACTCAGTTTATCATAACTTTAAATCTCACATGTCCCCCCCCAACCTCTCACACACAAACACACAGACACACACACACACACACACACAAACACATTAAATCTCTCTTTTATATAGGTGGAACTTTATTGGTGAATTCCTAAAATGTTTTGTTGAGGTTACTTTTTCAGTCTCGGTTTGTGTGCGAGCATGAGGTGTAACTTCAGGAACTCCATGCAGTTGTTCAGAAACATTTGTGAGTCAAAGTGAGGGAGGCAGTTTTGTTTTTGTCCTGTTCAT
Organism: Echeneis naucrates; assembly: GCF_900963305.1. Lineage (NCBI taxonomy): Eukaryota > Metazoa > Chordata > Actinopteri > Carangiformes > Echeneidae > Echeneis > Echeneis naucrates. Next base: position 5,781,872 of record NC_042531.1, on the reverse strand, counting down.
CTGGATAGTGTCCACTGAGGGGCTCTTACATAACTCCGAGCCCACAGAACATACACTTAGCACCATGAAGCATTACTGCTGAGTGTTATCTTGGAGCCGTGAGCCCGAAGCATCCGTACACACAGCATGACAGCTTTAGAATACACAAAAGTGTGACTTCTTGAAATATTTGAGGGTGATAGCTGTAAAATTAAATTTTAGAGTGATTAAACTGTCTTTAAATTTTAACAATGCGGTCTTCAGCTGCCAAAAACAAATAAAATCAGATAGCTGTTTCTTAAATTTTATATTTTGGTCAGAATCCGTCATTACAGCCAAAAGGTTTGATTGCTTTTGAAACCCAAAGCCAACCAGTCTGTTGAGTCCAATTGTTGCGTGACATTTATTTGGCAGATGTTTTGTTTTTTTGTAATTCCCTCCCCCAAGGCCAAGCACACTCACACTCAATCTAGGTTTTAGTGTCTTCCTCAAAGACACCTCATCATGTGGACCAGAGTCACACCTGCAATCCTGTGGTTAAAACTACAGTCATCCCAGATATCTGACATGTGACACTTCTATTATTCTGTAGTTGCTGTTTCAGATGACTGCCTTTACACTCACCTGAAGTCCTGACCGGCAGAAACACACCTAAACAAATTCACAAATGTAAAAAGTCTTGTAATGTGTAATATTTCAGCTGCTACTAACTACTAGTTTCATCATAGATTAATCTGCTTTGGCTGTTTTTCCGGTTAATTAAGCAAAAATACAAAACCTGAATTTCCTGAGAGCTGGGAAATGTCCTGACATGTCTCATTTTGTCTGAGCAATAGCAATGGAAGATATTTACTATACAATAATATAGAAGAGCAGCAGAGTTATGTTATTTATTTATGAGTTTACATAAAAGTCATTTTTCATGATTTGTTTGAAGATTTTTGATTTTGAAAGTCCGAAATTAACAAAGCTCTTGGTTTGGACTCGCTCTTCCTGCCTCCTTTTGCTGAAACTGTGTGTTTGTTTGCCCTGCAGGTGATGGCTGTGGCCCCAGTGTGCTTGGCCCCAGCAGTGGGACTCTGTCTTCCCTGGGTTACCCGGGGACATACCCCAACAACACGGTATGTGAGTGGGAGATCAGTGTGCCCCGCGGCGACAGGATCCACTTTCGCTTTGCTGAGCTGGACATAGAAAACAGCGACTGCCAGGTCAACTACCTCCGCCTCTACAATGGCATCGGACCTGAGAGGATTGAAATCGGTGAGACTGAGTAGACACTGAACTGGACTTAATTTGACCTTATTTGGGGAGAGAAACCTTTCTCGCAATCAGCTATATCTTAAACTTATACATTTATATAAATTTCTGTGTTCTTTTTTTATTATTCTGTTTTGGGAAAGCATCAAAGTGTTCAGTCCACACATTACTTATTCAGAAAATGAGTCTTGAAATAAGTTGTCAGGAAGTCCTTAACTTTGATGTCACAACAAATCGTTCCCCACTCTCTGCCATACCTTGAGTACAGCTCACTACCCGCCGTCCAACCTTTGAATACCAGTTTCAAAATCTCTCTCTGAAAAGTCATTCAGAAGTCTGTAATTTGGTGAGACTACAGAAACTTTATCTTTCACTGGATTGTGAGAAATCATCAATTAGCACAATGATTTTTATGATCAAGGGCTGAAATTACTAAAATTTCTACTGCGTGATCCTGCTGTTTGGCTGTTTAGAAGTGTCACCCAGTTGGTTACAAAAACATGATACAAGGACTCTGGCTGTCTTATTACTATTATCTAATATAATGCATGCCCGATCATGCATTTGTCTTATCCCTTGAAATGAATATCCATGTAACTAACCAAAGCCTGTCTCTCTTGTGTCCTTTCCCCTTTGACAGTGAAGTACTGCGGTTTAGGTCTCAAGGTGACAGAACTGATTGAGTCCACCGGAAATGAAGTCACTGTCCAGTTCATGAGTGGGACCCACCACACAGGCCGTGGATTCTACCTGTCTTACTCCAGCACCGAACATGCAGGTAACTCGCCTGTCTGTGCCTCATCTGTTCATCATCCGTATGTCCCATCCTGCAGCGGCAACACGGCCGTTATTTTCAGTGTGTTTTGGCCTCGGGTGTAAAAGTTGCTTTGGAGATTGTGTGTGGCTGTATCAGTCACAGCTGTTTCATTCTGCACCACATTCTCACGTTTTTATCAGTTCTGATGTAATTGGATTGTCCTGGAAAGACCTGTAATCAGATCTGCTGTGTGTGTCTACAACCTGGCAGCCTAATCGCTGTTGTTGTGTGAAAACTTGATGATTCTTCTTATGCAAGCTTTAAAGAAAAACAGACTTGTCTGCTGATTGATCACTGTGCAACCTTGGCTTTTCAGAAGGTTCGTCTTTTTTGAATTATATGTGTGTATGTATTTTACCAAGGTGAAATATGAAATCATGAATGGAGTTAAGGAATGTTTTGGGATTGGTCTTTCAACCATGTTGGTCATAAAATAAAAGTCTTGGGCTAAGTGTAATTTAATCTGTGCTGGTTGTGTTGTTAGAGGAAAAAGCTAAATTATCCAAATGTTAGATTTTAGATAGATCATTCCGGTTTGACAGAAGCAGCATGGTGGCTTAGTGATTGTGCAACATTGTTGTTCTCAGGGCCACATTTTTTCTCTCTAAAGTGAGATTGGAAGTGTTTTCTCTCCTATTGGGGTTGACTACATTATGGATCTCATCTGATATATTTGTAGGTAAATTCGGATCAGACCTGACTATCTTCTGGTCTCTTTTTGGGTCTGCTGCCCCTTTAAAAACTACTTCATGCATGTTTGGCTTGGTTTCCTATCAATGCAACTTTGAATTGGTTTCATAGTTTTTCACCTTCAGACTACATTTCAGGGAACCACCGGAGCGCGTTTTACAAGCTATTGTTGCGTGTCAATTTGCTTATGTTTTTTGTTGTCAAGGCCAACACGTATTTTTGAATCAAAGCAGTTAAATTACATTTCCCACCATCCTGCGAGCCAGTTTCCTCTGTTCATAAGATGAAAGGGAGAGTAACAGCCAGGGATGACTTGAGTTCAATGGAAGACAGTGTCTGTAGTTTGGTGGCCGTGATGACACTCAGGGGACAAATGAGTGCTGCGTTTACAATACAGTGTTAGCTCAGCGCTGAAAAACACATATAAACACACAGAGCAGATAAGGGGCTGCTCAGTGGTGAATGGTCTATCCTGATGAGCCACACATCAAGCTGCAGTGTGTAGATGGGCAATGTCTGAAATGATTGTTTTATTTTCCCTCAGTGAAAGGTGGCGCCGACAGACGGGCTTATAGCTGCTAAAAAAGCTTCTCAGTCCCTGTGAGTATGTCTGGGTTTGGCCATCTTAGAGCTTTAATTCCCCTCCATGGCTGTAAGTTCAAAATGTGATTAAAGATCCGGTTTATTCTGAACGTGTTTGCTCTCGAACGCTTGTTGGTCGTTTCAGTGAAGTGTGGCTGTTAAAAGGTGCCACAGCTGAGTAGAGAGGACGGACAAATATTTCAGGAAGTGATAAGAGTCAGTGACATCACAAAGCCAGCAAAGGATAAGACCAAGGGGGCCAGAGGAAGTGAGAGTAATTCAGTATGGATTGGTAATACGTTTTGGCTTCCTTATAGAGCTTCACATGTGTGAGAAGTGTGAGGTGTGCTGATGTGATATCACAGTCCCGTAGAAGTGAGATAATTAACATGTGTATGTGATAAACAGATTATTATGTAAGAAAAGAGTCTGTCACTTGATCCCAACACTGGTTTATGGATTGAAATGTCTATATGGTTTGTAATTACACTTCTCAGGTACACAAGCACAATATAAAGCCAGGCAATACAACAGCCCTGAGCTAATATGTTCCCCCTAAAAAGTTCATACTGTTAACTTTTTTTAAATTCAACTACCAAGGTCCTAGTTGCCCTGTTTATATTGAAAGGGGCTTCTAATCTTATGTCCTCGCTATTTACATGTATGAAGGGAGAAGGAGCCATTTTAAGGATCATTAAAGACAAAATGGCAGCAGGTGTGTGTGTGTGTATATATACACATACACAAGTATGTACAGTACTTCATAAAGTGGGCATTGATTGCACGGACATAGCAGTTTTTCCAACACCACCTCTATCAGCCAATTAAATCACATTTTGTGATTGAAGTCAGTCGTTTCATGCTGTAATGCCACCCAATGGTGGCAATACTCCCAATTAAGGAAGTGGGGAATTTTTATTATTTATAAATTACTGTTCTGAAAATAAAGTGTTTTAACTGACTAAAGGTTTTAACTAATATAGCAAAGTGGATCAGTGTCACACAGTGAGTCAAAGTAAAGAAACTGTAAAAAAAAAAAAAAAACAGTTATTGCAATATTACATTTTGATAATTAATGGTATAGATGTAATTGGGCTAAAAATATCTACTCCTGGCTATTGTATTGTATGATAGTGCATAGGACACTGAAACAGATCTGGATGTTTTAAGAATGCTGGATTATCCCTTTCAATAAGAATATTGTTGCTGTTTTTGAAGGCTGAGCTTTGTTTTGTGGAAAGATCTGTGTGACTTCAGATAAATGGGATAATTGAAGCCACAAGAAGAGGAAAGCAATGACGTGTGAGCAGGAGGAAAATAACTGTGTCTTGTGGTCTTTTGGTGTAACTGAATCACACTGGGAGGCAAACAAGTCCATCAATAAGTCCCATTTCATTTTTCCACACAAGTACGACTGCATGTTTTGTATTTGTCATGTAATTGATGGGTAGACAGTTGATATTGCTAAGTAACACCATCAGCATGGCGACTTGAGCCAGTTGGGGGTATTTGTCAGTTTGACTCACATGATAGTTTACCAGATATAACTCATTATTATCAAGACTCGCAGGGACTGACCACGACCACGGGGCTATCATAGAATTCCCAGCAGCATGCATCATCTTGTTGGATGTGCATCTCACCTAAACGCTGAGGAACCTCCAACGTTTTACACAAAGTTTGTGTGTTTGGAGTTGAAGCCATCCACCAAAAAAAAATAAAAATAAAATAAAAGTTAAACCAAGATGCATGCATTCATTCATTCATGCATCCATCTGCCAACCCCAGCTGACACTGGGTGAGGGCGGGGTACACACACTCAGACCTACAGATAATTTAGAGTCACCAGTTAACGGTGGGAGGAAACCCATGCAGCTAGTAATTAATGAGTGACTAGTGTGATTAAAGATATATGAATATTGTTACCATCAAGTTTGATCATGATTAATTTGGAATAATTGTAACTTTAGAAGATAACATTATTGAATGAGTCTATTACTTAATTGACAGAAATTTGGTTTTGCAGATATTTGATTTAAGAAAATAGAAATTGTAGGTTTGCGCCTCTCAAATGGCACAGGTTTCTAATTTTTGTAAATCATTTGGGCTGTTTAAGATATTTTGAAGATGTCACCTTTGACCTTGGGAAGTTAAACTTGGTAGTTTTTCACCCTCTTTTTGTGCAGGGTTGTTTTTTTTTTTTGTTCCAGTGAAAAAACCAGGAAGAAGCAGCAGTGATGAGTGATGGGTTAGCAGGCACGAGCAGAGAAACCGGTTTTGACGTTGATTTGTTTGCCTTTGCAGATCTAATCACCTGCCAGGACAAAGGGACTGATTTCCCCCAGGCCGAGTTCAGGTAAATAACGTTCGCTTTGCACGAAAATACGAGCATGGATCAAAATGTCAGATATTCACTGTGAGCGTTCTCTCTTTCTGCCCAGTAAATACTGTCCAGCAGGCTGTCTGACGTCTACCGGGGAGATTTCAGGAACTATACCAAATGGATACAGAGAGGTGAGTGTGTGTGGCATGAGAGCGCGCACTGCAAGCATTTTCTTTCTGTTGGTAGTCACCATCTTTAGCATCGCATTTCCAGCTGATTCATGGTTCCCACAGACCTCCTGCTGTTTGGTCACAGCCGCCAGCGAACCCCCACACAACCCACCACATCATCAGCGCTTACTTACTCATGTTATTTTATCTTTTGTCGTTACTATGCTGCGTGTTTTTTCTCCAGTTTGATTTAGTTCTTTACAAACGGGCCCCCGCTCTGTGGTATGTGAGTCCTGGGCTGATGACCTCACAGCACCCCCGCTGCGTGTGAGGTCATGGGTGCCGAGTCTCTGGCTGATGACCTCATGTTCATGTTGCTGGCTGATGGAGGACAGGGGTGGGGTGTGGGGGTGTGTGGAGTGGAGTCTCGGGGTGTGCTTCAGGGAGTGAGGAGCCCCACAGGAACAGGGGAGGGGCAGGGTCAGCGGGTGAAAGGGAGGTGAGATAATAGTTTGGCCCAAAATAATAAGCCACTAATCCAGTCCAGCTGCATGAGGGTGCAGAGCAGAGTGTGTTTCTGTGGACGCAAGGAGCTGAGGAGGGAGTGTGATTGAGAAGTTGGAGAAAACCTTTGTGCATGCCACAGAGCCCCCCCCCCCCCCCCCCCCCCCCCCACACTTTGTGTATGTAAACTTGTGATTCATTCATGCTTGTGTCTGTAAACTGTAATATTACAGTGATTATGAAAGTCTGATTGAATATTGTACATATTTGAGTCTGTATCACTTTGGGATCAGCTGCCACACCCAGAACAGACTCTCCAGCTCAAATTTTCTTTCTTAATTCCGACTCCGTATCTTTTACTGTGATCCATGAGCTAGTCTTTATTTTCCCACATCCCACTTATCACATGTGTGTCTGTGTGTGTTAATGTGGTTTCCTCTGTTGGGGCCAGGGTGCGGCGGTTTGGAGCACTGCTTTGTGTTTGTGTTAGTGGTTTGGTATGGCTCGCTTTAGGATGTGGTGTGTGTTTTTGGGAAATTTAAGAGTCACCGGGCAAGTGTTGATTGCTTGTGGCAGCGTTTGACTGCCATGCATTTGTGCGGGAGAGTGTGTGTGTGTGTGTGTGTGTGTGTGTGTGTGTGCGCGTGCGCACGAGATTATATGCGTACATGTGTACATATGCTTTCCCCACAATTTTGTCGGCTGTGAATTCCAGTGGGGGCCTTTTCCAGTAATAAAATTCCACCTCACTCCAGCAGCTGTTCGTGTGAAGGAGGTTGTGGCCAGAGAAGACTCAGATTTTGTCCTTTTCCCAGTGATGTGGCAGCAGGTTCCGACAGGAATTCAGCCGGCAGTGAATCATTACCAGTGCCACTTGATGTTCTCTCTACAGAAGCAGTGACTTCATGCTGACTCATCGGCCTTTATCTGCCTGAAGGCTAAGAGCTGGCAGTGCTGCTCTCTCTCTCACTTATCTGCAGTCCAAGTTTGGTATGGTACCAAAGGGTACGGTGCCATTTAATTAAAGGACACACTTGTCGGACAGACTCGACAGTGTTGTTGAGTTTTTGCATGTTGTAATCAGATGCAGCATTTATGTATAGAAAGTTCTTCTTCTGGCAAAAGGAGTCTTGCTGAGAAGACAAATCATGTAATAGATACTGTAAGTAAATAACCGTGAAGCTAGTTTGTATTTTGTTGTTTCTTGTCTTATCATCTGACACGCAGATGCCAATAAATCTGCAATAAGTCAGTATGGGCCCATTTATCTGTCGATAAGGGAGTTGGCTATTTTTGATCAAATTCAGCTTTTAAAACATAAACCGCGGCGCTACATTTAAAGTGTAAAAAACGTGTATATATAAAATCTGCTATAGCCCCCAAGGGCACTGAGCCTGTGATATCATGTTCAGGACTTCTCGGGGCTCTAAAAATGCTGACATCAAAGATCAATATCAGTTTTTAATGAGTGGAATTTGATTTAGCAGCTTAGAGTCTGACAAGCTTTATAATGTTAAGTCAAAGTGGTGACAGCGGTAGGAAGGAGACGTCTTTAACTTTAACGATTCTTTTTTTAAATCCCAATTTCAACCTTGGCCACACACTTTACAGAGCAACTGAGTTTGATTTGCCAAACCTTTAGAGGGCATCAGATGCTGGTGGAAAACCGTTCACTGGAGGAAGTGACAAGGATGTTTGTGTAATCTCTTGTGCCGCAGTCCTCTCCTCTGTGCCTGGCAGCCGTCCATGCAGGTGTGGTGTCCAACGCTGTGGGAGGGAGGATCAGTGTGGTCAGCAGCAAAGGCATCCCTCATTATGAAGGCACACTGGCCAACAACGTCACTTCCACTGGGTAAAGAAAACCACCTCTCAATCTCCCTCTGTGATCTGACTCACCAGAATGTGGTCTGATATTTCCTTGATTGATTAATCGAGCACAACAGTCAAAATAACTGACTGAAAATAATGTTTGTTTTTTTTAATATTCTTAAAATCTGATCTTTTCCTCCTATACTTTCTCCTCAGAGGAACTTTGTCAAACAGCCTCTTCACCTTCAGGACCAATGGTGAGTGTTTGTTTTTTGCTCCAAAAAAGGAGCAGATTTGGGTATAATAGTTCTGCTGCTAGATGTCCTGTAAATATTGACTTCTGTGTCAGGACCATGAAGAGGGACCACTCCTCCTTCATCCAGATCATGCAAACACTCAAAAATGAGTTACACAACGACGTGCTAACATTTAGCATTGTTATTAATTGTCGCAGGCTGCTACGGGACTCTGGGATTAGAGTCTGGTGGTGTTGCAGACACTCAGCTCTCAGCGTCGTCGGTGTGGGAGTGGAACATCTCTGGTCAGCACAGGGAGTGGGTGCCATCAGGGGCTCGCCTTAAAAAGGAAGGGCTGCCCTGGGCGCCGTCTCAGAGTGACCAGCAGCAGTGGCTGCAGATCGATCTGAAGAGGGAGAAGAGAGTCACAGGTACACAACTCAAAGACGCTTCTATGTGAAACTACGCACTCACTGATATCAGCACACATATTATCTCTAAAAACAGGCAGACTGGAAAGCAATGCTCCATTCTGGAGCGAAAGTGAGCGATTCAGCGTGACTGCAGAAACCTCTGTGGTGAATGGATGGATAGCTACGACATTTTGTGCAAACATTCATCATCCCCAGAGGAGTCCCACTCACTATGGTGATCCTTTTCTATCATCCACTCAGTAGTGAGAAATGAGATCTCCGTTGTCTCGTCACTGACGTGGTCGCTCAACAGTAAATGTGCCTTCACTGTTAAATTTGATTAGTGCTGTACGGTCCACAGTGATGATGTGGTCTGTGGACATGCCTCATACACAAACCTGCCCTGAGAAGTGGCTAAAAACATACATCTTAAGTGACACACAAAGGGTGATAAAACTTCCATTTTAAACAATCCCATTCTTGATTAAATGTAAAATAAATAAATAAATAAATAAATAAAATAAAATTCTGGTCTTGTGTGTGTCCTGCCAGGCATCGCTACCACAGGCTCGACTCTGAGAGAGTACCAGTACTATGTTTCAGCGTACCGGGTCCTTTATAGCAACGATGGTCACCAGTGGTACACCTACAGGGAAACAAACTCTACACAAGACAAGGTAACACAATCACAAAATCAATAAACCGTGCTTCCTCAGCAGTTACATCATTGGCTTTTATCCTTTATTTTTTTTTCTTCTTCAAATTAGTACAAATGGACAAAAATGTCACTTTATAAGACTGCAGGGACACGTAGTTGGATTGTGTCCATAGCAACTGGTATTGACTAAAAGTTGTTTATGGCAGGAAATAAGAGCAGTCAGTGGTTTGTGTTAAGTGCTGTGGTAGACAAGTTGGGGGCACTTAGGCATTAATAATGAATGGATATGGATTCAGTGGCCGGGCTGTAAGACTGGAACTGCTGTCTACAAGCTGCTCTCTGCTGGGATTCTCACAGACTCTTATTGTGTCGAGGAAAGAAGTTAATAGCTCACCAAGTTGGAATATAATCAGCTTATGGCTTTAATGTCTTTGTTCACAGTCCAGTCTGCAGCAAGAATTACTCTGATTATTTTTCTTCCAAAATACTACTAATGGCCCACAGTTGGGTTTTAATCTCTGGGTCAGATAAGGTTGTTTGTTCTCATTTTATGGTAGATTTTCCAAGGCAATATCAACTACCTGCATGAGGTGAGGAATAACTTCATTCCTCCGATTGAAGCCCGGTTTGTGAGGATTAATCCAATCTTATGGCACCAAAGAATCGCACTCAAGCTGGAGCTGCTTGGCTGCCAAATTCCTGCAGGTAAGCAAAGGCTATTGATCAGCAGGCAAACAAATAAGTGTGTTCCAAGAGTCTAAGATTTTAGTTTTTTGGACAGCGAGGGTGAAGCAAGATTCACGACCCAGCCCGAGGATGATACCAACTTCTCGCCGTACTCCACCTCCTGCGGGAACAAAGCGGCCGCCTCACCTCGGCCAAACCACGCACACCCCGGACATAAGAAACACCACTATGCCTCCCCACACCAATAAAGGTGCGTCAGGCTTTGAGTAAAAGTCCTCCTGATCCTTAATGGAAGCACTTGTCACCTGGTGTTTATCGGAGTATCTCGCTCTCAGATGTGGCGCTGGCAGCGGTTCTGGTCCCCGTGTTGGTCATGGTTCTGACTGCACTCGTCCTGACTGTGGTTTGTGCCTGGCACTGGAGGAACAGGCACGTATCAGTCTCATTATTGTTTGTTTTGTTTTTTTGTCCTTGTCTGTTTTTGCTTCCATTGACTTTATTTTCCCCTTCCAGGAAAAAAAGCTCTGAAGGAACATACGACCTTCCTCACTGGGATCGCACAGGTACGTCACCCCCCCGCATCACATCCTCTTAGTGTGTGTGAGGCCTTGCTGCTGCATCTCACTGTGCCTCTGCTGTAGACTGGTGGAAGAGCATGAAGCAGCTGTTGCCGTCCAAGATGGTGGAGAGCGAGGACTCAGTTCGGTACAGCAGCAGCGAGGTGGGCCGGATAACTGGGAGAGGTTCTGTACCCAGACTGCACGCTGAACCTGCAGGTGAATGCTGTTCAACGTTATGACTGCTTGTTTTTCTGTCTGTGCAGGGCAGCCTGCTGACAGCTATTAAAGGCTCCACGTGGAGTATTAATGTCATCCACTGCGTGTTGCAGACATTCAGTGTGCGTCGTGACGGCACGCATCACAAAACCATTTTATTTTGAATGCTGTAAAAGGTCTATATCAGCAATTTTATCGTTAAAAAGAAATCACAGCCAACAACCGGTGTATACATCGTGGATGAGGAATGCCGGATTGTTTATGTTTGATGTGGCTACTCTTCTGAGCTAAACACCAGGAATATTGGACAAGACATCAGATGACTTAAAGATGCACTGTGGAGTTTTCTGGTAAACAAGGAAAATGTGTTTACACTCAGCATTTCTTGCCGAAGCACAGTGTGTGTACGATGTGTTGAATGCATTTCCTCACAACATCCATCAGCATATGCAAGAGCGGTGGCGTCATACAGTCGCATCTCGTAGTCATCACCTTTTTGCTGGATTTGTTGGAGCCTCTCTCTCTCTCTCACACTGTTGATGAGTGGAACAGGAGCAAACTGGGAGCTGGAATATTCATCATGTCACCATGTTTCTCCTCGAGCCCATGCACAATACAGCACAACAGGAACCCACCTGAAAAAATACACTTAACATTTTTAGACTCAGTGAACATGAATGTTGTTGTGTAAATATGAACACAAACCTCAGAACGTAGATGGTTGAGTTGCCATCTTTTATTCCATGTGATGCAAACATTGCACATTAGTCTGCAGCGACTCTTCCTGAAGAGCCTTTTTAATAGTGAAATTATGGCTTTTTGCCGTGATATTTCCTGTTTCCTTCTGTAATTAAATCAATTATCATTAAAAATTCATTTGTGTGTAGACAAATAAGTTGCAGAAGACTGCACTCAGCATTGCAGTTTGACCTATACTGAAATCTGATTCGATTTCTTTGGATGCTCAGTTTACAGAAACGCTGACTCTGGAGAATATTGTTGTAAATTTCTGACTCTGTGGATTCAGGTGCTCTATCAGCTGAGATATCTTTGGTTGTTAAAATATACCATGCTGTGTTTTCAGAATATGCCCAGCCGCTGGTGAGTGGCGTCACAACATTAGGTGCACGTTCAACCTTTAAACCGGACGAGGGGCCTGACCCCGGATACTCTGATCCAGACCTGTACGATGCTCCGATCTCTCCAGACGTTTACCACGCCTACGCAGAACCCCTGCCAGCTTCGGGCTCTGAATACGCTACACCCATCGTGGTCGATATGGGGTGCCACCCATCGGGGGGCTCCTCTATGAACCAGCCCGCCGCTGTGTGCAGTTTCATGGGCGCAGGGCCCGCCTCCCTGCTCGCACGGACAGACAACAGCCAGTCGGGGAGGCTGGCGTACGATACACCGAAGAACGCCACTGGACAGGTCACGCCCACAGAGGATCTGACCTATCAGGTGCCTCAGAGCTGCACTCAGAAGCCATCAGGACAGAGTTGAAGAGTAAACGCATGGCCTTAACCTGCCGCTCACTGCTCAGCACAGCCCGCCGGTCAGAGGTGGAGAGGGTTGTTCGAGGAGGAGGCGTGAACCTGTGAGCCCGGAGCCTGGGCTCCAGTCTTGAATGAACACTACCTTTTGCTTTAGATTCATCTGGAGATGTCTGTATTGCCTAATTGTCTCTGCATGGCCACAATCTGCTTGTGTAGTGCCATTACAGTCCTATCACTGAAACCACAAAGATGAATGTGTTCGTGCCAGGTCTGAACGTCGGAGGGATGAGGAGGAGAAAGCTGACTACTATTTGAGACTTTGTCCCTGTTCTGTGATTCTTAGTAGTTCCTGCATTCTGTGAAACTGTGATTTCAATTATTCCCTTTTTATTCTGTTACATGAGAAGCCAGGTTCCACTGAAATGTGCCTCAGAATTTACTTTCATCAGATCTAATGGTTCTCTTACTTAATGAATTGCATGTTGCATTAAGTCTCCAACATTCATCGTCAAAGAATTGTTCCTTTCTAGAGAAACTCTAGTTGTCGTGGTACGTTTTCTTATCCTTTTTTTTTTAAGCATGACTTGAAATTGTGTATAAATCTAGTAATTCCAATAATGCAGACCTGTTAAAACTCTCAAGTGATTTACTGATATTTATTTTTACTTCACATCCTGCTGAAACAGAGAGACTCGTATTAGAAAAATACCCCCCACTACTCTTAATAACTACAGATCAAATTTATGGTTACACTGCGCGTCAGTTGTTTTTTCTTTTGTGTAAACTTGAAGAAGCTGATTGGGAGAACCAAGTCCAATATACTCCCCAAAGAGATAATCCTTTTTTTTTTATAGTATCAGAGACCAAATGTTGCCTTTTCTGGGTTTATGCAATGTTGATTCACAACAGATTCAACTTTCACAACTGTGCCAAGATCACATGTTTAGCCAAATAAACATTAAAGCAGTCTTAACATAGGGGAAAAACATTTTAAAGGCCTAGTTAGAGGATGTTTTAGAGAAAAGGTACAGAGGAGGTAGATGGGTAAATCTGTTACAGCTGATAATTCTCCCTTGTTTGTTTGTTTGTTTGTTTGTGCATCGTGGTGACTGTCTTGTCTTGAAATGGGTGTTTGATCTGTCCTATTGCATTTTGGGTGTGACGTGTTCCCTCTTTGTAACTATGTGCATCGACAGCTGTATGTGTGCTGAGATGAATCCATATTCCAGTCCTGTGTGTTTTAGTTTTATGGGCTGGTGACGTCGTGGCTCACAGCTGTGTTCAGTCACCGTCTGTAGCACCAGTAGGCCGCACTCCTCGCCCGTCCACCTGTGGTACCGACCTGACCAAACACAACGTGCTGGGAGTGTAGAACGAGCTGCTTTATGACTTTACTCCTCCAGGGCAGGAGTTGTTCACACAGCTGTGCCACCAGTTGAGCTTTGATTACGCTCCATAACAGAGGTGATCGATGTACAGAGTTTTGGTGCTCCCTGGTCACAGAGGGATTCGAGTTTATGTGGCTCTCACTGATTGTATATAGAGAAATAAAGAGTTTTTAGAAGAAATCGTTTTTAATTACGTTTTTCTGCCATCCTTAAAACAAACCTCACAATTACACAACAACTCAATGTTTTTTCTCCCCCTTGATCCACAACATACACTACATAAACAATCTCGCATCATTGCTTGGTTTATAAAAGCATTGTTCTGCCACAGTTGAACATTTACTTTAACTTTTCTATCAGCTTCAGTGGCATTTTGTGCTCAGCACTAATTAGCAAATGCTATGCTAACATGCTAATCCTGAACATTAAATCCAGCTAATTATGCATTCAGCTCAAAGCTGCCTACACGACTGCAGTATTTAATAAAAGTTCTTTAAGCACTTAACGGCCATCATACACTGACAACAGACGCAATATTAGCTGCACAGGTTAACCTTCACACTGTTCAGTATAAAGGATTAACATCACAGTGTCCACATCACATCTCTTAAATGGTTTTTCCATTTTGCATTCATGCCACATGAAATACAGCCTCAACACTAAAAACTGGACCTTACGAGTTATTAATGAAATCAACATAATGAACATAGTATTGTTATCTTAATAAATATTGAAAGTACTTGAACAAAATGGTGTGTATTTAAAAATGAAAATGTCAAAGTTAAAATATGCCCAGTGATTGTTTTGAACAACATCATCACAACCTGAGCCATCGTACACGGATCATTTAGTTGATTGGGAAAGTCTTTTCCAGATGTCAAACTAAATTCTGACAAGTGCTAAATTCTTCATTGACTTGCTGCTGATTCCTTCACAGTTTGTACCAGATTAACGTTTTTGTAAACCATTCATCCTTCGTTTACTCACATCCGAGCTACTGCCATCGAGGATTTGTTGTTTTGAAAAGCAGCACTTCTTCTCCATTTCACTCCTCAGCAGCCCGCTGTGCCTTTTCCCACTCTTATTCCTCCATGTTCTTACCATCCTTTCCAAATTTATACCAGACCACCGTGAGAGTGATAGATATCAGGAGGGTCAGGCTGCTGGTTACGAGGTAAGCAATGGGCAGGAAGTGATTCTGACCTCCAAACCAGGTCAGCGTGGTCAGCACCACCTCCTTCCTGCCTCGAAAATATTGCACAGGGAAGTCTGGAGAGGCAAAGGTCAAGGTCCAAAATAGGTGCTCACAAAAAGAAGCGCAGTAGTTTAAAAACAGTCCCTAAGACAAAGGGGCTGGAATAACACACTTTAGGTTACGCTGAAGTTCTCACAGGAAGCCGTCCTGACAGCAGTGAAAGGATACTGTAGTTTATCTCGATGCCATAGTTGCCTGCTGGGAGCCCCTCAGTGAAGGGCTCACTGGCTTGGTGTAAAACCCCGTGCAGCTTCTTGAAGTTGGGGAAGGCTGCCTCTCTCATCCATATGATGAGGTCATCGTTGATGAAGCCGTTGTTGGTCGGGTTGAAGTGATCGAGCTCGTACACCGGCATCTTCCAGTACAGCGGCTTTGCTGTGCCTGAGGAGTAATCAGATCAGATGGTGAAGGATATGTGAAATACTGGACGACCGTGGTGGACCAGAGTTGGCTCTCTATTCACCGTCAAACACTTGAGCCAGTGTCATGTTGCCCAGGCTGGGGTTGCGGAACTTGATGTTTTTGTCGGTGTACCAAGTGATGCCTCTCCGTAGCAGAGGAACCGGAAATGGATCGCCGCTGGATCCATAATAGGTCAGTTTGAAGGAGTCTGAGAAAACAGAAGAGTTAGCGGTGAAGTGGTGAAGCGGTGAGCAGGACTGAAACGGATGCGTGAGCAGAGGCCTTCACCATTGAAGATGCTGTTGGCCACGGCACCACAGGGAGCGATGGGGAGTCCATTCTGGTCTCTGTCAAAAGGTTCGCAGTACGAACTGGGATTCTGTAGAAGGACGGAAGTTCATGAAGAAACTATGCAAAACAAAAGCTGCAGTTGCTTTTTAGATTCAGGTTTTCAGTGTAAAACATTGTAACACATAAACAGTATATGATGAGATGAAGTTAGCTCAACTTCTGCAACATGAAAACACATCTCATCACAAAAATTAGAATAAAATCTGAATGTGCAACACATTCTGATATAAAATGAAAAAATGTCCCCTTCGCCTCTAGTTTTTATTTATAATTGTGCACATTTAGGTTTCGAGTAGAGCCTTCAAGACTGCATTGAAGAAATATTTAAATTAAAGCTGAAGAAAATTATATGAAGAACAATGTTGGGGACTTCACACACGATACTGTGGCTCTACCTTCAGGTTTGCCTTCCTGCCAACCATCTGTCCATCATCTCTGGAGTCCATGTATCTGCGGAGGTTCTGATGAAAGTTTTTCAGGCCGTAGTAGAAGAAGACGTCCCCCTGGAACAGCAGATTCTTATTAACTTTTGTCATTACTATACTGAGTGTAGGTTGATGTGGAAGTCTGAAAAGACAATTTTAACTGAAGGTCTGTTTGCAGGCTTTTTGATAGCATTCATTCACACACTTCAGCAGCTGAGTAAATCTGAGGGCCTGATGAAGTGGAGTAAAGCTCTGGATAAAGCTTGTCAATGGATCATGAGTAAGACGGGGTATATTTCTCAAAGCCAAAAACATCTGTTTACCTTGAAAGCTTTCTCGATGGAAAATATCACTGTGCAACTGCATTCCTCTCCTGCGTTGCTGACGTTTTTGCGCTTCTCAAAACATTTGTCACACGTCCCGGCCTCAGTGTAGTCCAGCTGAACAGACAGAAGTCGATTGTGAACGTGGGCAAATTGTTCCTGTTTACCTCATTCATTACTCAACGCTGCACCTTTCCTCTCTTTGTCACTCCCTTTTTTTATTGCACCCAAGGGCCTTCAGTCTCTTCCTCTCTCTGTTTCTCTTACATACATACGTGCACTTTAATACAAAAATAAAGAGAAAAACCACCAAAAGAAGAAAGCACAAAAGCGCTCACCTTTATTTCCTGTGTTCTCTGTACTGTAAGAAGCAGCCACACTCCCAGCAGCATACATATCAGAGACATCAAGTAGAAGAAAGGCAGCACAGTGTGAGCTGTCAGCATGGGAGACCAGGCAGGTAGCCTCTGTTGTTTGAACGCCGAGTTGTCTGGCCTCCGGGCTAAAGGCCCAGACTTGTCCTTCTCTCTGCCCATGAGAGGGACCTTCGGTTGGTGACTGCTGCAAAGCGGAAGAGCAACGAGACTGAAAAAGAAAAAGGCAGTCTTATCTTCTCTTCCTGTTCTTTATTTCAGCAATATCTGGCTGCGCACACACACACACACACGTAATTCTGCTTGCCAAGAAATTTTCCCAGCAGGCTTTGCAGGGCAGGGAACACCGCTGTGGCCTGTTACTTATTAACCACAATCTCTTACTTACAACCTCTTTATGTTTTCGTTTTTGTTATCGTGATGATGCTTTGTCTCTCCCCACAAACTCACAGACCTCCGTTCGTTTACATCCAAATGAGACAGTGGACTCTTTCTCACGTCTTCATTTTAGTTTGCAGATGAGTTGCTGGCTTCTTGGGCACTTTTGTGCTGCTTTAAAACGTTTTATCAAAGGATATTATGATAAATGGGGCTTCCTAGTGGGCAAGTAAACACATGATCTCACACATTGTCAGTAGGAGGGGCTTCCCAAGGTCAAGAGTGAACAACCAGAAGAAGGCAGTTTCATTCGGAGACCATTTATTCAATCCATCACAGCGAGACATTGTGCTGGACAATAACAGTCAACAAACAGCAAAGCACATTCAGCACAGTCTCTGAAAATAGTAAAAACACAGCACAAGTTTCACTCCGACACAAAAGGGGAAAACAGGATGAGGCCACTCATGCTGTCAGGACGTCGGCGTAAACGCCACGTTGTCACTTGTTTTATCAGCTAGTTTACGACATACACTCTAAAAAAGTCCAATTTTGACGCTGTCTTCTTTGCACCCATTCAGGATGCCACTCTCCAGCAACTTCATGAAGTCCAGTTTGATCTGAAAGAGACAGACAGAGATCCCCAAGAATATAAAGCACTCTGCTGCAAATAATAGTTGGTAAATAAGGTTCAATTATCTTGTTAAACAACACTTATTTTCAGTAATTGAAATCTTCAGCGTATATGAATATTAATTTTGCACAGTGGTTCCCTGGAAGGTTCAAGTTTCTGCAAAACAGCATCCAAAGTAGTTACAATGCTACGGAATCTTGCCTGAATATAACATAACTAATCAGCATTTCATTCTCAATTACCCATTCAATCAGTAAGATGTCAGTCATAATAATGTCAGTCTGGGCTACGTCTTCCTGTTATTCATTTTGTTTAACTGACGATACACAAGCCAAAGATAGATCATGTATGATCAGGTCTTCATGATTCAGAAGCTGGAGCTAGAGGAAGGTTAACTTGAAATCAATCAGAAAAATCATTTCTATAGAGTAACATTAATGAAATGCAGAAGAACTTTAAATATCTTGATGTGGCGTGTTTGGCCAAAACCAATGATCTTTTCAGTCCAGCAGGGGGCAGTAGCTCACCTCAGGAATGTCTACCATCCTTCTGAGCTTCTTGTCCCTCCAGTTCCAGTCCAGAACTACGTATCTCAGCCCCTGCAAACTCAAACCGTCTAGAGAGAAAGAAAAGAAAAAGAAAAAAACAATACAAAGCCATAATTCCAACAGATCTATTCAACTTTAAAAGATGTGAGGTTGCACCTTTCTCAATCAGAGCACTAATCCTGCCCGGGGTCCCCACTCCGATGTGGGTGATGCTTTTCTGGAGCAGCTTCACCTGCTCCTCTATCTGCACACAAACAGGACTGTTCTGGTCAAACTACTACATTCCATATAATCCACTTGCATCATAATGATAAACTGCCCTCCACCGTACCTTGATGTGTTTTGCAAATAGCTTTACTGCTTTGGCTTCGCCCTTGAAAGTGGTCAATTGCCTGGGAAGAGAAAAAAAAATTGAGCCTGATTGAAATTTTTAATGCAGAAAACAAACATTCGAGCTGCGTCCCTTACTTGATGAGCTCGATGGCACGGAGAGCTGAGCTACAGACGATGAGCAGAACCACTGAGCTCTTTCCTGTATGCTGCTTGTGAATCTTTACCCACTTGGGACAAACTGAGGGCAACAGGAAAAAGAAACAGGTGTTCAGGAGTAACAGGTGATAAGATTCATCCGAACTACGACTCGAGACATTACTCACCCTGCTTCAGATAAGAAGACAGGCTGTGTGTCAGGTCATTACTGGACAGGAAACAGGAATCTGGAAGATGCCGACCTTGGTAAATCAACAAATCAGCAGATTTTGATTGAACTTCCAGGTGAAAGAGGACGGGCCGTGACTCACCCTGCAATTTTAGCTCCTCCTGCTCGATCACAGAGCGTTTGTCTGAGAAATACTGCGTGATCAGGTTCTGCAGGTCAGCCGGGCAGCCTGGTTTTGGCTCCGAGGTGGCCAAGACATCTGTAATCGTCTTCTTCTGGAAAACAATATATATGGATGTAACATTCACAGACAATATTTCCTGTCTCTCTTTGGGTGTCACCTCGCTCACCTTCCTCCGTTTTTTGGGTTTAGCTGACTGTTCATCCTCCGTCTCTTTCTTTTTGGGAACGACGCACTCCGTCTGTCAGTACAGGCAGAACACACCATTCAGGCAAAGCATTTCTATATTAGACATGTAAATCAGTGTTTGGAGCATTCCTGCGTCAGAGGTAAAAATTCTATTTCTGTATGAGAAATTAGACGCATTTCAACTCCACTCTACAATGAATTGTATTACACAACAGGTGAAATCAAAATGTCACAACAAATAATTCACTACAAAAACGGAAGTCCTGCATGAGCTTTTACTGTTTCTCATGTTTGATCTTAATTTGATGCATTTTCTGAAATGTGTCTGACCTAGCTATGTGTTGTGATTTTTAAGAAATACGTTGACAGATTTGAGTACATAGCAGAACCTTTTACCAATTGATATGAAATATATTAGAAGCAAAAGGTTTCAAACTCGAAGTAAATTAACGTCTTACTTTGTCAATCATCTGTTGTGACCAGTGTTGGGAAAACTATTCTGAAAGCAATTTTATGACTTTCTTTTTTTAACTGTATCGTCTTGGCAGATGATACAAGTGTTGTTGTGAAGCTGATATGCTGTAAATAAACTAAAGAAACCTACAGGATAAACAGGCACATCAAAAAATGGCACAGCTTTAAAATACCTGCAAACTCTTTTTCTTCTTCTTGGTTTTAACTGTTCTCTCTGTTATCGCCTTCCTCTTCCTCTCTGATTTCGTCTTTGCATTTGGTTTTTCTGTTGGTTGTTTCTCTTGGTCTTCCTTCTCTGACTCGGATGCATCTGAAAAAAAAAAAAAAGAAAAGAAAAGAAATAAATGCCAATTATCTATTGGGACTTATGGGGCTAAGTTGCAACTAGGTTGAGTGCAAGGGCAAAAGATAATAATTTAGCATGACCTAACAATCAGATTTTCCAACGAACATCATGCCATCTTGGGAACAGACACTCAACCTAAAGTATAAACTTCTGGCGTGAGAATCAGTTTCCCCCATTTCACTGCTGCAACAGAGGTTAGACATGTGTACATTATGTGTCTGTGTCTCCAGTACACATTTTAGTCACCACAGAACAGCAGAAATACACAAACGCTACTTGAGACGACAACAATGCAGCAGACCTCGAACAAAGCATCTGGTTATATTTAGCCTCTCTGTTGCTACCACTTCTCACTGTGTGCCTCTCCTAATGCTATGATGTCATGCTCAGACTCTTTAGTATATAAGCATGGTTGTCCAAAATATTTTATCTTTAAAACCAGATGCCAGAAACAGCTCAATAAATCTGCAGTTTTTATTGGAGTTCTGGATATGCACTTTCAAATTGTTGGTACTTTTAATTTATAGTTCTTCCTGTGAGTTTTCCAATCTTAGACTGTGGGACAGTTTTTTACAGATTTCTTTTCATTTATAGAAAATAATATTAGTCAATTAACTGAGAAAATAACAAGTAATTAAGATATTTGTTATTAGCTGCCCCAACATCGGGATAACTGTAGATACATGTCAATATTAATTACCAATATCAGCTGTCTTAGATGTAGTTTCCCATGCTTCAATCCATACATTAATGCAGCAGTCCGTCTGTTTAGCTATGAACTCTGTCAGTGATCAACAACATTTGAAAATTTCCATCTGATCTCAGATTTTTTGCTCTGGTTCCTCATTTCATTCGTTTTTCATCATCAAACCTTTCTTTCTTCATCCAAGCCATTAGACTCAAGAACCCTACAAGAGAGAAGACATTGAGACAGATGGATGGGTCGGATCTGAGTCGATTCATTCTCACTCAGAAGTCTTTTCTGCTCAATCACTTCATGACCACTCCCCTTTTCAGCTTCATCCTTCACTGAAAGACCTTCTCTCTTATTTGTTCCAGCCATCTGTCCAGGCGTACACCTCCTCTGCCGGAAGACCAGCCTCAAAATTGATGGGCCAAGCCAACCATCCCCCCTCTCTCTCTCTCTCTCTCTCTCTCTCTTTCCTCTGCTTCCTGTTCCTTTCTCTCTTCTTCTTTTTTTTTTTTTTTTTATTATTATGGACTTTTAGGAGGGGAGTAAAGATAAACTGGTGTCAAGGATCAAGGAGTAGAGGACAAAAGGAAGACAAATTACAGGAGAGGAAGATTTCATGTTTGGACTGTAATAAAAGAGGAATCCAGCAGCCCACCACCCAAACCTGGTAAGATACTTCTAAGTACCAGTATTGGCCACCTGAATCTGTCTTTGGATGTATTTCCTAAAACAAAACAAAACTGTAGCTTTAAAATGGCCTGGTACTGATCTTTATGTATTTAAGTATATAAGTACAAAGGGATAAAGATCCTTCAATGTGGACTGCCTCATCCACAGTCATAATGTGTATGTGCTTGAATTGACAACAGAAAAATGGAATCACCTGCCTCTGCTGTTCTGTGTTCAATAAGCTGTGAAATACCAAAACCTTCGGAGGACCTTCAGAAGGTGCTGACAGGGCAACCACTCTGACATTAGGCTTCAAAACACATTTCCAGGGTCACACGTGGCACAAAAGCCCCAACGCAGTGGTCAAGGAACCTCTCAGCATCACTCTGATGGTGACAAGTTGCCAATTTCATGTTCTTCTTTTTTTTTTTTTTGGGGTGGAGTCAACCATCTGGATAATTCATTCAGTCTGCCAATACACTTGAACATTGAAAGGACATATGTTCACATAGATGTGCCAACACTTTAGACAGACAAAGGTTCAAAGGGTGTACAGAATCAGAATGCTCCCCCCCCAACATTCGATACCACACAGCCTTAACATTGATTGTTATGTTAATTTATAGCTGCTCTAAACAATGTCACAGAGTGGAAGCAAATATTTTAAATAGATCAATACAAAAAAAAACAAAACATCCACACAAGAAGTAATGAAGATGTCTACTAAATTAATATCACTAAGTACGTTAAGGTAGCACAACGGTTGTTTGTGCTGGAAAAAAATGTGACTGGCCACTGATGTGTTGTCTCCAACACCAAAAGAAATATTCCAGGTTTATCTGACACATAATTTCTATCTGATCATTTTATTGTAAGAATGTATTTACTTTAGGGGGGTGTGGTTCACTTAAACCTGGATAAAAGAACAGTTACAATGGGGTCACTCAGATCACGAGTAATGGACAAATAATTACCTGTAATTTCCTTCATCATTGTCAGAGCTGTCAAAACAATGTTTATTAAGGAAGCCCTACATTTACAGAGGCTTGGGGGCATTATTTATGTAAATTGCAGCAATCTGCATAAGCAATCTGTTTGTAATTAGCACCTGACTTATTAAAGGCTCAAAAATGCGCAGTGAGAAACACAGAGATTGAATATCTGATGTTTAGTGATGGAGCCAAGGATGATGTGTCTACGTTTGATTGATAGCAATAACACAATAAACAGTTTGGTCGAGACCTGCTCTACGTAAAGTGCCTTGATACAACTCAACACAATATAAATAAATTAGATTTGAAGTGTTTACGGGCTTGTGGATCTGAGGGGTCAGTGCATCACTGATGGAGTAAAATATCCCAACGTATCTTACATATGACAGGTGACAGGTGACAAACGTTTGGTTAAGTGTTACGGGTTATTAGATTAGACAATGAGCTTGGTGTACGGTAAAGGCCACTGCGCACGTGTCTACAGGTACCACATTATACAAATAGTGTCATTTGTGTATCTGCAGCAGCCTGTTTTCTAAGTTAACCCACACAACACCAGATCAATACCTCCACATGGTTTATAGAATAGCCACAAGACAGTCAGTCTCTTCAGCGCCCCTTGACCTTTATCCTACATAACGTCCATCCGACAGTTGATGCAGATGGGGGAGGCTGGCGGAGGAAAAGGCAGTGGTCTTACAGCTCAGATATCCAGAGATCAATGAAACTCAAAATCTGTGGAAGGGGATCAAATGCAGAAAATTGGAGCTGTCTGCTCATCCGAAATGGCTGATCAATAGAGGTGATTGCTTTTAAATGGATGGTCAATAGTGGAGACTGGATGTAATGAGGGTTTTGCGACTGATGCCAGGAAACGGATGAATGTTTTCAGTTTCAAACAAAAGACACCCCAATTAGAGACTTCGTTTTTAGGGTTGATGCGCTCGCTCATGTAAACTGGCAACTTGCCCACATATCTGCTAAAAGCGTTGTTGACTGTGACCTCAGGAAAGTTTTAAATCAACACAGCAGTTGAGACTGTTAATCTGATTCTAGATGTCATTTTGGGATGTACAGTGGAATCAGAAAAAATAACTACATCCTTTATCCTCCTGCTATATGCAGTGTTATGTTGGTGTTTCTATAACAAAACAATATGCTGTTTGCTTGTTTGCACAATCAATAAGTCATCTGATGACACGAACTATTGGCTGATCCTGGGGAGAGTCTGGGTGGGTAAGTGAGTGGGTGTAGCAGTTACTGGCTTTGGAGGCCTGCAGCTCCTTTTAAACCACAATTTGAGCATGTGTTATTGTTAAATCAATGGGGACCTTAGGCTGCATGCACAAAATTAACAAGTGGGCTAAAGTGGAATGACCGGAGGAAAGGGGGTGCAGAGTATCAGTGTCTGGCTACAAATCCAGCTGGCTTACAGCACTCACTGATACAGACCACTGCCCTAACTTTTTTACTTTTGGTAGTTGGCTTTTGGCCCTTCTTGCTCTTGTTAGTCTTGGTTAGGATATTTCACCTTCGGGCAATACTGCTCATAGTTTAGACATTACAAAATGCACGGACTGACTATCACCAGCAGGAGGAGTATTGGATTCACAGTAAGATACAGTGTGACCATCACTGATGACCTGCTGGAGACAATCATATTTTGGATACACAAACCAGGACACACCGTGAGACTCAATCCCTTTTAACTCATTAAATCTGAATGCTAAATCCAAATACTTTTAATTGCTCCGAAACAATGGATGGAAAACGCTACAGATACTAATTAGTACCTTTATGAAACAAAATCTGACATTTATTACCTTCAAACAGCAGGTGTTTTACAGCATCCTGGTTGTAAGCCAGAAACTTCTAGTTCATCTTAGTTGAACCAAGACTGATTCAAGGACAGCCCCTATTTGAATTCTCCCATTAATTGTTTTGCATGACTGAAAGCCTTGGCTGAATGTTAACGAGACTTTGAATCTGTGCATGCATATCCAAAATGTGTGAGCATTGTCATGTCTCAGGTGATCCTCCACTGTGTGTCTGGTTTATGAAATTATCTATGACCTGACCTCTAATATCATTCTCCAAGGAATTTAGTCTCACAAGAACTAGGAGATCATGTTAAGACCTCAGGTGAGATGGCAATGTAATTCCTGAACAAGATTTGTGTTCTTTCCCCCCAGGTAAAGAAAGTTGGTCATGTTTCTTCATGTTTTTAACATTTGAG
Organism: Echeneis naucrates; assembly: GCF_900963305.1. Taxonomy (NCBI): domain Eukaryota; kingdom Metazoa; phylum Chordata; class Actinopteri; order Carangiformes; family Echeneidae; genus Echeneis; species Echeneis naucrates. Next base: position 5,756,958 of record NC_042531.1, on the reverse strand, counting down.
AAATATAGCCAAGGTTAAATCTCTTATTTCAGGCATAGACCTGGGAGAGCCCCCCCAAAAAGTAATTCCTTACATACAGTACCTGCGTCCCTCAGGAATCAATGAGTTCAAATGCTGCAGCTCATGTTGCAGCTCAGTTCTTCACTCAGTTTCATTTTCTGTGCACTATCTTCCCATTTATTATACAATTGAAAATCCTCTATGGCCACAAATAGTTTATTCTCTATATTTCTATTTTGTCCCTATGATGATTCTCACAGCTGTGCATTGCTGGACATAAAAAAAAAAATAAAAAATAAAATAAAATAATAATAATTTAAAAAAAAAAAAAAAAAAAAAAAACGTGAAGAACTTTAGCTGTATTCATCTCCTTTAGAGAATTATTAATGTTAGTAACAACTGCATGTTATCATCAAAAATTTTTTATAAAAAAAAAGAAATGTTTCCTCATCTCAGTTAATTTTTTGGTCTTTTGACTGATCTGTGTGGTATGATCATCCAGTTTACACAGAGGCACATTGACGTTCATGTGTGATAGAAACTCCTGATGATGTTGCACAGGAGGCACTAACAAGGTTACTAACAGATCTCAAAGCTTTTAAGCTTGAACAAAGACAAAACAAGGAAACCTTTTTTCTCACCTTGTTGGCATGTCATAACTTAGTAATGTAGATATTTTTGTAGTGCAATACTAATTAGGGCTGCCAAAATTTAGCTTAAATGATTAGGTTATGGCACCATTTTGGCATTACGGCTCTGTCTCCTGCATGTTTTCCTTTTCATGTAAAGACCCAACCCTTAACTTTCATCTATCCCTCTATCCCATGCTCTTTTCTAAATCCCCCAGTGTTAATTATCACATGGATAATATTAGTGAAACTACTCTCCTCTTTCTTTCTCTATCAATCATCAAAACAAGACTGATGCAATACACATGGAATCTAGTGCCTGATGTGTTTATGTGAAAAGTGTGAGTGCATCCACAGACACCAGCGCACACAAAATCAACAGCAAATGGCAGAATTTCACATCTTCATTACTCAGCAAGGCATCTCCTGCCACAGAGTCCTGGTGAACAGAAATAACCCCTCAAGGACACAGTTTACGTCAGAGCACAACAATGTAAACCATATTTCATTACATCACAGACTACTTTGTTGGTTGTTGTTTTGCCTTCCATAACTATGGTTACCTTTGGATCCATTTAGAAGAGAAGGCCATACAACACAAATAACCGACTACATTAATTTGGAAAATAAATGAAAAGAAAACAGTAATTAAAATGTTAAGGCTAATTTCAGCTCAGTCATGATTAAAATTTAATTATTTTAGTTTTAATTAATGTCAGTTATATAAAACCACAGCACAGCAGTCTTACCTCATCCTAATAAAACCTTTTAGCTTGCACTTGCCATCTCATTTTACTATCTAATCCAGGGGTCGACAACCCGCAGCTCTTTCATCCCTCTGCTCTGGCTCCCTGGGGCTTTGAGAAAATAATGTGAATAAATAATAGCCTTTTAATTCAAACAAATTTTATTCTATTTAGTTATCTTTTTCAGTGTAATAGTTATGATTCTAGAGATTTAGGTGATCTTTTAACATCAAAATAAAAAGGTTTTTTAAATATTTTGTTGATCAAAATATCTCAGCCCCCTGTAAACTAAGGTGGGCTTTGTGGCTCCAGGTGGGTTTTATTTGGGGGGAGCCACACCCAAAAGGCTCTTTTCATCTTGAAGGTTGCCGACGCCCGATCCAGTCCATCCAACAACGCCATTATCTAGACTTCAAAGACAAACTTACGGCCTCACAGTTGTGTTGCGGCATGTGATGGCACCAATGTGTGCTGTTGCCTAACAGATCATACGACTGGGAAAATATTTAATTCCAAGTGGAATCAAAGGTTCATATCATAAGAAAACATTTCCACTCTTTCATCAACCCTAAACCCAACATTCAGCAGTCCTGAAAGCCTTGGGCACTTCCAGCAGCACAGATGGCAGGAGCACTGTCACTTAAGATGCTTGAAACTTATCATTGGCAATAAAAAGGGTAATGGAAACCAAACTCATTCATCAAAAAAAAAAAACACACCACAATAATGAAAAGCAAAGAGATTTAAGGGGAAAAGAGCAGTTTAAAGTCCAAGACAAGGCATGTGGAATTAAATATATCCAACATATCTTTTGAGAATTCAATAATAATGGTTAAACTAAACAGTTTATTTTAGGGGAGAAAAGTTGGACTGGAGCAATATGATTTCTACTGCCTCAAAAAAGTAAAAGGGCTGAGCCAAAACCAAGCCAAGTTGAGGAGCTAGTCTAAACTAGGGTAAAATCCCAAGCCATGAAAATTCAATTGTCTAACAGTTGAAGCGGAGAACAGGGAGTCATTAGGGATAGTGATTATAACACTTGGAATGAAGGCGGTTGTTTCATCTAACGTTCCCTCTTTTTATGGTAAAGTCATCAATCCCTTAGCAATGTGCAGTTTGACCGCGCTCATAATCATAAAGTACAACAGCGGCATTGCTGGTGACAAAAAAAATAAAATAAAATTTATAGGCAGGTCAACATTCCCGCTCTCTCTGGCTGGCTTGCTAAGTGTATAATTTCTCTGTTAGAATGCGCTTAGCAATCATGCCTGCAGTACTGTGCTCCTGCCAATACATACATCAGCCATACAGAATGTGAATTACAGAGTGCTGTGCCAACTTGACCCCGGAAACTGGAGGCTGGAGATGACTCCAGGGCACAGACGGAGCCAGCCTCCCGTGACAGGTGGATATAAAGTAGATATGACCTGCCAGCTGGGAATAAATAGCTGTGCTAGGGGGGCTCTAACATAAATTACCTGGGGGCCAGGAGCCAGGTTGTGTGGTTGCAGTGTTCAGGGTAAAAAAAAAAAAAAAAAAAAGAGAGAGCATTTTTTTCTGAAACCATTGAACTCAGTCAAAGATTAGCAATAATCCTTTGCCCCTACTCTCCTCTGTGCCTCCTATATGGCTCCCTGAACTTAGGTCTCTCAGATCAGCTCCTTAAAACATGCATCACCTGATTTTCCAATTAAGTTAATGGCAGAGATATGATCAGTTTAACCGTTTCAATAAATAACTAATAAATAATACAACTTGAGAAGAGAGGATGTTTGGTTGCTGCTGAGGCAGTAAACAGTGATACTGAACTAAATCTAAAAGAAAAAAGAAAGAAAAAAAAAAAAAAACAAACAGCTAGTAGTCATTGTCTGCTCTTATTTTGTGTTAGTAACACAAACCATCTTTCAGCGCAACAGCATGAAACCACTGACAAGAACCTAATCATGTCACCTGTTTTCACACTTGTGCATGTGTGATACTAATAGACTAGATTCCACTCTTTTCATCAAATTAACCGGACATTGCTTTTAGTTCTGCAGTTAAATTCTCACCTTCAGGTAGTGATCAGCAGCTAGCAGGGGCCAAGCCTGTTCTGACTGTTCAAGAAGGATTATGACTGGTTGTTCACTGTGATTGCAAAGCCTGGATGTCACTCACTACCTAAAAACACTCTCCTAGAAGCCTTAATTCAGAACAGATTACATGGCATTAAAAGAGACATTTTTAGAATAGCTGAAGGTGAATCGTACTCTTTTTCTTGAAGTATCAAACAGCAAAAGCACTTACGAGTGACAAGTAAGTTTGCCAGACACATCACTTATGTGACTCTTGAGATCAGTTATTGATGCTGAAGAAAATTTATTGAAAAAGTCCTCTTCTATAGTTAGCAACAATGTACCTTTAATTGACTAAATAAAATAAATCATCGAACTAAAAAAAAAAAAAAATATATATATATTAATTCAGAAAAAAAGAGTATACCCTCTACAGTAAACTTAAAGCAATAAAATCTCATATAGGGAGCCTCATGAGGTCCAGTGTATTTCTTTAGACCATCAAGCAAGACAATCTGAAAAGTTTACAGACATGGCTAATAAAAACTGCATATACAGGTTACAAAGCTCAACTGATCACAGAACCAGTTTGACAGTGTGCAGAAACAGCTGTAACATCTCCCTCTACCATTTTTAACTTTACTGTTGAATTCTAATTGAATCTCGCCTGTCTGTATGTGTAGAGGTATTGGTTTGGGAAAGAGACCCAATTATTTCAAAGTTTACTTGGAGAACAGCCAGTGCCCTTTTCTGTGGACACGCAAGAAAAAGGGACACTGCCCTGGGTGGCGTTTAGGTAAACAAACAGAGGAGACCTACAACATGTGTTCCAGCCAGCCAGCTGACCATCCTCTGTGGGACAACCCTGGCAAACACTATAAGAATGACTGGCTCAGAGCCAGAATTTAAAAAGGTATTTTCACATGCTTGGCATTGTGTGGGAGTGGGCTTAGACATCAGTATGCATTTGCATGTGTTTGTCTAGACAATTTAAGCACACCAAAGACAGAACAGTCTGAGTCATGTCAGCTGTGTGTGTGTGTGTGTGTGTGTGTGTGTGTGTTGTGTGTTTCGGGGGAGTCAGACCCCATCAACATTAGTCAACTGAAGGCTAAGGGCAAAGAAACGGCGGCGCGTGTCCTGGCTCCACTGCTCACATTAACAGCACTGTCAAACGGGTAGAGTAAAGAAATGTATACACATCTGTGGCCAAGGAAGAGAGACCCCAGGCTACTACCGCAAATATACGCCAGATATCACCAACTTACATCTCTCCTACATGTCTTCATTTTGATCCGTATTAACCTTGGGCTAAACCTACTCCAGCTGACTGATAATGCTCAAACATTTCCTTTCTTGGAATCTGGGCCTGTTGACAAAGAACATAAACACAGTGCAACAGCTTCAGTTTATGTAGTGTAAAAGTGTGCCTGGTGTGTTGTGGGTACTCAGTTTAAAAATACAAGTCCTGCTTACAGAAAGTTTGAAAGTTTAAAAGGGACCTAATGAAAACTCTTTCACAATTGTGTTGAGAGCTTCTATCATTCGTTCCTGTTGCTGCAAACAAGTGGGTCAAAGGAACGCAAGGGCAGCCAAGACAGCGTCATCTGTCTTCCTGATTGATAATGTAAGCGTATATAGAGGAATGGAGAGCGTTTGAGAACATCACACTCTTTCTTTACACACACAAGCCAAGAAAAAAAAAATACTTCGACACAGACGCTTTCCAGTAAGTAAACCAACACTCTCTCTCTCTCTCAGAAGGATTCAATATCCCTAAGATGTTACTGGCTACAATCAGCTAAAGGGCTCACTGTCTGTTTGGTCTGTTTTTCTTGCACAATGTTTATCCTTGATGTACCAGTGTTCGCCTTGTTTACAGAGTTTCAAGGCTGTTCTCAGGCCTCAATGATCATGAGAGATACACAAGGTCTCTGCTTTCCTGTTGAGATACAGGATTTCTAACAAGAAGCAGTAAAAAGTCAGAGACCTTAATCACAATCTAAAAATCATTTCAGTAAAAACAAAACCTCTGGATGTTTAAAAATAATTATCTCATTGCTTTACTTAATTTTCACAAGACAAGAAAACACAAGGATGTTCAGTAATTTATCCAAAGGAACTTGAACAACCAGGGAATAAGAGGTGGTTCCTGGCTTCCATGAGTGTTTGGACTTGAAAAGCAGCACTGAAGAAAAGAGATGACATCATCTTTCACTAATAAGAACCCGCTTGCTGCCCTTCTCTAAATCTGGGATGCAAACATTAAGTCAGAGAGAGCTGGTTAGCTAACACTGTCCAGCTGATGTGATTTGCCACACCCCCCACCCCCCCCACCCATTTGTATTTAGACCTTATGCGGTCAGTAATCAACATCCTACTTTTTGGCAACCTTTGGTCCTTTTGTCTGCCAACCTGACAGTGATTGCTGTAACTGCGCTAAGACTGTGAGATGACATAAGCCTCATACAAAGTAATGCCAGGCGCAGACTTATCTCTTTCAGTAACACCAAGTGTTTTGCCAAGAGGCCTTCTGATTTTGGATTACGCCAGGAAGGTTTACATAATCTGCATCAACCATTGCTTATTAAAGCCACATAACCATTTGTATTGTAAGGACATGATACATGACCTTGTTTGACCTGAGGTTCTAATATCATCTCCTGTCATTTCCTTGGAATAAAGGTGCTCCAGAGAACTGAAACACAGAGGCTTTCCTGCACCTCGACCAGAACCCTAAAAATACCACCTGCTGGGACACCATGCAAAATAAGAGGGAGAGTTGGAGGGACAGGTACACAAGAGATAAACTGTCCCATGACGACCTGCTGTTTCTGCTCAGTATCCTGGAGGGAGAACTACAAGTAGGATGAATTTTTCCCCAAACACTCATGTGAATCTTAAAAAGCATAAATTGACATTGTGATTGAAACAGCTTTACCTTAATATTCACAATGCAATGTTTGTCATGCATGCTAGGCCAGAGATGAGGTAATCACTGTGATGAAATCAGAATCTACAAACTTGGCTCTACTGGGGGCCCACTACGGTTTCAGAAGACCAAAGACGGTGCTTCGAGCGCTCCAGAGAGACTCCCTCCAGGCCCAGCAGGACCACCTGCAGGATGTGTATGAAAAACCAATTGCTAAGGTACCTAAACCAAAAAAAAAAAAAAGACATCCCTGTTGCGTGTCAGACACCATATGGAGAGAAGATCAAATTTAATGAGATGAATGCATTACTGTCTGATGAAGAGAGCATCTAATACTCTTGCATCATTGCACACATTTGTTGTATTAGACTACAGGTGTTAACATGTCTTAGATCTATTCTTTTGCGTTGTTAATGCATTGGTGAACTGATGCAACATTTTCTTATTTTCTACTAATTTCCAAACCTCAGTTTGGTGATCATAATGAATGAAACATTTAAATGAAAACTGATCTCCAGCTGCAGTTTACACATTGGCAGCTCAAAAGATAATGGTGTACAGCTTAATCCATAAACCTTAATGTGTCTGATTTTGGATTGATTTTCATATTTAAAATCTGACATTTAAACCCCATTATTTAGGTTAAACTTGTTGTATATCGTCAACAAGCTGTGCCACTGTGGGGCAAATGTCCAATTTCTCTTGTTTTTGCTTTTTGCACCATGTATCAGTATTGTATTGGTACTGTCAGCTTCACTTGCCAGATTTTCAGACTACGATGACACTTTGTCCTCACTCTGAGTAAAACTTCCCCTGGTCGAGGTACCCTGCCATCTTCTTCACACTCCACTGAATTGTTTCCCTTTTTCCCCTCAGCTTAACGATGTGGTAGAAGCCCAAAGGCGTTCATCCAAAATGATGCTGGAACAGCTTGTAAAGGTGTCCCATTTTCACAGTGGCATTCTACTCAGGCTTGAAGATCAAGAGAGGAGCCACAAGGCTTTTGCGCACAGGAGCAATTGCCTTATTACGCTACAGGAGCAGGACAGAGAAAGGTTGGTGAACCAGTTCTAGAGATTATTATCTATCCAAAAGAAAAAAAAAACAAACAGATTTTTTTATAGTCAGTGCTAAATTTCTAGCCTAATTTGAAACTAGGCTTGTGGAAATGCCCGCTTATGTCTTTCAAAATCCTTCCCCATGTAAAAGAGATGGGGATTTATGGCTAGTGCAGGAGAGGCTTTGGGATTAAAGTATTTCAGCACTGCAACAAGCCCAATCTGAGCGCTGTGACGTACACTTGTGCAGGCTTAGATTCTTTCGTACTATGTTTGTCGGTAATGCTCTTCATGGCTGAGTGATAAGCATAGGCACTGTCGGCTGCGGCATTTCTATGAGACAGTGTATGTGACCTCAAGACTCTTAAACTTACTCCACTCAGACACAGTCCATTACATCCTGGACTTGGTTAGACCTTGTGGCCACCCTGGCTCTGTTCACTCTCCCTTGTAAACACAGAAACATGTACTCACATGGAATTACATGTACGGTCTAAATTGGCACCCTTCAACAATACCACACAGCAAAGACTGAAGCTTTCTTCTAAACTAAGTAAATGGGCTGAGGGTTTGCTGGTGGTTCCCAAATAGAGAGCACATTTAGATGTGGCCTGTGGGTATAGCTAGGTCTAACATGAAGGTGGCCCCTGGTTCTCCTATGCAATTTGAGGCCCACAACAGGGCTGCTGCGCTGAAGTCCTGGGCTGTCTTGGCTCATGTACCATCAGTCCACTCTGTAATCTAGCGGTACACAGACTGGACCCATACTGGGCTTGCAGCCTTGGGAGGAGACTAGTTGTCTGCATCTGTGTGCCAAAGTGAAAACGCTTTACTGATCCACCGCAGGCGCACACACACAATTAAAGACCAAAAATAGTTACGCCAGCAGAGTGATTAAGTTTACTAGAGTTCTGTCTATTCAAATACAACGTGAAAACCCTAAACATGCACACATGAAGGCTCAGTGGTTCATCTTGGCCTAATGATGATTAATACATGAGTAGACAGCATGTCTGTGGTGCCGTGTGAAACTTGTGTGGCTCAAACATTCCTGACTGTTAAAACACAAAGGATTTCCATTTCCCTGCCTGGCCTCCTTCATGAATTCCCTTTCAGAACACGTTTCCCAAATATCACGCTTGACTGTATTTCATGCAGTAAAATGTAACAGGGCTGAAACACTTAATTTAAGCAATTAGTCAAGTCATTTATTAGTTGATTGGAAGAAAACAGCCTTTTTGATTATTAGTAAGTCTTTTTTATTTATTGCCAAGAAATTATTCATATCAAGTTTAAGGGATTTACTGCTTTTCACTTCCTTATACGGCAGTAAACTGATGTCTTCATGTTTATGATCAGCCAATTTAAGCTATTCTCTCTCTGAGCATTTTAAAGGCCTAACCATTGACCAAATATTCTGGGTTAGGGTTAGGGTTAAAAATCTTGAGAATAATTAAAATATTTTAAACTTTTATGCTTTAAACTAACCTAGCTCTGTAATGTCTGAACTGTGGTCAATGAGCAAAATTGAGGGTGTAGTTGAAACTAGAGGAAAACAACTACCTTCAAAGTTTCATATAATTTTCACATTTTGCCTCGTGTGAGCTGATTTCAGACCTTTAACTTTTTCGACAAGCATCCAGGTTTATGTTAATAAGTGACTCTACATTGCTAGCAGGCATGAGAATGGATGGTTGTTTGCTTCTGTATGTTGGCCCTGTGATAGACTGGCGACCTGTCCAGGGTGTACCCTGCCCTCAGGCAATGTAAAGTAGATAATGGATGGATATTTATTTAGCACAGCTGAATTCCCATTACCGCTGTTCTCATTTACACACTTTTCTGTGCTTGTCAGAAAATGGAAAAGATGAGTGAAGTCTGCCCAGTTAAGAGTATATGTTAAACTGCATTTACATCCAAACTATTCCCACAGTTGTTCGACTGCACTGCCAAAATCCTGATTCTGTAACCCTGAAGGCTTCTGACAAAAATCACAAACAAAAGTTAATGACTGTGTTTGGCTTTCATGTGGGTAACAAACTGCTGTTTCTCCTCCATGCCACTCTCTGAACAGAGAAACAGAAAGGGGTTTGCGTTTCACTTACAGAGCAGCACTGGCAACTTTCTTGGAACGTAGCAAACATTTGTCCAGAAAGTTGCTGTTTTTTTTTTTTAAAAAAAAGTTACTAAAACGGTCTTAAAAAAAAGGAAAATTTGTAAATGACCCCTGATGACATTGTACAAAATGTATGTTCAAATAAAATCAACAGCCACGTAAAGTCCAGTATTTGGCCAACAAATAGTGTTAACTTCATCACAGAGTAAACTGGTCGGCTCCTCACTGCACACGCGAAATCAATCTCAGTCTCCCTTTGCATTACATATTTATATTTGCTCTGAGACACAGATGAAAAATATTTCATATTTCCCTTCATTGCATTCCCAACTGCCCTTCCTTGAGCTTGGTGAAAATAGGTTTAAGCTGAGTCAATGCTTGCATTTATCCACAGGGTAAACAACACCCTGCACATGGTGATACGCCTGTCCCTTTCATCCCCCTTGCCATCCTCTCTTTCTTACATCTTGCTCTGCAGTAGCCTAAATATTTAACTGAAAGAATTTCCACTCCTACTCCAAATCCTCTTCAACTATCTTTCAACCTCCCTCACCGCTACTTTTCAAAGCGTATGCTCCGAGTCAAGAGAGCCACTTAAAATCAACACATTTCCCTGAAAAAGATACTCCACAAGGTGTCATGTGCAGAGCAGATGACCCGTTTAAGCTGTGAAGTGTTCTGTGAATTCCAGTCACGGCATATAATCATTTTATGCCATAATATGATCCCTGTTGCGTGTCAGAGGATGATTACATCTGCACATAACAATGCAGCAATCTGATTGCTCCGACCTCAGCTTTCCGAACATGCTCTATACCTGCATGTGTTTCCTATGGTCTGTCATTGATCTGACAGCATCTTAGCATTAACCACACACACATGTTCAACCTACAAAAGACATCCATGCTTTCATTTGTCCTTTTGAGCTCTTAAATCACACACTTCACAGACTCTTAGGCTACACCCACAAACCACTTTTAATCCCATCATGTCTTCACTTCCCAACTGATGTGGCCCTTTCCAAAGTGCATCATCAATCAGTGCTACAGATGTAGGAAAGGAATATACATGATCTTCAAATGACTAAGATAACCATGCTAACAATTCTGTCTGGCTGTACATCTACAGTGATTGCTAAAGTCAGTATGTGACACTGTGACAATGATAAAACACTTATTCTAAACACATTCAATGTTTACACAACATTGGTAATCATCACTAAAGCAGCCGGTAGGAATGTCATTAGAGCTGCGGGTATCTGGTCTACTGTATTATTGGAGACATTTCAATTCTAACCTGATGAAAATGCTAAATTTAAAGTAAAGGAGGAGATGAATATCTGTAACAAATTTAGTGGCAAACCATGAAATAGTCCTCCAGATATTTCCCTTAAAACCACAAACACTAACCTCATAGAGGGACTAAACAAAAAATTAAGGGGATCTTAATCACCAACATAATTCACATTCATGCTCTGCTGACTGTGAATGTATAGCAATTCATGGCAACTGATTGGGTATTGGTTGAGAGATCATGGCTAAGACGCAAAAAAAACCCTCTCTGGCTTGGATAACCATTGTACGAGAAAAGATTTTGTAGACTTTGCTCAATGAAAAAGGACGAGGTAAACTTGGCTTTGCAGTAGTGGAAACCTACAGCTGTTCTGGCCATCCCTTACTCTCAAACGTATCTACCATCTGCCCGTTCAGCCAAAAAGTTGTCAGAGGAAGATCTCCTTTAATTTACCATAGGAGTTTGGCAGTGCATCACCTCAGAACAGTGGTGACTACAAGCTGTTGGGTAGCTGCACTGTCTTATACAACTAGAGGACTTGTCCTGAGTAGCAGCTTAAAAAAAAAAGAAAAAAGGAAAAGAACAAACAAAAAAGGGCAGTATCTCTAAATTATACCCTTGGTTGAAAATAAGAGCCACGACAACAAGAGGGAAGATTGCTCCTTTCACATAAAGGGGAATATTACATATCGGCAATGTTTGAGGGTTTTCTTGGAAATGCCTCGAGGAATTTGATGTTGCTTGTAATTGAGGACAAATGGTTCAGATGCCAGCCCCTCCTCTAAAGGACTTCATGAACTCTGGTTTGGGAGTTGGTCCCATAGATAGGAATTACAAGGAATGAGGAGGAATTTTCTCTCACATCCCAAACAAGCAGAACATCTTATTTTACTGAGACTTTTCCCTAAAAAGTAGAGTCTTTAGGATCAAGTCAGAATAATCATGCAACTTCATTTATTTCCCACACTCTCGCATGCTGGAACCCATTGTTGATATTCAATTTGCTAGTGGTTTGGGTAAAAAGTGGCAAGACCAATTTCTGAAAGTTAAAGGTGTATGAACATTGTCTTTCGCTCTATAAATAAAACAATGTGGACTAACAATGCTTGAATCACTTTTTTTTCCAATGCCAATATCACAGACTATCCTAAAGTAGCCCCTATTATTGTTTGAGACAGCTTCAGTTTTAACTAGAAGTTTTGTTTAGTGATGCGATGGAACTGAGGTGCTATAACGCAATAAAATTCAATAGCAACATAACTTACGGCCTGTAAAGGTTGAATGAGAATATCAACAAAATATAACTTTCCACAGAACTTTTAAGAGCCCTACCATAACTAAGAAGATTATTCAAAATTAAATGAACGTCATTACAAAGCTTAAAAACATTTAAATGAAATGTTTTCTAACAGCAATGTCTGTGCTTGTGAACATAAATTTCTAAAAAGTTAAGTTTCAGTGTGTCTTGTAAGCTGCTTTACAAATTCTTGTGCAGTGACAACAGGACACAGGGGAAACAGTTCTCCTTTTAATTGAGGGCTAGATGGGATTGCTTGACAGAAAGAAATACCACCAGCCGCATATTTCACAGTTAAAGCTGGACCTATGAGCCACGGTGCTAGTAAGTGATCCCCGAGGGGAAATATGCAGACCTGTCTGTGAGTTTTGTACTGCAGCAATGGTATTACTTTCGTCTAACAAACCAAAATATCATTTATTTTTCCATTATAACTTTTGTCATTCTTGTTGTGACACACAAGACAATCAGTAAGAATAATAAGAGCGTCTGTCATCTCTGCTTGCTCCACTGAACACATAGATTTATCTGAGTAATACCACAGAGGAGCACAGGGATACTAAAGAAATTGATGGTGCCACAAGAAAAGTCACTAGCAAGAGAAAAAAAATCCATAAATCTATGTTTTGAAGTGAAAAGGTAGGGTGAGAAACAAAATGACATGAAGAGAACAAGATCGAGAAGGGGTGACAGTAAGAGCGAGAGTGAAAGAGACATATGGATGTAATTGAGGACCACTGAACTGATGATGTCATCCCCCAGTCAGGTTATCAGGCCCCAGGCAAAGCAGCTACGACTCACAAAACATGTCTTACAAAAACATCTGAGAACATCTCTCACACGCACACACGCACGCACACACACTCTCTCACACCCCAAGTTTGCATGCTTCAAGATGTGCAGGGCAGTCTAAGTTAGGCCTGGTGCTTATGAAGCAAAGTTAACGTGTTTGCTCAGGCTAATCCTACAAACTGAGAGTGTTGGCCTTTCAAGTTTGAACTGTGATGTGAAGCTTTAGTTTTCTTTGTGTGTGCATACACACACACTCTGTCCTTCCCATTAGCCTCTTTGGCATGGCTACACGATGACCTCATCTGGAATGGGCTGGACTCCAGTACACACACACACACACACACACACACACACACACACACAAAGTATAGCTGTACCGTCCCATATAAGGACTTGCTGATGATGTAATGGGCGCCACTGACTGCAAGTGAGACTCCGTGTGCAGAGCACTTCTCATAATGTTTGGTTTTCCGGATGGAATGTCCACATCACTGGGATCTCCGGGAAAGACAGAAGTGAAAGAGTAGAGACAATTTATTCTCTGAGGATTTTAAAGAACAGGAGGCCAACAGCACAGCAAAGGTAGGAACATCAGAAAGAAAAATGTGCATTTAGAAATATATGTCACTATGGAAACTTTGCTTTGTGACTGCAAGATGAGCCTTTATGGATTAAATTAAAAACTACTGGGTAATTCTGCATTGATGGACTGTCTTGTAATGTCTTTTGGAAACCCAAAAAGACATTTCGAAAAGGTAGCTCTATATTTAAAGGGCATTAATCTAAATTTCTCTAAGGACTTAAAAACTGAAAATCTACGGCCTTTGATTGGCAACTCTTTGCAGTGCTTGCTTTCTAAAAGAAACAACAGGATTATATATAAAAACATTGAGGTTATGTAGTGCAGGCTATTCATCTATACATTGCAGCAATAGACTATAATTTTCCAGACTTCTCCAGTACATTCAGAACATCAAACCTTTGTAATTACACTAAAACTGTATTTTAGTGTAAAAAACTACATGCCCCAAATTTTAAATTTCTCATTGTTAATTTAAAAACCTGAAGCACATGTGAATATCTCACTTTAGGGGAAAAAATGTAATCATGCAAGAAGCATTAACATATAAATATGCATCTCCAAGACATCAGGTCAGTACTGTGAATACACTCACTATGTATCACTTGTGAGAAACTAAAAAATATTATTTCAATAGGGAAAAAAAATCCACAGGAGAGAGATCACGCTCAAGTGTCCCTCTCTTGCAATAATACGATGAACTGCATTTGTACAGTGCTGGTACGTGTCTGTGGGAACGTGAGGAGTGACAGCACTTGGTAAATGTTGCCAATCTGTAATTACTTATGGAACACGAGGGGGATTCTTGACTCGTAGCTGGAAACGGGGAAGCATCTGAGGCGCGCGGAGGGAGGGTGATTGGATGCGATGTTGAGGGTACTCAAGAGTAGAGGAACTTCTTAATTAACAAACACTCCCTGCCAAGGGACCATCTGCCATTCTAGTCAACACAACCTACAGAACCCTGACTAGAGAGAACATGAAAATACATGGAGTACTCTACATGTGTTAGGGTTAACAGGTAGCCAGAGAAACAAATGATTGTGTGTACACAGATATATCTACAAAAGGGAAAAGAAAGCATCTTTTCCCTTTGCTAAATTTAACTGGGTAGGGCATTATCATTAAAATTCCTCTGCAAATGAAAATAAATGTTTATGCTGGAAATAGATTACTTCAAGTTATTTGCGTTTAAAACTTGCAACCAAAAGGTTAAGCATAAACACTTCAAAGAGTCCTTAGAGGCTGAAAAGGAGTAAATTACGCAATAAAACCAGGCCACAAGATGTTTGACATCAACGTCATTTGTTTTTCTTTACAGACTCAAGCTTCTGATTATAAAGGAAAGAGAATACCAGGAAATAAAAGAGAAGATAAATGAAAGAGAAGTATCTGTTCTAAAAGGGGAGCTGACCAAACTGAAGGCTTTTGCACTGCTTCTTGTAAATGAGCAACAGAGTCTGACTGAGCTGCTGGAAGAACAGAGGCGTCGTGTTGAACAACTGACCGCCATCACTGACCACATCAAGCAGGACGTCGGGGCTGCTTATGCCAGGGCAAAAAAGGAGGAGCTCAAATCTCTGCATCTGGAGGTGGAGCACCAAAACCAAGTTTCCATCCTCAACCAAAGCCAGAACAACATGACAGCACCAAGTCTGCTGTCAGAGGTGGAGGTACTGAGGAGAAGGGTGGTGGAAATGGAAGGGAAAGATGAAGAGCTGATACGCATCGGGGACCAGTGTCGAGACCTGGACCGCAGATTAGCGAGAGAGATCAGCTACTGCCGCAGCGTGAAGGCTGAGGTGGATAACCTTAGTAAAAGAATCAGTGAATTGGACCGGATAGAGGAAGCTTTACTTCTGAGCAAACAGGACTGCAGCACTCTGAAGTGCAGCTTAGAAAGAGAGAAAGAGGTGAGCAAGATGCTGTCGGCTGAGCTTGACACTATGAAAACCAGGGTGAGAGAGCTAGAGGCTGTTGAAGGCCAAATGGAAAAGAGTGAAATGACAATTAAACAGGACCTAGCCAAGCTCAGGTCACTGACCGTAGCTTTGGTGGAGGAAAGAAAAACCATGGCAGAGAGGCTGCGGCAGGCTGAGGAAAAACTCAACAGGAAAGAGGGCAAAAGAAATGAGCAAACCAATTTGGCAACAATGACTGAAAGACTGAGGGAGGAGAGGCAGCAGGCACTGAGGTCTCAAGCGGATTTAGAGGAAAGATTTAAAAGCATAGCGGAAGAAAAAGATGAAGTCCAACAGAGACTACAAATGGAGGAGGGGAGGAACATCGAGCTGCAGAATAAAATAACCATCATGAAGAAAAGGTTGCAGATCTTGGAAAATAGGAAAGAAAAAGAGGAGAAGCACTCACACTGCTCTGTTCAAAACAACACAAACCATCACTGCCAAACAGAGGACAACAAGGTCAAAGACCTGACACAGGAACTAGACAGGCTGAGAAAGAGACTCCGGGACAAGGAGGTCTTGGAGGGAGAACTGTTTAAGGTGGAAGAGGACTTTGAGTCCCTGGAGAAAAGGTTCAAAGATGAACAGAGGAGGGCCCAGGCTCTGACAGAAGAGCTAGAGGTGGCAAAGAGAGAGCTTTCCAGGTATGAACAGGCTGAGAAGCAGGAGGTCAACCAGGAACACCTTCTCCTTTGCCGTCTCCAGAAGGAGCAAGTTAAGTCCAGACTGTTGTCCAGAGAAGTTGATATCCTAAAGGAGAAGCTCCAGAAGCTGATGGTGACGGACGAGTCCATCTGCAGAGTGCAGACTGATCACTCCTCGCTGCAGAATAAACTCAAACAACAAGAAGCGAGGAACAGAGAGCTGGCCAGAGAGATGAAAGAGCTGAGTAGTGAGCTAGACAGATACAGACGAATCAAGAATCAGACACCTGGTGCTAACAGAAAACTCTTTCCAGAGCCCCTTCACACCACAAAAGAGGTTCAAACTGAGCCAGCAGACGGCCTGCCCACCGACTACAGTGAGCCCAGTGAAAAATTCGATGAAGAAAATGATGACAAGGACCCAAACCACAATGCCCAAGTGATAAACAGAAGAAGCTCTCTTGTCAACAACCTTAACAGTTTGAACAGTGCAAACAACAACGTAAGCCAGTACAGCAGCCACCCAGCCAATGGCATAGATATGCACCAAACGGTTAATGGAGAAGTGATGATGCTAACACACACACCAGGGCAGCCCTTGCACATCAAGGTAACGCCACATCATATACTCAACACAGCCACACTCGAAATTAGCAGCCCCACTGGAGACACAGGGACATCCTACACCAGCACAGCTGTTATTCCAACAACCTCAGCCTCACCCAAGCAGAGAATTACCATCATTCAAAATTCAGGTCTGCCAGCAGTTAACACAAAGACCCCCCCTTCGAGCCCCGATCACACCATCTCCCCACTTCAGGGCACAACCATCACTCGGCTGTTAAGCCCCAATTCATCACGCTCTGTCACACCTGACCACAGCAGCTCCCCCATTCAGATAGTAACAGTCAGGACCTGCTCTCCAGAGCCAACTGAGGCTTCAAACCAGGCGGTCTTCAGCAAGACACCAGAGTGGCAGAACAGCTGGCAGCATCAGAAGTCCAATAATACAGACACAAGTCCCAGTGTCATCACCACGGATGATAATAAGATCCATATCCATCTGGGGAGCCCGTATATCCAGTCTCTGAATGGTCTGACTAACAGCCTCCCACAGCCCGTAGGACCGTACTATCTTCGACACGAGCAAAGGACTCAAGTACTCGCCAATGGCTGTCATGTCAAAGGCGCTGGCAAGATAACAAGTAGCATTACTATATCCCCCGCTACCTCTCCAGCCTCACACTCCTCAAATATTACAGTAAGTGGCCTTTGTGATTAGGTGGCTAAATATGTATATTCTGAACACACAGTTTCCAGTGGGAGTCCTGGACTAGACAGAATTTGTTATATTTGGCAACGATGACCATTTAAATGCTTTATATTGTTCTACAAGAGCATTTGTTAAACCCAGTCTAATGAGTGTGTACATAGACTCAATGACCTTAACAGTCCTTTGTGTATGTCTAGGGCCTGTTCAACAGCTAAGTGAGATATCACCACAACCACATGTGTTATGATTTTCATGCCTTTCTGTTTCATTTTTGTTCATTTTTCTGTTCATTAAAAGATCAAATGTCCTGCTATTACTTTTGTTTTTATAATATCATGGTATCAAGCTATAGTTGCTAGAAAAGTGTTTGAATTAAGGAAGATTATTGATACACAAATGTAGTGGTCTACTGTCCCACAAATTCACACTCTGTGTGTGTGAATAACCCAAATCAAATGCAGTCTCGTGGTGTTATGCTGCCACAGTCCACTTAGCGAACTCCTTCGGTTTGATGGTGAATGCACAGCCAAAAATCTTGTGAGTCAAGAAAACATTATATCCATTTTCAACTTTAACATCAGATTTTTCCCTAATATTTAAGCAAACCTTCAAGGTAATGTACTCTCTTAGTCACTTATACATCCACTGTGGGCCCAGCACCTCCTCCCTACCATACTTCTCAATGCAGATATAAAGAATACAAATTGTTGATGCATAATTTTATAGGAGGTAAAGCCACAAATGTTTGGGCTGATTTGTTAGCTTTATGAACATTTCATTTAAAATGATCCTGTAAAATATACCTCAGTCTTAAACCATATACATGACTTGTTGGAAAACATTCTGCCCAACCTTCACTTCTTAAAACTGCTCTGTGAGTCATGCAGTCCAGAATCCAGAATATTAAAAGGTAAGATTGACACAGCTGCCAAAGGTAATGGAAAATTAATAGATTGAACAAATTATAGCTGAAACAAGAATGTGACCATCCCTGAAGGTGAGCACACTCATGAGCAACACGAAGAACAAATTCTATATGTGAAAATGTAGTCTCTGTGTCCACCATCTAAGATAACAAAAACATATATATTAAAATGAATGCATCTTCATTTATGTAAGTCCATTGTTTAAATAAAATTAGGACAAGTATGAGGGCATTCATATATTTAAGCCACCCTCGCCCCCCCTCAGAAAAAAAAAAACAAAACAAAAAAAACAGTAACCATCATATCAACTTTTTAAAAGGTCAGCACAACAAAATATACAGTTACTTAGTGTGTCAAAAATACATGCCCACAAACATTTGACTCGTAAATAGTTTTACAAAAGAAAATCTATCTCACTGCCAAAACTGGTGTGTTGCCATCTGAATAACAAACCAGCAGACAGTATTTGGGGATATCATAATGTCTGCTATGGTAGGAGAGGCTGAGAAAGACAACATAGCAGGTATATGATGAAATATGAAAAACAGAGAAACATTAAACACCCTGACATCATCAGTTGGCAAGGTGAAAGGCAGAGGATGCATTTGATTACTCTTTGGCCCAGGCCCAAGCCTGAATGAGGCCCTCATGAGAATCTCTCATCCGTGTGAGCATTGAGCCGCAAGACCAATCACCATGAACGGCATACTGCTTCTCACAAATATCTGCTTCATTCTTGAAACTTCAAACCCAATCCCATGCTCTACCTAACCGACTTCAGCTCTCCTTTTCCGTCTTGTCAATATTCAGTCAGCCTCAAAGCCATTTCTGTCAAGCATTTCTGTGATACAAATGCGAGGCAAAGATGGGTTGTCAGTGAGGTTAAAGAGGCCAACCCAGAAAAAGAAACACAAATCACACAAATCACCTGATAGGAAAAGAAAATGGGTTGATATAAGTAATCGGATATAAGCCTGAGTCTCAAATGTTGCAGTCAAAACATTCAAATGATATACAACAATCAAGGTATTGATTCATATTATCATAGTATAATTTTATAATGTATTCAGGTTCCACAACTAACTATAAGTTTACACTAGCTGGTCATCTGTGGCCACAAGATATCAAAACCGATGTCCCATAAGTTGCAAATCAGATATTTTCTTTTTTGATTATTCTTTTGCACCAAGAGCTGCTACCAGGAAATTTTTTCTTATCAAGTGAACAACGCTGGCGTTTCATTAATAATATTATAAAAAATACGCATTACAGACTAAATTGTAAACACATTTTCCTCATCATAAAATTGTGGACCAGGGATTTATTTTCCTTGGCAAATGCAAGATGACTAAATGACACATATTCATCACAAATGAACATTCTTTTGGCCTCTACATTCAGTTGCGCAAGTATGAAAAAATAAACCCACCAACCCTAACCCCACATTAAGGAAATTTTGAAAAACAAATGCTTTCCCAGGAAGCAATGTGTGGACTGTCAGTAGCAGATGTTTCAATGGAGTACAGCAAATCAACTTTAATAATCACAGACAGGGGAGAAAGTAAGAGTCTCCTCAGTAAGTCATCTGCACTGTTTGTGCTGATGAGACATCAGCCTGATTACTGCAGACAGCTGTTAGCTAGCGTTAGCTCTCCTGTTGGCACACACATTGTACTCAACTTGCAGGGCCTCACAAATTTTAGCTATGCAACAAACACAAACAGAACTCAGATCAATGCATGATGTGCTTTTAAGTGTGATCTTTAGATTCAATATTGGAGTCAAAACAGGCTTGTGCAACTCAATTTACACAAAGTAGACAAATAATACCTTCTGCAGCCCAAAATGGAGTACTGATATGATGCAAACTGATTTGATTGATTCTAAGAATTGATAGTAGATAGTAATAATCATGATTATTCAGATTTTTTTTTTCCAGCATTAATCCCAAAAAGCCATGGCTACATAAGGCTAGAAAGCCCAATGCAGGGAGCAAAAACAACAAACCAGCCCTCCTGCCAAGATGGACCATGATATCATCAATGTAAATCCACATGACCATGGCTTACAACGCTATCCAATGGCTAAAGTATGCTGTACCAGGTTCTAAAAAGTAAGCCATGTATTTTGTGCAGCGCTACCACAGCTTTACACAAACAGCAAACCCCTTCGACGAAGGAAAATAAAAATAAATCGCCAGAGGTGAACATCTGTTGAACTAAGCCTGACAGATAGTTATGCCTCTTTTCTCTAATCAGATTCCTCTGGGGTCGCTGCAGAAGCCTCATTCAACAAGGATTCCCAGGACTGAAGGATACGAAGCAGTGTAAATCTCAACTCAGGACAGAAAAACAGAAAAATGACCTGAGAATGCCCAATACGCAACTAAAACCACACCATGCTTACTCTCTGATGTTCCAATTTAAATGCTTTCATTGCAAAAAAACAAGAAACAAAACTGAGTATATGGAAGAACTTTTATGTAGAGAATGTAGAAGCGGGAAGCTGCAGCAAGAAAAAATGAATGAACAATAATAAAGCCTTGGACGAATAAAATATATGCAACCTCATGAGAGTGGTAACATTGAATTTTTCTACCAAATGAATCACAAGTGTAGACGGTAATGTGTTGGAAAATGCAGTGTGTGGTACTGAACTTTACTACATTATACAGAGGGCTTTTGTCTACTTTCCCTGATGGGAGGAGGTCAAAGTAAAAGAAACTTCAATACCTGGTGATAAATACACTTGTTCAAACTTTGCTGGACAACAGAATCGGATCAGTCGTCCTGACAGCACATGAGTGCCCTCTATTGGTTTACATGACAAAATGGAGACATACAGGGTGTGGGGGGGGCTTTCTGCGTTGACAGACGGGTATGGGGGGATAAATGCAGAGAGCTCTGATGTGGAAGAGTCCAGTCCTGCACTGGAGGTGTCAGAGAAAAGGTTAACAATGACGTCACTCCGCCCCCTCACACACAAACACACGTGTGTTCATGACAACATGTGCCACAAACGCCAACTTCCCCCGGCATGGAGCCGCAGGTAAGCCATTCACACACGTACTGCTGTTTTGTGTTTCCACGCCCCCCCCCCCCCTTTGAAAGTTATTTTAAAGTAAAATGTGCAGAAACTCGCCGGCTAACAAACTTTAGCTCACTGCTAAGCTAGCGCCAGCTAGCCCAAAGCTAACGTTAAAAACGCGCTTTTCGGGGAGCAAAGCACAAACCTCCCGGACAACGAGTGTCAGAAACACTTAAATATTAAAAGGTGATGGGAGCTAATTAACAACGAATGAATGAATTACCATCCTGCTGCCACCACTCGTCGCCCAAGTCGTCTCCCATTTTCTCGAGCCGGCTGTTTGTCCAATCTAAATCTGCCGCTGAGCGAGCATGGCGGCGGTGCGTTCAGGAGCAGCATGTTTAAAACAAGGCGTGTGAATGAAAACATTACCCAGATACCCCCCCCCCAAATAAATAAATAAATAGATAAAAATAAATGAGGAGACTATGGTATCACATTAACTGTATAAAATGGTAAACGTTAGTGCGTATGTTTGTGTGTGTGTGTGTTAACACAATTTTACGTTTGCGTCTTTTTTTTTTCGTGATTACATTCAAAGCATCTCGCTCGATTTTTTTTTTTAATGGCTAGATGGCATTAAAATAAAGTTTTGTCCCAAATAATTTAGATTCTGTATGCAGGGTCACATGATCCATCAGACTGAAGAACAGCTGGGCCTGAATGGAGTCCTGATCTCAACATCATGGGGCAACTCTGAGATTACAGAGGAGCATGGACACACTGGGTCAGTCTAAATCTACAAAAAAACTGTGCCAAATTCCCCAGGATGCTTAAAAAAAGTCTGCCTCCCAAGTAAATTAAGGCAAAGGGTGTGGCTGTGACTCTGACATGCACACATGCTTCTCATGCTGCAAATATTTTTATAGTCCTCACCGTGAGAAAAACAACCAAAATAACTTCCTTTTGGACTTGCAATACAAAAGTTGCTGTATGATTGCCTGGGAAAAAAGCTCAACACTCTTATTATAGCAAAAAGAAAGCTGTGTGCCAAGGCAGCTCTTTCAAAATATGCTATGGAAAAAAATACGCATCTAACAGAAAATAGTTAATAATTTTGTTTATGCGCCTGAGGTAGAGCCACATGATTGTGAAAAGTGAGAAGTACACAAATAAGAGTGCAGAGTTACAGAAAATAAACTTATATTTACCCAATGTAAAACATCCAGCAGATGGGCAGAGATTGCCATTGCTTAGTGCTCCATGTCTTCCACTGAGAGCAATGATCTACACTAAATTATTTTGCCTGCCTTCATGTAATGTTGTCTTCAAGTCAGTGAGTGAATAGAAGAAAATATAAATTTTACACATTTTGCAGGCTGGGGGATTTCCATCTTTGTTATTTTACTGTCTAAGCTTGTTGAAAGCCTTACTACATTTTGATGTTTGAAGAAATGGAAACATGTTTTAGAAGAGAGAGCAATTTAAGTGAGGGACTATCATAGTTGCCTTAGAGCAGTTTTTCAAACGGTGTGTTGTAGATGCACTTTAGGTGGTCAGGGTTATCCAGTTAATAGCTCATGTCTACTGAATGGGGTGCAGTGATGGCAGAGCAATAAACATGACAACCCAGTTTACAAGATAATTAGTTTTTCATGCATACAGCGCTCTCTCTCTCTCTCTTCTCTGCACAAAATACTCTGCTAAACAGATTTTCTGCAAATGAAAAGGAAATGAAGGAACATCACTTTGCTTATGTTACTTTTATTCTCTCTGGCATTTAATTATATTTCCAACAGAAAACCTCCTTAAGAAAGATTCAGTTCATGAGCCACAAATCTTAACCTTTCTACAAATAGAAAATGCAATTATAGGAAAAATCCTCATGCTGTATCAGAAGGCGGTGTTTTGAACTGAAGAACAAGAGAGGAACCTACTGTCCTACCGAGTGTTCCTGTAGCATAAAAATCACTTCTTTAAGTGCTCTGGCATGATGGTTGGATTGGGTGGTCTTATTTTCCAACACGCAGAAGAAAGGGAAGAGGAGAGAAAGGAGGAGGATGTGTTTGGAGTGGTGCCCTCTTTACTGCAGCTGTAGCGGAGAGGAGGGACAGGTCCGCTGGGAGTAATTGCATGCTTTTTTGTGTTTTAGTCAGAATAACACATTTCTGGTTGGCGGAGGCTGTGAGATGTTTGATTAAAGCTTTGCCACAAAAAAAGGAACAGACTGATTACTGAGGAAATTATAAAGAGTTCAGAGTGGTTAAGCTGTGTAACCCTAAAATGGGGAAAGAAAAACAAATCAAGAATGAGAAAGGAAAGATGCAGTCAACACATTGTGCTGAGGCCTGCCAACATTCAAACAGGACAATGGACTCGAAATGGCAGCATTGAATGTAATTAAGCATTATTTCTGCAAAACACCGGGCGCTTTCTCATTTGTCATTTTTTTTCTGTTCATCATTTGGCTGCATTTGGACCAGGAACAATATGCTATGGAAAAGCACAGTTGTTTGCCTCGAGACCCCAGGGAAACCTTGTTGTTGTTAAATCAGCTTTTTCTGCTTACCAGCCAACTTGTATGGAGGAGAGAGTGTATTTCGAAACAGAAAAGTGTACAGTATGGTTCACAATATAATAATTCTTCAAAAAAAAAAAATTCTTAGGCAAGGCAACCTTTGGTGTAAATGAGAAGTCAGAGAGATACGTCAGAAATTATGCCAAACCTTTGAGTGTTATTGGTAGAAAATTGCGCATGTGTGCCTTTGCTGATTAAATATAGTTAATACATAGCCGACTTTACTTAAACCCAACTGACCCAACTAATTATTGTGTAATTTAAACTTCAGGTATAATTTAGAAGAGTATATCCATGATTTGGCAAATGTTCATATTTGGTAATAGCCCTCTCAATCCAATTAATATAATGCTATACACAACTTCCTTTCTGCTCAACAATAGGAAGTCAACACACACAGCCCTTTGTAAATTCTCAAGTTGTTGTTTTTACACTTTCATTTTTGGTCAAACAAGAAGATAAAGCCAGTCTATAACTGAGCTTTCAGTGTCTTGCTTGGTGGATTTTATTGCCTCTGGCCACGGTCAGAGTGACTGTTTCCACCATTATTTCTAGTCCTCATATTAAGATAAACTAACTGGCAGCTGCCTGTGGTGCTAAATCAGCTATGTGAATGTTATTGACCATCTCACATAAACATTCGAGAAAGTGATTTTCCCAAAACGTTAAATTATTTTCCACTGACATTACACCTGAACATGGGACAGGTTATTACACTGAGCAAACTGCTCCTAGGCCCAGGATGCAAAAAGCTCTAAGCAATGACAATAAAAGTTCAGAAACTTGTGAGAACGCTGAAAAAGAGTGAAATCATTGTAATTACAGGCGGACAGCTGTCTTTTCAGGCCTCTGTGATTGCACACTGTGGATCATTGATGTTAATGTGTTTATTTTGTTGTAAGCAGCTGTTCCTCCACTGTCTCATTTTAATGATCAAAAGAAGTTGTTTTTTTTGTTTCCCATCCTCTCTTTTACTGGGTGTTGTTTAGTTTTTTTTTTTTTTTTTTCTTCTGCTGAACATGAAGAAAGAAAGGGAGGACAGGCAAGTGAGAATGGACACAGACTAATTATGGACTTGAAAAATATCCGTGCTAATTACTACACATCCACAAAGACATCTATTTCCCACCTCTTGCCGTGCTTGGCATTTCGACCGTGACGAAAGAAAACCTTCTCTTCTCCACCTTTTCTCTTTTGTATTCGTCTTTTTCGTTTTAGCTGCGGCGTTGAAAAAACATATTTCCCTTTGTCTTAATTTGATGTGATTTTCCCCAAAGCAGCCCTCAAATTAGAGTCGTTTGAGGGGCCAAAGAGGAAACCTGAGTCGGTAGACTGTTGTTTTGTAGTCCATAAGATTAAATGATTGGTTATTGGGGATTGAATGATTTTATTATTTTAGTGACTGTTTGTGCTTTCACCCTCATCTGATTAGTGATCAGTATACAAAGAGAGTTAAGTATGAGGTTAACAACAACATCCAAGAGAGTTGAAGAACAAAATGATGATTCAAATGAATATAAAATGAAATACAATAGCTGTCATGTTAGTATGCCACAGGCAGAACAGAGAGGTCAGCAAGGGAGCCAGTGGCTTGACAGCCAGGATGGGACCAAGCACAAGTAAACAGGAAGTGACCTTGAGCTTTCCAAAACTTCACCATGCATAACTTCCCGTGCAAGTGTCCAAGTTACAACTGTATTCATGAGCATCTGGCTGATCCTGACCTACATGGAGATGTGCTGCATTCTAAACACAAATGCAAATATTCTTTTATTGCTGTTTGGTTTCTGTCATGTTTGTTTGTTTTCATAGCTTTTTGTGTCTTTTTGAGGTATCTGTAGAAGACAGTACAAATACATATTTATCATGAATAATACTGAATGATGAAGAAACACAAATGTTCAACATATGTAAATCTGCACAATGTGCTGTCGGCTCTTGTGTCATACTTAATTTCTTTATGAAGGAAAAGCTCTGTCGGCGAACGTCAGTTCTCAGTCATAGCTTCATGCATTTGTGGCGAACGATGGGATTAACAAGTGAATGCCATCCTGGAGCTGCGTTCGGGGGGGCAAAGGTGAGACAGACGTTATATTAGAGCAGAGATAACTGTGGCATTAGTCTCCTTTACTGTCACTCTCATAAACTGTCTAACCAAATGGGTCAGACTGCACCGCAGTGTGCTGGAGAGGAGTGCAACTGAATCCCCTATTTACACGCCGGCATAGAGTTAATGTTTTTACGAAAGTTTTAGTAAGTTTTCAAGTTTTACACCTTTTCAAACATCAAACTCCATTCACCTCACAAAAGCTCCTTTTAAGTCTAAATTTACCCAGAATTATTTTCTAATGAGCCTTCAAAAGGTTTTAGTTTTTTTTTTTTCTTAATTGAGAGAAATTTAGCATTTATTTATTAAATTAGCTGTTCTTCTATAGTCTAGATTTCCAGACTTTTTACTGAGGGCACAACCTCCAACTGTTCCAACCCCCATTTACAAGCATTAAGCGAGCTGACGTGAGTGATCCCAGAGTGCTGAAGCATATTTGCAAATTCGGGGTATTAAAGCATCTGTCTTTATTGGCAATGAAAAGCAACTTGTCCAAACTTTCTGCAGTTCAGTACAGTTGATATCAAATTTGACCTTTGTTCTTAAGAGATCATCCATTTTAATGCCAAATGTGTCATCTTATTCACACCTTTAGTTTCCAGCAGATGGAACAGAATATCAGCTCCCATGTGTGAGGCCCCTGAATGTCTGGACACAGCCTGCTGACGCTGCGGCAGAGACTCTGCAGTGTGGGCAGAGTGACATGATGATGTGTACCCTCTAATTATTGGTATGTGAAGAGGGTGATTGTTGTTAGTTGCAGAAGTCACCGTGCTAAAGGGCTGAGGGCCGTCCGCGCAGCTGGGATCTTAGCCACATACATATTTTTGCCTCAACACATACATCACAGTGGGGACACTGAGGCACAAAACAAGGTGAGAGGGGACCTCTGGGTAATGCACCTGTCATCTGGGACATTACTGCCTGTGAGATGTTATGTGACCTGATAGAAAAAGGCCAGGGCAGTTGAAAAATGAAAGAACACCTGTGTTGTTGGTCAAATGAGATGAGGCATTGAAGAATAAAGACTGTAAAAAGTGGCGGATACAGCTCATGTAAAGTCCAACTTCGTCTTATTTGGATCTCACATGTTGATAAAAAGTTTATTTGCTAACCCTGCTTTAAATACAAAGAGATAAACAGCAGAATTATCTGCTGCAAAAGAATAGAAATGATGAACAACAAAACAAAACCTCATAATCTTCATTTTCCTAATTCCAGTTTCATATTAAAAATCATTCTGCAAACTGGGTTATAGCATTTGTTCAGTCTTTGAGGTTTTTTTTTTTTTTTTTTTAATTGAAAGTTTTTCAATTTGTAATAATTTTTTGTACAACTGTAATTAAGATTCAGATTAATTGAAGTGGAAGAGTGGAAGTGGCCAAAATATCCTGTCTCAACAGAGCTTGATACGCAAAGTAGCAATCTCACCTTCACTGACAAAGTATTGAGTAAAGTTGGGTGCCCAGATGTAAAAACAACCCTAAAGACACAGTGCTACTTGATGCACTTTGAAAACAACAAATCTGCAGAAACAGTTTAGGAAGGCTCATTGTCAGGCTCTTAGTAGCCATCAATAACAATTGCTCAGGAACTCAGTGTGAATATTATTGAATTAAACCTTGAAAAGAGCCTGAAAAGACCAAATGCCTCAAATGTCTGCCTTCATCGATTGTTGGTCAACAGTAGAGAGTTGACATTTACGCTTATTTGATTCTCTGCATTGTTACAGACCTCTGAATTTATGTTCTTTGTTGTGAGACTGTTTACCTGCGTTGCAGCAGGAGGCCTCCTGTTTCTGTTAATGGAAGCCTGATGGTATTTCTACAGAATTAATAAATTCAGGGGTAATCAAAATGAATATGGTTTTAACGCAACCTTCCCTAATTAAATATTCAATTGGTTTGTTTTGCCTTTAATGAACGAAAAATATACCTTTTTATTGAATTTCCTTTACTGGAAAGGTTTAAATTACAATTCAAAATAGAGATTTTACACCAGTCTTTCAATATTTTAGAAATTTGATACACTGATGAAAAACAATGTACCACCAAACTTAAAATTGTGGCTAGAAATCATTTTATGCTGTTGTTCCAGTAAAGAGAAATTTCCCCTCTAAACTTCAGTTACATTTAAACTTTAACTTTTCAAGGTCCAAAGAAGCCAGGTGATGTAACACTTGCAATACAAAATTTATGTTGCAATACTTTTCTTTTGTTTTTTGTCTTTTTGTCTTTCTTCTCTCATTAATCATCTTACGACACGGCAGATTTTTGTTTAACCCTTTGGAGAAGGTTCAAGACATAAGATGGGAAGCTCTTGCATAAACTTTTACACTTTTCTTTGTTTACTTTGGACTGCAACCTTTTGTAGCAATATTTCGTATTTTTATATTGATGCATTGAACGGTTGTGATACTTTTTCTGCCACTGAGTAAGGCCAAACGTGATCTGCTCATCAAGATCATATGATATGATTGAAGGCTCCAGAACAGTTGAATGTTTCACTGTCATCAACAAAATGATTTATATGTAACTTCAACTATGTTGAAAATCACTTTTGATCATTTGAAAATTTGATCGCCACCAGCACATGATGGTATACCATCCTGGGAAAAAGTGATTTAACAGCTTAGAATTTCTGTATGCAAGATGAAATGCATAAAAATCATTATTGTTTTGTTCACTGAAAAAAATACAATATTTTCTACTAGAATGTATATAAAACATGTCGCGTCATTTCTGCACAGCAGATTTTTCATTTAAGAGATAATGTGCCATCACTAAATGCTCTGACTATAAACAAGAGACACTGTGACAACTGAGTGCACTCTATACACACATTAGAAGAACATTTTTCAATAAACAGATTGTCATGGATAAAAATACACCACGCAGGAAGAAGAATGTGCATGTGTGTTTGTGCATGTGTACGCACAAGTTCCTGAGTGTAAAAGCTCTTGCAGCCGTTCTTCTCATTCTTCGAGCAGAGGTAGACTGAAACACAGACTCTGTTTACCACTCCGGTCACCTCTGAACAGTCATCACGGCGACATACGCAGTATCGACAGATTTGAAATATTTATCTCTAGGTGACTAAGGAATCCACTGGCTCCAATTTCTAGTTCGATAATTGCTTAATTTTGGTTCCTTTAAATATGATTAAAAACAGGATTAGAGCTTGTATTTGCTTTAGTTAGAAAAAAGCTTCTGTGTAAAGGCCAATTAAAGTTTGAATAAGTTTTATATTTAAGTATGACAACACCCTGCAGGAGTTTAGAGAGTTAACAAAAATATCACGAAGCAACTCTATTAAATAATTTCTGCAGTTATATTTTGGAAAAAAAAAAAAATATAGCCTTTTCTAAATCGTACTGTTCACCACATAGTTGGTTATTGGATTACAAGACCTTAAGGGGATGGACAAACAAAATAGATTATAATGTTCACGCAACTGTCTGTGAGCAAAAAAATGTAGATATTAAATATTGAACCTGTTCACTTGATAACCTTTTTGTGTCTGTAGGCACACAGCCAAAAGATATTCACCCTCAAGATAAACCATCCACCCTGCAGTAACTGTTGTGCTTCAAAATGATTTATTACTCCAGAAGCTGCGGCTCAATACCTGCTTAATACCTTTCACCTCACTAGCCTGGAGACTCGATGACAACAACACGGTTTCAAAATCAGCAGATTAATAGATAAACTAATCGAATATTGCTGTTGTATACAAAATAAATCGAACCATTGCTGCGTCACCCTAATTAATCCATGCAAATGTGAAATACTTGACAGAATTTGTCAACATGGTAGAGCTGAGAATTTCATTTGCTTAATCAGCTTGGAAAAACCTCAAAAAATTGAATATTTTAAACCCATGTTTTGCCATCGGGCAGCACGGCAGCATCGTGGTTAGCGCTCTTCCCCCACAGCAAGAAGGTTGTGGGTTCGGTTCCTGGCCTGGGGCCTTCCTGTGTGGAGTTTGCATGTCCTCCCCTTGCCTGTGTGTGTTTCCTCCCACCGTCCAAAGACGTTATGTTTAGGTTCATTGGTGACTCTAAGCTGTCTGACTGGCTGTGAGTGGTTGTTGGTCTCTCTGTGTCTCTGTGTGTTGGCCCTGTGATGGACTGGCGACCTGTCCAGGGTGACCCCGCCCTCGCCCAGAGTGAGCTGAGATTGGCTCCATCACCCCCTTGACCCAGAAACAGATAAGCAGCAGTAGAAGATAAAGATGTTTTATCATCACTGACTAATTAGATTTATAGAAATGTAAGTTCAATGCTAAATTGGTAACTTTAATATATTCTAAGATGCAGTTTGTACATTTTAAATGAATTAACCTTCTCTAATGTATCAACATGAATCCATTTAGTAGTCATAAACAGCAAAATGTATATTAGTTCCATCAATGGTTGAACAATTACTGACATAATTGGCAGTAATTGTTCAGAGTATACATTCCAGGGCTGCCTCCTTTACCTCTCAACCAATACTGCATACATAGTCTATGTAAATAAGTCATCATGACTCATGGATGCATAACCCTAATGAGATACCTCACATGGGGAGGATAAGATGAGAAATTAAAGAATGAGGAGTTTGCAGGCATGCAGCAGAGAGAGCAGTTGGGGGATCGAGTTTGACAAGGAGCAAAGCGGTAAAAGGCTAAGTCAGGATGTCCCGCAGGTCATGAATAAAAGACGAAAAGAATAATTTGGGCGTTTCTCAGTCGGGAACGGAAAGTCACTGTGGATATCAAACAGACAAGTAGCATTGAATAACATCTTTCTCCACGTCTCCTCTCTTTTTTGGTTTTGTTTCACTGTCTGAGCACACATTTTTCCATGAGACCGCAGACGCATACTGAAGATTCGTATAATTGTCTTGCAGGCGCAGTTAGTGTGGTGAAAATTAGGCTGGATCTCATCCTTGGAGAAGCCATCATCCCTTCACTGCCTCCCTCTGTAAGTGTGTAGTGTGATTTTTTTTTTTTTTTTTTTTACCAGGGAAAGCTTTGCCTAACCAGCGCATAATGTTCTCCTCATCAGACATGGAAAACACTGACTCATGGGCACACAAATGAACTTCTCAGACAAAAACAAAGTACTGACACGAACAACATTATTAGGTCCTGTTGTGTTGTTGCCCTGAGCTCATGTAGAATAAAGAGGACCATTGAGTCGCTGCATGCATTGTTCCATAAAGCTGTCTGTAGGACAGCTGGTGATGGGAGGGAATCCTTTATACACATTTTCTGATCCAGGTAGCGATACGGATTGGGAGAGGACAAGGTTGTGATTTCCAAGCAGATGCCCCTAAGAGGGAGATTTGTCTTGTCACCATTCTCTGCAGGACCTCGCATCCGATTACCATTTTACAATCAGCTCTTGAGCAGCTGTTTCCATTGATAACAAATTCATGTATTTGTCTGTAATTTTAGGAAGATGGGTGGACACACGTGCACAGTCCTTGTCCTTCCATGTTCATTCAGAGGAGCAGTTATCTAGTCCCCGCCTTACCTGTGTAAATAGCCCAGGAATGTTATCTGACACCTCTGCATTCAAATGTTAAGTGTCACGCAGTGTTTTTTTCCATGTCAACTAAAAAGTTAATCTCGGGAAAATGTCCCACAAGCTCTTGCTTTTGGGAGGAGAGTTTTACACAATAGATTTTATTATTCTGCTTTTCTGCTGTCGGTGGTGATAAGAATAAGAAAAGCACACTGCCAGCAGAATCCAACCAGAAATAGTGCTACATCTACATAAAGCAGTCAAAATAATTGAGATTCCAGCTTCAAGCCTCCCCCCGGTGACTGTGGCAATGAAAGATCATTTTGTCAGATGTGCATTTACAATATTAACCTTCTACAAGTCAGAAATGACTTTATTGAACCTCACACACCATCTGAAGAGCTTCATGTCCAAGACAGTACTTCTGGTGTGGGCTTAATGATGTTAATGACCGAACTGACCCCACCGACACCACCGTTTACTTACTGCTTATTCAGAGGCACACTGCCAATTTTTCTGCTAGCCTGTTTTACATAAAAAAATTTGCACAGTTTGGTTATAGAGAGGTTAGCGTTTACACGCATTAATCAACTATAACTGACTACACAATTCACTGTAATTGCTAACCCTAACCCTTATGAATAGTTATCTATAATAGGATTATGATTGTGTGCACCTGTTTTAAATTACAATGTTACTAACACTGAAGTATTTTTTACTTCCAAATAAATTTTCTGTCATTATACAATTATTTCTTTTTGTTGGGAAACTAGGTAATGTCAGTTGATTAGAATTTCTGTCAGTAATGTTTAAAGATACGGAATTGCAAAATATTAATAAAGAAATTCATATTTAGTCATTTGACATAACTCTACCACAACTTCACGTGCTTATCTTGACTTCCTTTTTACTGTTACATTTGTTTAAATTTAAAGGTTTCAATATTAAATGACAGAACAGTGGAACCAAAGAGTTAAAGTTCAACTTCAGATCACAACTTCTCCATGGACCAACAAGAAGGTTTTTTGTTTTTTTTTTTTCGATCCCTCTTTGCCTCTGTGCGCTTTTTTGCCGTGTTGCCCGAAGAATTACAGTGAGGCCGAGTTGGCTGGTTACAGTTTGCTTTGATACGAGCAGATTTAGACCAGATTGCCGAGGCCTTTGCTGTGCACCAGATTCACAGTGCTGCAATCAGACAGGTGCCTAGCAACGTGGTCTTTTGTGTGTGCTTATCAGTGGTAACCACTGCAGAGGTTTTTGTTTACATGACGTTGCCTTTTCTGCTCCATTGTGCTGTTAATTCTATAAGAGGTGGCAGCTATTTGATCATACAGCTTTATATCGCTGTATAAAATCTATGGGCACAAATGATGCTGCAATCATTAGATGAATGTACTGGCTGCAACATGTCTAGGCAGCATTTATTGGTGGCTTTTATGCATTACTATTTATATCCCAGAGTGCTCCCATCTGACTTTTTTGTGAGCTTTTCAAAAGGTGAACTGAGCATGTTTAATCAGACTGAACAGTCTCACGGAGTACTGAATCAGCTAGTTAGCCACAATTTGGAAAGACAAGAGGAGCAGAGCGAGGGGCGAAAAATCTGTGGGAGGATTAGAGTTGAAACAAGCATTGGAGGATGCAAGAATGAGTGAAGTATGGGCAGACACAGAGGCAGGCCCGAAGGGATCCACAAGTGTTTGTGTTCAGGACATGGCAGCCAGACAAATTTTACAATCCACATATAACTTTCCAGGAGTTGGAATCAGAGTACTTCCTGTATTTTAGGCTTGGATTCAACCTGCCACCTGGTCCACAGATAGATTCCGTGAAGTGACTTACGAATTGTGCCAAGGCTAGATCTGTTGGTCGGAAATGCTGCCAGTAGACACATGTCGTCAACACTGTAAGAAATAAGGCTTGGATTTCAGACAAACAAACAAACAAACAAAAAAATTTAGATCAAACACAACCTAAATGTCTCTGATCAGAGAGTGAGACAAGGAAGAATGGTACACAGTAATGCCAACGCACATTTGGACACATGACAGCGGCAAGCAGTTATTACATACAGTCAAACCATTCTTTTTTTTAAGAGACTGGTATAATGGTTCCCCTTTGTCTCTCATGACGCAAATACTGACTATAATGTTGTAGAAAGTCCTGATGATCTGTCTGCAGCTGAATTATTTGCGTTATTATGTGCTTTAATTTTAGAAACGCAGCAGGATATCACAGTTTACGCTCATTCTCACAATGTATTTTATGGGTGATCATTTTCCACACTTATGAAAACTGTTGTTTTCTTACCTTCACAGACAAATTTCCCCAAGAACTATTATCATTAACCTCTGAGCTGCTGTCCTCTCCCCGTCTCTGATACAGAACCAGTATGGATAATACGCCTGCTGATGCTGCAGCAGAGGCAGATGCTCTCTCTTGTCTCTTCTATTTTGCAGAGGCCCTTTTCTGTCCAGAATTCAGCTTTTACTCTTAATAATGTATCTTTGTTTCAAACAGAAGGGGATCCTGAAGAGAAAGTTTTATGACAAAAGAAATGGTGCATTAAACTCTTGTCTTGGGGGAGGGGGGCTGTAATCCTTTGTTTAAAAGTGTAATTTGTGCCACTAAGAATGGAGACAGAGCACATCCTAAATCTGAGGGTCCTTTCAAACATTGATGCATCTATTGTTCTTTGTAAGCGTTACGTGTATTGTCTTGTGATTGTTGATGTGCATTAAATGGACACGAGTGTTTCCCATGTCGGCAAGCTACAGTGTGGAGAGAAAGAGCTCCATGATGGTAACGCCCATTAGTTGGAGACTTTGCCCCATCTCCCCGTGTGATAGTTCTTTGCGGATCACCAGCATTCGGTTTCCTCAAACAAAATTCGACTTTGACAGGGATGACGGGAGATGGCATGTTAAGATGTTGTTGAGCCCTTAACCAAGCCTCAAAGCTTATCTTCCCAAAGGTAAGAGCTGGCTTTCCAGAGACCACATCAGCCGAAGTCTGGGGTCTGGCTGCAGTCCCAGAAATGCTGGCATCAGCCCTGATGGGCAGTACCATGGTGGGCGCAGTTGATGGCTCCCTGAAAGGGACATTGTGGATCCGTGGATCCAAATCTTTTCCCAGTCATGCCTACTCCATCAAAAGGAGCCATATGGGGATTTGATGAGGAAGTCTGCTGTATACCTGTATATCTGTATGCCATAGCCAAGCTCTTCTTAGCTATGGTTTTAATAATTGGATTAGTAAAGACAATTGTTATTGTCCAGTGCTGGTCATCAGGATGATGGCACAATGACAGCTGCTTCTTCCGAGTCCAAACGGACTCCAAAAGTCCTCATATGCTCCCCGCCCCACACGGCCCATCGATTCATTTGTATTTCACTGTCAAACTGAAGTCATCTTCACTGACACTAATTTCTCCGCCACTCCTTTTTCACAGGGGAGTGGCAGAGAATCTTATCAACAGGGGTTGAAAGAGACTCGGCTGGCAGAGGTGACATTGGTATGCGCACCAGCTACACCACCACACAGCCACACCGGGGCAGTTGATCAGGAAAGGAAGGCGATTGTTTGGACAAAATCATCGGAAACTTTGATGAATTGTTGTTGTTCTTTTATCAGGGATGACAAGGTGTGAGCTAGACAGTTCATTTTGACAGCACAGTCATGGCAGAGATCATATATGTTGGATTCAAGAGCTACCCAGTTAGAGAGACAGTATATGCCAGAACCGCTAAGATGCTGTTACTGTCAGAAATTTGGACATGTAGCAATGGTTTGTAAACAAAAGAAAAGATATTCCAGATATAGCAGAGAGCATTTGTACAGGAAATTGTGGAGAAGGTCCAATCTGAAATACTGCAGCTGTGGGGGACACAGTAGTGGTGCACATTGTGGTTGTGATTATGGAGAGGCAGGCTCCAGTACAAAGAATACGGCTTGGAAACTGGTTAAAATACACACATACACACAAACCTGGGATAAATACAAAGAAAAATCTGAAAAATAAGAAATCTGATGAGAACAATGGAAGCCAGCATGATATAGATAGATGCTGAAAAAGCAACCAATCTTCAGAGCCAGAGTGATAAATGGGATGTGAAAACTGAAACACAAAACAGAGCGAATCCAGATGATAGTGAAAGCAGGAACCATCCATCTTGGAACGACAAATCTGACATGCAAAGAAATTAGAGATGATCTTATTACAAATGCCGAGCAATTGTGTCAAACCAGGTCTGCAGTGATGGTGGTATTTTTAATTTTCAGAGGATTGCAAGAGAAAAACGGGATGTTATTCTGCTGAAGCCAGAGTTAGATTTTATTACACATGAACATAAAGTAGTAAGATATGACAAACACACAGCAGGCGGGTGTGCAACTTTCATTAAATAAACCAGAATATACTCAGAATCAGGCAAAGGAGAACAATTGGAAAATAGCAGTGGAAATGCGAACAGTTGAAGAGGCTCACCATGCTTTACTTTTATTATCCACGTATGCAATTAAAAATATATTTTGCCAGAAGGTCACGATCACAAGAAACTAGTAATATGTAAAGCCATGAAGATGTGAACACTGAAAAGCAGCCATTGTGTCAGTGCAAGAGTCTGTCTTTGATTTAACAGGAGAATCAAAACATTTAGCTGATATCCTCAGTGGGTCAGTATGTCAGGAAACAACATTTGCGGAATAGATGGTTAATGAATTGGGAAAAAAAGGGGGGGGGGGGGGGGGGGAGGAAAGGTGAGTGATAAAGTGCAGCGCTGTGCTTTTAAAGATACTTAAACTTGGATTAGATGACAGTCAAATTGATGAGAATATAGATAAAGTGTATGAAAGTTATCGATCCCATAATAAGTGCTGCTGAAAAAGTAATAAAAAGTACAGCCAGGGATAAAAGAGAAGTGATGGCCCGGTGGGATTAAGGATGTGATTGGATGAGTAGGAAGACATTTGAAAGACTGGAGTAGTTTGTGATCATGGTTTGAAATGACCGACTACTAAAACTGTGTTCAGTTTGAAATTGTGCTTAAAAAAAAAAGAAAAAAGAAAAAAAAAGAGGTTTTGTTTGGTACAACTTTAAGATTTTCAGTGATGAATGATAACATGTTCCTGTTTAGAGCTTCATGAATAAATAGAGACCAATATTTGTTAGGTCTTATTATAAGAGTTGCACAGCCAACCTTGATGGATGAAATAACTGTTATCAGTATTAAATTTTTAGGCTGAGTGTTGAACTGTGGGTTAGAAAGTGGGAGCAGAAGTGTGTCCATAGATGACTTCCAAAACAGACCAAAAGTGGTAGTGGTTTATGCTGAGCGAGGCAAAAGCGGCTCTGTCCTGAACAAATATCCTGGTTTTTGGGTGAAGCTTTTGATCCGAGGAGATTGAAGGGTATTTCTACCCTGAGGCACTCTCAGTGCAACGTCCATCTACCTCAGTATTACAGTAAACCATTGTCCACATGCATTTTGTGTTTTGTCAGATTTCAATGATGTATTTGCACGGAAGTGCAGACCCATGTGTAAAGATTGTTGTAGAGGGTGTGTTATATTTTAAATAAATAATAAAGTTGTAAAAATACAAAATACATTTACCTGACTTAGATGTAGGTAGGACAAACTGCCTGCAGAGCTCAGTGCACCGATCTGGGGATAGCTGCAAAAAAAAAAAAAAAGTGCTCCGTCGAATGTTCCCAGGAGCGCAGTGGCCTCCATTTTTCTTCAATCCAACAAGTCAGGAACAATGAGACAACCAACCAGAGCCATCTGGGCTTCAGTATGAGAGGTGAGCAAGAAATGAGCGGTCAGAGAGACAGCATCACTGCCACACTCCGCTGATTTAGACTTTATGGCACAGTAGCCAGATGGAAGCGTCTCCTCATCGAAAGAAACATAAAGGCTGCTTGGAGGTTACAAAAAACAACAAACCAAAAAAAAAAAAACAAAACACCACAGTCTCTTGTCAAATGAAAGCAAGACTGAAAAGTTTGGTCACAAATCTAAGCATCATGTCTGCCTGGAGCTAACCAGGCACAAAGGCTGGCACAGGCTGAACTACTCGCCCGATACAAATATATATATATATATATATGGACGTGATCAGCACCTCATAGCTCCACAATATAGGAAACTTTTGTCAGAAAATGTAAATAGGGCCAGCGATTTTGTGTTTTTAATCATCTTTGATAAACACACTTTACTGTGTGCAATATTTGATATCAGATTTTGGATCTAATCTAATTTAAGACTACCTTCATCCTCCTGTGATATAATAGGTCTTGTGG
Organism: Echeneis naucrates; assembly: GCF_900963305.1. Taxonomy (NCBI): domain Eukaryota; kingdom Metazoa; phylum Chordata; class Actinopteri; order Carangiformes; family Echeneidae; genus Echeneis; species Echeneis naucrates. The sequence goes on along the minus strand of NC_042531.1, from coordinate 5,719,129 downwards.
ATGAAAAAAGATACCATAGTGCTGCACTGGCAAACTGTGACTAACCATGTCAGATCAGTTTCTTGGCTTGAAGGAGGTGTAAATGGAAAGAGAGAGACTTGGCAAAGACTGTAGAGAAAATGATTTCAGGGAACTGAGTTGGTGTTTATTTCCCCTCAGCCAAAGTCTAGCAGCTTATTCATAATGCCACCAGTAGATGGAGCCGAGATCCTCTCAGTGCTCCAGGGGTAGCTCTGCAGAATGTGTATATTTGTGTGTGAGCGTGTGTGTGCATGTCTGTGGCTTGTGTGTAACACTAAAATGTAACACATTTTAAAGTGATAGATGGAAGTCCTGATAGCAGTATTTGTGTCGTCCTGACAGTACATTTGCGGAGATATCTCAGTTTCACGCCCATGTGGTCAGTCTTTCCACTTACATGGGTGCATAAGTTTTCCTCTTTGACTTGTTTGCTTTTGTTGGAGGTCAGAGTAGGACAGGACCCGTTCTCAGAGGCAAATCCCTTAAAGCAGGGTCTGTCCGGGCCGCTGCTGTGAACTGGCACCTCGCTCGTTGGGTTCAGGAGCTAAGTTAGAGGGTTAGTTCTGCACAGTGGGAGCAGAGTGTCTCTCTCTCCCTCTCTCTCCATTTTCTCTGTCCCTCTTAAGTTTGCCTATGAGCCCTCTGGCCCTGAGGAGCATCTGTGCCCCTCCTCGTTCCCCATATGCCCCATGCCTCTAAGCCTGGCCCCCAACGCTGGAGGCAATCACTTATTCATCAGCAACATGAATTAACAATCATCTATTTTCCATCACACCAACAACCTGATGGTTGATTTCACTCCTGACCTGCTTCTGGTTTTACTTGTGCATCACGCAAACACTAAAATGGCGCGTTAGGAGGAACCTCATTGTCTCCAAGTGCAAACAGAAAGAGTACGCGGACACAATGACCTCGGAATCTCAGACTGGAAAATGTAAGAGCACAGTCTTTATACTGTTGCACTACTGTTGCGCAACTGGAGCAGAGCAACTGAAGATTAAAATTGAATTATTTGCAGTAAAGAGACTCTCTGACTGACTCAGAAGTCTCACAGGGTGAGCGATGATGCAGAAAAGTTGATGTTGATGCAGGTGAAACTGAAGATGGGTTGATGCTGAGCCTGTGTACAGTCCCTGCTGGTGATATAAGTAGCAACAGTCCAAAAGGTACTTCTAGTGAGGTCGTCAAAAATCCATCTCCATCTAAATAGTCATCCATCATTCTTCTTTCTTTCGTTCACACTTCTTAGAAGGTCAAGGCAAGAGTACTTCTGTAAAATATGATTTCCCAATGGGATCTAATTGCCCCCAAAAGGCTCTTCACATATTTTTCTCTTGTACCCACTGCTATATAATTTCATTTAATTACATTCAAAGCACTCTTTTCTATTAGTCTGTCCTGACTAAAACATTTTGGACAGAGTTATGTGATTGATGGGGGTACAGTTCAGAAAGAAGAAAATTAACTGATTGGTTGAGATTAACAACAAAAAAGAAAAGGACGCGAAATGGAATGGAGGGATCAGAGGGTTGAAATGAGAACTACATTAGGAACAAAGGACCGATCAACAGACTGAATAAAACAGTAGCTGAAATAGGATTTGTGTAAGGACTGGTTGTAGAGCATTTTAGCCCCGTTTGAGATAAGATGAATAGTTTGTCTTTTTCAGAGTTTCTCTTACCAGCAGCTCTGAATCTCAATTATGAACGCGTGATATTGCTTATGTTTGAGACACTGAAATACCAAAGTGAAAAATTTCATGCGGCTTTTACAAATGTAGATTATTTCTTGCCTATGGGTGCAGTAAATAACTGGGTCCAGCCAAGAAAAACTCCACCCACAATCCTCCACTATTCCTGAAAAATAAGATACTAATAACAATAATCTTCTTCACCTGTAAAATACAAATTAGATTAAGAACACGTGCAGATTATAAAGTGATACATCACTGAGCTGCATATAGAAGAAACAAAGCTGCTTCCATTTCTTCGGAACATGCAGAGGAGACACTGAGTGTTACGAAACATCAAAGGTGAGGCAAACTGAGCAGGAGGGATCTGATTCATGCATCCCACATATGCTTCAGAGTAAACGAGAGCACATAACTTGGAAAACTGCTGAAATGTCAGTTGGCAAATTGCCCTCTTTGGTGTTGCAATGATTTGTAGACAAATGCATCACGTTGCCAGTAGGAGCTAATTGTTCATTTGGAGGAAGGTAGGACTTGGTCACACCATCAGATCATCAGTGTAGCGGCAGCGGTGATTAAAAAAAAAAAAAAAAAAAAAATACTGGGTGTGTGCATCTTCTAGGCTAGGATCAGCTGAGACCGAGGCAAAGAGATGCTGCTGCTATCTCAGTACATACGTCTTGATACGTGGTGTTTAATAAGTAAGTGGGTGATTAAAGGGAGTGTCTGTCTTTTCATATAACAGTTCAAGGACATAGTTCAAAGCAATACCAGGTGTCAGTCAAAGCCTTTGAAGCCCCTTCTCTCACCTCAAAGGCTGGAGGAGGGAGAAGAGGAGGAGCTACACCCAGTGGTTCCACACTTTGCCATGCATCAAGCGCTGTTTGCCATACTGGGAATTCGACTGCTTTTAGCTACGAGAGCAGCTGTTCCCTCGATGTGAACTTTCCTCACGGCCGCTCTCCATCCCATCCTCCATACATTCACTCCCACGGCCCAGAACCCCAGCATTGTGCGACTTAACCTATCCGAACAAAAACTCCTCCCCCCTCAGCACGCTCAAAACACTCCACACACCTCCATCACAGTATTTTAAGGGCAGGGTAGCTGCGCCTAGAGCCACATTAGCATGGCAAACTCGGCGTGACAGCAGTTTTGCTACAGTGCTGTTATGATGGAATGAATATGCTCACAGTTTGGGCTGCTCTGGGGGAAAGCGGCTCCCTCCAAAGTGTGTTATCATGTAGCCCCAAGTGGCGCTGGAGGGAGGAAGGGGGGTTGTAAGATTGGGAGGAGAGTGGTGATGCATGGGGAAGTGGAAAGGGGAAGCGGGTAGAGGCTGGAGGTGAGCTAAATTCCAGCTCAAAGCTGCAGAATGTGACTGTGATCTGAGAGAGAGCTGTGGAGGAGCTGTGATGCAGACAGAGCACAGGGAGTTGCAGTGGATTTGGTGTGTGCGCTGGAGTGAATGGGCCCTGGCTGGTTGACAGTCACTCCACACATGAGTTTGACTGAAAGAGGAGGCGACAGTGCTGGGCTTATTGAAAAAGACAGGGAGAAGACTGCAATCAGCTCTTCTCCTCCTGTGAGGAGGCAGTGCAAAATCACATGGAATAAATGAAAAGTACACACAGCGCAGCCTGCGTGCCTTTTACGTGCTTCCTTTAGTCATAAAATCATTACTTACTTATAATCTTGTCTCTTATGAAATAGATAAAAACTATCAGCTTCTGTAAGATGCAGTGAATTCTTCCTTTCTTGAAGCATGACAGTAGTGTAAGCATGTAGAGCGAGATCGTTTGCTCCTTGTGTTGTCTTGAATTTGCATATTTCATATTTTCCCTTTTGATGTCCAGCAGCTTCCTACCAGTGGAATTGTGTGTTTATGTGATCTGGTTGTACGAGGAAAAACCAAAAGCATGATTTTTTTTTTTTTTTTTTTCCATTTCCTTTGGGCACAAAAAGTGTACATTCATGACACGCAAATAATATTTTTGCAAATATTGTATCCTGCATTCATTTCTACAGAAATTAGAATAATATTTTTTTTTTTCTTAGATTTTATCCCCTAATTTTCTCTCCAAATAAAATCTGCAATATGGAATGGCCCTATAATTGCTACCAATAATGATTATAGTGTAATTATGTTGTTGGTCATGTGGGGAGATTTAAATGAAGTTATACAGATTCTACCAAAGGGCTTAGTTAAAGTGAAGAATCATGCACGTTGCTCTAACATGCTGTTATTGCCACCTTACCACCAATGACTAGTCCCGCGTAGGCTACCCCAGTTAGACCAATCACATCCTTGAATAATGACCTTTTCTCTTCCAGCTTACTGATAGCATTCATTTCGTTTTTTCATCACTCTGTACTGTAATTATTTTTCCTGATAGAGAAGTGTGGGAAAAGAAAATTACATCTTTTCACAGATGGAAGAAGAGGAAGGCACATCTGATAAACTGTCTAATCAATTTCAGCAATTAAAGGCAGTTGTAGCTTGTGTAAGATTTTCATTAATATACTGGCTAAATACAACCATGGCACAGCTGCATTGATTTTTTTTTTTTACCCTTGATTATTATAGCAACAAGCCAACAGCCAGGTGTTTGTTCGGGCAGGAAACACAAGCACAAGTCTTCATAGCAACAGAGAACAATTACCAGTAGCTCCGCTCAAACAATTCTCTTCATCATGAAAACAGGTAGTGTAACCTGTACCTAATATTGTGAGCTACGTAGCTGACGAGCCTCATTTTATCTACAGATTACATTAACCAACTCCGCTCAGCCCTGGTGGTTTAATAGTAGATTAGACTAATTAGCATGAAATGAGTGTCAAGTAAGGATTTACACAGATAAACACAATCATACTGGTTGGCTGTGGCTGAGATATTGAGGCTAGTTTGTCTTTCAGTTTCACTTTTCCCTTCCACTTCATTTAAAAAAGCAAGAATGCGTCACCTCCACTGGCCAATATGAAGCCTACTTGTTTCCATGGCAGCCTCTGTCTGAAATCATTCACTTAGACAAGCTCTCCTATATAGACTATCCAATGTTTTCTTGTGACAAATATCGCAGCCTCTTTAGTGTATGCAGATAATTTCAAGTAGTTGAGAGGTTGAGAAGTTTAATTACATACATTTTTGCAGTTCATATTGCTAAATAATTTATTGTATTTTCATCTCTGCAATTCAACCAAGGTGCTCAGCTTCAAAAATGCTATCCTTTTTCGTGCACGTCTGGGTTTTGGGATGAGGAGATTATGAGGGTGGCGATGAACAATTACTGTTGAAGACTGATGGTTCACTTGCACCGTCTCTACAGCCCCAAAGCTTTCCCTTTGCAACACAATCTCTCACTGACTGCGCTATGGTTGTGAAGTGGTCCATAGGGGGTCACTTCATCTGTCCTTCCGAATATCTTGTTTGTTTATTGCACCTTGACATAAAAATGAAAATAAACTCATAAAACACCAGACAGACAGATGGACAGAGAAATATAAAGTTTGGATAGACTCAAATCTGGGACTTCAAAGACCTTTTTTTTTTCTGTCACCGGTTTTAATGAAGCATATTCCGCAGGGAGCAGGCAGTGAGACTCTCTTTATTAAAGCACAGTCACTAAGGGCCCCCTACGGACCCACATAACAAAGTGTGTCATTAAAAATTAACTTTGGGTGGAAGAGACTTAGTCACAGAGGAGAGAAGGAACACAAGCTGAGATCAGCCAGGCCTGTAGCTGTGAGGCCCGGAGAGTGACCACAGTGAGACAGGGCCAAAGCAAAGGTTTATGGTTCATTGCCAGCCGACGCACTCGTGGGACTCCTTGTGGCCACAGTGACCCTGGACACGGAGAACAAAAAGGTGGTGGCCAACCAAACCACACTGAACATGATGCACATTATCACTGGTGTTTGGGAGCGAAAAAACAAAACCACAGAGCGCTGGCTCAGGAGACAGAGCAGGTCGCCCACTCACTGCAGCACTAATGCCAGTGTCTGTCGAGAGACTGAACCCCAAGTTGCATCGTGACTCCGTGTTGCTGATGACAGCTTGCAGCACCTGGTGTGTCAAGATTCGGAGCCCAAATTATTCACTCAGCACAGAGTGGAATTAAAACTTAATTCAGTTCGGCAATTAATAGTTTATTTTCTTGACAATTCATGGATCTACCTTGATTGTCAGCAGTTATACAGGATTCAAACATTGATACTTTACAAAAGGGGAAAATAAAACTGAGCAGTTGTCACAGAAACTTGAACGGTTGTGTTGTTGTTGGACTAATTGAGATACGCACAGATCGCAACTCACAAGCAATGAGGCTCATCAAAGTTTTCCAGCTCTGGAAAGGCGTTATTGCAGGAAGAGTTGGCCTTCCTTTAAGGAACAAACAAGCCCATAGATCATTTGTGCAGCAGGTTATTTCCACTACTTGTGTTTTGTTTTTGGCCACTTTCTAATGGCCCCAGTAATTGCGACAGGAGCTGAGGATGAAGTGCGGCGACGTATTTCGAGTGAAAGAGTTACAAAGTTCATGGATGAAATCAAACCAAGTCATGACTGAAATGGAAACCGGCAAGACAGGAGCAGTGGGGACGTTGTTCCACACATATATATTCGATATATTCAGAACGACAGACTCATATTTTTATAATATGAGGCTTAAATGAGAAAGCCAAGTTCAGTGTAACATCATTGAACACGATGTATCAAACGTGTATCTGTTGAACTCCACTTTTTCATCAGAGCTCAGACCTTTCAACCACAGGTGTCCACCCTGAGGCAGAAACCAGCCTTCCTATGACTCCTTCCCTCCAGGTACAAGGTTACCAACATCCACCACGCTGCGTTCACCTTTTTTTTTTTTTTTTGATCCTGCTGCAAGATTTTCAGCCACTTTAAGATTTGATGAAGACCTGAGCTCAACAATAAAACATGAAGGTTTCCCGTTCTCACCTTCAGCTGTTTGAGAGAGCTGAGGTGTGTTTCATTTCGCAAAAATCAAGTTTATAATGGCATGAGCAGGAAACACACTCATCACTCATCGATGTCCGGGTTTAGCTGAATACGTCTTTATCAGGAAAATCACACTTCCCACGTTGTTTCATTCATTCAACCTGAGATTGTCATGTTCGCTCACCTTTTCTTGGTAGAGTACTGGTTTAGTTGTGTTTACACCTTCATGTCTTAGGTGGAAACAGACATATCCGTGCTGCCGATACCGGTTTTATTTGTTACAGAGCTGGAATAGAGGTTAGTAGAAGTTTGTATGAGGAATATTTTGGGGTCTTTGGTCGTGAGAAACTGACACATGTGCCACCACCCCTCTGCTCCTTGGAGCATTTCAGCCACCTTTAGCTCATTATTCTGGTTTCAAGAGTCATCTTTACTGTTTTGGTCTACTCAACATCTGTTTCAGGCTGCAGGAGGCAGAGAAAGCAAGCATGCTTTTGGTGAAAATGATGACTGCATGCTCCTTGTCCAGCACCTAATGGCAGCTTGGAGAAAATGTGCTCGGTTTAGAATTAAAGTAAGTAGATATTTCCTCCACATTAAAGTTGCATCGACTAAAAATGTGGAAATCTATAACACCTTTCTTCACCTGCCGTACAGATTAAAGTACCATTACCTTTGACTGGACTTGCTTTGTAATTGGACTGTCCAATCATTTTCAGAATGAGAGTTCATACTTGTTTTTAATGCAGTGCTTTGCTTTTTATCTGTAAACTGTTATTCCCATAACTGTTTTGCTTCTGTGTAACCAAACCACTGAAAGAATTCAATTACAATTGAATCATTTTCAGCTTTTTTTTTTTACAGCTTCAAACTTTGGTGGCATTCAGGTACATCACTTTCAAAACTTGGATGCAAATTTGTGCCCACAAATCCAAATTACTGGAACATATCTAAGTGGCATGTTCACTGGTGAATTCTCTGCACTCTCTTTATATGAGCTGAGCCTGTACAGGCAATGAGCCCTATAACAAATCAAAGTCAGTCATGGCCTCTTGTGCTGTCATTTCAGACAGACCATGGATGTCCGTGGAGGCCGTGGAGCCATTCTGCTGGATGGAGGCCATGTTGAGGTAACGGATGATTATATTCTGCTTGCTCTCTCTGCTGTCATCTTTTAACATTTCTCTTCCGCACAATGACCATGAGAAGGACGGCTTTGAACACCCGTCACCTTAATGTCTCCGTGTCTTATCATGCAGAGCTCATAAAGATCAACTCTCCTCAAGTAGGGCAATCCCCGTGTCAGCCATGTGAGGAAAGGTATGCCGCTCACACACACACACATTTAATGCAGGACTCAATGGTGAATCATCAAAACTGAATGTTGCTGACAGACTATTTCGCCCTCAAAAAACTTCAACTGTGATAACTGTGAGTTCTACTGCCATGGGCCATTTTCCATGGCCGATTACATGCATATTCATTAAGATTATATTATGTCCGATATGGATTTTTACTCCACTTCCCTTAAATATAATCTGGGCAGTTGGAAAGATTAAATGAGTGGGATGGATGATGAAATGGGTTGAGTTCTAAACAAAACAAGAAAACAAAGATCCTTGCTCTCTGTGGTGGTGATTCATTGAACCCCTTCCTGGCCTATAACGCTACCCTTTTTTTTTTTTTTTGACGGTATTATGAGATTGGCGAGCAGAGGGCCTTGGTAACATTTTCAATCAATTACTTTCAATTACTTCCATCAGATATACCCTGCTTGCCTGCTGTTGTCAAAATTAAAGGTAAAAGAACAGGGTAACTTCTTTCCTCTTTGAAGTGAGCAAATGATTTTCTAAAGTAACTGTCCAGCCGATCCACCTAGACGTCTGTGCATATATTAGCATGTTGCAGAGGTGTAGCTCTCTGGTCTTTACCAGACAGCGCCAGCACTGGGTTGTCACAAATACATAATGTGCACGGGAGAGAAAGAGGCAATTTGGATCCTCATTAAATTTTCAAAAGTCCTGATGGTCCTCTGAAAATTGAACCAACTGTTCCAACGCAACCTTAATTTTATGCTACAGTAAGTGCAAATTAGTTTCACAAAAATTATTTTTAATCACACTCTGCTGAGTTAATTTTCTGTGTGGTAATTTTCCGTGCTCCCTCTTAGCATCACACTCAGTCATGAACCCTGATGACTTGTATGATCTGTACCCAACCCAGGTCTGCCCTTGGTTCAGACTCACAGTTAAGATAAGATAAGATGAGACTTTATTTTTCCCATTTGGGGGAATTAGCTCATTACCACAACTCTGTACAGACAGAATAGAAACAAAATCAATTGAAATATCGTCACAAATCAAAGAAAAAAACACTATATACGACAGAGATTGCTTACCGATCCCCCTCCATCTTTATAAAATTAATGCAAGTTAAGGACTCACTGCAAATTTATCATGATGCCACATTTAGTTCAGACCAACCAAGAAGAGATTCACTGTAGCAACAGTCTTATCATAGTTATGATGAATACCTTAACCCTTAACATGTTCATCGCCAGTATTACAAACAGACAGAGATGCCGGAAACTGTTCATTGTTCATTAACATGCTGTTAAGAACATTTCCAGATATTTAAAACATCAGTGTCATGTTTGTGAGGATCAGCTCAGTCTCTGCTGCCCGATAGCAACAGGAATTCCACAGTGATAACTGAGTAGCTGTTGCAATAAAATGCAAGATGCTTTTTCTTTGCCACAAAGTATATTTTAATTCTTCAGCCCATAATCAAGTAGTTACAGCTCATACATCTTTGAAAACAAAGTTCAACAAGAATTGTTGCCCTGATATCTAATATTTCCCAAGCCATCCTTTATCCTGATTGGTTTAAATGAAAAACTGTCCTTAATCTTTACAGGAGGCTTCTTCTTCTCTGACTTACTGAAGAGCTCACAGCAGGTCATGAATTACATGTTTCACAGTCTTACTTGCAGTTAAACAAATTTGCAACCTGCTATGCCAAGATACATGAGTAGCCTGCAAGGAATGAAACTAGATAGATAAAAAAAAGTCTTGCCTCAGTATCCAAAAAGTCTACCAGCCCTGAAATGATCAAATTTAAGTTCATTATCCAGCACCATATTGTTCTCCTATTGACTGATGGACACTGAACTTTTTGCAACAGCTCACATTTTGTTATTAACTTATTTTCTTGGCCCACTGTTGATATTTTCAAAAGAATAAAATTTTGAATTACGTTTTAAGAATTGTTGCAGTAACATGATCACCACTAACTCTGTGGATTTGGTCACTGAATATTGAATATACTATTGCTGCTGCTAGAGTGATGAAGTTTATTGATGCTAATGAAAACTGCGACTATGACACAAGACTATATATTTTAGCTGCATTTTAAAATGTCCAATTAAAATAAAGAAAGAAAAATACTATTTTAATGGCATGATCTGAAAGCCAGCGCTACGGTTAACTTCTTAATTTCCTTTCTAAATATCTGATGGCAGCCTTGGACTTTCAGTTTCTGTGGTTGACCTAGATTCTTTTTTGGAAATATTTAACAAAGAGCTGATTACATAGTGGCAGAGGTTGTGTCATTTGATAGCCATCTACTTTCATGAAAATGGCATTTAATTGTTCTCGGACGTTATAAAAGTGAAATGATTATTGGAACAGTTAATTGGCTCTTAACAGCAATGTGACAGGGCCAACGGCTTGCATCATGTTCACCAAGGTTTAACAATGCTGCCTCAACAGCTGACAGACATATCCGAACTGCGCTCAGCCTTTAGCATGCATTCATTCCTCTGTTGAAGCTCGGCACTACAGAAGAGGTCACAGTGTGCACTTTCTTACATAGGCCTTGAAACCATCAAAACAGAAAGTCCATCAGGACTAACCCCCCCCCCCCCCCCCCCCCCTTTGGGAAATAATCCAAATCTGAAAGTTGGCCCTTGTGTGAGATTCTGCACTTTCTCCTAGAAGCAGCACATATGTTCTTTGGGGCAGGATGAGCAGCTCTGCCTGGGAGAACAGGGAGAGGAGGAGGAGGGATTGATGAGAGCCTCCATCTGTCTGTGGATCTGGGGGGTTCACAGACCATTATATCTCCCCCTAGAAGAGAAGTGAATCTTGGGCAGATATCACTGAACACAGGCTGTTTCAGCTTCCTGGCCTTGTGCTCCACGGCTGCCATGTTACGGGATATTACATGTTACAGTGTTTGCCAACCATGGGATGGACAACAAAACCACATATGGCCACAGAAAATACATACGGCTTTAACGTGTTTGCTCCTCTTAGGACTGTAGGCCTCAATGTGGCAGCTTCATTCAGAAGACATTTTCACTTTTGCAAATACATATTTATGTACTCTACCGCTGTTTATTTTTTACCTTTGAATTTCAAAAAAATATAGAATACAGTTGGAATGAATGATGTATATTTATTTAATGTGTGTGAGCTTGCCTGTGTGACCCTGGGGGAATGGCCATCTCCTGGGCAGACAGTGGCCATCTGGCTGAAAGGTTTAGAGACAGACACTGTCTGTTGAGCACTATAACCCTTTTCTCCATGCCATGTCTCAGGTGCTCCTGCCTCGCTCTCAAGTCCCCCTTCACACCTGAGATGAATGAGAAGCGACAGACATGGCTGGCATGGAAGGGACTGAAGAAGGAGTGAAAAACTGGAGTTAAAAAAAAAAAAAATCACTGCTGTCAGTCAGCCAAACCAAGCAGACACATATCATCATTCTATTGGGCAGGGATCCAAATCAATATCTTGTTACTGACACCGGTAGTAGGTTTGATGTATACTGTTGTTCGGTCCTCAGGTTGATCACACATCAACCAGTCCTGAGGCGTGCGTGTCCACAGAAACATTAGTTGTGATCGTGTGAAGCGGTTAAGAAAACGTGTAGGTTCACCGACTGCGGCTCATCACGCATTTCAATGTCTGACTCAGTCTTGTTCCTGATAGGTGAAAAGGCCTTGTAACTATAAATCAAAGCACGCAACAATTTCCTCTGTGTGGTCGGCAGGGCTCAGAGCACAGATACTTTATAAAGACAAAAATAACCCAGCAGGGTGTGATGGCAAGATATAGGGGTTGAATTCCAAGAATTTAATCAGGTACGTATGAGACATGTGAGATGTGTAAATGGCTTGGGAACCTATAATAACAAGATGGCCAAATGTTGGTGCCCCTACACGTGACAGAATCGATGTGATGTCCTTCCTCGTTTGTCACGTGTACTCACACGTTTGATTTTCTGTAGAATAAAACAAAACAGTGGTGGAAACAAAATTAAAATTAATGAATTCTTATGCTATTTCTAAAATGGTAAAAAGGTAAGATAAGATAAAAAGGTGGACTGTAGTGATATTTGAAGCATACACATTGTTTCTAATTTGTATTCCTGGTATCTTTAATCCTATAATCCGTAATGAAATGGAGAAAAGTCTTTGTTATGCTTTTTTGGCATCATTGTGCGGACCACACTGAACAATAGCGAAAATAGAGAGTTGCCTGAATAGATACAGAGAAAAATAATTGCCAAGGATGGTGAAGCTTTCTATAGAACTGCAGGCAGCTTGAGCAATTTTTTTCCCGTAATATGTAGAAGGAACAACAAGACTCATAAGACCAAGAAGAAGGCAGAGAAACCTTTGGAAGAGAAAGTTAACGTAAAAAAAAGCCTGACTGGAATTTGGTAAATGCATATGGAAAAGCCTTCATCCTCCTGGGAGAAAGGGCTTTGGACAGATGAAAACAAAATGAGGTCTTTTTAATCAGGACAAAGTTATGTTGAGGGTTACTTTGCTGCGTCTGGTGTATGGCATCTTTAAACTGTGCGGGTAAAAATGAAATCTGAAAATAATCAAAGCATTCTGGAGCGAGACATATTGCCCACAGAGCTCTGTCTGTGCTGCAGGTCATAGCTCTTAAAACTTGGTAATGACCCCAGCCATTCATTGAGACACAGCCAAGAATGGATGAAAAGAAAACACTGGGCCGTTTTGAAGTGTCCCATTGAAGATCTAAGTGTTAGAACAGTTGTCAGCAGTGTAGTCGTCTCATTAATAGCTGCATAAAGCCTTTAACGGTGACAGTACCCAAAGGTGTGGGATAAAATAATAGGATAACGGTGGCCCTATTTTTGGAAATTCCATTTTTATTTGTTGTATTGCTTAAAATTTGTAATGTTATTATTTATATTATGTCAAAATTCTATTATAAATTTTATTATCTATTATTGTGAATGTCTTATCAAGTAAAATAGTGTTATTTTTCATTAGTTAATTTAGTTTAGTCAATTTCATTAACTTTTTCAATTAGAAGTTGTGTTTTTGTGTACTCTGTCCAAATTTTTGGCAGGCATCTTAAATTTCGCTTCCATACACACGTGACATACATGGATTGTGTCAGTCGTCATCGACAATCTCTCGCTGCGCCGACAGCTCATTTTCTAACTGTGCTAGAAAGTAGGTTATATTCATGCCGCCTCTATTACAGGACATCATACCAGCAAGATTAAGACAGATCATGTCTGAGATGGGCAAAATCAAATCTGGGGGGCGGCGTCTCAATTCCTTCTTCCCTGCTAAATTGAGAGAATCTACCACATTGTCGTGTTTACAATACTTAACATTCATTGCCGATCATTAACATATGATATTGGGGGGGGTTTGGATTATTGGATGGGTTGTAACCCCCCCTCATCACAAAAGCCAGCTCTGTGATTGGCATTTACCCGACTCACTGAAGCTGAACTAAAAACAGGTATACAAAGTTTGGACACACTTTCCTATTCATTTGAATGAAAAGGTGCGTGCTGTGTTGAACAACCTAAAAAGCTCTGACAGTGAACGCCTTGTGGTGCGGCTCATTTGCTCCAGCAGCAGTACAGATATTTTCATTTACATTTAGTTGTTGCTTCAATCCTTTGCTATAGATCATGATTCCAATGCTTTTCATTTATCCATTCATTTTATTCTACTCTCTGTATTGTTTTACACGAGTTTGGTGGCAGAAATTTTGCCCTTTTAGGGGATTAATAGTTATTTTCTCTCTCCAATTGAGTCTATATCTGTTTCAATATAAATTAGTTTCTTTAATTATTAGAACACAAACAAACAAAACTAATGCTACTATTAATAATAAAAAACTTAAACACTGGTTTTGCAGGTGTCGGTGATGATGATGTCGTTAAGGTCAGGGCAGGTTACTCCGATGGTAACCATGGCAGCAGTAGCAGTAGGCGTTGGCTCTGTACTCCAGGTCCCTGACGGGTGGTGTTTACATGAGAGGAAGCTGACATTGGTTGGAAAACATGGAGCTTCTGTGTCATTGTGTCTCTCCGGCAGGTGTGCGATGAGCTTCTGATGGTACAGGTGCGTGTGATTAATGGAAGAATATGAATGTGCCATTTACCTGCGACACGCTGTGGCAGATACTTTTTTAATATTGGCACAGGAAATGATTGTTGCCATCATGTGGCAGAAATCCAGTGTGGTTGATTATATCTACAGGTGTTGTTGTCAGCCTTCAGGTTTTGATCATAAGATGTTGCCTCTCCATGTAAATCATGTATGAGCTGCAGGTGTTTGTAGGGAGTACAATTCAAAACCTGGATCTTGTTAGTATGAGCCTGGCGGTTTTCATCAGATGCAATTTGAAGTGTGTAAAGTTGACGATTGTATTTTATTTATTTTTTTTTCATTGACCATCTTTCTATGGCAAGTGTTTGATCAGCTTGATGATGATGATGATGGATATGTCTTCCTCATCAGCGCGTCAGATAATCCCAGTTATGAGTCCCTCATTGCCAGCTGTTCACAAAGTTTTTACCATGAACCTCGCTTTCTTCAAAGGTCTCCTTTTCAAGTGGAGCAGGTGATCGAAACCAGTAAAATCATAGAAAAGGGGGTTGCTGGCTGAGGCACCACTGTTTGCAGCAGCTTATTTCTCTGACAATCAGGAAGTTTAAACTTAGAATGAAATTATCCTGAAGTCTCCTTCTCTCCAGACCAAACAGACCCAGTGATAACATTTAGGAAACACACTGAACGAAAACAGTTTAATTTAAAAAAAATGTTCTTTTGACACTGTTAGTCATACACATATGAACTGGTTGGACTGCGATCTCAACTTGCATTAGCATTTGCTTGATGTAGTTGAAACTGGTTAAAATCTAAAAAGAGAAATGTAAAAATGACACTTAGGAGTGGATTAAGCCAGTTTGATTTTGACCTCCTCGAGCAGGCATCCACAACACTTATCCTAAATTCGAGTGAAATTTTGTTGTAAGTTAGTGTTTGAATTCTTGAACTACAGAGAGTGATAGTGACTTTTAGCAATTGACCACCAAACTCTAGTCAGCTTGTCCTTGTGTCCAAATGAATGTCTGTACTAAATTTGAAGAAAATCCATCAAGGCATTCCTGAGGTCACAATTAAAGCCCAAACACATAAAGCCCACAGCCATGACGGCTGCTGAGACTGACGCACAAAAACTCATCTATCTAAATGAAGTCTTGCTGCAACTCATGGCCAAACATAATGCCTCCTGCGCTGATGTCTTCTCTTTCTCCTCAAAGATTCTTTTTTTCCGTCTCTTCCACTGTTGAACTCAGAAGTAGACTTCTACATGGTTTAATTAGTGGCATTCACTTCTATAGTCTATGATTTCTTGTGCTGAGGTCGTGCAAAATGCCAACAGATGATATTCTTTCCACATCCCCTACATAAACACACACTGTCTGTCTCATCGTCTCCTCGTTTCTCTTTCTCTCAACTTGTCTTTTTGTCTTGAGTGGTGTGAGGGATCAGATACTGCTCCGGGGGTCCACCCACACATTACCCCCCCCCCCCCAGGCAGCGATCAGTAAAGTAGTAATAGACAGTTTGCTGTTTGTGTATAAATGTGAGTGTGTTTATGTGTGAGTCTGTCTGAGTGACCCTTTGCATGGGACTGGATGAAAATAACTGTGCTAGACGTTGCACACACTGTGTACAGCAGATGAATTTTGCACATAGTTTTCTCTCTCTGCCATTTCCCAAGATATTTCATGGTGAAAAGTTAGAAGTTATAGAATAATAATTATTTTTTTTTTAGGCTTACGCGATTTACATTATTCATGTATTAATTTTTAAATATACATTTTGGGGCTTTTTTTTTATGTCTTTATTTCAACATGGAGGAGGTTGGGGGTGGTCCCAGGCAGGAACCAAACCCAGGACACAGTGACATGCGCACTAACCACTCAACCAGCCGTGCTGCCTAGGCTTACATTTTAAAACATGCAGTGAGAGCGAACAGGAGGATGAGATGAAGAGCAGACAGACGGTATTAGTGGATATTCAGTGATTCAAGAAATAATACGGATGCTCTCTCCTTCCTTTTGAATTACACAGCTGCGTTGTGGTTGTGACTGTGACAGCACTCATAAACCTCAGGCATCTTTGTACTTTTCAATTTGGACAATGTTGTTTGGAAGAAGGCGCTGTGCAGCTGTAGTGTCAGATGGTGAGAGCGTAGCGCATGAGCATCAAGAACGCACGGATAATAATAATTTGTATGCACAAGCATTGTGTTATTGAGCTGTGTCGCTTTCAGAGGTTAAATGTAACTTGCAATAAACAGATGAGGGAGATGATGACTGGAGGCCATTATACAGAAAGTGATCCCTGGAAGAGATCCTGATCAAGACTTCAGTGTGTCAGTAATTCCTTCCAAATAGGGCAGCGCTTTTTGTGTTGAGGAGTGTGTTGTAGATAGAGTATAGCAAGGCATTTACTCTGGCAGAAACGACTGATTAGTTTATGAAATCTTTGCATTATGTCCACACATACACACATGCAAATGCAAGTTTGTGAATGTCAGAATGTCTGAAACTGAAGTAAATATTCTATTCCACTGCGTTCTCCATCTACAGTATGGATCACCTCTAACATTTTGTGTGGGTGGTGAAAAAGCACCCACACTCTGCTGCGCAACTCGTCTGGAGGCTTGAGAGTATCAGGAAACTGAATCCACATGTTGTAAATATAACACAAGTATCTAAAATAAAACTAAGCCCGAAGATTTAAACAACATGCAACTCTGCTGCCTCGAGATAAAGATTTCCAAACTGTTGTTTTAAGAGAAACTTTAGTTGTTGTTGACTCATTGAAATGAATTTGTGTTTACCTTGGGGTGTCTGTCAGATCACAGAGGATGCATTTCTTAACAACTGTTAACAACCACGACACAGTAACGTTTGTAAGAAGAACAAAATGTAAAAATCTGTGCGATGATAAAATGTTGAGCTGATATTATTTATAAGTTGAACTTTAGCATTTGTGAGCTTATGTATAATTAAAAACAAACAAAGACTGGGTAGGTGACATTTAAAATATGGGTCCTAAAGCACAAATTGCAATGTAACAAAAGTTCACCTGAATTCCATTTGATCCTAATTGTTTGAACAAGGTTGTAATATACCTGCAAACACCATAGCTTCCTCATTTTAAGACTGAGTTGTTCCTAATGCAATGTGACTCCATATGGTGAGGGAATACCTGAAGTATGAAACCAGATTGTAAGACTTTATTAAGAAAAAGAGGCTGCAAAAGGCATCAGCAGGACACTAAACATAAGGTGAAACAGAGCTGCAGTGGTAGTTAGGAGGTATAGTAGCAGCCATGCACCGAAGAAGGAGACAACAGAAGGCACAGTGGCCGCTCTGGAAAAATGACTCCACACAGAAAGGTAAGGTAAGGTAAGGTAAGGCACACAGATTATCTGTTGAATTTGATGTTTCAGTGATCAGAGAATGTAAAGGACAAATCATGAACTCAGCCTCCACGGAGATGCAAAACATCACTTACAAAACTGCAATATTATCAATAATGAGCAGAGTACAGTAGAAAGAAGCCCGATGAGTTCAGAACTACATTTGTTTGGATCAGAAACAGTGTTCTAGCATCATAATGATAAACATACTGAAAACGTCACGCACCGTTTTAGGAAAAAAATGGTAAACTGGCCTCTGACTTGAATCCAGTAGAAAACCTTTGGATCGTTTTAACAAATAACGGCAGAATCTCCCTCCAAGAAGATCCCTGTTGCTCAAATTAAGCAGTTTTATATCTTTTAGGATTAAAACCAAACAGGGTTTACTTGCTATTATTTATAGCAAACTGATTTCAAAAATTTCAAAACATCATTGAAACATTTTGTTACTGTTGTGATAATAATAACTGCGATACTTTTTTTTTTGTCATTATTTCATTTGGTACAAATTAATATTACTTGGATAGGGTTAAACATGGACTGTACACAGTCCTCCATATTCAATGTAGCACGTAGAGCTGCATTGCAGTGTAGATGCCTGCCTCCTTATTCTATTGCAATTAATTATTAGTGGATCTGGGTCCTTTGGGCGAACAACACTATCAATACTGCATCTACTTGCTGCGATCAATGAACAAGTTATTTAGGGAATTGGCCACCCCCTCCTCATACACTAACTCTTTCATGCTCACACAAGGTTTAAGTTTCCCTTCATCACAGTCTCCTCATTTATAAAGCGCATGCACTGCTGTACCACTTTCTATTCTTAACTCTTCATGGCTTATTGTCTAAGTAGTGTGTACTGATGCCCCCCCCCCTCTTCCCATCACCATTGCAATGAGCAGTCCATTAGCAAATGCCAATAAGCCCTTTGTAGCGTGACAGCATGTTCTCAAACAAATTAGAGCCCTAAAGACAACAGGAATATTATTATTTTCAATTCTCCATCATGTGTTCATTAATCTTCATTTAGGCTTGATGAGTGTGGCAATCAAATGAAATTATATCCCTGTTTTGGCCTCTTGTGGATACCCCCTCACATGTACTCCTATCTAACGCATTCCCGCAAGCTATTGGTATGCAACAAAATTTCCAAACGACTTTAGATTAATTTTGTCTGATTAGCAGCTAAATATATCACCAACCTCTTTCAAAGTCATTACCAGCGACAACAGCGGCAGCAGAAGCAAACACATCGCTGAGCAAATGCACTATCACGCACAAGCAGAATAGAGACCTTTAAATATTGAAAGATAAACATCATACAGCAGCCTTTGTTTGACTATGCAAACATGCCAAATCCGTCGTTCCCACTCTGAGATCTGAGATTGTGCCTGGTAATTAGAAGGTGTATGCTCAGGGCCTGGCTCCAATGCTTTAAATCACTGTAATTGGCCCTGATCTCCTCTTAAAACATCACTATTCATTCCCCCATAATTACCGGCACATCTGCAGGAGCACACGTGCCCCAGTGCTCTCTGACATCACTTCACTATCTGCTTGGCCAGCGTGCTACTGTCTGTTGGTGGGCTGACTGGTGCAGGGCAGCGTTATGTGTAATTGTGAAGTCTGAATCTTTTTATGACATTTATATACATTTTCAAGGCTCCTGAATTTCACTTTACACCAGACTCCCTGCGTATTTCCACTTTACAGATCAGCAGTGGTGGTTTCTTTTCAGGGCAGCTCAGGGCCCTTTTGCTTTGTGTCTGCAGGGAAATATCATAGCACTATTTTACTGTATAAAATGTGATCAAACATATAGCAAGAGCATAGACGGTGTTTCTCTTTGTCAGTGTGGTCCTTGAATTACAGCAACAAGGTAAGTGTTAAGTGCTTCGTAATTACATCTTTTGAAGGTATTGAGTCATTAAATGATTGGAGCCTGATGGTCATGCTAAATGAGAAGTGAAGGGATCCTCAAAGTGAGTACAGTTCATCCTGATAGTGACACAAATGGCTGCCAAATTGCATAGGAATCCATCTAATAAACCATCCATTGTTCACGCTATAGAAGCTCAAACTTTAGGGTCATTGATTCAGATGAAGCTGGGGAGAGCCTGGGAGACCCTTCATATAGATACAGCCATCGGCTCTCACATAGGCATTTCAGTCACAAATTCACCTAACTTGCATGTCTTTGGGCTGTGTGATGAAACCTGATTCTCTGTGCAAACTCCAAACAAAAAAGCCCCTGGCCAGCAGGTTCAAACCCAGTGTCGTGTCGGTGTGAGGTGACGGAACTTCCCACTGTGCCACTGTGCCAAATTTCATATTCCAGAAGCTACGATATTACAGCCTCTTCCAAAGCTCTACACAAACAGACTAACATTGCCATCCCTGCAGCTGCGCAGCAAGCATGCCTAAAAATGTCAAAAAAAGAATCAAACATTGAATATACAGTGGAAAGTTATGGTTTTATATCGTATACACCAGATGCAGACGGCAGTAAATTGACTGTTACTTTAAATAACTGTAATCACCTTTGAGGCTGGCCTACTGCCAGGCTATTGATTAAAATAGTGAGAAAGCAGAGCGCATTATGCAGGGCAGCTGTCTTTTATGATGGTCTCACCTTGACACTTGGCTGGACATTTGCATCCATTCTGCTGACTCATTGTTGACAAACTCAGGTACTTCAGAGAGAGACAGTCATGAGGAAACTTAGAGGTACCGCCCATGTGGTCCTAGGGCAGCAGAAATCACGTGTGACCCAATTCTTAGCTGTCCTAGATATAAACACTTGGCTTCCAGTAGATTACTGTCCTCCTCAGCTCGTGATCAAAGCGCTAGAAACAAACGACAGCAGTGCGAGAGATGGAGAGACGCTGAGGGAGGAATGTCAGATGAGGAAGAGGATGTGTTAATAAGCAAGGATTTAGATGTGAGCACAGGATGATGCAGATGTACATGTGCAAAGGGGAGATAATCACATTTGTGCATTTGCAGGATCTGTTAAAGGACATTCCAAAGTGTATCCTCCCTTCTAGTCCCCGTTTCTTATCTCGTTGATATCAATAGTTGCCCATTGAAATCAATGGGAAAGGTATTGCTTGCGGTGATAAACTACAGAGATTAGTCCTCATAATTGAGTGTTGAAGACCGAAAGAGCTACATGTTCACCTCAGCTGTTGGTGGAGAACGAAAACAGATAAAATGAGAGTTAACGTTGGGCTTATATTTGCCAGTTTGTGGTTACTTAAATGCATTATTTGAAATTAAAATTAAACTATTTTGACAGAACCAAACAGTTAATCATCCACACCCTGATCCTCTGCCCCTGACAATTTTTGTCTCATCTGACTAAAGAATCTTTTTCCCTCGTGTTTTCAGATGTCTTTAAAAATGGGTGTACAGAAACCTCTGTCTAGCCTCTTCACCATAAAGGCCTGATTGATGCGGTGTTGTTAAACTGGTTGCCCTTCTGGCAGGTTTTCTCATCTCTGCAGAGGACTTCTGAGGCTCTGTTAAGAGTGACCAATGGGTTCTTATTCACCTCCCCGAGCAACGGCCCCTTTTGCACAGTTATTCAGTTCAGCTGGACAGCCAACTGTAAGAGGAGACTTGGCGGTTCCAAACTTCTTCAATTTCACAATTGCTGAGGCCACTGTGTGTCTTGTGTTCCCACGCAAAGCTTCAGCAAAGATTTTCTACCCTTGCCTCTGATCTGTTTCAGCACAGTTTATCGCAGATATCTACAGAGAATCCTTTGGACTTCTTGACTTGGTTTTTGTTGTGGCATATAGTGTGAGTTTGTGGGACCTTATATGATACCCTTATAACTATTTCCAATGAGTCCAATTTGCCACAGGTGCACTGTGGTGCTGTCAGCGTGGGCGGCAGCAAAAAGCTTATGGAGGAGGAGGCACAGAACTCGTTCCAGCAGCCACATTCTCTTCTTACTGCGTTAAGACATCAGTACTTAAATTTAAGCTGTTGCATTTCGTTTTTGATGTGGCATAAAAGCCATGGAGAGTATTCTGTGTAGTATAAAAATGATCCATAGACACCCCTCCACTATGAGCACTTGGCATTTAGTCCTGATCCGAGGAGGGGGGGGCTGGACAACACAGGTGCTATTTCCCCATTTATTGTATATTCACTCTCTGCTGCAACCTATGGCTGCAGGGTTTACTAGTTCCAGTCCTGTCCTGTTCCTGTCTCTCTGTTTCACTCAGGATCATGCAGAGGCAATATTAAACATCTTTAACTCCCTCTGTGCACAAAATGCTGTAATGACAATAAAACACACTCTGATGCTCATTCACTAAAGCTAAATTTATCAATAACTGTAGCTGATTTATTTAAGCAATAATCAGCACAGAGCCTGCAGAGCTTTGCAGTCAAATCTGAATTGTCTCTGTTATGCTTTTATATTACTGAGAAGGCAAACTATGCATTTACATTTGTGTTTATAGTTTATTGTTAACTGGGAGGCTCCATCTTTTCTTCAGCAAAGCTTAATGTTGTTTGAAGTTATTTGTACATTTCAGGTACAGATTAAATGTACAATTAGAACATCTATGAGAGAAAAGTAAAAAAAAAAAACTTCAGTTCTAATCAAGTAGTGGATCTTGAGGAAATAAATTAGTCACTCTGTACAGTTCCTACTTCTCAGTTGCATAGATGATCTCAGGGGGCATTAATAGGTTCAGTCTTGGGGTATTTTCTTTTTCCTTTAGACATCAGTCAGTATCAGGCCAACATTAACATTTTCAATTAGTTTATTTCTTTTAGTTCAAGAGAAAAATGTATTAATGAAACTTTTCTGTATGATAGTATCAGAGGACAGTCAGGGCAGATGTCATTTTAGCTTTAGTAATGTTGGGGTTTACAGAGCTAGAGCAGCAGCTGTTATAATTTTTTTTTTTTTTTTATGGGGACCAAAAACTGCTCATACGAGAACACAGTTCCTAAGTTGCACTATGAGTAGTCTGTTGGGAAATACATGGGCTTTGTATTTACATTTCTATCAACAGCATATTAGAAAAAAGGATTTTGATAGCATCTGGGGACTAAATATATTTGCATGAGGGCCCATTGGAAGATGTTTTTGTTCCACAGTGCTATTGGGTTTATGCTTTCGAAGAGGGGTAATTCTCCAAATCATCGATTTGATTACATTTTTGATTTTAAGGTTGGAATTTGATTTGATTCACTTTCTTTTTGGTAGTGGTGGTGAGGTCGGGGGATTTTAGCGTAGATGGCTATAGCATTTTAGACTTCTCTAGTGTAATCTGGTCTATTGTTATTGATTTCTTTCCTGCAAAGATAACTCTCAATAACACTCATTACAATTTTGTAATTCTTGTTTCATAAAATAGTCTGCATGGTGTTATGATTGATAATAATCTCCATTAGTTGTTGATTTAGATGTTTGCAATTTCCCATACTAAGCCTTTATTGTGAAATTTGAATACTTACTACTAACCATTTAATGTAACAATAACTTGTTTCATCAGTAAACTGGAACAATCTTGTAGCAACGCTGAGGGGCAGACTGTAATGGTAAGATGCGCCCTGCTTGACATTTCAAAGTACGGTTCCAGTACACGCCTGATGCTACAAATCCCCCGATAGTCATTTCTTTTAGTGGGAGTTTAGCTCTCATTGAAGACAGAAGAGGTGACTGTGTTAGTGGTGTTGTTTTCATGGTTAAATCTTCTTCTTAATAATGCCTGTGGAGATGTCCTGCCATGTTTGTTTGCTGCCTGTGGAGTACGAAAGCTTATAAACTGCAGATTTGTTGTCAGAAGTGTAAACGTTGTTGACATAACTCTGGGAAATTAAAAAATATTTCCACGTTGGTGATTTCAGTGAAAGAGGAGGCGGTTTGAGTTTGGTTAATGTATTTCTATATCAGCAGTTGCCATGGTGTCTTTTAACTGGCTGTAGATCCAATTTAGAGGTCATTTGGACTCGCTGCTCTTAAACACGTGTTGTTTTTTGTTGTTTTGTGGAATTTGGGGGCATGGCTACATCCTTTCCATGTCGGATTTCCAAGGTTCCATTGATTGATGTCCGACTTACAATTGAAATTGTGATAGCTCTACTTTCTGGCAATTAACACAGCAATTAAATAGAAAATTAAAAGATTCATTAGCAAATTCCTCAATTTTGAAAACATTCAGAAACAGAGGTAATCACAAAGCGCTGTCATTCACTGTATACAGAATGAGCTATTACACATAAAATATTGCTGTTGTGTGACGTATTCATCTGTAGTTAGTGTACAACCTGCAGTAGATTCAGATCACTAGGTTCTCAATTTGGCGAAGCCGCAGGGGCACCAGCACAGGAGCTGAGTGATCTGCTGGTGTGGGTGGAGCCACGAGCAAAAAGCTATTGTAGCCACTTCAAAAATGCACATTGAAAAACAACAATTCGAAGATTAGTTTGAATGTATGCTACAGTTGAAACATTTCCCCCCTTTATGTGTGAACAGAACTACCATATTCTTTTGCACAAGCGCAGCTGAGTCGCACAATGAAAACTTAAACTGATAGAAATGTAGGAGCACAACAACACTGCTGTGCTCCTGCTGATTTGAATCTCCTGCAGGTTTTATGCTGAGTGTAGATGGGCACCTCGTGTCAAATAACCCCGACTCTCACATTTAGGCAGATTTTGAAGGCACGTCTGTCATCATGCATCACAGTTGCAGTCACACCCGGAAGAGGTGAATCAACTCATCAACACAGCACATGCAATCGTACTAACAGCAAGTGCTGGTGATAGCATTTGTTCCCTGCCTGCCTGCACCTCTGTAGTTGGGGATTCAACTGGAGAGCAATATCTTGTACTTGGGTGGCAATAAGGTAAAGACATAGCAGCTGGATCTTAAATCACATGGCCAAAAATGATGCAACATTATCTATGGTCCATTTCAGCTCAAAGGCTCACTTTCCCACGGCGATTTCCAAATTTTCTCCAAATGTGATTTAACAGTGCGCTAGCACAAAGGAACATTCCTATGGTGCATCTGCCACAGAAGAATAGAACAAATCAGATTGTGTGAGTTCCCTGATGAAACAGAGGAGTATTTCTGCTTGGTGTCATCATACTCATTATGAGACACCCATTTATAGATCTGAGAAGGTGCTCTCGCATCCTTAGAATAGCCATGAGGTCAAATTGAGAAGAGCTTTACTTTAAACAGACTGAAGTGTGCCAGGCACAAGTCTGAAATATGTAGCACTTGCATAGTATCCTCCGTCTTCCTTGTAATGCATTGACATTTGTGCCTAGAAAAACAAATTAATTCACCATCCTACTACACGCTGGCTGTTCCTCACTAGCTGAAACTTTTTGAAGGTGCTTCTCTTTATGTTTCCCAGGGCTGCTATGAAAACCTGCCTTGCACTGCATTAGACAAACAATAAGGTTTATTATTATTGCACAGCTGAAAAGATTAGACAATTGATCCACTGGTGGACATTCAGGAACCTAATCAGCAACCGTTTTAAGAATTGATTAATCAGTTAAATCCTTTTAACAAGTGAAGATTTTAATTAATGTTCAGTAGAACTGTCTAAAACGTTGTTTCAAATGGAATATGAGGTGATATTCTGGGAATAATGAGTAGTTGCACCCCTACAATTTATTAGTGATAAGTAGTCCTCAGATGATGCATGCAATTGTTTTTTTATTAAAAAGTTAAGTTCATTCTTTGATGAAACTGCTAGTGAGTCAGACATCTAATACATGAAAATGCTCCTCAGAAGACATTGCCTTTTTTAAAATGCAATTGATAGTATTAAAAGTTGTATAATCTTTGAAATGTGTTCTCAAAGCGTATCTTATTTTTTATGTGAAATCTTCAGTGTGAAAGGTAAATACTGACTTTTTCTGTCACATAAATATAGTTGAAAAGGGAAGTAAAATGTTTGCCTTCTGAAATTATTGCTGAAATAATGTTGGACTGGCTTGTGTGAAAAATTGAAAAATTTATATTGTGCCTTATCACTCAGTGTGCCTGTACAGAGGCCGTGTCAACTCTAAGCAGCTGCATTAGTCTCCAGACTCGGTGCAGAGTTTCATTGGTGGTTTTAATTCATATGAGTGGTAAAATATTGATTGCTGCTGAGTGAATATATAAAACAACAGCTTTGTCTTAACCACAAAGACAACTTAATGGTAAAGCTGAGCATGAAAAAGATTGCGTGGCGAAACAAAGAGTTTCCTCCCTCTGCTGGAGCGTCTGGATATCTGCCATGAGAATAATAAGACACCACATACAAGCACGGCCGAAGCACCGCTGTAACAATACATGTTTGAAATAACTATTAGAGGGACCATCCACACAATCTTTGGTTAATCACCTAACTGCCTTCTCCTGTTCTGTGTCCTTTTCTCTCCTACCGCCTGCTCAATACACCTCCACATAGCCCAGGAATCTCATTCATCACTGCCCGTCCAGAGTGGATATTAGTAACCCTGCAACAGCGGGTGAGAGTGTATTATCTTTCCACCGCTTGTCTCCTTACTTCATCAGAGACTTGCCCATGTAATGGAGTAATTTCCGGAAAGGCTGCTTTAAAGCTTTGCTGTTTGACTAGCCACGCTTGCTCATGAGCCATTGCGTGCGTTCACACTGACCTTTCTGTATTTTTTTTTCTCCTTGCATTAGCTCTGCTGTGGCCTTCTGTATATAAGTATTGTCCTCTCACTAAACCCAAGAACTGGCACACAAGCAGAAAACTGTCGTATCAGTGGTGGAATTTAAGGAAGTTCATTTACTACTGTTTGGTGATTGAAAATGTTTTTATGGCTATGCTAAAACTAACCAAAGTGTCATCAGAAACAGAGCTTTAATTATTTACACTTTACACTAATTAGGGCAATAGAAATGGCATTTTATGGCCTGTTGACTTTCCTCTCACTCACTCTTCGCTGAGTCTAATAAGGTTTCCTCAGTTTCATCCATTGTCTATGAGCTGTAGCAGTTCTTCCAAATTTCCTCTTAAGCTTCTTAGTTTTTTATGTACAAACGTGTTTCAGCTATCCATTTTTTAACAACGTAAGTGAAAAGATTAAAAAAATGAAAAACTTTGTGGGCAGATTGCGTGCTTTCACTTTTGATACGTACATTTTGCTGAGGATACTTTTACTTTTACTTTTACTCAGGATTTTGAATGAAGGACTTTCATTTGCAATAGAGTAGTTGATTGTGTTAGTATTTTTTTTTTTTTTTTTTACTTGAGGAGCTGAGTATTGAGCAACTGGTACACACACCACTGAACAAAAAACAAGTTAATTTTAAGGGGAAAAAGAACAATAAGGATGCATTAAAATTCATGTTGTGCACATGCTCAAAGTAGGCTAAAAAGATAAAAGTTCTGAGATGCGTGTCCATTCTGTGAGTATCATCCTGATGATGGCTTACGGTAAAGAGTACAGGTGTTAAAGGGCTAACTGAGCATATGGCAACTCTCAGAAGACTTCCTTTGAAATCGCTTCCCTCCGTTTTCCCCCTCAACTCACAGAAATATCACCTACTTTATATTCTCACTGCAGAGTCACATGCATCTCCCGGAGCCCTGGGTCTATGGGTGGCATTATAGACTCAGCAGGGTGATCAGTAGGGGTCAAAGCTAGCATTTAACCCTTTGCTGCCCCAGCAGCCTCTCTCCATCCTGGACACCTGGTCTTCTTTTGCATGGGGAGGGGGGGCACTGACTCACAGGTGAGACTGGTGATAAGGTTCAAAGGTTGAGATGTTTCTAAAAGAGAAGTGAATGAGGGATATAAATCACATCTTTGATTGAGTTAGTTAAGACGACCCTTTATCTAAGATTCAGATCAGTCAGGAAAACACAATGGAGGCTGCTGCTGTCTCTTTGTCCTCCCACCGTCCTCTTTCCGCGGACGAGCACGGATCTTCTTTACGGATGGAGTTTCAGATACTGTTTTAGTTTTAACAGGGACTTCTGCCTGGAGAGATGTCTAAAATGTTCATTGAATTTTGCAAGTTGCAAGCATATGCATTTCTCAACAAACTGATTTCGTTAAAAAAAGATTCTAACTGTATGTATGAGGTCCCAATCCCTTGCCAGAAAGACAGACTGAGAGAAAACAGAAGTAGAGGAGCCAAGAGGGAGGGGTTCACAGAGAATTTGGGTCATAGATTGCCAAGAGGGATCGTATTATGTGACTGCGTGCATGCGTCTGCATGTTTACGTGGTAATTTTTCTGTGTAGTGTCATGTGTGTTTGTATCAGTTACACAACAGATTTTCTGATTATAACCCATTACTGTTTAATATTGTCTTTCATATGGAGAGTGGCTCTTTTTTGGAGAAGATAAAAGTAATCGGACGGAACAGCAAAGGTACTCTGCAACAAATTAATATGAGTTTAAAAAGGGTATAAAATGTATCTCTCTCTGTAGAAATGGCAGCACGATGGGCCTGGGGATGGCACTGACCTTGGGTTTAGGGATCAGCTGGTACACCACTTTTGTCAAGACTGAAATGTTTCAGCAACTATTGATGGGTTTCCATGAAATTTTATACAGTCATTTTCAGTCCCCAGAAGATGAAGGCTCAACTTAGTGAGCCTTTGAATTTTCTTTGGTTGGCATTTCTGTCTGTAAGGGAAACAGCTCATAAACCACTGTATAAACTGCCACGGAGTTTTGTCCGATGACAGTTACTGTCCCTGACCATGCTCCTCTTGCTGTTTCTTGTTTTTTTCCCTTGCAGGCTGCCTGCAGGTAGAGATTCATAGACTTACCTAACCTGATGGCTTTGGCTTTCACCTAGATAAACTGAGCATGGCTCCTTATTCTGTCTCTCTCTCAAAGCTTTGATGGATACTTCACGGTCAACAGCTGCCGACTCACAAATGACAGATTCATCGATTATATGCTTTTTGAAACAAAGTTTAGCTTGAAGAAATTAAAATCCACTCTGATCTCTCTCAGTGAAGGCAGCTCACTGAGCTTGGGCTTTATTAAAAACATTTGTGTCCCACAAAATCTGCTCCTGAATTTGAGCAATACTTTAGTTTTTGGTTGATTCTGTTTCATATGAAATTAATCTTGGTGGAAAATATGTTCTAGCTAGTCTAAATACTCTTTAGGGAAATTGATCTTTTCATCATTATCATCAACCCCTGTAAGACACACACGCATGTCTGTATCCTTCACTGCAGTGTCACAGAATAGTGGGTCATCCAAAAACCACCCTGTCTGGGGCACTGATCTGTAGCTGTTAAGGACCTCGCACAAAGGCATGCTTTTGGCAGAGATGTAAGGCGCTATGGGTGAAATGCCAGCCTGTCTCTAAGCGCTGGCCTGCATCCAACGAACACTCTCCCAAGAGGTTGAGGGTGATTGGACCGCTGACCTCCAGAGCGATGATCAGCCCGTTGCACAGCAAGGATAATAGGACATCATCTATTTGTCAATAATTTGAATATAGTCACTGTGCTGATTTAAAAACTCTCAAAAGCAGCTCAGCTCTGAAGAATCTTGCTTTATGCGTTTGATGAAGTGTTTAATGTTCAGCACCAGTATTGTGCTCTTATTTTGTAGCTGTGGTAGGCAGCCATGGGTGCAGGGTTAATCCAGTGACTGCAGCCTCTGCCTGTCATTCACTCCAGTGAGTAGCGGGATTCATTGTGAACGTCTTTTGTTTACTCAGCTCATGGGTCGGGGTGTGGAGGTGACGACCCACTACACTGGACTGTCATCACATGACCCCACAAGTGACATAGCGCTGGGAGATGCCCAGTGGACTCAGCATATCTGCACTCATCTACTGTCAGTCATATCAACTTGGAGGGAATACGACGGTCAGAGGTGATGCTTAAATTTTTTTCTTCACTTCACTCTGTCAACATTGTCTGAAATGGTTGTAAATATTGTTCTGACACGAGAAAAGACCATCTTCATGGTTTGGTATAGGAGCTGACTCATTCTACATTTGTTTGCATTTTATTGGGGAAAGACAGATTACAGCTTGTGGAAGGCATGTCACCGAAGCATACTCAGCATAAGTATTCATGAGCTTTCAGATGAGCTTTTTTTTTTTGTTCTGAACGAAAAGGCAGTAGCAGAGACCTTTGGTCTGCAGTTTGTAAATTCAAATGCATTGATTATTAGATTTCTGTTACATGAATATTAAAAATAAAGAAGAAAAAGTATTTTGAAGCTTGGAAGAAAGCTGTATCAAAGGTAATGGGTAGACGGATTAATTTATCGTCTGAAATTTGTGGATTACTTGCATGTAATTGTTAAATTGGTAGAATCTGGAGTGAAGCTTGATGACCAGGCTCCACAAAGATCAGTGTTATTCAGGAACTTCACGGACAGAGATTTGTTTAAGGACTTGCGTTGGCTGGAAGTACATCATAAGAGCCTGGGATCAAATTTTGGGATTAAGTATGGAGTCAAAACTCTGTGGGAGGAGCTTAAGAAAGTTGCTGAACTTCCTTACTGCTGAACTGTGGTTTTGTCACTGGCCTTATTTTATTATGCTCACACACAAGCATAATAAACACACACACACAGAGATATGGACACACAAGTCATTGAAAAGTCATATGCATTTCAAATGTAGTGCAGCTTTCACATTTTCATTTAACATATTAATTTACAATACGCAGCAGATTTGCCACTGTCTCTGGTTACTGTTTTGGCCTTGAGATGCTCTGATACAGCTTTAACTTGCACTTGTGCCATGCACACAAATGTCATGGCTGCGCATCGACATCTGTGAGTGCTGCGATAGTTTAGGCTAATGTTTTAATTGGTTCCTAAGAACAGAGGGCAAACCAAATTGGTTTAGTGTCCCAGAGGCTTTCTCTCTTAATGAGATATTCTCCCCTCTCAGGATCAGAGGGGTCCTGACCCATGTGTCGTCACCAGGATATTATTGTAGCACATTCCCCTCTCTCTGATGAAGCGCACTGAGAGGTTAATGAAAGCAGAAGTCAAGGGGATGGCTGTTCACGCAAAGGAAAGTGCTACTTTCAGGGACAATCTACTGTAGAAGATACTTCAGATACAGACATTCATGCATTAATTTACTTTCATTCAGTCCAGCCCACCTGTAGCCACATGTTACCTGCTATGGGAGTCTCGATCCTGCAAAAAAAAAAAAAAAAATTAATTAATTATATTCATAAAACTACTGTGTGTCTAAATCTGAAACCCCAAAAAATGTCCATCCTCTCCTTTCATCAGGTGATTAAAAGTAAGGAGGGAAAAAAAGGAGACAAGACAGACCAGAGAAGCTGACGTCCTTCACCTGTGGTCACCTGCGACAAAGGTTCTTTAAAGAGGAACAGATAAATGAGAAAAGATTAAAATCTGTGGGGGCTGTTGGTGCGGAGTGGCTACGTTTCCTGTCTTCTCTTCACCTTGACAACCAAGAAGAAAGAAATGAAAAAGGAATGAGGGGAAAAGAAACCAGTTCAATGGCCACTCTCGCCCACAGGCCATTTTTTTCTTTATTGTTCAAAGGGCCTTTTGTTTATACTGATGATAAAACAAAGATATCAGAGATAAGTGAAGCAGTCCTACTCTGCTGATAACAGCATGTATGACACCGACCCCTTTCCTGCCAGGGAAGGAGAGATGTATCAGATACCTTGAATTGAGATCTTACTCTTTCTGCCGCAGGCCCCACAGCGCCTCTTTTTGTGCTTAGTCCTCTGTAAGCAGCTAAATTGATCTGATACACATCATTTAAAACCCCCCAAGGGTCTATAGGATTAGTAATCCGCTGACAATTTCAACATACAACCCATTCAATCTTAAAGCCTGATGATAACCTCGTGTCATACAACAAAACAAGGAAAACACGTTATTTACAGGAACAACCAGGTGAACATTATGCAAATAAAAACATCAAGCTGCTCCGAAGTTGGTTTGACATTCATAATGGTTTTATTCATAAATGTAAAATGTAAAATTATAATTGTATAGTAATAGTAATTTAAACTTCTCACACACCAATCCATATGAATGCAATGGCATTGAAGTGGAAAGCAGAAATATCACTGTCTTCCTGAAGTCATTGCAATTTCTGCAAATGATTGGCTTAGTTAAAACAATATTAGCGATAACGACCGGTGGATGAATCCTTTCTGCTTCAGTAACTGATGCACCTGTTGTGTGGCTGTTTCTCCTGCTGTAGCCTTTCTGCAGGGGAATGCTCACTAACGGTGCCCGAGCAGGGGCAGGTAGTCACTTTGACTGACAGGCTGATTTGCTGCGTTTGCCGTTGCTGTTCCTCTCCACCAAGCTGAGAAAATTAGATCCACAGTCGCCGTGCTAATGTCAATCAATGCTTCTGTTGCTGCTATTATACTCCAGCAGCTGCTTTAGTGTTTGTGTCAAGTCTTTGCCATGTGTTTTTATGCCAGCATATGCTCGTGAATTAAATGGGTGCGTGTTTTAGTCCTGTGCCTACAAAAATGAGTGCAGTGACCTGCAAAGGCAAAGTTGTACAAGACATGCTTTCTCATAATGCGGGGTGTTTGCTAGCTTAGCGTGCTGCTAATCTAATAGAGGCTGACGTATGGTTGGGAGGTGAAACTTGGTGGGGGGGGGGGGGGGGGTCGTTGGGTTTGGAGGAAGGGTGAGGTTGGCATAGTAGCTACTCTGCATATTCATCCAGTGGTACATTAAAGGAAGCAAATGGTGCAAGCGAGGGATTGGGGCCAGATTTTCACCGCAGGAACAGTCTGCCTAGTCACCATCTTATAACCCGATATGGCTTTTCGCCTCATTGACTTCGTATCACAGCATATCATGACAACGGCTGAGCATGTGTGCCAGTGCGTGTGCACGTATGTGTGAAGGAGTATTTTAATTCTGATTGCTGTTTGCGTATTACAGTAGACTGGGATGTGGGACGCTCTGCGAGGGAGCGTCGTCTCATAGCCTTTCCAGATACAGTCATTACAGTGTGCAGCACATAGCCACAGAAAAACACTGCAAAACAGAGCTCTGACCCAGATCCCAAACGAAGAAGGGTTTCATCTTCTCTCTCTCTCTCTCTCTCTCACTCTTTCTCTTTTTTAGAACAAAGGCTCATCTAGCCCTCAGATATGTCCCTCCATACCCCTCATCTCTGTATTTCCACCGGTTTCCAGTTTCTGTGTTTGGGGTTTTTCAGATAAAATCACTCAGGTTGGAGTGGATGCTCTCTGGAGTTTAATTGATGAAAGAGTGCGATCCGGTTTTAGCATGCTGCCCAATTGGGATGGAAAAAAGTACAAGTCAGAACCAAAGAGAAAAAATAAGTATGCGTATTGGGTATCCACATGAACGTGTGTTTAGAACCGCCTCAGTTGTCACGAACTTCCTCATCACTCTTTAATGAAACTGCACCCTCTACCTCTTCTTTGCTTTGCTCTGTTTTTTGCAAGGTTGCATCGTGCTGCCATTTCAAAAAAACATTTCAAATCACAGCAAATCGTATAGTCCTTTACCAACGGCCTGTACTTCTTGACGCGCCATTCTCCCAAGATTCTTCTAATTTCATGGAAAATTAAATTAACATAAAATCAATTAATGCATTAATTAGTCTTCTTTAATTACAGTAACTGGAGTATAGTTTTTGCTTTCAATTATTTATTCCATAATTAATAGGCTGTAATTAGTATGGCTGATATCAATATTAAACACCATGATAATCCCACTGAGTGAAGTGGACATCTGAAGCTCATTAACAAGTTACCAGAACCAGTAGGAGGTCTGGTGCCTCCCTGAGCAGCCAATGGTACAATAGAAAGATCTGCTTTGAACTGCTAATCAGGGAGATGGCCTCTCCTTTTGCATGGAGTCTGCTGTGTATTGATTCGTAACAGGTTAATTACGTGATGATTTTTCCCTCCGGCATGACGACAAAGCTTGTCCAATTTTTTTAAGCAACCCAAGCTAATTGTCAGCAGTCACACAAATAACTATCAATATTGTTAACAGTCACACTGCGAGAATGGGGTTTTGGATTCAGTGTAGCATCAAATATATTACAGAAAATGCTCAAATGCAGCTCCCATTTGCTCTCATTGCTTTCAAATTTAAACGTAGTTTTTTGTCTATTTTAAAGGGTAATTAAAATGATGATATAATATTTTCTCAAAGACAACCCTAAAACACAGTTTTTCTTTGTAGACAATAAACTTTTGGCCAAACCTGAAATTCTGATTAATAATATAATAAGAGGAGTGTGTTGAATTTGTTGTTAATCTTTATGGGGTATTATTACATCTTCAGATTCAGGTTTTTAAAAGCTAAGAAAAAATATGTGTGATGGTTGTTTGATTTAAGATCCTGACAGAAACTGAGCGTTTTGTTTTTTTCTTTTCTGTTTTCTTTTCCTTATTCTCACTGACTCTCTATCTTTCTTATCTAGCTGTTGGGACTGCAGCTCAAGGTGATACGGCAGCTAATTAGCAGAATTATCAGTGACCCCGTTAACAAGCCCGTCATTTAAACCTGTTCTTCTCCTCTGAGAGATCAACATGTCTGCCTGGAGCCCAGAGAGACAGCGGGAGGAGGGAGAAGTGAAAGAGCAAATAACAGAGACACCTAAAGATGGATAGAGATGGAGGGAAGAGAGACAGAATGACAACCAGCAGGACATAGACAGTGAGAGATGTGAAATAAGCACATGCATAAAAATGTGCTTGATGGCATTGAGAGGACGGGAAAATATGAATAGGGCACTGTGAAAAAACTGCGGCCTTGAATTGACTTTTGAGAGGTTGAATACCACACAAAGAAGACAGAGAAGTGGCAGAGGGCTGCAGAGGAAATAGAGCAGTTTGGAGTTGATGGCTTAATCTGGGAGAACATTTTCTAGGGAAAAGAGCAGAGGAGTAATGAAAAAAGAGGATGAATAGGCCAAAGTAATGATTTGAGTGTAAATGAGGATGGACAGCCGTGCTCCTCCTGCGTTGTCCTCACCCCTGAGTCTTTGACAGCCCACAGCATACAGATGGCACTGCTAATTACATAGTGCAAAGGGAGAGGGGCAGCTCCTGTCTTCTCATACTGCACAGTCAAAATTTTGATGATGTGATGGGTCTGTGTCTCTGTGTCTTTTTGTGCAGTTTCCTAAACTGTCTTGCTGACACGTGTCTTTTCAGCCGCTAAAATAGTTTCCCTTGCATCTCCATGTTGAAGGAGGCACCTTTTAAGATGGCTGCCACAGCTGAACACCTCATTAGTGAGAGTTACAAACACCCACATTAATGCATGTAGTCATTTGGTGTTTAGGTGCATAAGCTCTGCGTGCTTCACTTAAGTAACAGATAATCCGCTCAGTCTTTGTTTATTTTTGCAACACTTGTGGTCATTTGTAGTAACGGAAAGTCCATGTTGATAATTGAATAAACAAACCTGAATTACTGGTTTGACAAAAGGACAACAGAGGAAGGGAGCTGCAGCTTTAAATGTTTACAAAGCAGCCAAAGAAACCCATGTAGTTTCAATTAAAGTCAGTCAATAAAGTTTGGACTCACAATCTTCCAGAGTTAGAGGTGTGCTGCCTGCAGCTTTTTACCTCACACCTGCTTCTTCTGCTACCCTTCCATATGCAACACATGCTGATGACTTGTTTTTCTGAAGCAGTTTTTCAAAAATGATTATTGCCAGTATTAAAGTTATAATATGATATAATAAGTGATAAATACAGTTTCTTGTGACTAGTGCACGGTAGAAAAGTCCTACATCTCCCCAATTTACTGTCCAATGCCACAGAAGAAGAAAATGATCAGTTTGCATATTGCAGTAAATCGAAACAGCGCCGATAAGGCCGTCGAAGAGTGAATTTTAAAAGCAGAGGCATTGTTGCTCAAAATAATAGAATCAGTCTGTGATACACAGCCCTACTCTTTCTGCGTGTCATCCTTTGACCACTGAACACACAATCATCTTGTCTTAAAGAGCAGTTTTTTTTAATGTTTGCAGTCAATCTCTGACCAAAGTGCATGCTAGCAACAAGAATAAACCCTCTTACAGTAGTAAGAACATTACTTACAAAAAGAGTGAGACTGAGGGAATAGCAGAAAGAAAACTTAAAGCATGAGGGCTGGGTATCACACACAAATTATTCATGTACCAGTAACCCATTTAGTTGTGTAACACCAATGATTATGTATGCATAATTGCGCTTGTCAGAGCTGAGAGAAATTGGAAATATTGACTGTGAGAGGACTGATGCTGGGTGAAAGGACATCTTCTACTGCTTTCCATTTCCGCGTTACTGGAGCCAATCCCAGCTCACAGTGGATGAGGGCAGGGTACGCCCTTGCACAGGTCACCAGTCCATCACAGACCTGGAGGAAACCCATGCAACCACAGGGAAACCATGCAAACTCTGCACAGAGAGGCGCCAGGCCCGGGAACCGAACCCATGACCTTCTTATTGATCAGCACTTAAGAATTGATAACGAAGGGCTAAAATCTATCATCATTATTCAGCAGGGGTGCTGCTATTTGTCCCATTTGTCCTGTTTTCAGTGACCACAGAAACTGCAGGAGTTTTTAAGCTGTCTCTCAAACTTCTACTAGTTCAGGAGAAACTTACAGGCAATTTTCTGTCTCTCTCTCAATATATATGTATCTATATCTATATCTATATATATTTATATTTTAAAGAAAGAGTCATTGAGTGCTGGTCTGAGTCAGGATATACTTTTATCCATAAGTTTGTCTCGTTCCATTTTTTCCTATCCACTAAGTGAATAGTCCTTTTTTTTTCATTGCATTGGTGGCAGACTCTCCATTCCCTACTTGCATATTTTAGCTTAATAATATTATCAGTTGCCTTAAAAGAACCAAAACAGATAACGTAGAGGGGGAAAAAAAATTTATATCCATGGTATTATGAATTATTTTGGCCATGATAATTGTACTGCCTCCAAATTTTGAACTGTAGTTTATATCTTCAACTAAGACGGCTGTTAACAACACTAAACCTATTTGAATCGCTGAAAGCGGAGATGAAGAACACTTGGTTAAATTTACAGATTTACAACGGGGCCAATCACCAGAGACATGGATGTACATTCTTGCCTGATGCTGAAGTGGATGTGATGAATTGCCAGCGTTATATGGGGACCTGGTGCTGTAGAAGATGAGGCTCAGTGGAGAAGAGGTGTTCATAATGATAATGGGAATAGCATTTGGGAAATGGGGTATTGGGAGAAATTGGGACCTGTAGTGTAGCTACATGGACACTTGAAACTGGGATGTTCAGTGGTTATAATGAAGGCTAGGGTGTGTGTGTGTGTGTGTGTGTGTGTGTGTGTGTGTGTGAGAGGGAGGAAGTGCTCACAACCTCGAAGGGAGAGCTGTCACAGGTGAGTCGGAGCCGCGCTTCATCAGTCAACACCACCACTAGCTGCACGGCTCATGGAAGTAGTCCACCCTGGGAAATTAGACCCACACTTCATTTCTTCTGCTGCCCTGGTGAAGTTTTCACTTTTTTGCTTGTTCCCCTACATTTCCCTTTTCTGTGTCTGCGAGAGTTTGAATGTGTTTAGAGACAGCGGAGCCATAAGGAGTTGACTCAGGATGCTGTTGTTGTAGACACTTTGTGAATATGGTAAATAGCATTGTATGGGGAGCAGAAGCAACAATTTAAGTTCACCAAGAGTTTTTCTGCTTGTGGAAGTAGTCATCCGGTGACATTTAATACAAAAAATGCCAATCATTGTCAGAAAACCACACAGTAATAATAGTCTGAATACCGTTTTTAAGAAGATGCCAAATAACATCACCCCTGAAATGTGCGCTCTGCTATATCTGGTACGTCACATTATCATACAATCAAAACAAACACAACTGCAGGTCATTGCTCGGTCTGCATGCAATTTGTGACTCCTACATATGGATTGGGTCACAATGTAGTATGAAAGTTGTCCGTCCTAGAGGAACAAACGTTAGAAAATCTGAATCTGCAGCTCTACTCTCCTTTTTGGAGCTTAACAGGTATGGAGCTGGACAGATAAACAATGACTTTCTGCTAAATGTATTGTACACTTTCAAATTCAAATGAACGGTCCAAACTTTTGATTGGTTGTGTGTGTGTGTGTGTGTGTGTGTGTGTGTGTGTGTGTGTGTGTGTGTGTGTGTGTTAGCATGTTTTGTCGTTTGTTGCAGTACTTTTTTCCCCTTCTTCTTCCACATCATGATTGCCACGTCCCTCTAAGGCAAAAACACTTGCAACGTTCTGGCAAGTGTCGGGCCTCTAAGTGTTATCAAAGGCATAATAATAGGGATTTGTTTATATAGCGCCCACAGTCGATAAGCTAAAGTAGAGAATGGGCTCCTGTCCCTTCCATCTGAAGGCTTCAGATAAAGATGTGGATGCTTCCAATTTTCCTTGAGTGTTGGATCAAACAACAAAATGTGGTATGTTTATCTCTGCTGAGCTGATACACACTATATGGCTGCACCATGTGACGGTGTGTTTTCCCTGCATGGAAACCGCATTACTTCACTGTCAATATTTAGCGACCAAAACGTTGCAGTTTGTCATGACACTGCAAAATCAACCAAGCTTTACACATACATTTCTACACACACAATCAACATTAACGTGCAGCTGGCGCCCCTTGTTCGCCCCTTGTTCTATGATGTGTGTATCTGTGCAAATACAGGAACGTATCGCTTAGTATATCACCTCAAGTTACATTTTGATTCACTAATAGCACCAGTCATAATTTCCTACCTCTGTGAAAATACCACAAAGTTGCTTCAGATGTTTGCCACTACTTTGGGGCCTTTTAATGATAAACCAGACAAACCGCTGGGAGGATGTTATTACTGTTGGGCAAAGCACTGCAGCAGCTTTATCTACACCACAAGTAACAGGGAAGTGATAATTTTCTTTATTTGAGGAATAATGTTACTGCATCTGTTAATTCACAGAGCGTTTTGTTTTATTTTGTGCTGGGAAATATTAGACTTTTGATCAACGATTGGTCACACTCCAAACACGCACACCCGAAGTGACATACAAAGGAAGCAGGAGGTTGTTCAGCTGTTTCTTTAAATTGAGGGGATTATGCCTGTGAAGCATCTCTGTCCAGTACAATATACTGCGGATTGATAGGGCTTGGTTCTCATTCGCAGTTTGATTTTGGACCAATTCGTATTAATAGTCATTGGCCCGGACTTGAGGCCTCACAAAGGGGCACATGTAAGGTACAAATGTGGAAAATAAAATCCTTATTTCTCATATTAAGTAACAACATTTCTGGGGGCTGCTGAAAACAAAGAAAATAACAATGCCCCCCTCATCCCACAGCTATTTAATTTTTTATTCCATTTTTATTATTATTTTTATTTATTAATTTGCACGTGCGACTGTTTCTCTTTCTGTTCCCCATAGTTATAGATTCGGAAGTTATCCTAACCCCCGGTTCTTTAAGAATGATTGACTTATTCAGTTGCATAATCAAGGAGAAAATTGAGTATATATTGTCGTCACTGTTTTGTAATTTTAAAATGAAGACTTAATTGGAACATATACAGTTGTAGAACACAAATATTAGCGTAAAAATATTTGACTTTTTACGCTTGAACACAGCCTGAAACTATCAATACTCAAAGAGTCTGTGTAAAGTTGCAGACCTTTAGCATTTAAGATTAGTAGCAATTAAAGTTTTCACTGGTCTGCCCAAAGAATCTACAAGAGTATAATTCGCAACCATTAATATTCAAGCTTAATGCCCTTTTACTTTTTGTTATTTAATTGTTCCAATGATTATTTGTTAGCTCAGGTTTCAGTTGCCTGCTGCAAACTTGAGCTCCTTCAAATTGTGAGTAAATTCAAACACCATAAAGTGCAGCAAGATGTTTCATTATTCAAAGAAACTGAATTAGTTACTTGTCAGTCCATGTGAGTCTGGATCTTTTGTAATAAATAGTTCAAAAGTGACAAAGGGTTAGAAAAGTTTCCGTGGTAGCAGGGGTTCTCTTTATCATGATCACTGTCCCATCTTTGAGCAAAGTCAGTCAAGTTATTACAGTTCCCTGTTTGTGCCAGTTTTCATGGCAGCTCATTTAGTTGTATATAAATGAACTATAGGTATATAAATCTTATTCTCAGGGACAGGATGACATAGAGATGCGAGTCCTCAAACCATTTTATGATCTCAACTGTGTACATTCATGACCATTTGTTGTGTGACTGCACATGTGTATAGCTTTAGGTTTGCGTGTGTGCCTTCCCTTGTCTGACTATTAGAAGTAGTTTACTGCACTGCTGCACCACCACAGATGGCCATTATCATACTGTAACAAACTCGACACAAGGCAGGGACCTCTCTCATTTTCAGCAAACCTCAGTCACATCATAACGCTATAATATCTGCGCTCTCCCTAACATCCATAATGAAATACTGTAAACACTCGGCCCTTAAAAGTAAAAAGATACGTTTATAGGGCTGCGCTTTTTATGAGACTTTGCAAGAGTGATTTCAGGCCCAGTTCCTCACCAAAACACTTCCTCAGCCTCACAGCTGCCTGAAAAATGTATTCCTGAAATGGGATTGAAAGGACTGAGCCATTTTACAAGTGCTCAAATTTATCTCTGATAGGGACAGTTTGGTGAAACTGATGCTTGTCTCACGCTTCGGGATTTGCTGGTGTACAACAAAGAGAGAAAAAGGAGGCCTAGAACAATATGATGAGAATGGGAGCTTCTTAAACAGCTTAAATGCTGGATGGTTTTGACACCGAAGCTATTTCCAGACTCTTGTCATTTCAAAAACATTGCTGCGAAAGTCCAATAAGGTATCTGTTTTATGATCTACGTGTCTGCTTCTGTGATTCTCAACCTGCCCCCTAACAATCTTTCTCAAGGAAACCATTGGCATGAAAAAAAAAAACTCTGGGCAGGTGACCAGGCCACAGATGGTGGTGTGCAAGCTAGCAAGCAAGGACACACACACACACACACGCCCAAAATGCATTCTAACTGCCTGAAGGACAAATACTGCAGGCACCATATGACTCACTTTAAACTCACCCCACCATCCTTAAACCGCCAAACGATTGAAAAGACAACACTATGAGCACTCAACTCTGTAATTCAAACGCATCATATTTTCACCTGACTAAGCCTGAGTGAGCGATTGGTAATTCACCATGTGCAGCCCATTTCTATTATTATTTGAAACATGAGTTAAGATTTACTTAATCCTCTCTGTATATAATTTCTTCCCCATAATTTCCTTTAATATCTTGGAGAATTATTTATTTTCTTCTCGCCTAGAGTTAGAGAGGATTGATTAAACATTTGTGTCTGTGCTTTAATACATCGAATGGGAGTTTGTGGTCTCGCCATTGATCACCTACAGTTGTATCTATCACCCAGTATGTCTGCATGCAGCCTCATTGGGATGACTATTATTCACCTGGATGTAACAACCTCCAATAAAACCATCATTACTTATTTAAAGCAGGTGACAGCTTAGTGCAGCATTATAGTCATCATGCTAAACCAGGCTGGCGGCCTTCTTCTTCTTCTGTGTTGTCTAACATCGATTTTTAAGGTCTCAAATTGTTTTCATGTTAACAAACAAAACTTGCTTCAATGTTTACAATAAACTCTGGGTCTGTATCCACAAGAAGCATTCTGGTTTTTAGTGGGTAAAACTGGTTTTAGTAATATTTGAAATTGCTATGTTTACACATCGTGGACTAACACCAATAGTCAGTCTTTAAACAGGATGACAAAAATATTATTTTCGTAAATGCCATGGCTTTTATCGCAATTTTCTTCTTTTTCTTCAAAAAAAAAAAAAAAAAAGAGCGAGAAAACAAGAAAACCCACAGCTACAACACAGCTCCACTGTGACTTCTGCTTCTACTACACTGTTTTTTATTTTCTTTGAATGAAACAGAATAGTATGGTCTGGCCAGAGTGATAACTGATTCGAAACTGCCAGTCAGTGTCAATATAATTGAATTTTTGTTTAGGATGTGTGGTCAACAAGGGGCCTACAGTATATGGCCACACACAAATTTCCACTGAGTTCTTTGTGTGCTGGCCTGTCAGGGTTCTGAGTGGCTTTGTGCTGGAAAGTGCCATCGACTCTGATTTGGCCATACAGAGGTCAGGTTGAGCATGAGCACTGTGTTGTGAGGCGTCTCAGCATCATGATGATACGGAGACAAAGTCCAAGTACCTGCTCCCCTCATCTCTTTAACAGATGGAGTAGGACTGTGGACCATCATGAACCTCCCAGTGTGTGGATTTCACTCATTTATAAACAGAATACCGTGCCAAATTAATCGAAGTTTAACACAGTTTTATGCATCTCCTTTGAAGACTATGAAATAAAGCAGCTGAAATGCCATTTGCAGTTCTTTTAAAATTAAATTTCAGTAGCAAAAAAAAAAAAAAAAAAATGCAAATGCAATCAAGCAATCATTATCTAAGAGGAAAATATCAGGAAAGAAAATACACTCACAGCTGTTTAATGTAATAATGCACACAGTGAGCTGCACGCCGCCAAGTGTGGCAGCCTAATTTGTGTAGGTTGATTGTTCGTAATTCAAACATTCTCTGGAAATGTCATAAATTGCAACTGGACTTGCCTGTGTGTCTGAATTCAAGTCTGTGTCTGTGCGTGCGCTTGCAAGTGTGCTTGTGATCACGAAGCCCTGTGTGCATTTGTGTAATCTGTTTGTACTCGTATGTTTTTGTGTGTGCAAGTGGATGTGACTTGAAGGGAGATGAAGTGTGAAATGAAGTCACTGGCGCTAAGTTGAACTTGAGCACGGAATAAAACAGAGAGGTTACCACTGAGTCACCTTGGGGCCGCTGCAGTGCCTTTCAACCTCCATCTGTAGCACGTGAGAATTAGCCTCAAATTAGAGAAATGAAATTAAGCATTAGTAATCGACTGCCATGATACAATGTGACAGCACCAGTAGGCTGATGAGAGACAGAAGAGAGAGACGGAAACTATCACTGAGAAGCCTCAGCGGCACATAAACTGGCGTCAGAAAATTTTTGTACTGCCCGCAAGTTGCTCCTGAGCTGGTAGAGGTTTGAAAACCACCTATTTCATCAGTTTGTCGTCCACTGTTTGGCAGCCGGCTGTAATCCATCTGTCAGGAAGAAGCTCATCACAAGAGAACTGACTGTTAGCAAAGTTATTGTACTGCCTCCCGGTTTCTCCCTCTCCGAGCTTCCCTTTCTGCCTTACATGGTGCTTTACTGTTCTTTTCTGGGTCTCATAAGACCTTGTGCTATGTAAAACTTTTCCAGAGAGGTTTTCCTATTTCTAGGTACTGTATACTTCAGATCATTTGCTTTATAATATCCTCACAGCTGACTATCAGTAGATCACACGTTGGCTTTGGCAGTGAATGCTCGTCGGTAATCAATAATTAAAGCTTATAGGGTCTCTGTGAGTTAATATTCAGGTCTGTATCTTCTGCGGTCCTCATACATCTGACTTCCTCTATTCACACTCCCTCACCCTGTGTTTCTGTTTGTACCCATATCTTTGTTAGTAACTTCATAAGCTCTGCTTCTCAAGTTTCTCTCACTACATGCTTTCGCAGGCATGCTAACACAAAGGTGAACCCACATATGTGTTAACATGTGCCAATATGCATACTCGCTTACAATCAACGCCTGATGTCCCTCTCTCTCTCTCCACATCACGCTCTGCCTCATATCTCCCCTCGCTGCAGAGGATAAGTGG
Source organism: Echeneis naucrates (assembly GCF_900963305.1). Taxonomy (NCBI): domain Eukaryota; kingdom Metazoa; phylum Chordata; class Actinopteri; order Carangiformes; family Echeneidae; genus Echeneis; species Echeneis naucrates. The sequence continues at coordinate 5,675,923 of NC_042531.1, read as the reverse complement.
CAGCCTAAATATGGAGATCAGAAAATATATCTGTTCCTGTTTCTACTGTACCCTACTTTCTTAATACTTCAGAAAAGCCAAATTGCTAATGAGGGCGCGTTTCACATTGGATAAATACTCATTCATCTGATCAAAAGCCAAGGTTGTCCCTGCATTCAGAGTGCAGGACCGAAGACCACGTCATTGTACAAGATCTGATGGTCAAGGTAATAAATCCCAAACTGCTTCTCTTTTATGATAAACCAAATCAACTTGTGACCACTCATGCTCTTGCAATTGATATTTTATAGTGCTGCTAATATTTTCCCACTTGAATTTTATAATCTTGTGCTTACCATGGACAGAATATTGCAAACAACATTCAGTATAATGCAATCTAATGCAATACCAGCACACACTAGACAGTTGAGTTGGATCAATGCTTCTCTGACGCAGTCAAGAAAAACTGAATGTGATTAACTTTATGAAGGGAGGGATGCAATGAAGGGCTGTTGCAGGAGATAGCGTTACATGATAATAGCATATAGTGCCAAGTGCAGGCTGGGACATTGTGAAAAACACTGAGTGTTTTTGGCATCTTTGAGGCAGCAGAAGACCTAAGGGAAATATCTGGCTCTTAAACTGCTAAACACTCCAATATGTGCTCTCGCTAGTTGCTAACTTTCTCACATGTTTAATGCTGGGCAGGAAGGTTAAAATGAGCTAGTTATTCTTTTTTTTGCAATAATCTTCCCACTTTATCTGAAAACGACACCAACATTTCTGGAACCAAGAGTTGAATGACGTCAAAACGCTATGCACAGCTGAGTGGAAAGGCAAAAAAGAGTGACTATTTAGAGTATTCCCCTTTACAATACACACAAACACAAGAGGTGCAAGGAAACGAAATACATAGGCAGAACAAATAAATGCAAAACAAACAGAGAGAGAGAGACACAATTTCAGCACAGAACCAAAAGGACCGAAAAGAGACAAATGAGCAGGCCATCAGCGGTTGTTTTAACTCATTTACAGTCAGGATTGAAAATAAATCTTTTTATCTTCCTAACTCACATGATAATTGAACAAAATTTTGACTTGCTATGAGAATGTTGATTAGTCTTTCTAAGGAAGCTGTCTCCAGTGGGTTAATGCAAAGGGCTTATCTGATAGTTACATGTTGTTCACTGTGTTCAGCGAGTCTCTCTCAAATATGATCCCCTCAAGGGATCCTTTTTACAAATGGCTCCTACTCTTCACACTTTTGAAGTGTCTCTTTTTCTCTATCGCTCTCTGTTTTCACATCTCCACCCTAAATAATTTGCGTGTAGTGCTTTCTATGGTGATGAAGTCTCTTGCAACCCAATGCTATAATTACACCTCATTTTGCCCGCACTGTCATCCACTGTAGTCTGATAAACAGGCTGCTTGAGTTTTGAGTTGTTATTTTAATGAACAGTCTCGGAGGAGTGGTGAAGTGATGTTAAAGTGACTTTGCGGTGCTTGAAAGTGAACGCCGCACAATTCCTCCACAGTTAATATTACTCACAAACACAAGAGGCAGCTGAACAACACCTACACTGGCATTTGTTTTTGGTCACGTGTCTTCCACTAAAGATGTGTCTTTTGTTTTCAAAATAAAAGCTGCCCTGAGCAAAATCTTTAATTGGAATGGCTATTATCAGTGACTTAAAGGACTCGTGGTTTCGTAAAGGTTGCCTTTGGCTCTGATTCTCAGAATCAACCCCTGTTGTAGATCTACACAGCTTTGGGCATCTCAATGTTTTTTGTTTTACTGGACTGACAAAACCCAAACAATGACACGTGGGCTGTGGCTATCCATATTATTTTCATTACGTAGGCTGTGAATACGCTTGGGAATCAGTCTCGTTGTAAAAATACAGCTTAATGCAGTTTTAAGACGGGCATTCAAGCTGGGCCAAAAGTATTTTGTCCTGAGGAAGGCTGTTTGCCAAATGTTTGCCAATGAGAGGACAAAGTTAAGAAAGAAACGATACAATTACAATCAAGCTGTGTGAAAACTGTGTGGAAATGAGACAACATGTAAACCTTTTCAACTTCAGCACTCTCTGGAAGAACATCAAGGCACATCCACAGACAAGATTTTACACTTTACAAGAAGTTGTGATTATGCTCAGATTTGTGTATTGTTAATCTATATATGTGAAACAATAGGAACATTTCATATTGTGATTGTCCTTGTTCAAAATAATTGCAATTCATCATACTTTCTTTTATTTCGATCCATGTCACGACATAATTACAGTAATCATGATTCAGTATGATTTAAACTATTTAAATGGCTCTGAAAAATACCAACATTTCGGTAAGAAGAAAATGATTCTATTGCATCAGAGATCAAACCCATCTTTTTTAGTGATACACAACCACACAACTATACAGCTAAAGTGATAAAAAAGAAAATTTCACATATAAGATCACATCATGCATAGTTGATGAATAGCAGTTAGCGAACGAGCCTACAGATTCATGTCAAAGGGAAGGTAATGCTGCCAGCCTTATCTGGAGCTGAGGTCCTCTGATGCATGCCTGAGGTTTTATTGGATGGCTGCTGTTTGCTCCAGCCAATGTGGGGCTGGCTCTATCTTTGTCAAAGCTCCGAGGCCTCTCTCAGTGACTTGATATTCAAGCCTGTGTGTTGTCAGTTCCCCTGGGCTTCTTGTGCATTCTTGCTTTCCCCCCTTTATCCGCCTGCCTCTGTGTTGTGGTGTGACCCTGTCCTCTCCCTCACATGTCAACACTCTGCGTCAGCTTCGGCTTCTTTTGTCATCACCGACACAGAACAGCTTCCAGTGCAAGCATTTCAGTCACAGCAAGAGAAAACAGTGAACTTCTGATGTTAACACACGCACTTGTACGGTCTGTCTCTCGCTCACCCACTAATTCTCTGGGATGGTGGTTTGTTGCGGCAGAAAGAATGGTGACAGTTTCTGCGAAGCCAACAGCAACAAATCTGAAACTGTGGAGCTTATCAGAAATAATGAGCTACTTGTGTGCCTGTACAAGTACACTCATGGTCGTTATTGCTAAAATATACAGTAATTACAAATCCTCTACATGATGATACAATTTTATTTATTTTTAGCTAAATCCCAAATAAAGTGATGCCAATTAATTGAAAAAACTAAACAAAAATGTTTGGCTAATTAAACTGTAGCCAACTGAAACAAAAGGCAGTGCAGTCCTCATAAATTAGATTTTTTTTATATATGATTATTACTTTTAATATCTTGTAATTTTAGCTTTTGTTTTTAATGACAGGGCAGGAAGACACCAATCTTGCACAGATCTGTGTGGAGATGTCTTTCTTTTTAGTTGCTCTTTTGCTAGAGCAGTTTTTTTTAAGAAATATTCTGAAGCTACTCTGTTGGTTTAAAATGAAGTGACTGGCCATAACGCTCACAATTGTCCCCTTTATGGACATAATCATTTCTGCAGTCTTTTTGGAATCATTGCAGATCCTGTTGGACAATTTCAACATTATATTGAGACTAGGAGATATGCTTGCATTTATCATTTGGATACAGTACACAAACTTGCATCCATAGTTTTATCTATAAATGCCATCTCCCCTATACCTTTTGCACTCCTTTAGTCTCATATCAGCACTGTTCCAGCTCCACGTTTAACGGATGGCAATATGCTGTCACTTGCCAGGTTCATCTCAAACATGCTGGACCCCATCTGATACCAAAAAAATAAATAAATAAATTCTTTGACTAATGTGCTGGCAACTTCCAGGCTTCTTTTCGTGCTCTTGGCCAAAGTTTGTTCTTACAGTTTTGTGAGTAGTATTTTTTTTTTTTTCTTGAACACCGTCCCACAATCTGATGCCATGCATTTGGTTTTGCATTGTTAATCGGTGAAAAAATCAACTTCAGGAGGTAACTGTTGTGTAAAGTCAGAAGTACTTACCTGTCTGTTTTTCAGTGCAAGGCCTTCTTTTATTGGCAGCATGGCCTATCCTTCCTAACTGCTGCTACAACGACGTTTCAGATGATGCTCAGCATCCTACTGTACTGTTGTACTCTTCTCATCATTATGAATGATACAAGCTTGTCTCTTACTTATTCAGTTGTTTTAGAAGCAATTTGTGCCACATGATCCATCCCTGCATGAGGTTTGGCGCAAATCACTTTTATTTTATTTTATTTTATTTTTTTATTTAAACTTTTGTGTTTGTGTAATCCATCTGACAAACAAACCAGAAGGGCACACAGAGAGTGCAAACGCTTGCTAAGGTTATTGTCAAACAATGTGGACCAAGTTTTAGAGAAAAAAAAAAGTTTTGGGTCATGATCCAGATTTGCCCTGCAGTGGGGGATTTTCAGACTCATAACTCAACACAGCAAATCGGTTGAGTACTTTTTTCATGAGTGTGCTGTCAAACAAAATGAAAATATAAACGTGTTCACGGTTATACAGTACAGGCCAACAGTTTGGACACACTTTGCTATTCATTTGAATGAGAAGGTGTGTTCAAACTGTTGGCCTGTACTGTATAGTGGATATATTAGTCCAGTTGCACTCGATTAAATTCACTTTGTATTGAATCGATATACTATATTGGCAAATGAAAGAAAAATATTGGCAGGGATAGAATTAGGATACTACTCAAATAATGATTTAACTGACCCAAGTGAAAATAACCCCTGAGTTTACTGTGAGGTTTAACAAAAGGTTTGGATTCACGACTGCATTTTCATTGTAGCTTATGATGAGGCTTTCTATCACATGTTTGGCTCGGAGCTTTTGATTTCTCCACCCTCGCCTGTTTGATTTTGTATCACAGTGGGAAGACAGGCTCCGTAGGCAGTGTGTCAGTTATGATTAGGTGTTGCAGCATATTCATGTTTTCAAAGAATAGCATGAGTTTTTTACTCTCACATAAAAGCTAAGGTGCATGTGGAATACATGCTGTTCAAAGCTTACACAGGTTTTTATGTAGATTAGATCCTGATTAATTTAATGTAAATCCATCAAGCAGAACAAATAAAACATATTCATTTTACAATTATGTAAGTTTTTGTTTTTATACAACTATCAGTATGCCTCGTACAATCTGACAAATGGGACTGCACGTGCAGGTGAATGGGTGGCAGTGTAACTTCTACATATGTTGGTTTTTGCTGAATGACACCTGTTTTTTGCTGTGAAGGCCTTTTTTTTTTTTTTATCTTTAGGTAGGTGGTACGAGGCAGATTTGCATGACGGAGAACAGGTAGTGCAGTTTAAGAAGGATGTTGCTGAGGGACTGGATAGAATAGACAAATCAGGACTTCCAGAAAAGTTGATGCTGTGGTGTTTGCAGTTTGGATTATTTCCCAGGTTGATGTGGCCACTGTCAGTATGTGAGATTCTGATATCTGCTGCAGAGAAAATGGAAAGGCATGTAAGCTTTTACATTAGGAAGTGGCTAGGTGTTCTGAGATGTTTAAGCACTGTGGCACTGTATGGGAAAGGACAGAGCTCCTGTTATCTGGGAGTAAAGATGTGGTAGTTAGTAAGGTGGTTCCAAACCCAACCAAGGGGAGAAAATGGAATCCAAGAATGGCAGTGCAGAAGTGAAAGCAACTCTTGGGCATACGGAGATTGTGCTTAGCTTAGTTGGAAAGAGCTGTAGTATGGAGGAAGGTAGTATTAGATTTTTGATAGGGTCAACATATGATGTATTGCCAACTCCCCAGAACCTAAAACTAAATCTAAACTGGGTAAATGGAGACCCGCTATGTTCATTGTGTTCAGGTGCTGCAACTCTAAAGCACATCTTGTCAGGTTGTAAGGTTAGTCTGTCACAAGGAAGGTATACGTGGCGACATAACCAAGTTTTAAAGTTTTTTCAGGCATTGCAGATATATACGGAGGCTGGCAAATGTATAAGACAAAGAGAGTGGCAATTCAGTTTGCTCAAGAAGGAGGGAAAGTTAATAAGATAACAAAGAGGCAAGGCAGCTTAGAGGATGCTAGTGACTGGGAAATGCAGGTGGATTTGGGAGGAAAGCTTGTTGTTCCCCAGGGGAGGATTCAATTTCAGAAGCAAATGAAAGGAAAAAGCTCAGGTATGCAGATCTAGGTAAGGATGCTGAGCAGCGAGGGTGGAAGGTCAGGATTTGTCCAGTGGAAGTAGGCTGTAGAGGGTTTGTAGTCAGATCTGTTGCTGCTTTGTTGAGGGAGTTGGGAGGAAGGGGACAGATGGTGATGGAAAACAGTGAAGGAAGTGTCGGATGAGGCTGTAAGATCCAGTCATTGGATTTGGACTAGAAGAAGTTATAGTAGCTGGGGGCCCAGCAGGGGGAGCTCTTAAGACAGACAGACTCTGGGGAGAAGCAGAGGAAGAAATCCAGGAAGAGGAAGTGTATTTAAGTGGAGGGTGTGGCCTGTTCCAGCCTCTTTGAGACCAGGCAGTTGTTCCAGGTGAGTTGGCCTGTATTGGTTTGATTTGCTTTGAGTGCAGGACTGTTCAGGTGAGTTTGTTTATGGAATCTGCTAGTGTAGCACACTCTACACTTTAATGCCCCCTAATCAAACCAGGGTCTGTATCCCCACCCCGCAGTTGGTGAGAGGTCAGAGTAGTTGATGGTAGTGCTGTTTGAGATAGTTGTCTTTGTGTGAGGAGCGCTGACTCTGGGATGCCAGTGATCAATGTCTAGTCTGCTGGAGGTGTCGTGGGCCTAACTAGACCGAACACCGCTGAAGGGAGGTTCCCACCTGATGACTCCAAGGACATATTATCTGTAGGGCACATAAGGCAGGATGAAAGTTTGTTGTTAAGGAGTTAGTCAATGATTCTGGTCCATTTTTTTGGTCGCACAAGTTTCTTGTGTTTACTCTAGATAGGACTAGAATCACCAAATGCACCATTTCTCTTCTCATGGTGACTCTGCCCTTATTACAGTTTATTCTGTAACCTCTACTGTACAAAGTCTATCTTGGAATGGAATAATGGATTTCCTTTTGGGAGGAGCTATGGCGTTCTTTGATGACTGCATGCATCTCAAAAAGGGCAATTTGATAGGTCATAACATGTAAGTGTATGACTGGAAAGCTCACGGCTGGCATCACACCACATCCATGTATCTAAAGAGACTTGTATGCTTACAATGAATCCTGTACAGGCTGTTAGGTAGGTATGTAAGTCTAAACTGCATTTTTTTCCTCATCTAACCAGTTCATTTGCGGCTTTTCATACCTTCAGTGGCATTCATTGCAATATAACAGAAATTCAAATGCTAAGAAAAGATGATTTTCTGTGAAACAGGGATTGAGAATCCCGTTAACGCCAGTTTTATTTACATTTACTCATTTTTATCCAAAGCAACACACACAAGCTTGAGTACACTAGGAGACCTTCATGTAACTACATCTGTTCAACAAGTGCAAGGAGAGCAGGTAGAGAGGTGCACCTGAAAGCATGCAGCAACTATAGAAATCTTAGGAGAGGAGGTGTTCTATGAAAAGATGAATTTTCAAGAGCTTATTGAAGGTAGAGGGAGGTCTCTGCTCTGTTAGCATTTGATAGCTTGTACCCCAGGAGAACATTCTGGACTGTCACTGCCTTGACTGTGGGGATGTCCTTGCCTGATTAAGTCATCCTTCATTGCAACTGCTTCTTAATATAAGCTTTGCAATGACTTGGTGGTAGGATGATCTCCATAAGAGAGCCTGGTCGCAGCGGGTGTGAAGACAGTCAGACTCCTGTCTGTCTTGTTGTTCATATAAGCGACGTATTGAAGATATCAGCTTTTGTTTGAGTGGTGCTTAAAGTGTGTGCAGATTCATAACATTCATAACATAAAAAGAACTGAAAATGTATAATTTTGAGATTAAAACTATTATTATTTTTAAGTTTTTATACAGGTGAATATTTGTTAATAGATGTCTTTATTATTTTTCATGTATAAATAGATTAAACAGTGCAGCACGGTGGCGTAGTGGTTAGTGCTGTCACAGTTCCCGGCCTGGGGCCTTTCTGTGTGGAGTTTGCATGTCCTCCCCGTGCCTGTGTGGACTTCCTCCCTCCGTCCAAAGACATGCATTTTGGAGTTAATTGGTGACTCTAAATTGTCCATAGGTCTGAGTGTGAGTGGTTGTGTGTCTCTGTCTCTGTGTGTCAGCCCTGTGATGGAGCGGTGACCTGTCCGGGGTGACCCCTGCTCTCGGCCAGAGTGAGCTGGAAGTCGTAGAAGATGGATGGATGGATGGATGGATGGATGAAATAGATAAATGAATGGCAAAATAGTCACTAACAACCGCGCTGCTCGCCACTCTCTCTCCTGCTCTTTCACAGATAGCCTGAGTGCTCACACAAATAGCTGTTAATGACTTTCTCTGTCTATGTTATGTGTTCTCTCGGTTGATCTACTCAGCACCTACATACAACAAGCTTTAGTCATGCCCAGCTGGTCAGAGTGTGAGTGTGTGTTCACGTTGGTGTTGCAAGCACTTGAAACCCCAAGGTTCAGCAATATAATAAAAAAATAGTAAAAGTTATCTTTGTTGACAAATGATGAATAAACTAAAATTAAAATTGACCTATAAAACAAATGCAAAAGGGAAAAAAAAACCCATCAAATCATCAGAGGAAGGCAGCTAACAAAAAAAGTAGTTGATTTGTTCAGTTGATACATGAATTAATTCCTCTATGAAACTTTGATCATAGCTTTGTTTCTATGCGCAGAAATTTCTGTTGGAATTATTTCTACCCGTATCATAATTAGATCTGAGCTGTGTTCAGAGCAATACCTGTGGTTATGACAAGACAGCAGGTGTTTGGAGAAATGATGACGCACCACAAAAGGACAAACATTGTCCTGACAACGGCGAGCAGCTGTTAAGGAGTGTGACACCTGTGCGCCTGCCCAGCATTATGTCGGCCCGTGTCGGCACAAAACTTCGGTCAGCGTTCGACAGCTGAACCTAAAACACTAACAGCATCTGTCACAAATCACTGTGCTGATGAGAGATGATAAAGCATGAAACTCAGAAGGCAGTATGGGCTGGGGGGGAAAAAAAAAAAAAGATAATGTACAGTATCTGCACATCCGTCCTCTTCCTTCATTGTGCAAGGTAAACTGCTCAATCAGAGGCATCCATTTTACAGTACAGTTTACTGTGCAGTTTCACTGACTCAGCATGAAGAGGCGAAACTTTTGTGGGCAAAAGACAAGCATTGTTAGACGATGCTCAGCAGATGGTACAGTAAAGTCAAAATGCCAGAGAAAACACAAATCATCCATAGTCATTAGTAAATCAAATCTGTTACCCATGTATGTATGTGTATAAAAATAAATACAAATCCTTCATTGATTGATCAAAGTAAACATAATTCTTAAGCTTGAGCAAAGTTACAAAGGGCTTTATCCTAATTTAAGATACTTTTAATGTATATAAAATAATGTGAACGGGTTCTTGACATCCAAGGAGCATACTGAGTGGTTGCTTAGTTATTGTGAGGATTATCAGGTAGCTCAGTAGCTCACAAGTAAAGTTTCCTAGCAACAGAAAGTGTGTAGGAGTAAATGGGAATTGATTATTTAAAATCACAAATGCTGTTGGAGCTGTTTGTAGCCAGCAGATTTAGAACACAATTTATCTGCTGTAATTTTAGTCTACACTGCAGCAAAGAATTTCTTGCATTGTTTCATTGTGCACTCTTCAGTACACTGAAAGACTGGGAGGTTGTCATTTTTATTCCACAACTGTTATGTTTGACCAAAAAAGTGTAAGATCATTTTGATGCCAAGCTTTCTGCTAGACAGACGAGAACCTGCTGGTTAGCGTTAACACCAGCTGGTTACACTTCATCAATACACCCATTCAAACTTAATTTAATCGTGAATTGACACAGATTGTTCAAACAAGCAGGATTTTCATGCAGATTAGATACCGATTTTGACAATCTGCTGTTTATTTAAGTTTATTATTTTTATTATTTGTCATGTGAAGTTTTTAAAGAAAACACTTTTGGCCCAAACTCAGCCTGAGTCTGAAATTGATTCCTGTCTGACATTCAGTTTATTGTACATTACAAAGCTTTCATGGTGATTGTAAGAGACTCGTCCTGTTTTTATGAGATGTGGTCAGGTTTTATTGTTGAGTGACCTCTGATGGCCATAATAATGCTGATGGGAGCAAAGGAGGACATTAGGTGGTGCGTATATACAATATACATATGTATAATGTCAAAGTGTGTGTTAGGAGGAGGTGCTGAATGTACCAAACGCTGCTCTTTCAGATAAGAGACTGCTGCCTAGTTCCCTGTTCTCAAGACTGCAAAAAAATCTGTAAAATGTCTCTTTTTCTTGCTTAAAAAAAAAGAGAGAGAGAGAGCGAGATAAGTGGCACCGAGCAAAACAAACAAGAATTAAAAACTAGATTTTGCATTTTATGATTTTTAGACAGGGAAATCAAAACTGATGTATATGACAGCCCAGAACAACCAGTACTCTGAAGTAGGTATTTTTCATCTAAGTGGCATATTTATTGACCAGGTTTAAGTGGGATCAAACCTTTCAAGTTGTGGTACACTGCTGTCTATGGACAATGGGACGTGTTGTGTTTGAAGGATGCCTTGAAGAGGTTGAATATAAGGATTAAGGGATATTCACTTTCTGTGGTTCAGAGGAAGCACACAGTTTAAAAGACAGAGAGGAAGGTAATAAAAACGAAAACACTGGAGAGATAAGGCACTCAGTAGATACTAACAAACACCCACTCACCTAGAGTGCTGCCTTAGAAACATTCCTCAGCAGGCTCTTCAACTCCTCCTGTGAGGCTGTCAACTCATCACTGCAGACTCTTTCCCTTAGTTCCTCCTTAAAGACTCCTTATTTTTCATGTGAGTGGCATAATTTTGGGTGTGAGGGATAGGGCTCACATGCTCATATTATTATGGGTCAAAATTTGAAAGAAGATAATGACGGTTGATGGAGATACTGCTGATAGACGTTCTTAGTTCATAATAGTGTGTGTGTGTGTGTGTGTGTGTGTGTGTGTGTGTGTATATGTATGTATGTGTGTATATATATATATATATATATATATATATATATATATATATATAGGTTGGCAGTGATTGATTGTTTTTAAGGGAATAATGAAAGAGGTCATTCATCAATTGCAGTTTAACGGTTCAAAACTATTTCCTCTTAGTAATATCTCACTGAAGAGTGGTAGGGAGCATTGAATTCATTGCGTTTTCTTATATTACCAACAGTTCTGGTCCTTTTCCTTTCCAGCTGTCCATATCGTCCTCCCTTTCTCAACACCATCCAGCCAGAGCTGAAAAGCTCTGTTCAGTTCTGTGGGATTACCAGTGACTGTGGTGAATTCCTTCATTTTCCCCCAAGCCAACTCCATCTCCTGAGCCTTGCTGTGTGTTATAGGACGATACCTCATGCTTTGAACACGCAAACATCCGTCGTTATTTGGTTTTGAGTATGTCCATCTGGCTGTAAGAAAGCAATTGACGGCGGAGACAGTGTGAGCAGTGGCAAAGACAGCAGATAGGAAGCAGCAAATAAACACCGGAGAGGGTGAACGGTTAGAGAAGTTGAAGAGGAGATGTCCTTGTGCCAAATACAGAAGTAATGTATTAAAAATTTTCATTTTGGTCTACCTACTGGGCTCAGATGTGTATTAAATAAGATCCTAATTTTGACACATTCATAAATATTACCAAAGGAGCAGAAAGACCTGCTCTACTGAACCAACAAAAAACAATGGCATTTTAGAAAGGACAAGGTATTTTTAGCAACACAAGCCAGTGAACAATTTAGAGGGAAGGCACAGTTGGGAGGCGTGATAGAGGACTTATGAACGGGAAAGATTCTGAGGTTTTCTCAGCTCCTTGGCCTTTGGGTCCTGAATCTCACTGTTCTTTCTCCGGATTTTTTTTTAATTTTATTTTCTTTTTTTTGAGAAATCGGTGCGTTGAAAATACTTTCTGCACATATCCAGCTGTTTTAATTTGAGGTGCAACAGTTAGTCTGTTTTGCCGCTCAACAAGTGTATTTCACACTGTGCAGATTTTAATTGCACACCTATCCACAGCTGCTACTTGGTTTTAATTCATGTTTGTTGGAGGTGGCATGACGCTGGGAGTATCACTTTTTTAAAAAATATTTTTTCAAAGAAAGAAAATCATGAACAGATGGTACAGTATGAAGCATTTCACAGGTGCACATTGAGTCTCTTTTTATGTTGCTTTGCCAATTTTGAATTTGTACTTTTGAAATCCTGTATGCAAACACTGAAGTGAAAATAGTTGCTTGTATTTTATGAGAGTTTGTTGTGGTTTTTACAATTTTGGTGTTTTTTTTTTTTTACATTTTCTTTCCATTTTCTTCCCCCATGTTGTGTGTGGCCCACTGTAGTATTTGTGATGTGCATCCAGCATTGGTGGGTCAATTCAGCCCTTGCCAGTAGCTGTGTAAATCCAAGTAGCAGTATAAATACAGTCTTAGGTTTATTCAACTACAGATTTGCAAATGCTCTTTTTGTAACAACCTATGTGTTATTTCTTCATATGCATATTCAGAATGCTTTTGCCAGTCAGCAGTCGCTCAGTGGTGCCTTTTGTGTTTGACTCTAACTTCTAAGAGAAGATTTAAGGCAATGATGAGCCGTGCATTTGTTTGTATTTGTGTGGACTACTTGTTCGAAGTTGGCTTGGTGTGTCAGGACCATTTATTTTGTGGTCTGGGAATTGTGGGTATCACAAATTTCACAGCACCTGGAAGAAGAAATGTATCGGTGTAATCCGGATTACAGTTCATGCTGGTGAAATTCAGTGTGTCCTGAGGCATGTTATGAGCGAGTTACGTTAAAGCAACCTCAATTGTCCAAAGTAGGTCTCCAGGTTCTCCTGCAAGTCATGCTTTTTAAACATGTTAGATACAACATTATTGAACTGTACTAATGTTCCTGGTGGCAACAACATTCTTCTACCTTTTGTAACTAGAAAGGTAATTTTATATTGATAGACTTTACAATGAGAAGATTTCAACTCGCTCTTGACTCTGAGAAAGTGCACACACAGTTGATGTTCATGCTTTGGGGAGATGTCATAATTGAGCTTGTTTGCAGTTGGAGGTCCTGTCTTACGGTTTTAGGATGCCTATTTTATAGTCTATTTTATAATGGTCACCTTCACTATGAGCAAAAACAAACATGGGACAAATTGGCAGCAAGGCTTAATCGCTGTACGGTGTCCAGCTCTCTTCATTCCTTCAACACCCTTAACGCTAAAGGCCCATTATGTCATAAACCGCCATCAGCAGCTGTAAAATTTTCCTGCTCTTTGATCATAAACAACCTTTGGGAATGGCTCTGAAAAAAGTTGGTCATATTTCCCACTAAGTGTGAACACACCTGTTCAACGTGAAAAGTATATTTGCAACTTCCTGATCAGCTAGCTCACGCTGGTATTCTTCTTTTTTGCTGTTTGCCCGCCCGCAATGAATTCAGAGAAGGTCAAGGGGTTAGTAGTGTTGGGTCAGTGTATGGCCGCTGTATTTATGGCCTCCCGACACTGCCTGCTTTAATATGTCATCACAAACAAGCCAGGAGTGAGTGTCTGATGACAAGGAGCATTTTTCACTGCTCCCTCTGCTTCCCTTCTGCTCTGCTGTTCAAGGTCCAAACGCTCCTTTCTGGCCTGTGAAGGAATCCATCAAGGACACACAGGTGCCTCCCTACAAACCCTTTGAGACTCTTTGAGCAGGGTTCGTTGTAAAAGGCAAACTGAGGATAAGTGGATGACATGATTGCCAAACTAAGAGATGCTCAATCTTTCATCAGCATTGGGACTGACTTTTCATTAATGAAGTCCTACAGAGTTTCAGCACCCAATTACCAGACTAAACGTCTCAGTGGAATATTAATAATCCCAACTCAGAGGATGCTGCCTATCCATTTCTTACCATGCCTGTTTAAAAAAAAAAAAAAAAAAAGTCGGATATGTACAGTTGACCATTCACCTGCATGTTTGAGTTGTTTGTCAGTGTTTAGGCTTTGCAGACCATTTCATCTTCCCTCCAGCTGTCCCCATAGAGGTTATTCCTTACCAGTTAACCTTGGTTTGCTCCATTCAGATCTCGTTAAAATATTTTGACCGAGTCATATTTGGAAAAGGTAAAATCATTCTTTCTTTGCTCACATGCATTACTCCTGCCGCTGAAATTTAGAATAAACTCCTCAGCTTTCACTGGACATTTTTCTGCCCTTGGCTATTTGTTTGATAAGACAGGGACCGGCCTTTTATTCAGCTCCATGCTTTTGGCCACCTTCTGGACTTTTTATTTTCTCTTCAGCTCTTTGCATGAGATCCTGTATTACAGGCGCTACTGGTAGTTTGATAATTGGAGGAAATGACTTGACCTGGTGATAAAAGTGAGAGCAATGTAGAGGGTAAATGCCAGCATCGTCTCCTTGGTGTGAGTTAATGAAAGACTCAATACCTATAGATTTATCAATTTATGAACCATAAACTAATGAAGTCAAGTGTGGTTTCATAGTGCGAAACAGGTTATCTGGTCACCCTTAATGACATGTGCTTAGAGGCACGCACTTTAGGGAGATTGCTAGATTTCCCCAAGAGTGTGTTCGGACTGCTGATGTAACAATGGCAGATGAGTGGGTGGATATAGGCAGAAATCACTGTGCGTTTCCAGCGACTGCTCCAAATTATAAGTCGATGAATGGCCAAAATGAATCACCAGGTGAAACCCTTGAATATTCGATTTTACTCAACAGTGTGTCACACACATTAAAATAATCTGTCATTTCATGAGAAATAATGGCAGTCAGTGTAGGGAGAATTTTTCTTTGAGTGGCAGAAGAATCATTGAGGATACAAGATTTAGATGGGGTGTTTGGACATTTACTGTCTTGTGCTGAGGTTTGGTGCTCTTGGCTGATGAAGACCCTTGTTGTTTTACTCACTGATGGTTCAAGGATTGATATTTGTGGCCATCTGGGTACAAAGCCCCGTATGAATATAGACGTACTATCAAATGCTTGTGCACATTTTTTAACCACCTTGTAATATATAAGATGGGAACCTTTTATGTGGCAAAGAGTCGGTGTTTTTAGTACCAGTATGCGCTTTCAAGATAAGTCTTGAGATGGGGAGGACATTGATCTGTGGTGGAAGCCCTGTGGTCACCCCTCTCTCTGTATCCACTCCCCACCCCCTCCCACTGTGCCTTTTCTGATTGGAGATGGTAAAAATTGACTTTCTGCCTCATCATAATATGATCCCTGCACGTTCAGTGCATTAGGTTTTACATCACCGCGGTGCCGGGCAGATTTAGCATTTCAAACCTCTCTTGACCTAAATCTGTAGTAATTGCTGCTCTTAAAAAGAAAGGCAGGAGTGTAGGCTGCTGCAAAATACTTAGGCCTGATGGGTAGTAAATGGCGAATGACTCAGTATCATTTGATAGCTCAATTTCTTTCACTGCAACTTTATTTTGTCTATTACAAAAGCATACCTTATTGTTATGCTAAACAAAGCTATGCTGAAAACAGGGCTCTTTTGTCTGTTGGCTTTTTGGATTACAGAATTTGTATCTGTTTATCTAAATATGAAAATTATGTTTTTTGGAGCTCCTGTGTCTTTTGTGGATCTTTTTGCACATCTGTCCATGTTCAAGAAGTAACTCAAATCTAGCAGTTATTTTTTTTTTTTTACTTTTAATTGTTAACTACTGTCCTGTCCTCACCCTAACCCCAGCATTATCCATAATGTCAGGGTAGTATTTTGAATTACTGCATCCTGTACAGGCACACTGCGGGGCAAAAAGAAAGAAACATAAATCCTTGGTTGTGGGCCCAATGGAACTGATGGTAAATGAGGTTCTCTATATCTGTGCGCAAGCTTTTATCGTTGACCAGCAGTACAGCACGTATGATCAGTGCTTAGCATGTTAGTGCCACATTAACACTATGTGAACTGAAGCAGATCTGGAAAAAACCTAAGGGGCATTTCACAATTATGCACGGGGTGAATGGTTTCCCAATGTTCTGCACTCATGCAGGTTTGGTGCAGCTCAATGCTTAAAAATGTGATCACTGTTGGCTCAGTGTGCCAGCAAACACACAGACCAGGATTGTTCCTTGTTGTGATCTGTCTCAGGAGCTTCAGGGGCGAGCGACCCATTAAAATGGTACTGAGATTTACTCAGCTCTTAGAGCCAAACTGTAGGTCAGTGCTCTGATTGCTTTTGGAGTGTATGACCAAGCGTAGACCCGCAGCAGCATGCTGTACCTTTTTCAGGATTCATGCTTTACAGACAAGAAAAGGTCAAATACTCAGACTGAGGAGGCAGAGCAGAGATCGAGGATGGCTGAGAGCAAAGGTGTAGGCAGCAGGCTACCTCTTCATCTCGCTTGTCCTAGCCCCATCATGCATCACTTTGTGTATCAGTAAAGGTGGTAGGATGCTGATTCACGTTGGCAGAAATGGACCAAGCTGAAGGGAGGTAGAAAGAGAGAAGGCCCTAAAATGACTCTGAATGTGTGAAAAAGCACTCTGCCAATACTGGCTGTAAAACTTAAGTGACAGCAAGCACAAATCCATGAATCAGAGTTTGACAGGATTGTGGAGTTCGGTGTGGCAGGGACAGATTCCAATCAAACCAATACTTTTCCTTCAGTGTGACTGGCAAAACAAGGTCCATTGAGCAGGAAATGAGACCAGGGAATTGATGATTGTACAGAAGAGCTTTAAGGAAAACTTTAAACTCCTATAAAAGGAAACAGAGCAATTGTAAACCCCAAGCTAGTTAAAGAAAACACTCTCAGATGGATGTTACTGAAGAATTCTATCTACAGTATAAAGTGCATTAGGGGTTGTCTTACAGGTAGTGTCAAAACACAATTTCAGATCGGCTATCACAGTATTTTTAGTCTTTCTGTATCTGACTGTGGAGTGTGTCTCCTATTGGAAGCACCACCACAGGTAATTTGATGAGGTGCATATAGATTAATGTTGCTGTTGATGGAGCACCCAGTGGGAGTGTGATTGTGAGGTGTTTCCAACAGCTTGGCTTCGCATCTAAATCTTCTGAAACCTCCTACAAGCCCAAAGGGAGACGGGAATATACAGCCTGCCAGAAGAAGACAATAGAGAACGGCCAGAAGAGTATCGTCTCATCAATCTTTGGCTCACTTTGTGGTTTCTGAAACGGAAGCATATTCTTTTTTGCTCTCTAAATCATCGAGTTATCTGGCTCCACCAGTTCTCATTAGTCTATAGTTACAGAGGCTAAGAGTATGTACTGAGGGCTCTTCAAAATTGTAGCAATGCAATAATCATGTTCATTGAATTAATTCAATATTTTTGAAATGACTGATTAAATTTTTATGTGTAAATCTTCTGGATGTGGGGGGGGGGGGGGGGATTCATTGAATTCATTGTGGCAACAATACAACCATGCATGACATTAAAACAACAATGTTCTTTAATGCTGGCTTATTTTCAAAGGCAAGTACTCCAGTACTTTAACTTAAGTAAAAATTAATGGTCCTTTGCACTTTGTCCAACACCAGCTATACTAACGTTTATATAAGTATGTGAGCTTGCCAGAATACTTAGCTTACTTAGTACTGATGTGCTTGAGTACAATCTTGCAAAGCTGTGCTTGAATTGCCTGTTTTCACCACTTCTACGCCAGACTTACTAACCCTACAACAACCCTACTTTGTGGTCATTTTGCCACCTTTTCTTCCTGTGACCAGGTCACAGTGAAGTAAAGTCAATGCAAAGTAGACTGTCAACAGCGTAACAGGGAGGAGGAGAGAGAGGGGATGACGTGCAGCGACTGGCAGGGGGTCAGAGTCGAACCAGGACTGCTGCGGTAATACAAAGGCTTGATGGTATGTGCTCTACCAGGAGCCAGCAGGCACCCCACTGACCTGGTGCTTTTGAACTTCCTCACATCAGATCAAATCTACAGGAGTTGCTGTTGAGGATGGAATTTAACTGAATGCTAATTATGTATACATGTCCTTAAACCCGACTGCCTGACTCATTTAACAAAGGAGAGGGGCACACAGAGAGCGGACGAGTCCGTGAGCAAGAGGGAATTCATGTTTGGAGAGAAACTGAGAGGACTCTCTGTCAAACTTAAATAACACTAAAGACCCTGAATAGAACTGCTGTATGTTTCAATTTGGAGGACGATATCTCAGATTAAGTTAATTAAAAGTCTTGTATTCGAAGTATAATATACAGACACATTTCGTTTGAACAACACACCTCTACACAACTTTGTGCATGTATTTATCAAACTTAGCCTTGGAAGAGCATGAACGATCTCAAGCTCAGACAAATGGCTGATTGCACGCTTTTGCCTAAATTATCATCCCATGCCTTGTGTCTATTGCCAAATCTCACCATTGCCTTTTATGAGTGTGTGGCACCCAAACCCTGCTGTTAAATCATATGTCAGCATATCTAGTGACCTTAATGTCTCACTCACTCAATCTTTGCTCTCAAAAACAAAAAAAAAAAAAACAAACAAATTGCTCGTGCTCTCTTGTAGTCCTGCTGTGGCCTGCTGAGCGTAGCACTGATGCATCTAATGAGAAAATGTGCAGCAGGACTAAGACAGCAGGAATTACAACTTGCTGGCCTAGATTAGAAATCTATAAACATTCCCTCAAGAAGCAGCGATACTTCCTGTTTTCCTGACACCAAAGCCGGTCTTACCCTTGAAAAGTGAACAGGAGGAATGAAGCAATTTATTCACAAAGTTATTTTCTATTCCTCTCTCCTTCCTCAGCCTGCCTCTATTGACTTAGAAATTACCTTGAATTGCAAACATTGTGTGTTAATATAGCGTATAATGTGACACTAAATATGCAGATCTGTACAGCACAACACCTGATTTCACATCTGAATGTCAAAGTGCCATCTGTGGGGTCACCTGCTGGCCCTGGTCTGGTGTCATGGCGAGTGCCAGGCAAAAACAAGCAAAAGGAAGGAGAGGGAAACAAGAGTGAAAGAAACTGTGAAAGAGAGAGCGCAGCGAGGGAGGTCAAAACACTGATTGGTTGATTTGTTTTTAGTTAGCAAAATAGAGCTCAACTTTTTCAAACGCATGATATTTCACAGAAAGACAAATGTAAGAAAAAATTGGAAATGGGTGGGTGGGTGGGTGGAGATGGTGAGCTTTTTTTAATTGGAAAGCTGAGGATTTAAGGCGAACCTATCAATAAAACATCAGAAAAAGAAATGTATCACACTTTCTACAGTTATCAGCAGCCCATTAGCTTGAAGTGAGTATTTGCAGTCCAACATAGGAAAATTGACCCGACCATCCAGTAAACTATTACCAAGGCTCTGTGGTGCCTCCAGTGAACCCCCATTTATCACCACCGTTTCAATACTCAGGATGCCCGTATATTGTTCAGCTGCACGACGCATCTTAGAGTCTCGAATATTTTTGTGAAAGCTACTAACTGAAAAAGATGCCTCCGTCTGAATATGCAGTCTGCTTCACTGCACTTCTGTTAAGAAATGTGTCAGAAATTAAGACTGAGAGAATGATGGAACAGGAAAGGAAGAGTGAGAGGAGGAAAGCATTATGAGAGGGCACATCTGTACGTGTGTGTGTGTGTGTGTGTGCGCGCGCAGGGAGGTGTTTGTGAGAAACTGGATGACAGAACGTTTGTCACTGTGGTCGCACTTCGCTGCTCTGGAGTGGCACTGCAGATGGATGTCTCTCAAATGCTTCAGTGACTGTGCCAATTCACCAACTCATACAGATGCTGAGCGCAGATATAAGCTGTAACTGCTGTTTGTCTAACTTTGTTGATTGAGGAGCAGCTTCCTTCAGGCTTTCTCAAAGGAAGAACTCTCATATGGGGGGAAAAAAAAAAAACCCAAAACAACAAAATAGACCTCATCAAGGGCGACATTAACATGGCTCAAAGGGTGGCAGCAGCGGGCTGTTGGTCCAGAAGGAAATATCTAAACAGGCTGCCCGCTAATACATTTTGTATTTTGTTGTTTGTGTATACCTGAAGATGAGTATAAAATATGCGAGTGATGTGTTGGTTCTATCAGCTGCCATAAAATAACCATTTACCTGTGCACACAAACTGCACAGTAGTAATTTGGATAAAAGCTATAATACCCTGCAACAGTGTTTTTTGTTTTTTGTTTTTTTGGGGCATGTTTTACAGTTTGAGTATAAAACAATACGCAAGGAAATTAAATATAGTTAAAAGTTTTTATGAGTGTCTGAGACAGGAAGAGGAAATGGCATAATAAAGGCTATATTTATGTCATGCTCCCACTCAAAGGGATGTTGCTGCAGCCTCAGTAGATTTAGAAGAGAAAAATTCATTCAATGAAAATTGCCTTTTGAGATGGCTGTGATGTGCAGTATTACAAGTGCACTCCCTATTCTGCAACTGTGTAATGTTCTGTGTAATATATTTGCGGAAAGGCACTAGATGGAAATGCATTCATTCACAAATTTTCTGAAATTTTCCTGTAAAACATTTTAAAGGACCATCCAGGGGATAATGTATCACTATTCAGTCTTGGTTACCTGAAGAGATTTTACCCTCATCTCCTGCCGCGTATGTGACAAAATACGATCAGGGAGTCATTCACAAGTAAGTAGAGATCTGTTTCATTTTTTTCAGTGTTTTGCCAGTGATTTGGAAATACTTCTAATATAAAGCAAGCGCAAAAAGCATAAAAAGGCTCTGTGACGCCTCCAAACATATTCACTGACAAATGTCTTCTCCTGAGCAGCCATGGGGTGTTTTACATTTGCATGCTCCAAGCAGGCAGGGCTCCAGTGCTGGCTGTGGCCACACTGGAACAGATGTCACACCTGGTTTGTGTGATGTCTGTTGTTGGGGTGACCTCTTGGTCTCTAAGCAACACGCTTCTCTTATAGCTGATGGCCCCTGCAGATCCAGTACCGTGTGTGTGTGTGTGTGAATGAATGCAAGGCTTCAGGTCTTGTGGATTTACACTCTTACATTTGTGACTCATGTATCTGTGTGCACTGGTGTCCGCTTTTCTTTGCACACTGAAAGTACGCTGGTATAGTCGACTGGGCAGAAGCAGAGCAGTCAAACCCGACCTCTGAACATGATCAGGCTGTATATACGAGTAACATTGCACAGTTTGATAGAGGCAATATGAAATGGGCAAAGTCACATTAACTACAAATGAAGCATCACTCTGCTTCTCCGCATTCCCCTCAAGCCCCTCTAGATAATGATGGTTTTTCTGGTTGTTGTCTTACTGTTACTATGAAAGCCTTGGAAATCCTTTCTCCTGGGTCTGCACCCCCAAAGACACACACATACCAAGTGATACAACACTAATCTCCCTCTCACAGTCTCTAATGGAAAGGATTCAGCTCAGTAGCTGCAGAGAGGGGAAAAAAAAAAAGAGTGGAATGTGAAGTGAGAGAGAATAGAGAAGGAAAATGGGATATTCAGAGAGCAAGGACACAAAGGGAAGAATAAATAAATGAGTTTGTATATCAAAAGAACATACAGGCGTAAGAAAAGGAAGCTGAGGGAAGGGGGGAACTTTAAGACAGCACAGAAAAAAAAGAAAAAAGGAAAAGCGCATCTCCAGAAATGGCTTACCAGTTTCATTTCACCCCACACTTAAAGCTGATCAGAAAAACACTTTCTGAAACTTATCCACACCTACACAATCAGGGATTACGCCCTCGCACAAAATGTCGACTATGATGAGGCTCTGCCAGGCTGGCTCAGCAGTGATAACATATACATGGAACATGCAACACATTTGGTCGTACACAGGAAAGGAGCACAGACAGACTCACACAGATGCAGGTCCATCCTCTGAAGTACGCTGTAAAACGAGGGACTGTAAGCTCTATGAAAGTGATTAGTGCTGCTTTGACAAATGAGCAGAAAATGGCTGTCTTGATGTACAGCATCAGCATGTGTGTGCACAATCGCATTTTCCTGAAAACACCAGTCTGTTCTTGTATGCATGCATACTCTAGAGTGAAACTTAAGCACTTCCCCTTCTTCTCTCCTCTGCTCTTTTCCTACGTACGTGTGGACACAGCACCCTGTATTTAGGAGTGCGTGGGATTAGAGAGGGCAGGAAAGGTCACTGGGAAAATGCAAATGAGTTGAATGAATCAGCCGATCCAAATGTAGGATGTGCATTAAGTTATATAAAGGCCGTGTTCCAGCATGAGAAGCTACACCATGATATGGATCTTTCTGCCATGGGGTGACGGAGAGAGCTCGCTGTTTTATGCCACTGGCTAACCAGTTTTTTCAACAGACAAAGTACAAAAATTACAATTCCTCTTCTTTGTAATGGCCCTTGCTTGGCCTGCTAATAATACTGAATACAATGAGTAAAGCTAAATGTTTTAACTACTGGACTCAAAACATTGTTTTTTCGAATTCAATCCTTTTAGAAATTTCACAGGCTTCCCCATTTCCATTTCGGGTTTTTCTCTACACAACATAAACGGGGGACTCTCCTGAATAATGTAAACATCATATGTTTGTCATTTCCTCAAGTTTTAATTATTTATTTCTCAAAATTCGTTTTGTTTGTTAAAATTATAAACTTAGAACTTTAACATGACAAACAGCTCTAAATGCCACAACACACACGAGTGCAAAGTCAAAATGTTACATCTCTCCTCACCAAAAGGTTAAGAACCCAACAGTTTTTTTTTTTTTTTTTTTTTTAACTAAATAATGTAAATAATTTGTCTAATAATTTGTAAATAATTTGTCACAACAGACAAAAATGTCTAGCAGATTGATGATGCTGTAAGTGTTGAAGTGTCTCTGCAGTCCATGTGAATATTCACAGCACTGTACATTGGTGGTATAACTGGAGCTCATTGATGAGTTTCGTCTTTTATTATCGTGCAGGATAGCATGAGCACCTGGAGTGTGCCTGCTCATATCGATGCTGCGCTGGTTATTTCTCTGTTTGGTTTTTCTGCCTTCCTCACTGCTCTTTAAGGACAGAAATGAAAGCAATAGATGGTGACTACTGCCTATGTTACTAATGCAAGTCGAAGCTACGAGAAGCTCAAGATAACACTTGTTTACATTGGAAGCTTTGTGATTTCCTCCATTTTTGTCCATTTGTGCATTTTATCCTGCTGTGCCAATAAGCTGAGGGCCTTCAGTGCCTCTGTATAACAGATACCAGTGTCTCTGCAGGTGGTCTAACACAATATGATTTACTCTGTTTGGCTCAGTTGTACTGCATTACACACACATATAAACATGAACACACACACAATGAAATATATGGAGACTAAAGCGTCGCAACTAAACAAGTTAATTATTTACAGTTATTTTATTGCACATTAAGGCAGATATTTTTTGCTGTTGTAATTATTATTTTTGAGAGTGCAAATGAACATACAGACAAACCATGATCGCAAGAGGAGTGGGATGTTGATCAGTGAGAACATTTAGGGCAGACCTACGACCACAGCAGGACAACAGGGAATAAAAAGGAAAGATTCCAAACTCTTACATGGTTGTTTTCAATCTAAATCTCCTCCGTTATTGAATTTTGCCCATAACAATGCAATTAATTGCGAATAGAAATTGTAGTCGCTGCCCAGCGCTAATGAAGACGCATGCACATGCATGCAGCTGTATTGATTGCTTGCCATTGGCTCTATGCATCTCAGGGTGGGGAAAATCTCTGCGACAGTAAGTACAGCCTGCATATGAAAGGCTCTATGCAGATAGTGAGTGATATTACCAGTAAACAGCACGCAGTCTTACCAGTTATTACATCAGCCACACTCTCAAAACATGATACAAGTTATGGCGATTACATGTCAGCTGCTTCACTTTAAACATGCTGTGCAGATTCTCGGGAGCTACAGAGAGGTACTGCACATACATTAATACTGAAACATGTTATTGTGTTTGTGACAGTCCTCAACATGTCGGAAAGGCACCCGCCACGTACAGACGACGCACGAGGGGTTGCTGTGATTGAAACTAAGCCGTGTTCCTCATCACATTGATCTTTCACCCTTGTCTCAAAGCTGTTCTCCTGTTCTTAGGAAACTGTTCCTCATCCTCCCTGTTTTGGGTAAAATAACTTTATTTTGTCCCTTGGTATTCTTGTGTTTATCTGTTCCTTCCCCATCTCCTCTCTCTGTCTGCCTGTCTCCCTTCAAAGACACACTATTCTCTACCTGTATCGGTCTCCAGTTGGTCTCTTCCTCGCACGCACACAGTCACATGCTGTATGCACACACACAGGTAGCCTGCAACAGGAGTAGCCCCGGGGAGTCAGAACAAAGCAGATGCAATTGAACCTGTGGTGGGGGAAGGGGTTGCCGAGGGTGAAAATGGGGGAGTGATTGCGGATGGTACCATTTAGTTGCCACATTTTTTTTATTCTTCTGGATTAATGGATCGACCTAAGTGGAGTTTTCATGTTTGTCAGCTCTTAGAAGTATTTTATTTTGTGTGTATCATCCTTCATCTCAGTGTATATATACAAGAGTATGTGGCTTTTAAAATACTCTTTTATTCCAAGATTAAGGGCCAAAAATATTAAGTGCACCACATCCACAGTGGTGTGCGTTTTAATGCAAAATTTAGGTCAGCAATCTTTTCCAGTTGGTTGTTTAAAAAAAAAAAAAAAAAAAAAAAGTGGCACAGATCCAGTTCAAAGCTTTATTAAATTAAAAAAGGAAACAAAAACAACACACATACTCACACATGTGCATACTATATTATAATGCATGAAAACTTAAAGTGTTTATACCCCCCCCCCCCCCCCCCCCCCAGAATATCAGTAAAGTTAAAAACAGCCGAAGAGCTGAAATGCTGATAGTACACAGAATTATAAACATGCAGTTATTAAAAGAACATACAATAATAATCACTTGTCAATATAGTATTTGCATGTTAATGTTTGTCAGAACATGAAGTTTTCCTTCATCCCTGTCAAGATGATGTCAAGTTTCAAGGTTCAGATTAATGTTGTTCAGAACATTTTGAAATTTTTTTACCCAGGTCCAACAGCAAACGACTTTAGTAGATAATTAAATTCTAAAAGAAGAAAACATAAAACAAAAATAGCCCTGTAATAACGGAATGAAACACATATCAAGACCACAAACTCAAGTATCAGCAATTAAGATCGGTTTACAAATGTGGGCCAATATTTGCAACTGTAATACAACAGTGTATTCACTGGCTTCATGTTGTTATGACCATATTCATGAATTCTTGGTGGTTCGTGGTTTTAAATCACAGATATTACCGTTAGATGTATTGTGTTGCACTCTTCCAGCTGTGTCTTATGATTTTAGAAATGGTGAAGATGTGGTGCATTACATGGCCTAGTGGAGCGTAGCCCATAGGTAACTGTCACAGACAACAAATGTTCAGTGCCTTTCCTTTTTGCACTGCTGATAATCCTTCAATATTTTCAAACACCACATTTTACATAATCTATTTTATATTCGCGCATTAAAATTTTAGGTCTTCAAACAAGCAGACGCGTCTCAGCTGAGTTTGTATTCTGAAACACAAGAGTGCATCATTCACAAGGTTCCTAATAAATAATCCAATTACACAAGAACATTAAATATGATATGAGGTTGCCTTTACTCATTGTCTTTATATGGTGACTTTGATTTTTAACCAGTGTTCATCGAATATCACAATAGTGAAGATGGCTATGGTTGCATGACTGCAGTTCTAGCCAGTTTTGCCTTTTTATTCTCATCTTGATCTTAACTTTAGGAGATCAAAATTGAACCCTTTTTTCTTTTTTCTTTTTTTTTTTTTGGTGCGCAGAAACGTCTACATCCAAACAGATCTGGGACACAGCAGCTGGTTGACCTTGAAGCAACTTGAGCTTCAAAACTTCAAAAGTTGCTTCACTTACATTCAACATATCAATTAAGATTACCCAGCAGCAAGGGCATCACTTTTGGTGGTTAAAGAAATTGGTGGAGTTTGAGACTCGGGGTGTCACAATGCGTTCGTATATCAGATGTTGATAGTCAACAGACGTCATGTTGCTCAGGAAATCAATACAAAAAGGTTGAAAGTTTCAGATGATCTTTTCTCCATGGTAATAAGCTTGTCTTTTACAGCATCTCCACTGTGTTTGTCCAAAAACAAACAATGGCATTATCACCAACTATGGCTACAATTAGTGTATAAGCCTTATTTGATGAAAGGACAAGAAAACAAATGACAATGCAAGAGGTAGTGGATCATCAAACCTAACCCTCGTGTGGTATTGATGACAGCACTGCCTTTGTTGAGGTCCTTCAAAAGCCCGTAAAAACCCTTCACCTCCATGATCCTGTTAGCTCTCAGCAGGAGTCATGATCACTTGTGAGCCACGGCTGATACTGTATCATTACTGCAAATGAAAAAAAGAAAAAAAAGTTTGGCATAGCCAAACAGATGGCTTAACCTACCACTGACCATCAGTACCTTCTGATTAAATACCTGCAGTATCATCTTTAGGCACATGATAATATTTCCTGTATAAAATTATCATCAGCTTTTACTACTGAGCACATCTTGTGTTGAAATTGCTGCATATGGATTCTTTGTGTACTGTATATCTGAGTGAGAGTGAGGGAGTATATTTTATGTAACATTGCGGAGTAGATCAGAGAGCAGAGCATGACCTATTTTTAGGGCTCTGTGGAGACACTGTTTTTGTTCTATACAATGGAAACAATGACTCCTGCTCTTCATAACCACTTTACACAACTTATGTTTGTTACATTACGTTTTGAGGACTGACAACTCACCACTCACTCAGCTAAATTAACTCCTGTACAGTGAAAGCCATAAAACTTGTGTGTGTGTGACGCTGTTGTTGTAGAGGAACGTTTTTCTTTGTTTGGTGTGCAGTAAGTGTTGAGCTTGGTGGTGTTTGAGCTCCGTCACAGTCCTCATAGACCTTTGATAAACTACTTATGAAAGACAGAATGATAGATTGTTTAGATTGTTCTCACAGGTGAAATGGGCATATTATTATGCCACATTTTAATTCTTTGCTGCAGACAGGTTTTACAGTACTGTTGCCTGGTCAAGAATCAAGAATTATCCTTGGTTCCAGTGCAGAAATCACTTTATCTCAGAGAAATGTCACAATTATGGTAGAGGGGTTTAGAGCCCCTCTCCCAAGACCAGACATAGAGCAATTCAACGGTCTTGGTGAAATGGAAAGCAGACCATTATTCCAATCTTCTAATCAATCAAACAATTAACTGGTTTGAAACAAACTCTCAGTTGCTGCTTGCGTAAAAAGCTGCTGTAAAAGATTGCTGTAGAACATACTTACAAGGATGTATTAAAGATTCTGTGGAATAATATTAGTCATAAAAGTAGTGTTCATAATTGAGTAAACCCTCCACTGAACATTTGTCAACATGGCTTCGGTTGATTTAATCACATTTATCTTTTTCCCCTTACATAAGGCTTTCTCAGTGTATTCTTTTACTTGTATTCAGTTTTTACATTTTAGCTGAGTTTCCTTCGACGTGTGTGTGTGTGTGTGTGTGTGTGTGTGTGTGTGTGTGTGTGTGTGTGTGTGTGTGTGTGTGTGTGTGTGTGTATAATATACAATTCCTGACAAAAGTGGGAAAATACTTTGTTTTGATTACACAAACACGTTACAATAACATCAGAACATAAAGTCGTGGTGCCTTGGGGAAAAAGTCTTCGCTTTCAGGAGCTTTGATGTGGAGGCTGAAGTATGAGAGGGAGCGCCATCCTGCCGAGGAATTTGCCCTCTCTTGTGGTAATGGGCAGCAAGAATTCCTTGATACTTCAGGCTGTTGATGTTGCCATCCACTCTGCAGCTCTCTCACACAGCCCCACACTGGAAGTAACCCCAGAGCATGAGCTGTGTGCCCCGGCAAATACAGTACGATTTATTTATTTATTTTGTTTTTGTTGTTGTCTTCTGTTTGATTCTGGTATGCGAGCACTAATTCGGCCATGGCGACCGCTGTGTCTGTGGTTGAATCTTTGGCATGTTGTCAGAGGTCAGGTGTGGTGGGATTGTTTTTAAACACACCTGGGAATGTGTTCATTAGAGCATTTGTCTTAAGGGGAGCTCTGATCTGTGATTGGTTGAATCGTTTAAAGAGACAACAAGACTTTTTACCAAACAAAATCGACACTTCTGTCCTAATTAAATGATAAAACTCAATGAATGATGCACAACTTTATTTTGGTATAACAAGCATAATCTAGAGGTTTGCCTTTCATATAAGCCTGATTCTTCTGATTCCAACTGATCAACTACAACTGAAGTTACTATTTGTTGTTCTTCCAACTTGGAAAAGCAACAAAAGACTTTTGTCAGGGACTGCAGTTTGATTTTCATATTCTTTCAGACAAAGGCCCATTTGTTAACCGTGTTTCAGCTTTAGAGGTCACAGTGAACCTATCGGAAGCCACATACACACTGCTGCTCCTCAGCATGTCCCCCTAACACACAAACCCACAAACCCACAGACCCACACACACACACGCACACAGACATGGACAAGCACAGATTTGACCTCACTTCACCCACAGTGGGATCATTAAAAGAGTTTGATAAGTAAGTAGAGAGTGCATGAGAAGAAAAGTTTATCTCTTCAGGCAGAGAGTCGCCTGGCATTTAGCCCAACCCTAATACCCCGAACACCAGGACCTGTGTGTGTGTGTGTGTGTGTGTGCATGTGTGCAAGCGTGATTTTTCTCAAATAACATTTTCTATCTCTGGAAATGAGACCCAGTGACTTCATAAATCCTCAGCTCATCTCTGGAGGACATGTATTGCGTACTTTCGAGGAGGAGATGTATGTTTTACTATTGGTAACATCTAACGCTCAAATCCATATCAGTGCACCTTACTTCCCAGAGGGTTTGCCAGCATTTGCCATCCAGTTGGTCAGATTTTGTTGTCTTTTGGTGGATAAAATTTTCCATCAATATTTCTTTTTGGTGACAAAATCCCATTAAGAAGAGCTGCAGCTTTAGATTTTTAACTTGTGCCATTAAGCTGTTATTAGATTTGAGTGACATTGAGCATTTGAACAATAAACACTGGTACCATCCTGCTGCTTTAATAGTCCACCAAATACATTTTAAACCATTGAAGAAGTCAGTCTTAATATAATTTTGTGTCTATTGGCTAAAAAAGCGTAGTACCCAGCTGTTTTAGAACAGGCCAAGGCTTTAATAATTAAAAGATGAAGGATAATCATATCATGTTAAATGGAGAAAAGTGAAACTGGATGTTATTATTCATTGTTTTCTATATATGTCTCTCTTCTCTATGACTCCATCTTTTTCTCTTCCTACCTCTCCCTTTGCCACCTCTCAGTTTCTCTTTCTCTCATTGCCTCTTTTCTTCTCCAACTCTGGTTACATAAAATGGTGTGAAGGCCTGGCTGTGTGGGCTGCAGAGTGGAGGAGGGCCTCACCACTTTCTGAACTTTCATTCACTAAGAAGCTTCCAAGTTCAGCAGCCTTGCAAACCTCCTCAGCCAGCTCAGTGTGTCAGAGTACAAGACTATTTATGAACCCACCCCCATCGCCGGGCATGTTAACGTCCCGACACCCTCTGCTGCTTAAATATTATGGTCCCTCCGGAACTATAACGTGCACATTTTGAGGTAATGGATGCCACGTTGTTTTGTCTTGGGTTATGACAGCATTGTTTGGTTGCTGTGTTTCTCTGTTTTTGTCATTGCATGACTTTGGTTTGATCTGTTTTTATTATCAATTAATTTAATGATAAATCTAAGCATTCAATTACGAGGGAAGTTGATGTCTCTAGAATTTATATCATTTTATTTTAGCTGGTTAATAGGCCAAAAGCACTTACAATGATAACCCTTGCATTGGAAAGAGTGTAAATGTCTGAATCTATTGACTTAGTGTTTCTTTGCTTCAATATGCTCTCCTCTCTTACCCAATGTGTCAAAGTAGGGAAAAATCAAAAAATAAGACTTCATAACTCATCGTTTTAACGTGGCAGTAAACTCAATTTAAAATTGCTATTTACCACTTTCCTATGCCACCGATGATGGCTTCTTGCTGGGTGCTTGTGGTGATTGTGACTTGACATGTTGTGCATTTATAAGACAAGAAGACATTATGTGTCCTCGATGCAGCATTACCTTTGCAGGGAAGCTTGGAGGTCATGGTGGTTGCAATTTGAAAATGAATACCAGGGCTAGCTGGTAGCATGCTAAGGAAGTAGGATGTTGAACTTGCTAAGTGAAATGTGGTAGTTGTGTTCTAAAAGAAAAATGTAGAAATGGCTCCTTTACAAACACATCCATCGTGTGTCAAGTTACACTTTTTTTCAGTTACGGCCTGGCAGCCAACCAAAATCACACATTTTCAGTGGCCGTGGAAAAATAAGTGCTGCTAGTTTTCTAGTTTCTGCTGCTGTCTGCTTTAAAGGTGCTTACATTTGCCACAATAAGCCTGTGTACACAGCAGATCAAGGAAGTAAGCCTGTGCCTTTTATCCTGTGCAAGGATACTTTCAAAATGTCCCCTTTCAAGGGAAAAATAAAAAGGCCTCTTTTTTCCCTTTCAGTGTTGACCGTGTTGTTGTTGACATGACCTCCATTTAAACCCAATACTCCAAAACAAAACACACTTTTCTCACAGATTGAATGACATGATTGCTCAATGAAGCAGCAGGTTCTGGTTTTAATTTCCGTCAGTGGTGATCTTGAAGATGTTGTCCAGGCCGTATGAAGACAGCGTGTCACTTCATAACGCGGACAGATGAGGTTAGCATCAGCACTTAACAAATGAAGAACATCCTTCATACTAATCCTTTGGCTGTCAGACACAAGCAAGGCAGGGGGAGACTACTTCTCCCTTAGTCCAGATCAGCTTACTGTTAATGACACACCCACTCCAGCTTTCCATCCCACCATAATTAACACAACAATCACAGTGTGAGTAGTCAGATATGCCTATAATATTGACAAAATATCTAATATGTTTTCATATTAAAAGGATATTTGTTCTAACTGTGAATAGAGGCGCTGTCTTCATGAAGAAAATGAACAAAAATACACAAGCAACAAAACTGCTTTCACCTCTATAAGAAAGTCATCCTCTTCATTTTCTTTTGAGTTTTCTACTCC
Source organism: Echeneis naucrates (assembly GCF_900963305.1). NCBI lineage: Eukaryota > Metazoa > Chordata > Actinopteri > Carangiformes > Echeneidae > Echeneis > Echeneis naucrates. The sequence continues at coordinate 5,644,734 of NC_042531.1, read as the reverse complement.
AAGTTCACTAACTAATTACAATCTTTTGGCTTCAGAGAAAATCCATCATGGTGTATCATGAATCATCTCACAAATTCATGCAAAATCATTCACAGCAAAATGATAAAGTGAGCAAGCGTCTAATACTCCTCCTTCTGTCACTCTAGGCTAATAGTGCTCTCCCTCTGTCCTTCTCGCTCTCTCTGTCTTATGACCTTCAGTAACTTGCTGCCTTCCGCTGCCACTCCACAGTTTCTGCTTGTCCTTTGTGTGTATTGTTGCAGTTGGCCGAATTGCAATTTCCTCCAACTTTTCACTACACTGCCACAGCCTGAGTCTTGGATCTTCTCCTGCTTACAGTAATGAGGGAGAGAGGGGGAACCACACAAACTATTTGGATTCAGGGCTGCGTTTGTGTTGACAATCAACACGAAAGTATGCTTGGTAAACGTAGTTTAGTGCACTTAAAAACAAATGATGTGCAGTGGTGTGGTGTAGACTTTCCCCACCGAGCGTCAGTCTGTCACTCAGCTGAGCCTGATTGTGTTTTGTCTGAGTCTTAATTGGAAATAACACACACACACACACGCACGCACTGAGCGACAAAAAACCTGGATGTTTGTTGTCTCAACCACGTCTGTAACTTCTTTCCTTCCAAACAAACGGGACAATGACAGTAACATGTGGAATGTGTCACTGACAAAGAGGAGTGCCATCAACCACTTTCCACTGTAATTATTGAAATTGTAGCTGGCAGCCGGGGTGCTCCGACGTTGTATCTTTGCCTGTCTCTCTCAGCCATTTTCCCAGGATGAACCAGAAACACTCGATGCGTGAGTGACACCGTGCAAGCAGATGTTCCAACAGCTGTCTTAAGATGCTCTGTCACTAACAGAAAAACTGCAAGCTTTCACAGTGCTGTTTCATGCTATCGGACACAGTCAAGATATTTTCTTTTTCGAAAAATTGTGTTTCTTGTGCAGCTGAAAGTTCAGACCAAGCCTAATGCTGTGCGTATCCTGCTAATTCTGGTGAATGGGACTGAGACAGAGAGAACACAAGCCAAAAGCACAAAGGGCTTGAACGAAAACAGTGGGCTTCTAGGAAAAAAAAAAAAAAAAAAATCTGAACATGGTTCAACATTGTTGATTGCAATGTGATATCATCCCATATGGCGCTGCATCGGATGAACAAATATATCTAATCATATGATCTTGCTAGATTGCTTTGTAATGGCAAATGTCTGAATGCTTACTTAAAGAAAAATATTTTCTGTCAAATTAAATTGAGACCAGGAACTCGGAACGAAATTAAGAGACCATGGTATCCAATGAGGCTCCTTACTGGAGTAGAACCAGGACAATTAGGCTACAAATGCACTTCCTCAGAATGAAATAACGTCCCTTCTACATACCATATTTCGAGCCACACTATAATGATATTAACTCCTACATAAATATCACAAATATAATAATTGTACTCGGTTTTATAGGCTGTAACCAGACCCAGAGTCTCCTAGAAAGAGAACTCACTGGGGTCAAACCCTCTCTTTGTCGTTTATACAATCGTGGCATCATGTCATAGTTGTTTAGCTATTGGAGTATAGAGTGGGTGGATTTGATGGTCCAGTTCATAGCTGTGTGACTTCTCCTGCTTTGTCAGTGACTTTTCAATATTTTTCTGCTGCCGTTCTTTGTTACGACAACCGTCCCCTTCACAAAAAGACTGTACATGACAAGTTGGTCAGCAAAGCCAGGCTGTTCATCTGCTTCTCTTAAATGGAGAGACAAGACATTCAGACTTCACCTGCTTAAATAAGAGCCACTTGAAGACAAGTTGCCTTATTACAAGCCTGGATGCTGCTAATAACGGTGTAGTATTCTGCCCAAGTCTGAGTCAGATATTGAAGTGCAGATTTAGCATGCCTCTACCCCCTGCCTCTGATACAATGGCTCTTAAAACAATGAATAAATCATCTCTGCTGCACTTAAAAGTACCCCCTCTGTCCTTCAAACCATTCAGTGCTTTGCTGTTACTGCTGTTTAATGTAAGGGAGCAAAAGTCAGAGAGATCTAGTAGAGGGAGAAGGTTGTCAGAGGAACTCTTGTTTATTATTCCCCCATCTGACCCAAATTGGGCCTGAAATGGCAGCTAAACGCTAAAGTAGCCTATCGGAGGGCAGTCACTGCTTAGATCTGTTGCTTTGAGCCTTCAGCAGGTAAGCCAACTTAACATCGCCATCTCAGTAGGTCATTAGCTAGGACGTTCTGCTCATATAAATGATGGAACTGTCTCTGTGTTCCAGACATAATGTTTAAATATCCATTGTCATTTGAGAGGCGCAAATGTTCTCTCTCATATGGACACAAAGTGTGAGGCTGTTAGAGGAAAGGAGACCAGGAGTCAGCTTTCATCCCGCTTTTTCCTATGTAAAAATCTGTAATTGTTTTACACTGAGTGCTGACGTCCTGCGGGCTTCTCTGGGAATGAGATGGATTTTATTTCCATTTTCAGTTCTATGTGGATGAGTCCTGGGCTGCACGACTAATAAGCAGATCCGCCACACTTTAAGGACTAGCTTAATTACTGATTCTTGGCTGACCTTGCTGTCTGAACTTTGCTTTACAGCATCAATTGTGGCTCATCAATTTCTATGTTAATGAACACTAGAGGCAATAGGGAGGGACAGGGATAATTGACAATTGTTTTCAGACAAAGTTGATGTTCCGAAGAGGAGTTATGGCATTAAAAGACTGTTAAGTAACCTTGTGTTAAGAGAGAGAGAAATTAAAGACATACGAATTCAAATGTCCTGAATGCTTCACTTTTATTGCTGCATTTTTGCGTGATTTCACATCTCTTGTTGAGAAAAGTGGGACAGCTTGTCCTGCCTTTATTCTCATAATTGTTCAAGTATAGCGAACCTTTACAGTTTCTTAAGTAGAGCACAATCGAAAGACAGCTGAGAGGAAAAAAATTACCAGTGACAGACTCTAAAACGTTAAGTCTTCAATACCACTTACTGTTCCTTTGCTTCTTCTCTAACCTTCTATTCTTCATTTGTATTAAAGCTGGATCTTCCCTGTAATCCCCTCAAAGCTCTTTTTGTAAAAAGAGGTGGTCAAAGAGCCTACTTTTTCACATTTTGCTATTTGACATCTTTGATATCGTTTTGCCCAAGATGTCCCACCTCACACATGTCAAGCGCTGTGGCTCTGCAGATCAAATATAGACAGATCAAAGAGTGGCTAACCCTTTGACGCTGAAGGCTCCTATTGTCCACCTGGACTTGTTGCTTTTTTTTTAACCATGAATGGGCCAGTAAGTGCTTTTGCTCACTTTTCCAGAACACTTAGAACCTTCGATATCCATCAATTGACAGCATGCCAAAAGAATGTATTAATGGTTACCAACCACTCCCACTCACACTCAGACCTACGGAGCTTTTGGAGTCACCAGTTAACCCAAACATGATGTCTTTGGACGGCGGGAGGAAACCCACGCAGGCACGGGGAGGACATAGGGTGCATGTAGGTCGAACAACTAGAAGCTTTACGTTGTTTCATCTGTGGGATTCACCCTTTCTCCCCTCGTTCTCCCAGTTGTTCTGTCTTCTCTTCCTACCTTTCCCTATATCCCATTGGATGGAAAATGTGGATTCTGCTCCGGCCTTCTGATTAAGAGGAAAATCCTCAACTGGGAATCGTCAGAAATGATCCCATGACAGCTTCACGTGCAGGCTTTGGATTGACTGCTTGATGTATAATTCAGGTTAGATGGGAGACCTTAATGAGACTGACTAATGATGTTCAAAAATGTCAGTGTTGGCACTGACACTCAAAACATTTCAAAAAGCTGTCATGAACATTTGAACCAAGAATGCACAACTTTGAGATACATCATCGTAGTGAAACTGATGGCTGTGAGGAATGATATTTGGGTATAATATTGTTGTAGTATTTGTTTAAAAACATTTTTAAACTCTCCCTTTTTGTGTTGCATACAACATATATCTGTGCAACTGTCACTTTCTTCATTACGCCTTGTTTTGTATCCCATTTGAATTGTTGCTGCTTGATATATTTATTACCTTGGATCGCCACACAGCTTGTCACATTATTGGTAACCTCATATAAAGATTTTCTTTTGACACTGATCCAACAATCACACCATTGTTTATCCAAATGAATTTGCTGTTATAAGTCGGTGTGTGTGTCTTACTGTTCTGAATTGTCTTCCAGTTGCCTTGCACCTACATGTGATATACATACAACTGTGCGACTTCCAAGTGTCTCCGATTTTCTCTCCACCGGCACTCACACACATTTTCAAAGCAGTGCTGTTCACCGAGTGCTCTCCCCCTCTCTTCCCCACTGTTTTGAAGAGATTTTGCTTTCACTGGTTTTTATTTCTTGTGATAATTTCTGAGGGTTGGAGATGGTTTGTTGATGAGGCTGCAGAGGGAGAAAATCTAGCTCCCTGTTGAAATATTTAGCAGTGCTCAGCATGCGGAAAGATGCTACTGTAAGCGGTACAATGGCATGAATGTTACTCTAGTTTCTCATAAACTCTTAGTGCAGAGTGAAAAAACGAGACCGTGAGAGAGGTTGGACCAACACACCGGTTATTTCTACAAGGTCTTGTTTGAAAAACAAACAATTTTGCTCCTTCAAAGAAAAGTAGTGTGTCTCTTTTGCCAAAGAAGAACATGCCATTTTATTTTCAGGTATACTAGGCTCCTTGTGCACAAGGAAAAAATAAAGCATTTATTGTGTTTGGGTTGTATTAGCATTCTTAAACATGTAAGCTGCATTTGAATATATTGCCATAACATCGAAGTGCCGTTATAGCTGTGACATAATGAGCGGTTTTATATTGTGAACATTCAGCAGTGGGTGGTGAATTCTCGTAAAAAGCCCAGACAGGCGAGCTGTTCCAAATCTGCGGCTTCTGTGTGTCCTACACTTCTGCCTCCCCTCAGGTCCCTCCTCTCTTGTTCTGAGTTTCAAAATGAGGGTTCACTTTCTCTCCAACTGAGCAGCTGATCAGGCCAATTTGATGCTCATGGCCTTTCACACCACAGCATCAGACAGCTGCACTGGACTGAGGATAGCGGCAGTGATATGACAAGATGCTAGTCTGATTAGGGAAACTGTATACCAGCTGTCAGGGGTGGAGATCACGCATCGTCAATTGGTCAAAAAAGATAAATAATCAAGAACAAGAAAATGCCTCCCAATATCCCAGGACGCTCTCAGTTTTCTGTTTTTATGTTTTAAAGGTCAGAGATTTACGTGTTGGCAATATCAGTACTGAAAGAGCACAAGGGCATAAATGGAAGGTTTTAAAAAAGAAAGTAACATTTAACAAAGCAAACCTCTGTGGGGGTGAAGCAGAGTAAGCTGCTCCTCATCATCAAGTGTGGATTTTTGTGTGCTGCTGGTGCGCTCTGACTGTCAGTGGTTTTGTGTTGGCACAGATGTGCATACCAGATGAGCAGGGGAGATGGCATCATCTCTACAATTACAGGAAGGTCACGACCCGCTGTCACAGCAACTGCTTGGCATCCGTTTGGAAACTGCTTGGCACCCGCAACCTGCGGATTTCATAAACCTGCAATTAGGCAATGGGCATGTATCAGTCAGCACTCTGCCTGAAACATCTGCTTTTGTGTGTGTGTGTGTGTGTGTGTGTGTGTGTGTGTGTGTGTGTGCCACAGTAGGATAGACATTCAGAGATTGATGGGCAGAAATTAAAGGAAAAAAGAAAACACATTCATGAGAGACACAATCCTTATGTTTAACTGAGATGCAAAATGATTATCTTTATATCACAAAGCTGACTGGCTGGGTTCGTTCAAAGCGAAACTGCATTTTTATTTGTTTTTAAATATAATCTTTTCGTAGATTCTGTTTAGTTTACAAGTTTTGAATGCCCCTTCCTGCTGCAGTATAATCCTTTACCTGCTCCACAAAGAATCGAGCCTCTAGTTCAGCGTCTATGAGGGGCTTCATTCAGAGTCCAGTCTCCTCATTTGTACATGTGCACGTGTGTACTGTTACCAACCATTTATCATTCCCATCGATCCGGTAAATTGAAACGACTGTTACATTAATAATAGATGAAAAGACATTCTGTAACGTGACAATCCCACAGAAAATTATTATGCTGCTCTGCAGTTCCTTTTAGCGCCGTGTAAAGTTTGAGCATCTTTCAGCTCATCGATTTGGTTTCACAGCCTGAACTTAACTGCTTCGGTTTTGTTTCATTGCTCACATCAGCTTCGTTTCCAGTCACAGCAGGCAGCTGTTTTCAGCAAAGCTCCGGCAACAAACACCAGACAAACATGGTTAGCAGCTAGCTGGTGTACAAACTGGTGCATTTCAAGGGACTTGTACCTGTCAGGAGAAAAGTAGCCCACAGGGGTCGACACACATACACAAGCCACAATGGATTTGTGTTTGTGAATACCAACTAATTAGATGCTGAACTCAAAATGTTTGCTCTAAACTGGCAGTTAGCAGTTGTTACTACTAATCCTTACAAAATCTCTCCCTTACCAGATAGATCTAAATGTCTCAGCATTAGCGTCATCATATATGCAGCACATTTCATCAGCTTTCCGTGACTTGAATATGTTAAAACACAACCATTGTGGTGAGGAGAAAAAAAAGTGTTTATCAACTATTATCACATCAAAAAAATGTTCAAGAGGACAGGAACAGATTGAGGACAGATTGACTGTAAAGTAATTTGTCTGTGTGAGGTCTAGCTTTGTATTACCTGCACATTTCCCAAGCCATGGCTTCATCTGTTCTGCCGTATCACATGTTCCAGTGAGAATTGACATTATTCTCTCTTTTTTTTTTTTTTTTTCAATTTTAACCCCAGAATTAATTGTTTCTTTATCTGATTGCATTTTAATGCAAAGTCTATTTTCATCCTTGTGGGAAAGTGGGACATGATGCTAATTCAAGATATTGCTTTTTAAAGCAAAGTTTGTCCCCCCCCCCCCCTTTTTTTTTTTTTTCCCAAACCTTTTTGAGAGCTTTTTATATGAAGCCTTTACTGCACTGCCAAAGAAGCTGCGGTGCAGAGCCATTTACTTGAAGGAAACAAGACAATACAGCAGTAAGAGAAAAAAAAAAGAAGTGTAGGAGTGAAATATGATGGGGCCCTGTGATCTCCTAGCAGTTTCTATGGCATCACTCATACACCATTTATCAACTGAATATTCAGTGTGAGTGAGTGAGTGAGGGTTTTTTTTTTAAGGAGAATGAAGAGGAGGATTTATTGCATATCAGTCAGCCTCTATATTTTCTACATGATGGAAAACGGTCAGGTACCTACTCATACTCTTAAAGGAAAAACTGTGTAGGCAGTTGAGTCTGTGACTAGTTTCCCAAGCCCAGGGCAAGTGCAGTTATACAAGACGGTCCTCTTTTTCCCATCTAGTATAGGGAGCCATAGATCCGGATGAGATATGATAAAAGGGAGCGTTTATCCTCACATTGAAATGTGTCTGAACATTTTCAGGGTGTCTGTGTGCCGCTAGACTTATGCTAGCATTCATTTATTTTGTGTTCCATTTCCAGTCTTTTTTTCGTTACCTCATTGCCACTGTGGATGTTTGGTGTTAATTTACTTATGATGGATAACATGCTAATCTACAGGAGATCACTGCTATTTGGTAGTTAACCAAGAGTTGGTGTAATATTAAGTGACTGACAGCTACTTGATGACAAAGTATTTTCATTGAACTAACAGGCCATCTGTGTAGAAAACACTAACAGATAAAAGCGTTGGAAAGAAATTAACTGTTACAAAAATCATTTCCAGTAAGAAGGAATTTGAGTCTTCAGGGGAACAAATTTCAAGCCCTAACAAAAAATAAAGGTTTGGCTATGAGCTCATTAACCTATAAGACGCTATACACTTGCTCAGTTCTGGTGTCCTTACATTGGTTCAAACCTCCTAAATAATCATTTACATTTTTTGCACATCCAAACAATAGTAAGAGAGAAACAAAGAAAATCATTTTTCAGGCTGCAGTGACATCCATTAGAGTAGTGTCTACCTCAGCCAAAGAGAAATATCGACAAAAATGCTGACAAATCCAGGACGTATTACAATGTTGTTGAAAGTGATAAAGGTTCTTGGATCTGCCCTTTTAAGTGTGCCAGTACCAAAATTTAATGGGTTCTTTGCCCGGCTCCCATTCCTTCACATTGTGTGGGGCAAAACGGTCGAGCACTTTATGTATCATCCCACTGGCAAAGAAATAGACATGGGCGAACACTTTTTTTGGTGGAGGCAACAGTGCATCTGCTCATCGTATCATGGATGGCGTACAGGATGCTGTTCGTACTGTCTAAACAGCTGCATGAAACTAACAGTTGAGCCAATGAGATGTCAATCAAGCACAGAACAGGAAGCGGACCAATCAGCTGAAATATTTAAATCACCCATGTGTCTTCACCATGTGTTTGCAGAGCCTTTAAAATCCAACTGAAATCACTTTTAGTCGTCAACTTTTATTTACGTAACCCAATATTAAAATCACAAATTGGACTCAAGGGGCTTCACAATCTGTAGAACATAAGCCTTTGATTTCTTCCAGAGCAGATGGACTGAAGTACCAAAATCACACTATGGAAAATCACGACGGCAATATCAAAGATTGACATGTGTAAAAAGTCACAAAATTATGTTTTCATTTGAATGATTAATGATTTAATCCAGTTAAACGTAAGAAAGTAGGTCTGTGAATATCAGAGGGAAAAACATGGCTGGTAGATAGCAGCTGGTTAACAGTACTCGAACCAACAATGCCGTCACTAGTTCTGCTACAGGAGTGATGAAGCAACTGCCACTAGCTAATGGCAGGACTTAAAAGGACATGGACGTGGGACACTGTGTATTTAGACGAAGACAGCTATACAGTGTCAAGACAAACAAGACAAACAATGCACTGTAATTGATATCTGGCACAGCTGAGAGCAGGCCTGTTCGTCGCCATATTAACATGATATAATGTGTAAGGGCTGTTTCTGCTTCAGTGTCTCATGAAAAAAAATCTGCGGCCTGAACCGGACATTTTTCGAGGTGCGATTATTTACAAATGTCTCTTTGTTTTTTCAAGGCTGTTGATAACGTGAAAGTTACCGTTCGGCTCAGTGGTGCATAAATTCCCCCTCTGAGTGGCTTGTCCAAGTATGTTTTCAAGAGCGGCGTCTTCTTTGCCTTGTTCTCGTGCATCTGGCTTTGATGAGCCCCTTGAGTCTGTGGTACTGGGCGCTTGATGAGCACCGCTGTTTTCCTTTCATGCAGACTGCCACAAGAGGCGACAATGAGCCAACGAGCCACTTAGAATACAAATGGAGACAAGAAGGACAAAGGTTAGACGTTAGTCTTCTGGAAGTTTCTAACCGCTGTCCACACAGCAGATGAACGGGTCAGTTTTTGTTAAATGTAATATTAACTTCAATTCCTCATTCTGACCTTCTGACAGGCAGTAGCCAAACTACCAATACAGGCAGTGGCCCAGAAACCCCAGAATTACCTGAAAATAAATTAAAAAAAGCTGATCCTTGATGTGGAGATTCAACCTGAACACTCTCCCATCCAATCCTTAAAATAACCACTCACTAAAACTGAACTCAACTAAATGTGTAACAGTGTTTTGTCTTATTTTGTCTGGACAGGATGGTGATGCAGTACAACCACTGCTGTAGTGAAATAAAATGAAAATGAAAGGGATGTTTCTGCTTTGGTCACATTTCGTCTCAGCCCTCTTAACTGGGCTGACGTGATAACATTAAGCTGCATTTCTGCATTTCTCTTTAAATCATCGACCTCTGTTTTACTTTATGGCACAGATGTAGCCTAGAGCCTTCAATACACTGTCCCGCTTTTGTTCCTCTGGTCTTGTTTTCACAACCGCAGCAGTGAAACAATTTAAAATGGAAAAATTGAGGACTATTTGAACTTGTCTCAAACCGAATCATTTCATTTGCACGGACGTTTGACATGAATGAAAGTTTCTTTGATTTCAGTCTATTTGAAGCCTTTCTCTCTTATCCCTGTTCACCACAAACAGCCACACGCACGCACGCACACACACACACACACACACACACACACACACACACACACACACACACACACACACCCTCCTCCAACAAGTCAGGAGCATTTCTTCTCCTCCGGCTCTGTTCAGAGCTGAAGCTTTGAGCTGAGTTATGGCTGTCTGCTGGAATCCCCCCCCCCCCTCCACCATTCATTTCACCGACTGATCGATGAAGATGACAGAGTGCAGGTGCAGCCTCGGCGTGTGTTAGCTCCAGCAGGGGGACGGCGTGTGGTGCACTAGGACCGGGGAGAGATCCTTCCCGTCGTGTGCATCGCAACTACCGAGCGGAGCTGTGGAGGAAACCCCCCCATCGGATCTGGCCATTATATCCATACATTCTTCCCCCCCCATCTCCACCGCGACGCCGCTGAGTGCCGAGGATCGCACCGAGCAGTGAGCCTGGGTTGGTCAAGGCCCCCCAGGAGAGGATAAGTCATTAGGACCGATTTGCCCAAAAGTCAGCTGTCAGATTTTTTTTCTTCCTTTTTTTTTTTTTTTTTGTTGTTTGGAGGAGGAGGGGGGTGATCATTTCTCAGCTTCGCCCCCATTCGTTTTGATACATATATATATTTTTATTGGTTGTGGTAGTGTTGATTTCTTCTTCTTCTTCTTCTTCTTTCATTTCTACCCATCATCGTTTTATTTCAGGCGCGCAAAGTCACATCTGCGTAGGAGAGCGCTTGGCGCACTTCTTCCCCAAAAGACGGAGACAAGATCTCCATTATTCTGTTTGGATTTAAACCGGACGATTGGCTGAATGGGTGACCTCACTGAAACACAGACTATCACTGGCGTGCACCCATTTTATGGAAACGTGTTTTCTCGATTGACTTGGAGTTGTGATGTCCAGAGCTTTCTTCGCTGACTGACAAACGGCGTTGTACCATTTTGGAATCGAGTTGAAGGTAGGCCAGTTTTCCTCTTGGCTTGCCGACCTGATACGTTTTTTTTTTTTTCTCCCTCCTCCTCTGATCATTTGTTAAAGTTGGCAGACCTCAATTTCACCGGTTATTAGATTATTGCGGCAGTGGATCGATGGCCTGGGAGTCTGGGCTTTTGTCGGACACTTGCAGCAGTTAATCTATGAAAAAACGCCGGTGGTAAAGATTTAATAGTCATCAGTTAATAATAATAATAATAATAATAATAATTATTATTATTATGATAATAATAATAGTAATAGTAAAGGGGGGGCAGTTCGATGCTTTAAGGAGAAGTTCAGCACCTGCCACTGTTGCAGCACTGAGATCGGGTCGAGTCCGGATCACAAACACGAAGTTAAAGAAATATTTCTCAGTGTGAGACAGAAATCAGCTCAGTGTGTGTATTTTTATTCTGAGTAGTGTGTGTGTGTGTGTGTGTGTCGGTCACGGTGGAGCCGGAGAAGCTCTCTGCAGTGCAGTCTCACACACCGGCCCGCCGGGCTCACTGGAGCTCAATAAGGAGCGGATTTAGATAAAGGTGTAAACGAAGCGGCAGCTCTGCCTGAAGGCGGGCTGCCAGTAAGCCTTATTATAAGCACAATCCCGGCTTTGTGCGGCGGCTACAGGCTGCTGGTGGCACCCGGGCGACGATTTAACAAGAAAATAGACCCCCAAAATAACTTATCATGCTCGCTCTATATCGCCCGTCGCTCGTGTTTGTTGTGTGTGTGTGTGTGTGTGTCACGTGCACGCACACGTTCACAGTGATTGAGTTCGGAGTGATCTCGTGTGACAGAGTGCGTCACTGTAGTTGGAGTCTAAACGGGAGACACGGGCTGCAGGAGATTTAAAAACAAAACAAAACAAAACAAAAAAACACGCTGTCGTGAATTAAATGTTGTTTTCTTGTAAAGCGTCTTCCGGTGATTTCAGTGTACCGGAGTCTCGGTACTGACCCGGGCTGTCAACGACACTTCCACGGGGACAAACGTCGCGGTCCCTCGGGTGGCGAATACCGACGCATGACGCAGGTAGCTGAGCGGTGATTGAGGAGGATCTTGTTTCTGGAGGTCCGCCGGAATCAGAGATCCCAGAACACTTTGAGCTTTTTTTGTGGGGATCCTCTTTGTGTGTGTGTGTGTGTGTGTGTGTGTGTGTGTGTGTGTGTGTGTGTGTGTGTGTGTTCGGTCGATTCGGCTAAAACTCGTTTTGAAGAAGGAGTGGTGTCGGTCTGTCCGTCCCTCCGTGGTGGAGCATGTGTGCTTTGAGTGCATGTTTATGTCAGGGGAGCCCCCCCCCCCCTTTCTTTTTCTGTCTCCCTCTCCCCGATTTTCTCGCCTAAGCAATACAGACTGTCCAAGTTGTGTAAAACTCAATTCAACTAAGCCAGCGTCTCCAAGACTCCAAGCCCGAACCTGTGTAGCGTTAATCAGAGCAGACAGCTGTTTTGTTTTCGTTTGTTTGTTTGTTTTTATTTAAAGTTTGTCAGCTGATCTGTATCTGTGTGTGTGTGCTGGCAGAGACGACATGCCAGAGGCCGTTTGGAGGTGAGCCACGTCTCCGGTTCACGTTGTTAACCGGCAGAGATGCTGTAAAAGAAGACGGATTTTTGTTTTTTTGTTTTTTGTCGTGTATATTTATGAGCAAGGGGTCTGGCATTCATGAATTGGTGAAGTCGGTTGTGTGATGTTCCAACGTGCAGCAGATAAAAGTCGCTGCTGATTTCAGCACCTCATCACAGGGAGGGCGACAGGAACTGTCTGTGGTTCTGAAACAGACAGCTCCTTTGTTCAACTCTTGGCCGATTTTTGTCATCTCAAATGTTCAGAGATGGGAATGGATTTCATTTTATGTTTCAATATTTGAGCAACTTATTGAAGCCCCCCCCTCCCCTCCCTTCTCCCCTGCATGTGGCAGCATGTCTCTGAGCCTGTCACACATTAAGGTATGAGTATATTAATGAGAAAGTACTGAATCTCCAGGATGATGCTTTAATCAATTCATTTCCAAGGTGGTTATGTTTTTATGATTTTTATGGGATTCATCTGAACGCCATGTGAATTAGGCTGAAGGCTTTTTTTTGTATCGCATGTTACTTATCTTAATCAACACATTATGTCCGATTGTTGTGCTTCTCACGACACACTGGCACATTGTGTCATGCATCCTGTGCCTTGTGTTTTTCCTTGTTTTGACCATGCACAGTATATTTTAAATGGCATCGCCATTGGTGCTGAGTGGTGTTAAAATCTATTAGCTGATCATCATTTAGTGTTGCTCAGCTTGGCCCTGGAGGATTCAATTTTGAGAAAATGGGACAAATCAACACCATGAAAAAGGTACTATTACAAATAGATTAGTAATATCTTGAGGAGCACTTATGTTTCCCCAATGCTTCTCAGTTATATAATATTTATTTGAAAAGAAAAAAAAGTTTCTTCATCTTTCATGCTAATAATGAAAGCAAATCCAATCATAGAATTCGGAATTTTCTGCTCTTGGTGTGTGTCAAACATGTTGGGGCGTGCAAAAAGCCTTTGAGGCCAGTGTTAAAAATGTTGTCTATATTTCAGCGATTGATTTCTCTCACTGTAGCTTTTCCATTATTCACAAAACATCTGCAGGATTCACTGGGACGTATCATCAGTATTTTGACCCGGGGTCATTAGGTGTTTCAGGTCTTACAACATGCACCCTCGCCCAGGCGACCCAGCCAGGAGTGATGTTGTGCTGTGCTATTTACACAGACTTGATATGCTGCGGATTGTGTTCAAAGGCCCCGTTCCCCTGCTGCTGTTTCTGTTTGGATTCCAAAGGGTTAAACACCCTTTGAGCTCTTGTAACGCTCAGCATGCGCGCTATGCCTGTGATAAAGATAGTTAGGGAAGAAATATACAGCACAGGTTCAAATCAAATTAACCCTGAGGAAGTCATGGCACTGACTGCATGCCAAGTAATTGTTTGTTTTGTGGCGCTGTATACCTTTGTATGTATGTAAAAGGAATACCCTGTCATCACGCTGCACTTGTAACCAGCGCCAGATTCACTCAGCTGCTCGTTACCCTGTCAAACAAAAGCAAGGCAATTTGTTTGTGTGTTAAAGGTCGTTTGGTAAAAAGAAAGAGTTGCTAGACGCTTCCTGCGCCTTCATGGACTACTTCTGTGTTAGTGATGAATGATGTGTGTGTTTTCCCCTAACGCTGATTGAATTAGGCCACCCTGCAGACCCATTGCTTTCCCAAGGAGCACTCGAAGGCGATCCTGCGGTGAAGTGTATCAATAAGCGGGTGGATGGAGTGTAAGTGGTGGTGGTGTTGCCGCGGGCAGACAGCCGGTGATGAGGAGGGGGAAACACACTTAGGGAGAGTCCTGCTGATAACACAGCAGATTGGGAGCCCTTGGTGCTGGCGTCTGTCGGTCCCTGCAGTGGGGGGGGAGCGAGGGGTGGAGCAACACAGAGCTGACCCAGAACCGCACACTGGGCCAATTCCAGCTCAGTTAAGTCGTTATTTTCTGTGTGTTATCAGTAGATTTTCACATCATCCTGTGATAGTCCATCACAAGCTTTTGCTTTTCAGTTATTTCAAGATTTCTAGCAGAAATTTTATCCGGTTACAGAGATTGTTGTCTCGAGACAAAATATCAAGTGAGCTCGACGCTTTGATGGCTTTGTTTTGAAGGCTGGTTGCTTTGACGTGGACCCCCATGAGACCAATGGCAGCTGAGCTCCCACTGTGGCAGATTGATATTTGTAATTTAAGGGAAGCTGTCACGCAGCATCCTCCAGATGGAGAGTGGCACGCAGTCGATTAAACACGGTTTGTTTAGAAATAATCATTTTGATATGGGAGCTGAGGATTCATTTAAGGCATATTGGCTCAAAGGTTCAAAATGTTCAATTACGCACAGACGCACACAATCACATAATAGTACCACACAGATGTGAAATGCATAGTGGTGTCGGGGGAGAAAAGCTTTTAGTCTGTTAGTCATTCAATGAAGCCCCCCAGATCACAGCAGAGAGGACAGGTCAGTGATTTGTGTCCCTGCTGAAGAAACGGTTGAGGATTGGTTGTGCCTGATAGCAAGTTCATTAATTCAGCCACTCGAGCATATACACACACTTGCATGCACGTTGTTTTCATCCCTGAACTACTGGAATTGATATTTGGAAGAGGGTCATTTTTTAAAA
Organism: Echeneis naucrates; assembly: GCF_900963305.1. Lineage (NCBI taxonomy): Eukaryota > Metazoa > Chordata > Actinopteri > Carangiformes > Echeneidae > Echeneis > Echeneis naucrates. Next base: position 5,629,508 of record NC_042531.1, on the reverse strand, counting down.
GAACATCTCCTCCCTGTCACATTGATTGACAATAAAAGAACAATAAACAGCACAGGAAGAATACTACTTGATTAACTGCCTCTCAGAAGAACCAAACATATGCAATAAATCAGGTTTCCATCTCACAAATTAGAATGATGGCTGTTAGATGCTGCTTTGAAGACCCTCAAGCTTGAACCTTCAAGGCATTTGTGCTTATACGGTGAGTGTAAGTGATTATTAAGCCCCCTGATGGTGCAGTAGGGAAGGGAAAGGTTCCCTACCATTTTTTGCACTGTGGTGTGGTAGATAAACAGTTTTTGATCTGAAGGGGGTTGGGGGGTAAAATATGCTGGACATTTTATCAAATGTCCTCATCATACATTTCCATCTGAAGGTGAGACATTTCAAGGAAGTGAAGAATAGTTGGTATTTTGACAAGTGAAACATAAATTTTTTTCACCCTCTGTTAATTGAACCAATAAAAAGCAATAGCTTCTTTTTCTAGCTTGAAATATCAGCCCAATAAGTTGTTCTTTGTCACAAAGGAAGACGGCAGTACTGTCAGAGAAAACAACTCGAAAAGTGAAATCGGGGGAATCAATGATGTAAAGACTTGTAAAGAGAAGGTGAAGAAAGGAGACCACAGGATATTTGACAGTGGATACGTGAACTCAGCTCTACTGATAACCTGTCTGACACTACTGCTCACTGATCCAGCTCCACTGATGCTCTTCACCTTCCTCTTTCTTTCATACTCATCATCTTCCCTGGGGACCTTTCTTCAAAAGCCTCACTCCTCTCTCCAGCTATACCTTGACAGCTGTTGACGAGGTAAACAAAGTAAGACCTGTCAAAGTTTCTTTCATAAACCCCGGCCTTTTAATTCACTCCCTCCAAATAGTGCCCTGTCATTTGTTTTTTTTTTTTTTAAAGGTAGAAATTACTTTACTCAATGGTAACAATGCACTTTATGTGTAGTCAGAAAGGCTGAATTTTTCTGCAACGTAACCAGTGTATCAAAATCAACGAGTGAGGGAGATGGACAAGGTTTGCGAAAAGAGAGGAAGAAAGCAAGTAAAAGAAGTGTAGGATCGGAAGGAGGTGGGCTGGGCAGAGTGTAGTGAGAGAGAAAGGCAGAGATGATGGGATTAGGAAATATAATAAACTGAGAGAAGCTTGTTTTCATTTGCTGTACAGCTGGAGCTCTTATTTGCTCCACTGGCTTTGAGTCAGCCTTTTCAAAAGGCAAGAGAAATATTTTAAGGGAAAGACACTGGCACATATGTTTGAGGGGAATCCTCTATTAAAATTAGACTACGTGTGTGAGAAGTTGACTGCTATAAACCCAATGAATCTCCTCCAAAGACAAATAGAACCTGTTGTCAGAATACATACAAGGTAAAGTATGTTTCCATTCAACCAGTGAAGAGATTTACTGCCCACAATAATTATGACTCTGGCCTGTCTGCAGCAAAGAAGGAAGTAGAGTGAATTCGATGTAGGATTACCGAATCTGAAGAAGGTATGAGATGGAAACGAAAGATTGATAAATAAATGTGACATCCTTTATTCCTGAGGGGTTTATTTTAACCATTGCAGCAGTCGTTCCAACCTGGGACGATCCAAGTAGTTTTTTTTTTTAACCCAGATTGTAATGTTTTCTAACCTTTTAGAGATTTAAAAAAAAATATTTATTGAAATCTAGTTAGCCTGTATATGTGTGTCATCATGGTGGACATATATGTCCTGAAGACAATTTCAGTGGTTCAGCAGGTGTCTATATATGTCTGACTCCCTGTGGATTGATTTTGTCCGAGACATTCCATTAAAAACTGCACCTGATGGTCACAAAACTTTACAGGTGTGTAATTCAGATCAATATGAAGGCAGAGTTGGAAAATGACTGCGGTCCAGACAGGGTGGTTAACGCAGTGGGGAAAGGAACCATTGGCCTTCCAATTTATGTAGCTGTCATAACTCGCCACTGATCACATTTGATTCATTGCTATTCACCGTATGGAATCAATAGTCATAACTAAATTATTGCTGGAAACTCATAGGTTGTACCACACCCATATTCAAGTGCTGATATTTTTCATGTTTAGCTCGATTACACACCTGTAAAGTTTCATGGCTGTGGCTTGAACAGTTGTTAAACCAACATATTTCCAAAAACGTTCAGAGATCTAAAGACATATAAACACCTGTCAGAGTCAGCATTCACACACACACACACACATTGAGAGAGAGAGAGAGAGAGAGAGAGAGAGTGAGCTCCCAGTCAAAGTGAAGGTGATAACCAAGTCCGTTAAGAGAGAAAGCATCCGGGACAGTGTTGATTATTTCTCACATGATCATAAATGATAAGGCAAGAAGCTTGAGTAGAATGGACTTGTGACCACATGCTGCCATCGGCCTTTTCATAAAACACTGAGGCTGGACCACACCAGCAGTAATAGAATCATTGTCTCAGCTGTCACTTTACATTGGTTCTGTGAAAGTCTTGCCAGTGTCCCATGGGCGAGTGTGTAAGAAATGAGATATGCACAGTCTCTCTACATATGCTCATTCAGAACACAAAAATGGAAACGAGTCGAGGCCTGCAAAACCGAAAAGACACATTTATCCTCTCGGCCTTTCTGTCTGACACTCAAACACTTAAACACACAAGATTAGTCCTGGATAACTGCCCTGTCTTACAGAATGAAAACTGTACTTTAAAGGTCTCCTTGAATTGCTATTTTCTTTTTCCAAAATCGGTGTGGAAAGTGAATTACCATTGTGTCATTCCTCTGAGACACCGATGTTGAAAGTCTCAGAACTGCCTGTTTCTTGCAAAGGAAGTTGTCAGAATTTTCAAGATCAGATTTGCCCACAACAGTGAAATTGTAAGCCCTGATCTCTCAGTGGACTGTACCACAAAAAAAGAGAGAAATGGTTAGAGAGAGAGGGGGGAGTGACTTTATCTCAGCTTTCTGTTGCTCGGCTTGCCAACTTGTCTATGAAATCCACTCAGATGGCCTCAGCTCAGAGCTATAAAGGAAGAAAGACAAAAACACAGTCGAGGTCATGCGAAAATTGCCAAGGGAGAGAGAGGAGGATAGATAGAGAGACATAGAGACACTGAGAAGGGAGGAAGTGGAGAATGAGGGGTGTTTCTTTTGTTTCCGAAGGCTGAAACACTCTGCCCTGTTATTTTGTCAGCTGCAGCGTTTTGTGCGATGGTGCAATGAGTCTCCGGGGAGCGGGGACTGAAATATTGTCCTGCATCTCTGATGTGGGCGCACACTGTGTTCAGGATGATAGCTGTTAGTGCTACTGGTCAGTAATGAGCAGGTACGAGTCTCAGCCAAATGTTAAGTCTTTAAACATTCATCCACTCGAGTTCGGAGAGAAGTGCGCGCGAACACACACACACACACACACTCACACTCACATGGCAAGAACTTGAGAACAGCAGATGGCTTCCTTGTTAGGGGATGAGCTAAAATCTGATATTCTTGGATATGGAGAGCTCATAATAAACAAGCTCAAACATTTTAACGTGTGTGTATAAATGCTGCTGGATCTGTAAAAGACGAACATGGCTTGTTAGCGTCTCAGTTTGTTGGACTTGTGACATTGCTGTGTGTTTTGTCGAAGGTCAGTGACATCTATGTGTCTGCTCATCTTGCATGTGTGTGTGTGTGCGCACTAATCTGACACGCAGGCCCAGTCAGTCCTGTTCTTGGCTCCAGCAGTGATCTGGCACTTTTCCTAGTCCTGCAGCCCCTGCCATGCCTCCCCTTTCCCCCTCTTTTTCTCTGTCCGTCTCTCCTGCTGCCTCTCCTCCTACTCCTCCCTCCTCCAATCCGTCCTTTCTCCCTCCATCCACACACCAGTGCAGATCAGCCTGCCCAGGCATTGCAGGGTATCAGTTAAAAAAAAAAAAAAAAAGCCAACAGCGAGAGATGGAGATAGTGAGGTGACTAGACTTACACTTTGGCCCTCACGACACACCTCTTCGTTTCTGCCTCTGGTTTTGTTACGCTTTGCTATCATATGACAGTAACATTGTAGTATTGTGTACCAAATTATAATATGCCACACAAAAGATACTGAACACATGCACTATGATGAGATATGGCTATTCACAGGGCAGGATAGCAATCACCAATGTCCTTTTCACATTCCTCAGACAAAACCGTGGATATCCTCACAATAGGGATACACATACACATATATGCACACACATGCACGCACGCACACACACACACACAAACACAATTCAGCCTTACAGTTCTGTTTCTGTTCACACAAATCCACTAATAAGATTCTATCTGAGATAACTGGACTGTTCCCTGCAGGGCATTTTCTTGCCTGAGACCCACAGCAGCTGCACTGTAGAATGGATACAGGTCTGCGAACAATCAATGATCTCGAGTGTGTCTGTATACTCTGGGTTTTAAATAAAATTTCTGAATTGACAGTCGTTTTGGTCCCTAAACTATTAAAGTTTAAACAGCCTCCCTGAATTTAGATGATCCCAAATAGTCTAGTTGGAAAAAAAAAAACAAACAAACAAACAAACCTCGAAACAAAACAGATTGCGTCAGCATATATAAAACTACAGATATGAAAACTGGATTTTCAGTGTCAGGCTACCACTGTTCCTTGACGTCATCTGTGCGAAGAAGAAATCTATACACGTCTATTGTCTATTGTAATGGAGCTGAGTCCTCTGGCGCTTTATTTGTAGGCATCAAGTCCCACCGTGTCACAAACACAAGTGGTTGCTTTAGACAAACAGGTGAGGTTGTCAGGTTTAAACACAGGAGACATCTGAAGGTCGTGGAGATGTACAGGAAGTGCACGGGAGTGAGACGGAGGGTAGGTGTAAATAAGAGCAACAGATAATGAGGAGAGCACATGTTGAATTAAACATCCTCTGATTCCCCCCCTCCCTGCACTCACCCCCTCTTCCCCAGCTAGTGTGTGATATCATCCACTCAATAGGACCTCATCTGTGTAGTAGGGCCTTTATATACCACCCATTGCGTCCTTTGTTTGTGTGTGTGCGTGTGTGTGTGTGTGTGTGTGTGTGCGCGCGCGCCTGTGACTTTTGGTTGGCTGTAGTTATTGTTGTGCAACACCCACAACTTTCTCTCATTGGTTCAGTAGCTGATGGAGCTCATATATCTTTCTCTGCCAAAATTGACAGACTCTCAGGCTCTTTGTAGGCAGCAAACTGTAGCAGGAAGACGTGTCCATCTCCGTGAGAGTGTGTGATACACTGCCGGGTGTGGCCTCGGTTTGGTAAGTTGCTGCTGTGTGTTTGTGGTGACTGTATATCTGGCATGAAAGAAGTAAGTTCTTGCTACCTTTCGGTGCAGCTGAAGTTCTTAGGGACTACAGGTTATTAGATCATTTCACAATGATTCAGTTCCACGCAATTTTACGCACTTAAGTGTGTGAGGTAGGCTAACTTTGTTCAGTGCATTTTTTTTTTTTTTTTGAAGATTTATTAATTTGGTGGAAATAATTCATCATTGAGAGTGAATTAACAGTGACTTTTGGTGAAGTTCAAGTCAGCCATTTGCATTTTTGTGCAACCTTCACAAACACTGCACAGGTGAGGTGAGGTGGAGTTTAAACTCCGCTTTTTGTTTTATTGATTTCAGTGCATTCACACCAAAATGAAAGCTTCAGCAAATAGTTAACATTCTATGTTGTTACCTTAAGACCTGCCCACACTGGCAACAAACAGTCCAGAGCAAGGTGCTGCAATCCAGACAATTGTTTTTATTTTCAGAATAACCTGTGTGGGAAGTGCAATAATGAATCATACGCTACGTGTCAACACCAATGGTTGTATGCCCATTGTAATGTGTTGAATTTGTGTATGACAAAAGATTGTTTTAATGATGATTATTTTAAGATCCACAATCATTACAATAAAAGAATATTGAGAAAAAAAAAAACATATTGGGCTGCAGCCTGATGAAAGAGCTTTATCTTGATACTGTTATAAATGACATGTCTATTTTTGATACACTGGTACCATCAATGCCTGATAATTGAACACTTGCATGCCTTTTTCTCTGCTCTTCATTACTATCTTCTGCAACCATTCTCGCCCTCCTCTTATTTCCACCACTTTCTTCTCTATTTCTCCAGTTCTCTCCACTCCTAACCTGTCCCTAGTCAACCATAGAATCGATTTTTAAACAGGCACGGCTCTGGGGACGGGGCAGAGAACCATTATTGGCCTCATTTAGGCTCCGTTGCAACCATGATGGCTCCTCTAGACAATAGGATGGATTCTGACAGACCAATGCGTAAATGCACATTCCAGCTGAAAACAGCTCAGGCCAGCATTTCTTGTCTTCAGGGAGCTGTGGTTAAAAAAGAAACGCTGTTAGTTCAAGAGGATGGACTTTCCTGCATTTCTATAAACCGGTTACATTGACGCAACCAGCACATTTCACTGCCACAGGCTAGGTAAGAGGGGGATATAGAAAATGCATGGGCTTTTTTCCATGCCATTTACTGCGTGCCCCCTTTACTTTTTCATTGCTTCTGTATTTTTTTTTTTTTTTTTTGCTGTCTGCAACATATGGCAATTTGCTCCCACTGCAAACAGCGGCTGCCGATTTCTCATCAGTGGCATGTGCTCCTCTATAGCAGCTGTGTGTCTGTCAGAAACTTCAGGCGACGTGCACAGCCAATCACAACACTTTTACTCAATCTAGGATTGAAAGGCTTCAGGCAAGCTTCTGCGCTTTATCCCACATATGAGTGCATTATGTGGTGATCAAACGGTACTGATGAAACTTTTGGACTGTGTTATAGAAACCCCAGGACCCACATGTTTCCCTTCAGGCTTACAAATTGTTTTTAATCATGTACTGATGGAGAAACAAAAACTCCAATTTGGAAGTTGACGTTATCCTGAAACACATCTTCAGAGCTGTGTGTTTTGTGGCGTGAGATGGAAAGCTGTGTGACGCAGCAGAGTGCAGAGCCGTAGGAGTGTTACCTTCATTGCTTCAAATCAAAACAGCAACACTTGGCACAGATGAACGGGTTTGTTAAGCTACCACCACTTAGTCTTGTTTCGGTCTCACAAAATGGAAGGTGATTTGAATTAACATGCAAAGATGGAGACATGTTGTGTTGCGTGCAGAAACACTTCCGCAATGAAAGAAGTCTGCAGCCATTACACTGAATACTTGGATGCCCTCTAACAGCAGCTGTCAATACCACACTGCAATTTGGCAAATGAAGGACATTATGTTGTATGTCTGATAAAATAGAAATCAATTTAAACAAATCAATGAGCATTTGTTGCTATTTTTCCTTCACTTAAGTTGATAGAAAATCTGCAACAATACGCCCTTTTGTTGCATGGATACATATTCACGACAAAAGGGCACACAGTCCTCAGTCCTCCACATTTGGGTTGTGGAACCATTTCAAGCTGCTTAAAGGCTGAAAAAGAAAAGCTATCAATACACCATATATGCTTTCATAGACTTGGCCAGTGGTGTCTATATCACTACTGCTGACACTATTAGAAGTAACATTAAAGGTAATCGTATTACATTTACATTGTATCTCCCTTAAACAATATTTTAAAAAAGATTTACAATTTGCATCTTGTCATGAGCTAAATGTAACACAAGCTATCCAAAATCCAAAGCTACACTTCATTAAGATTATTTACCAACCCGGACCATTTTGTATCGCACAGAGTCACGCGTTGTATTGCAGTTTTTCAATAATAATGCAAATAACAATCTGCATTTGCCTTGCTGAAATCATTTACGTTACCATACATTTGGTTCACAGTAAAACAATGTGAATGTGATTGTGATTCAAGTTTAATATATTTGCTGTATTTGTTCAAGTTTAATTGTGTTGTAATGACAGTAGTATATATGTAGCTGTGATATAACTATAGCTTTTATCTATGTTTTGTCATTAAAATCATACATAATACTCTTGTATCAACTTCAACAACCATCAGTTATTATACTGTAGGACTTGGTGTTTTATATATATATTTTTTTCCTATTTATTGTTGTTATAATGTTACTGTTGTCTCGAGTGCCTCTCGCTGTTATGTGGAGCTGCTAAAAACTGAGTTCCACAGTCAGTGTTGGTGACAATGTTGACAGTGACAGTAAAGGATTCTAATTCTAATCAGGCAAACAATAACAAATTATATCCCAATATAATCTGCAAAATGTACGCAAATTATCACTAAATACAAATGTGCTAAACTGCCTCTTACCCTTTAAGGATGATGGTAAGAGCAGCTTAGCTACAAATGTATATGAAAGTGTTTCTGGGTCTGCGGGTGCTCATGTCTGACAGTGTTCTTAGTCTGTCTGTGTGTCAGTAGTGGTCCGGCTGCCCCCAGTGGGGTGTGTACACTAAATGGGCAAGGAGAGCGTTGGTCACTGCTCTCCATCAAAGGCAGCATTGACTAGAAGCATGAGAGCGTCTCTGCAGCCAGTCATCCTTGGACAGCTGACAGTGGGCTTGGGCACGGGGGACATGGCTGAAAGCGTTCAACAACAACTGGAGGAAAATGCTTCGCTGCCGGTGGAATGTGCCTGAGCCTGGATCTCGCTCACAACAACCCACAAGCTCTGCTCTTCACTGATCTCGAATGGCTTGAGCCTCCGTTCAAGCTCTCTCTGATTAATTATGTACACAGCGTTGCATTTTTATGTGGTCAAATGTGCTCTTCAAGCACACGGACAGTTTCTGTGCATCAGTGTTCTAGGTTAGCAGAGCAACAGGAGTGAGGATTGGTTTAGAACCGTGTGGTAATTAATCTCACTCAGTGAAGAGGGGCATGTTGGGACTGAGGCAGGGCATAGCTCACCGCGCCTTGCTCGTTAACTCTAACCACCTATGGCTGGCCTCTGGAGATTAATGAGGACTGCCCATGTTCAAAAGCGGTCAAATGTGCTTTAAAGAATGCTCACTCGGCCGACCACCAAGCTTATGGTGTTTTACTCTACGGGGGGATTCTCTTGGTACGGCTGCAGCATAATATTCATGGAACCTGACTCAAACTGTGACACATCTGGCAAACACAAGAATGCACACGCATACGCAGATAGCATAGTTGCAGCGTGCCGTGCCGTTTACTAGTAATCCCAGCGTGAATCTCTTTGACACAGTGACACACAGAAACAACTATGACTCACTAGTGTGTGTTCATCTGCGTGTCCGTGCTTTTGGTTTTGTGTTTATGTTACTTTTTTTCATCTATGTCTGCATACTCCCCTGCACATTAGCATAGCTGCAGTTACAGATGGAGGATCAACTACAGTGAAAGTGAAAGAGATGCAGTCGCCTTAATATTTTTGACTGCTTCTCTAATTGCAGTGTTTGACTCCAGCGTACAACATGCACAATGTTATTATTTAGGTCATGCGTCTCTCAGGGGATAGTTTCAAAGGTTAGCTTACTTTGTACAGGCACCGGCTTCTTGAGCATATAAATAATGTATTGGTTCTTGGAATGGAGGATGGCATACATATACTGTACATAAATATTCTCATTTTATGACAGTAGGGCTATAATCTGAATTTAGCTGTAGAATATTCTTCCACCTGCTGAATTCTCATTTAATATTCAGCAGTTATTACTCATGCAACATTGATCAAAAACCACTACGGCTCTTGTCATGTGCGTGTGAGAGAAAGTTTAATTTGTTGGATTTACAGCTGTGTACATGGAGGGTACAGTTGTGGCCTAGTTCTGTGACCCTACTTTGACTCCATCTTCCTTCTTCCACTCTAGCAGGAACAGTGAAGGTACAGATATTTTCTCTGAGCACTCTTAGGAAACATCATCTTTTGATGAATGAAAACTGCATGCAAATAGTGTTGGAGTAATTTAGGTAGGCAGGCTTTTTTTTTTTTTCCCAAAGAAGAGAGTGTTTTACATGTAATGCTGCACTCCACGTTTCAGATGAACTCCTTTTTAAATGCGCATTTCACCGTTGACGTCTCTGGTACTGTCACAGCAGAAAGCTACGAGTGGTAAATGAATGTTGTGCACAAGGTACCTTAAAATTGGATTAAAACCCTAAATAATATGATCAATCATACACAGCTTGCCATGCCAAGATGGCGGAGCTTTCTTTGCGTTTTAAGGTGGCACAACTGCATACTGCAGAGCAAGCAGCCTGTTCTGTAGAGTGACAGAGCTGCAAAGCCAGTGTTTTCAGTGGGGGGTTCTGCTTGTAATTTGTGAATCTGTGTGTCTGCCCACGGAGCAGAGGGAGTGTGCTTGGAACAAATAAAGTGGGGTGATAATTAAATTTTGGAAACATTAGGGGAAGACGGGAAGAGATACAGTCCCATAACAATAGCAGCAGACAGTAAATTCCTCTGCCCCTTTGTCGGGGCGAGCCAGCGGGAAGTGCTGGGCCGTGCCCCTCATTTTGTGGTTAAAAAGCAGCAGGCAAATGGCATGTGTGCTACTGTGATGTGTGCAAGCTTCATGCATCGCTGAAGCGTGGGTATCACGCCATGCTTCTATGTGTGCCTCCTCAGACACACCTGCTCCTGATGCCTCGGAGAAAAAAAACCTTGGCTGTAGTTAATCGCACAAGCAAATCCAGAATGTTGGATCATAATAAGAAGATATGAATGCACTTCTCCCAACAGTTATAGCCCCACATCCTTCTTTTATTCAGTCAGGTTGGCACAGTTTTTGCCATGCCGCCCCTGTAAGGATGTAATGTATTGGTTGTGATCGGATCACAAAGTACTCAATTGTACAGACGGAGATTAGCCTTGAAAGGTTTAAATAGATTCACCAAACCTTTGGTTGGTTTGACTTGGCCTTCGGGAGAAGTGAATCTTAAAGGTGACTACTACATTATTCCAGCACATTGACAAAATGGTGAAGAAATGGAGTGATGGAGATTAGAAAAACAATTTGACTCTCCATTTATCTGTTGCAAATTTGTAACTTCATCTTTTACAAGAACTAAACTGAGGAAGCAGAAAATCCTGCTTCACTGAGCCCACAGACTGATATGTCCATCCGCAAGCAACCTGTTCTGTCGAGTAAACATGGAAGTTATTCTGACCTGCCAGCTCGTCTGACTGTAGCTCTTAGAAGTTGCTTGTTTGAGCTTTGTGTGTGTGTGTGTGTGTGTGTGTGTGCAAAAGGTATATTGTGATTCCCCTCTTCAATATAGTTTCTGTTTCAGTTGAAATGATCACATTTGCATCACCCAGATTTCAAATTTCTCTTAAATCTGAAACACAATGCACACCGATGTTTTGACCTCAAACAAAGGGGGGGCAAATAAATGAATAAACAAACAAACAAACAAACAAAAAAAAAGGCTGGAAACAGAGTACATTCATTTTTTTAAGCTTCAGTGATATGGATAGGGCACTCTAACATATAGATAGTTTTTGTACTGGGAGAACGGAGGGAGCGGAGAGGGGGACGGGGTGTGTTGGTTGCTTGTGGGGGGTCATGTGGAGCGCACAATGCCCCATTGTGAGTTAGGGATGGCAAGCTAGTGATGTCATGACAGGCGGGACCCAAAAGCCACTGAGCTAGCGAAGGCATTGCATGATTGGGACACAGGGAAGGGTCACTGACATTGTTGTATGGAATCAGACTGTGACGGAGACAGCTCTCCGTCCTGCAGCTCCAGAAACACAACCTGCCAATCATCCAGTTATTTTGAGTTAATCATCTCGTGTTGTGTTGTGGCAGAAAGAGGAATCTTTTTTTTTTTTTTTTTTTTTCAGAGCAGCCCTACGAACAATGTAGTCAGACAAAATCCCCCATTATAGAACATGACATACCTTTTCATACTGAAGTCTAACCCTATGTGTGTGTGGACAGGCTTCATCCTGTTTACCAGACCTCTTTGGCAATCTCAGCTTCCACGGAAGGGGGGATACATTTCTCAGATTCTCAGATCTTGAAGTTTTGCCGCGTTGGTTACACAACCCTATGTATGTGTGTGTATTGGTGCACTTCTCTCTTACTCAAAATTCTGGATGTTTCCTTACTTGGGCACTCCAAAATGAAATAATCTTGAGTTTGACACATTTAGTGACACATTTATTTATTTAGGCACAAAACAAAAAAAACAAGACAGTCCATTTTTGTGCGCTGGTCAGAGGAATTGAGGATGCTGATCGAACTTGGGACAAAAGAGGTTTTTTGAATGTTTCCATTTGCCAAAGGAGCTCTGTAGGTCGAATGCAGTTTGTGATATTGGGCACCAAGATTCAATGTCAGGACAAATGCCAACTTTAACCAAAGTCAGCAGAATATTAACAACAGCTGACGTAGATGTTGTTCAGTAGCATCTTCTAAATGTATCGTGTAAACAATATTGTGACGTGAAACTGACATTTTGCTGTGACCTAAATCCATTACAGCCTACTTCTTCTACGGTGTTGTTTAAAGCTATTCAGGTTGGTGTCTGGCTGCAAAGTAATCTCGACAATCTGACGGAAACTATTCTTAAAGCCAGCCTAACATTTGACGGTGTTGTCATTCATAGCCGGCCACTGCAGGAACAGCGATTATAACCTTTGAAATGAGCTGCAGCTCTCCCCCTTACAAACCCACCCTCCAACCCCCCCGGGGCTGATATTGCCGCCACTGAAATAAATCCAAGGGGAAAGGATGTGTTGGATGTTTTTGCCCAAAGACAGGTATGGTTATTGAGATGAGGACTACTCTGACCTTTAAAGCATTTGGACAATTGAGAGCTTTTTTTGTTGGTGATTCATTTATGTGTACCACTAAAATAAACTGACCAAGGGGTAACAGGAACAGCTAAAACACACATTTAGAACTGACCAGATAATCTGCAAATGCCATTCAGATGAACAAAGAGGTGCTAGTCCTTCATCTGTGGCATTTGGGAGAATGTTATTGGCAGAGCGGTGTTTATCGACTGAACGCCGTTTCCAAGTAGAATGTGATTGAAGAGTAGAGAAAGACTTCTTTTGAGAGCGGGCCTCGTGAGTGTCGTGTAAACACACTGAGAGAGGCTCCTTTCATTAGCTATGCTAATCTGGGATGCACGTGACTTGCTGCAGACTCCAGAGTCCCTTTTGGCCCTGACTCGCCTAGTTTCTGCCTCATAAGGCTAAGGTCCTGTCTCACTCTTTCGGGTTCATTGGCTTCATTTCTGTGTGTTATGTTCCTCGTTTCTTATATGTCTGACAATTGATGATCCCGCTCCATTTCCCCTGTTATCTTATATTTTTGGTTGGGTGTCTGGTTCCTCCCACACACACAACAACTTCAGTAGACCTGTGACTTTGACTGTGTCTTCTCATCACATGGAAATGGATCTCTACCAAACTCAGAGAAAAAATGTGACTGGAGAGAAATGTAAAGGTCGATGCCATACTATCAGCGCTAGTGCTCACTAATTAACATGTTACGTCTCCCCTGTTTAATTTGATTAAAACTGATTTGTAAAAATTCCAGTCAGCCATTTTATAAGTGTTCTTCTAATAAACTACTTGCTGGAAGAACATGCTAGGCGACCAGTGCAGCGTGCAGGAGCTGACCAAGAAACTGCCATTTGAATTTGTGAGCTCCTGAGGTGTTGGTAGACGGATTCTCTTGAACAGTGCCAGGTTAGTCGGTTCCAGTCTTTATGTTAAGCTAAGCTAAACAGCCGCTGGCAGTGTTTTCCATGAGAGTGATGCTGATGCTCTGATCCAGCTCCCGGCAAGAAAGTCATTTCCCAAAATCGTGAAATTTTCCTGCTTAGCTGGCAATCATTTCAAACTTTTACCAATTTAGATTTGTTTCTTGTTTCGTGTGTCAAGCTTCTAATACAGGTTGATGTATTTTGATAGAGTATTGTTTTTTTTTTGGGTGTTTTTTTTTTTTTTTGTGTTTTCATTTAACATTAAATTATGGAGCGGCACTGGCTCTATTTCAAAAGCTGGATATTAGGAGGTAATTACTACATGTTAGATTATGTGATTTACTCTGAGAAAATGAGGAGTAGAAAATGAGTCACCTCTATCAATTAATTTGATATATGAGCCGATAAGGGATATGGGTGGGATATTTGCTACATCTCTGTGAGTCACCAGGTCATTTAAATTCCCTTCAAGGTCTTTTTTTTTTTTTTTTTTGATGAAGCTGCCGATTAAAAGTGGTGTTTCTTACACATGCAATTATTTCTTTATTGATTTGTCAGCATCTTAGGGAATGGTTTCTCATGAAATACATCCCACTATGATAACTCCTCTCAATTGCAATCATGAGAGGAAATCATTACACGAAAGATCCCCCAGGGGAATATAGAATATTATGTAAGTGTCAAAGTGTGTGTGTGCTCGTACGCTGTAGTGTTTGTGCCGTTACAAAACATTCCTCCCCGCTGACACTTACTCTTGTCTTGTAGAAACGAGGAGGTACTTGATCTCATGTACAAGCAGTGACTGATCGGCCTCTTTTTTTTTTTTCTCTCTTCTGCCATCCCTCCTCTCAATCTCTCTCCTTTATCTTTTCAGGCTGTGAGGACGGGGGGGAAGATGAGACCTCCCAGCCCTCTTCTGATCCTGCTGTACATCACGCTGTCCAAGAGTGTGAAGGTGGTCTCGAAGCGAGGCTCAGGTATTTCATGCACTGCACCCTCCCACTTCTTCAGTGGATTCGAGCCTAAAGCTTGTATAGGCTGCATGCCCATCAGCGACTCTCTTTTATACACTTGTCAGTGTGTTTTAGTGAGTTCCCTTCTGAACACAGTAGCTCCCACCAACAGCTGCTGTTGTTCTTCATGTTATTTAAGGTCTTCTGGTGAATTTTACTCACACTGTTTAATTGTTTTCATGCCGTTTTTTTGTGAACTTATGTTGGCCCTAAAAGTTAATCGACTTGAACTTATGATGCCGCCGTTGTCATCACTGGATTGTGTTTAGCTAATGAGAAATCTTTAATTATCCTGTAGGCCTCTGGTGCTACTGGAGAACATTGGTTGGTATACCTGTGTCTGCGTTAGAGTGTGTGCTTTAAAAAATGTTGACACAGATGATAGGTAGCTGCAAAGAATGATGCCACTCGAGAATCACTAACAGAGAAAAATAGAAGCACCGCTTGGCAATTAAGCTCTAAGTGTGAGAGAGAAGAGAAATTGAATTGTTGAAAAGATATACAACGTACTTCTTGGAATTAGCTAGACCTGCCTCATTCTAGAGAGAGTGACAGCTACCAAATGATCCAGTTTCTCAGTGAATGGCTCACTAAGGGTTAATGTGAATCTCATTTTGGTTCTAAATGCCAGAAAATTGAACACCAATTGTGAACGAATACAAAGGTCAAGAGATAAAATGGAGAGGAAAAAAATTGAAGGTAGAAACTCTTCATGACAGGAATACAGAGAGATTCAAGGAAGGAGTTCAAACATTGAGGACAAACTGCCATTACAGTGAATAAACAGTATATTTCTATTTTATTTCTATTTTATTTAATATTCACAGATTAGCTGAATGGCCTGTTTGAAAAAGTCACTTTGCTGGTAAAATCATGCAGTATAATACAGTATAATTTTTCAATTTCCATTGATATTTACACAAATCATCTGCCAGTCATAAGACATTGACTCTAATACACTTTTCTTACATATTATTTGCTCAAATATAGGTAAAAAAATGCATAGCAATGGAATGTAACAATAATTCCAAGGTTTGTAATTTATAAATTAACCTTTCTAAACCTATAAAATAAGAAATTCAAATGCATGAGGAAAATCTAAATCTCTGAGCCAATGAAATCATTGGCGAAGTAACACAAAGACATTGTTAACATCTGTTTACAGGCACAAAATAAAAACTGCGTTAAAAAAGTCCAAGCCAACACGAGCCAGCCAGATAAGCATTAGTCCCCCAATATTGTAATATATTCTCTGTACTGAGCAATTCTTCCAATTTCTTTGTGGGACTTTATCATTTCATCCCTTAAAAACATGGCACAGTAAGTTCACAAAGTATATTTGTACCCTCAACTCATGTCTCATAACTGTCTGTAAACCCGTTCCTCTTTTGTGGAACGTTTTTTATCTGTGGAGAATTAATATTCTGATAATGAGAGTTAAATAAAACTGGTTGATGCAACCTTCATAAGTAGAACTGATAACATCCTCCATTTTGTCTCCTTGTTCTCTCAAAGCCTGCTGTGACAGCTTGCTTTAGGCCAGTTTGGCAAATCTGTGCGTTTAAGCTGAGCTGGACATGGGAAATAAAAAAATCCAAAAATCTACTGGTTATTATATTATTTTAGTTACAATTATGTGTGAAAAATGATGTGGGAAAATGGGTCGGTTTTAATGTTAGTGAGAACGGGCTCTTTTCAGAAGGCCATGTGAATGTTTACTCCACTCATTTGTTCTGGTGGAAGGTGTCAGTAAACATAAAAAGAAGGCCCTGTGTTCTAGGTTAGTGTCTAAACATTGCCAATAAGGACAACACTAATTAATATATCAGGCATGCGGTGAGAGCAAACACTGAATATACTACAGTACACTGCTACACACATTCAAATGGCTGAGTGGAAGAAGAGTGTGATGTATTAGTGAGTGTGGTTGTTTCTTTTGTTTTTTGTTTTGGGCTGCTTGTGGACGTCCATATTGAGTCTACCTGAGGGCTGGTTGGTGACTGAATAACTGATCATTCTGCATGAATTATGCATCACATCGAAACAGCTGAGGTGGGAACAATATAGACAGTTTCTTGGTATGTAAATTAACGTCATGGCATTGTGCCTTGCCCCAGCAGAACGGGACAGCACTCAGATGTTTTACAAGTTGTGGTCAACAGTTTTTGATGATGAAGGTCCTGGCAGATTTTTTTTTTGTTCTGCTGTGGTTGAGACTTTGGAGCGGATGCACTGCTGCTCATTCCAGATCACCACAGCTCTGCATTGCTTATTGGTGACCTGTAAAGAAAGGTGTCTGGACACCTCAGAGTCTGATGCATTATCTCAACCTGAGACGATGAGATGGCACTTATGAACTGGACGGCAGGGGTGCTGTTTGTTAGTGAGACGGAGATGTCATGAGTGATGACTCAATCTTTTATTTCACTTCTGACTGTGCTGGCTCATATTCTGTTAAACATCCACTCAACGGTTGATTGCTGTGGCTTTCACAGGTGCTGCCTGACCGCGAGCGTCAAGCTATTTCCAAATTGTAAAAATTCTGATTTGTGACAGTTTGCTGCATTGGTGTTGGAGCTTTGTTTTCTAAGTGAGTGGTTACATGAGCTGTTGACGTGGGTCGGGACATGGGTGGTACAGTCTGCTGTGCCAGAGAATCGGCCACAGTGAAGCTGGATGAATACAGGGGGATAATTGCGTGTTCTGCTCTTGTAAAGCAAACAAAACAATCACTAAACTATTTTTGGCCTTGTGTTTCTTAGCCTCTTTCATAGAAAGGGCAGCCTTTCCCTAATTCCTTGCTGCTTGCGTTCTGTAGATCATCACAGGATGAGAAATGCTCCGAGCTGTAAAGTTGGCTGACTTGCTTTTTATTTTGTGTCTGTTGTTGGACGTTCCTCTGTACAGAAAAAACAGCTTTCTGAACATCACTAATTATCTGTCAATTACTGATGAAGGAAGCAGAAGTTAAAGTTCAAGGTTAAGGCCACCAATAAAATCAGTATTCAGTGAAAATCCTTTTAATCAGTTAAAGGTGAAAAAATATATAATTACGAAATGAATACCATGATAATGAAATAAAAGCTGTTTAGATAGATAAAACATGAATGCATAACAATAATAAAAATAATAATAAGAAGAAGAAATCCAAGAATCCAACGCAAGGTCAAACTCATGTCAGTAAAATCAGTTGTCTACTTTGATCAGGCCCTTGAGATGATTTTTGAAAAGTCAGTTGAACATAATTGATTGAGCAAATTGTGCATTGTGAAAATTTATTGAATCATTCTTACACAACTAAATTACAGAAAATCGAAACAACAATCGAAGCAGCCCTAAAATAAACAATTAGAGAGTTGATTTCTTTTTCAGTTCTTGTATTCTTTATATGTAAATTACTCCACATGTGTGTCTCAGTAGCGGTTCTACGCTCTGGTCTGTGGAGGATTTATATATCGATCAAAGCCAGGAGAGCACATCAGATCAATCAAGGGGCTCCTTTGGGTTTTTCAGTCAAATATCAATAGGAGTAAAGTCAATATTACCCCCCAACAGTGGGGTCAAAAGTGACATAGTGCCACTAGATAGTTTAGCCATTTAATGCCACTTTGAAAGGCTCCTTTGTCTTCGGGTTCCCTGAAAGATTATAAAAGGAGGCATGTGCTGCAATATCAGAGAAGCTTGCAGTCATGCTGGCACCCACTCTGTTTATACAATCCCGTTGTACCTGTTAAGTCCCATGGCATATATTGCTTCTTGCCCCCGCACTAGTTTCTGAGAAAATTGAACAAAATGAAGGTAAGGTGGCTGCATTAATGTGTTAATGATGAAATGTAGTAGTAATGAAAATTAATTGAGTGATAAAGCTGCTGCTGGGTGATTATTTCCAGTTCAAAGGTTTGGAGCATTTATCTTTGTGTTTTTGGGCGATGAAAAAGTTGCTGGTTCCCATGAAATTAACTTCAAATGACCACCTCTGGCGTCTAAGATTGGCCTATGCCACTGTAATCTGTATAGGGTTACTGTTATTGTGGAGTCCAAACCAAGTCAACGGAAGACAAGAAACTTTGAGAAGAAGCAAGAGACCTTTGTTTTGTTCACTGTTGTCACTGGGGCGTTCAGTATCAGATGGGAATACTCTATTGTTTGCGTTGGATTGTGGGAAGAGTAGGGAATTTAAATCCACAACCTTGAGTAGTTACGGTTGAGGGATCAGCTATGAGGGCCTGATTAGGCCTCAAGAGACACTGGATAAAGCAGCTATTCAATTGATTTTCCCTCCCAATGTCCAGACAGCATTCCCAGAGTTTGTAGCACTCCAAAATCCTATAATTATTCAATGAGGAATCAGGCTGGACCTGTGTTATTCACACTAATGAGTTTCCCAAAGGTGTAAGGGCTGTATGTTTCTCCTATTCCTTCATCGTTGGCACTTTTTAATGACCAGTCAAGCCCTGCAGAGTTTGATATTAGTTGGGGTAGATTGTCCTTGGTTTGTCATTGTTGTGTATGTACCCCTCGTATACTTAGACAGTTTCTTTTTTCAAAATGTCGCCGCCTTTAATGTAGGATGAAGTTGTACTATGGTGCTGCAAAATTCTTCAACAAGAAAATGCTGAGGTCTTTCGGAAATGGATTTATCACCCTCTTCATTGCCACATAAGCAGAGACGGGCAGCCACTCATTGATTTAGTCATCAAGTTTACCAAGTTGAGGGGAATCAGTGAGTGTTGCTGGCGACTTAGAAATCTCCTTACAGCCTCCCAGTGGCCTTGTGAGGAGCGTAATGATGAGATGTTTGACGCCTTTAATGCTTAATGGAGGAGACAAACGGACAGTGGGGAAGATGAGCTAATCTGGATGAACTAAAAAATAAGGCATATTGCATGTGGTTGCATTCAAAAACAATTGGTGCAGGTATTTTGAGGCCTCCTACATAGCTGGCACTTTGCTTTGTGCTCTACTCTGTCAATGCAAATCCTGCAGCATTCACCAGCCATCACTGGCATTAACAGAGTTTCTCACTTTGCTTCGCTGCTGTAAGTACAATGATTCCATGCTGTTACATTCAAGAGACAAATATTGAGCATTTCAAAAATATCTAGGCTAAATATAATTTTGAGCCAAGGCCACATAAGGATGGTACATCAGAATAATGAGGTTTTAGATCTTGTACAGTGGACAATAGAATTGACAACTTTTATCTTTTTTAATACATCTTATCAAGGCTGCTTCAAATAAACTGTGCAGATTTTTAATATTGGCACCAAATGGAACTGAAAATGTTTATTTGTCGTGTTTATTTTAACCAGAGACAAAAATCCATCTCCCTGTCCTGCTGGAAACGAAGACAAAAAGACACGTCCCTCTGTGGATTTTTTTTTTTTTTTTTTTTCCAAACTCCTTGTCACAGCTCTGTCCACTGGCCTGGATCAGAGTCTCAGCAGAGATCAGTCAAGAAATGATCACTGTGGGAAGTTTGGGATGAAGTGGCAGTTGTAGACAGTCAACCGAATAAATCACATCTTCTCTATAGATTCGAGCCCTGCGCAGGCAACATTCCCCTCAGTGTTCTCAGACACACCTGCTTTCATCCTAAAGAATATCCCCCACTCAGCTGCACACTTTTTGGGTTGACTCCTGACTGTCTTGCCCAGACAAAGTGTTTGAAAAAGCACTCGGGATCCAATCCATCAGGCTTTGAAAAGTGGACACTTGTGTGTTAAAACCCTGACAGGATGTGTACTAAGTTGGAATGAGAAATAAAGAAGAACTTGCTAGGAGACGACAAGGGACAGAGAATTTCCCAGTAGCCTTGAGTCAAATCTAGTGTCAAAAAGAAGCATGATTGATCTGGATGCTTTCTAAACTGAGGTATCAGACCACCTGTGTATTTAAATGAAACATGCATCTGTGTTTTGTGTTTTTTTGTTGATTCGCTGCATATTTAAATATCAAATAAATGGCATAATATTGTCGGTTTTGACACATATAAAAGTATTTAGTGTTTTAAAAGTGTTTCCAATGTTTTGGGGTGTTTTGGACCATGAACACATCGCGCCCCCTTCACTTCAGGCTGGTGCCAGCGTCTTATATCACCTCTTCTTCCCAGAGGCTTGGCCTCGACTCGCTCTCTTGATTCCTGTTGTTATAACCAGTATTTATTGGTCATTTTGTGCAATTTCATTGTCAACTTAATTGCATGCTACCCCAGCGGGCCACTTGTTGTGTAATTTGGGCCAAATGTGGAAGCATTATGTTCCTCCATAGACCTGGTCAGATCAGAATTTGGCAGAATCTGATTCCTGTCTGATCTTGTTATTATCTGAGGTACCACATTGGAGCTCATTACCACAGTAAGCTGCATTAGCCCAGCACACTCAGTGTCTGACCAAATAGATTCAAATACACCTAGAAACAGTTTTCACTGACTTATACTATCCGCATTCCTGACGTCTCACCTCAGAATCGAGCAGTGATGCAGTTATGCATTTTATAAAATCCACAGAGCTTGGTCGGAAAGCTACACAGTTCCTTGAGTGCTCACCCTTTGCAGAGGGCGAACGCTGTGCCGGGGCGTTCTCTACCTGCCCATCAATCAGTGTCATCTGGTCAGAGGTTGAGTTCAGTGTTTCATCATGAGAATGATCACAGCACCGAGTGAGTGCATTGCCTCTTGGCCCAAACTCACTGCTAGGACATAAACAAACAAACAGCCCTGATTATGAATGGCTCACAGCTGTGCCTCTGCAGCGTCATGGCCTTCACTGCCTCTGCTGTCCCATAAAGAAGCAAAAATTAAAACGCTGCATGAACACTTTGTCCATTTACACGCTCAAAATGTCATGAGAGAGCCAGACAATAGACATTACTAAACACGTCCAAGGCCCGCTGACTGGTCTGTTAGCTGGAATAATGTCTTCTAAACACAGCCTGCAGGGATGAGTGAGCATGCTGCAGTGGAAAAAAAATATTCTGCACTCAGCTCCAATGTGAGAATGGGAGTCCCGCTAGGTCTCACACTCAGCTAAGCAAAGTCACTATCTTAGAGTAAATATAGAGATGCTAAATATTTGAGATGCTTCGATTACCTGTTGGTTATTGACTCTGTATTAAGAGAACAATGTAAAAAAAAAAAAAAAAAAAAAGGAAAGGGTCTCTGCACCAAATGTGAACCTACTTAAACTCTGAAAGCTGACTCTTAACAAAACAAAAAAAAAACTCCAACTTTTTTAATTCTATTTTTTTTTTTTTTTACTGATAACTCAAACTGCACAGCATTATACATGTATGTAAATTCCCCTTTAAGTGGCCCAAAATCATATGCAGTCAGCTCGCTGTCTACATACTGTGATTATGGTACAGTACAGCTCCCCTGTGACCTCAGCAGGAGATGTCAGAAATGTGTGTTGTCTCTCCTTGCAGTATGTGGCTTTGCGACATCCCAACCACGGCCTCTTGCTGTTTCTCTGGGATGAAAAAAATAAATAAATAAATAAATAAAAAATGATACAACCGGCATTCTGGATGACTCTGCAAAGTCCCGCTCCAAATTCCTGATAAGGGCCCGTCATGGATAACTGTAAATCTGACATGGCCTCAAGGCAGCGTGGGGGGATGAGGTCCGTGCCGCTGACGCCTGAATAAGCTCACGATAAGTCTGAGAGCAGGAACACAAAATCCAGCCAGTCAGTCAGTCAGTCAGTCAGGCAGTCAGTTAATTTATTTGTCAAGGCACTCTCCTTTCATTTCACAAATCATATTGCTGCAGTTTCTCTGGCACTCGAAAACTGAAATGTGCCTGCCTATACATTTCCTCTGTCAAGCAGATTGGCTAAATGACATACACAAATAAGATGTAGTGAGACCTTGTCTCTACTTGTCATGCTCGTCGCATACCCTCAAGGCTTCCTAGATGTTTGTATTGAACATTCATTCCTTTCATTTCTAGGGGAGGAATAGAAAGTAATAGATTATTGACAGATCAGCTGCCCACACTGACAACGATACACACTAATGTACGACGGCAGCTAGTCTCAAGTTAAAGCACCGATCGCCCTGAACCTTTCATTTCAGCAGTCTAAAATGATGCTACATGTTCAATAGTAGTCTCAGCCTGCGTCTGCTCCCTCTCTTCAGCTAAACCAGATCCATGTAATGCTCTTTCACAATGATCTGCTTGTCTTTTGTGTCTGTTTTCTTAATGTGAGCCATTAAGCAGGGGTGTCTAACAAAGAATGTATCCATAATAAATAGACATTATGGCTGTCCATATCGGCCCACAAGACATCAATATGGATTCAGGCCAGCTCACAGGAAAACATTTGAACAAAAACAGATTTGTTAGACTGCTTCTTTTTTCTTTTTTTTTTTACCTCTCCAATATACACCCATCACTTTCAATAAGCATATGTGCATGAGGATACATTTACAAAAACACAATGGAGACAAAGGAAATTGATGTATTTTATATGCTGGGCAATTTTGTTCATTCTTTGCTGTTGGCCCACAA
Source organism: Echeneis naucrates (assembly GCF_900963305.1). Lineage (NCBI taxonomy): Eukaryota > Metazoa > Chordata > Actinopteri > Carangiformes > Echeneidae > Echeneis > Echeneis naucrates. The sequence continues at coordinate 5,606,344 of NC_042531.1, read as the reverse complement.
CATTCAAATGTACTACAGAGGCTGTCCTGGCTTGGTCAATACCTCTCTCTCTAAATGATGAGGAATAGCCTGTGCTGCAGTAACACTGTGCTGGGAGATTGATCACATGCAGACTACTGGAGATTAAATGGCTTTCTAGGGGAGAGCCAGACTGGCCCTGGATGGTGAATTGTGTAGCTATGTAGCCTGTTTTCTTTGCTTGGTTCTTGATGGCTGCAGAGCTTCAGAGAGGGCCAACAAGCCACGATACACTGATTGTTATAGGACTGGATTATATCTGACTGCCTCGTTATTTTACATGCTAAAATTGATTGTGTTATCAGTCCTAAATTGCAATTATTGTAATTATTGGTTTGAAAGCCATAACTGTATAAAAGGGAGACCTTCAGTATTGATATGTGAAGTAAGTGTAAATGTTTTCAGTGATCAACACTGGCCAGGTTCCACCACATCACAGGAAGCATTTCTTTTTCATACAGGACGTCTTAAATAGCCTTTAATGATTTCAGTTTAAAGCCCATCACAGCCTGGGCAGTTACTGCCTCTTGTTAATGTACGTTCAAAGCAATGACTTGTATGAAGATATAATACCATACGTGTAACTTGTGTGTGAGTTTGTGTGTGAGGGTTGCGGTGCGTAGAGGTTGATGGGAGTGATCAGACTATTAGAGGGACATGTGGTCGGATATGTGTGCGCTGGCCTTCACTGATAATGACACAATTATGGCAGGGAAAATATTTATGTATGTGGCAGGAGTGAATAAAATGTAATATTCAGCATTTGCACATCTGTGAATGCCTTGTCTGAGTGGGTGAATATTGTATATATAACAGAAAAACATTATTGGGTAATTAAATGTTGGTAAATGAGCAGAAGTGGCCGTACAGTATGTATTTAGACCTCAAGGCAATTTATCCCACATTAGCTGGTTGTGATTTAGTGGCAGAGCGTCTGCGGTGATTTCCTAGAGGTGTGTAATTGGTATTAATGTTCACTGATGAGTGAGTGAAATTTTCCTGCTGGATTTCGATGTATTTTAAGTAAAAATGCAAAAATTCCAGTCTGGTATTTTCAGAAACTCCAAAGTCTTTTCTACCATAGTATCGTTGTTATTTTTGCATTAGTGTGTGAAAATATTGTAATATTGGCCAGGTAGAGCTTTTTCTGTACCATATAATGTTCTTCTTATTAGTGATACTTCATATTTTGTCAGCTGTAAAATCTGAGAATTTTCCAATATCTATCTATGTTGGAGTAAAAAAAAAAAAAAAAATGTCAAGTTTCATTCTGAAATGTAAATGTCTGAAAGTAAAGTAGAAGTAAAAGTTTCAAAGTAAAAGTCTGGCTACATTCACCCAGTATATAGATGATGTTTATTTATTGGGATGAATGAAGGAATGTTGTTTATTTTAGGCATTTGGTGTACTAAGGTGTGTTTGATCGTTAGACAGTCATTAAATCAGATGTCTTCTCAGACAGAAGAAGAAAACCTAAAAAGACCATCCTCATAACCCCTTCAGGCCGTTTAAACTACAATTATCCACATTCCTCTGTCATTTCCCTCTGTCGCTGTGAGATGCACTCAGATGAAGTTGTTAGACCTTCAGAGCAGCACAAGTGTAACACATTGGAGCCAACACTCGCGTTACATCCCCAGTGTTTGTGTGTATCTATCTACCATTCCTCATTAAGCAAAAACTTACAAAAAAGTGAGCTCCATGCTGAGATGTGGGGGAGGAATCTGAGTACATCTCCAAATGCTAATGAGAGGAGCCTGTTTCAACAGACTGCTTTGTCTTTGTGTGCTCATCTGAGCATGATTGTGTGTGTATGTGTGTTAGCATTTTTTTTTTCCAAAGGTAGGGCGATATCTAAGCAGTTATTTTTACATATCATTAGTAGCCCAGTGCAGCCCCATCACCCTGACAACTACATCCCTTCGTTTTCTTTCTGCTTATCACCATAACAACTAATCTACCGTAAATAGTGCTGTCTCCCTCTCTGCCCAAGTCCTTTCTCTGCTTCTCGCTGTCATCTCTTTATTTCCCTTCTTCTTTTTCGGCATTTTTCTCTGTGCCACATCACCTCCTTTGTCCTTCACTGCTCTTCTTCTACTTCTGCCTAGTGGTTCTGCTTTCAGAGTTCATTTTTTCTGTGCCACTGCAGATGTGGGTGGTTCTGGTGACTGCACAATAACCTTTCTACTGCTCTACGTTGTCAAGGGCCTGAGCTCAGATGGCGATCAATAAAAAAGGCAGCTGTAACAAGTTATCCAGTAAAATTCCTGATCCTATATTGATTTTATATTAAATCTATAAGTGTATATGCGTATATAAAACAGATTTTAAAGGCATATGCTTCTTTGCACATCAATACATACCCTGACTTTGTGATATTTAGAGCTGATTGGTTGAAGGTATGTCTTCAAAGGATCGAGCCTTTGTGTTTGACCTAAACGTGTTATTGACGGTGAGCCTGCCCTGACAACTTGATTGGCCTACTACGCTCCAGGATTAACTCGCCAACCTGGCAGGCTTTTACAATCAAAGATCAAGCCAGTGTTCTGTTTGGCTGAGTAGCTCTGGAATGGACTTAACAGCCTGATGTGCTAAAGCAGAGTTAGTGAGTTATCCCAAGGTTGAGGGGCGTAGCAAGGACACACATGCAGTTTTGCAGGCTATGTAGATCCACAATCTATAAAGTAGCCTGGGACATTTTGAAAGGTGACATCCTGGACTTATCTGGGCTGAGAAAGTGCTCCTGAAACAAAAGCAGAATCTTTTTCAATTCAATACATTTTGGCATTTTAATTATATTTGCGTCCTCTATTGTTTTCCTTTGCCCGACTCCATCTCTTATAATCGGTGTTTCAAATCACTAATTATTCCGCTTTATTCTGTTTCCTTCCCCCTCCCCCTCCTTTCTTCTCTGACTTAATCTTTTCATCAGCCGCACATGAGAGGTCACCTTTGTGCACCTCTGCCCCATTTCCTGTCCTGTTCTCTGTTCACATACTCCATGTTTGTCTCCTTTGCTCTTTTCTTTCACTTTCTATCCAAAGCTCAAGGGAAGCCCTCCTTGATCCCCTCTTACATAACTGCCTCCCCCTCACTCTCCTGGATAACTGCATGCGTATAAAACAATGTGAGCATTTGAAGCAGAGGGAATATTGATATTATCACCGCTCACTAAATATTAGGGTTTTCCCTCTAATGGACAGCTGTGCCAGAGTGAGGCAGAAAACAGAAAGCCTGATTAACATCTTGTAAGATTACACTCCAAGACTGTTCCCTCGAGATCGACTGGCAACCATTGGAGAAGCCTGAAAAGATAAACAAGAGGGAGTGACACATGCATGGTGTTCGGAGTATACCAGTCGAAATGTCACTTGAAAGGATATTCTTTCAGGCTGTACGTGATGGCAGCTCTTAAAGCACATTGTGAATTCTTTTAGCGTTCTCTTCTCTAGCTGGTTCCCATACACATGCTTCAGTGGCTTGCTGTATATGATATTGTAGCGTGTGACGTCGGGACTCTTTTGAAGCTAAATGCTCTCCCTCTCTGTTGCTCGCCCCCTTTCTCTCTCTTTCTGCCTCTGCCTTCATTAAGAGGTTTTCTTAAGCTACCCAGCTTAACGCTATTTACATTTTCATTATTCTACCGTTACCGGGAAGAAATGGCATAAAATCCAACAGTGTTCAGGACATTAGACAAGCTTCATTCTCACAGCAAATGGATTTACATAAATAAGGAGGTTGATACATGGAAGCAGAGAGAAAAGAGAAAGCAAAGCAGAAATGAGATGAGGCAACAAAAGATCGGGGGGGTGGAACAGAAGGGCAAAAGGAAGGAGCACCTCTGAAATGGATCAAGAGGACAAGTTGTGATGCAAAGGCAGGAGGGGGTGAGAGAGGGAGAGAGATGTAAAGAGGTAAATGAGAGGGGATTGTGTCAGGCTCTCTGGCTGTATAAAGTGGGCTCTGAGGGACTGACAGAGGTCCTGTGATCCACTGTACGTGATCAATAATGCTCTGGGTTCCCTCATTACTGGAACTGACCTCACTGTGTTTACTGTCCAGGACATGGACAATAGGAAGCTCCGTTACTGTGTCTGTGTTAACCAGCGTGTGCTTGTGCATATTTCAGCCCTACATGATTTACATCTTCTGTTAAGACAATTTAGTGTTTTTGTGTGTGTGTGTGTGTATATGTATATATATATATATATATATATATATATATATATTCACAGTTCATCATTTCAGACTGCCAGTCTGAAATGATTAACCTTTGGGTTTAGTTGATTGAAATGAGCAGTGAATTATTTGCATTTAGTTTCTCAATTCATTGTTTACTTTGTAGCATCAGGAAAGAGTAAATCATGTCCCAATAAATTCAGTCTGGCATATTTTAATGTATTGATTTGTCCAAAACCCAACTAAAACATTTGAGAATCAGGAACTATTTAATTTGACATTTTTTTTAAACCTTAAATAGTTTCATTGCAGCTTTAAATTGAATAAATTACTGCTCTGTGGACTCACCCAGGGTTTAATGGTTGGCATTTATTCAAATGCCTGTTTTTGTAAGCATTGTTTTAGCACAAACCTTGCCCACATTTGTGTATGCTTGGGTTTTGTTTTGTTTTTTGTTTTTTTTTGTTGTTGTTGTTGTTGGGTTTTTTTTTTGTTTTTTTTTTAACAAAACATTCAAAATGTGTCAATCAGGCTAATGTTAGCGTCAGTGTGTGAGTGTTTGTGTCTCTGTACAAGTCCCAGTAGTTCCTTTTGCATGCTAATGATAGATTAGCCTCAGACGTTTCCTCAAGCCTCACCAATTTTCCTCTGGGGATCTCAGCCAATCACGGGCGGCTTTTTCTTCCTTTCAGCTCTCTCAGCACACATTCCCGACCACTCTGACCCCAAGACACTCTCTTCAAACCCGGAATAAAGACAGAACAATAACAGGAAAGAACTTCAGTTTCCCACTTTTCTTCCCCTCAGTGTTATTTTCATTTAAATTTTCTCAGGAATTTTTTTTAATTTGAAACCTTCTGAATCCCCGTCTCACTCTGGGGTGAACTCATCACCCACTGACTCGGGCCCCCTCAGTCGTCCAGAGTGAACTGGGAGCAACAGGAAGAGGAAAATGCTCAAAAGAAACAAAGACGCAGTGAACACATCAAAAACAGCTAATTTCCCTGAACACTGCTCATTTCAGCCAGCTGCTCCATGCTGCTGTCTGAGCGTAGCATATGTTGTATAATGACAGAAAGAGCGGCGTAAATAATAATATAATATATTACTAGATTGTGTTTTCTTCTCTTGCTTGGAAACAAGAAACTGCCACATACTGTACCCTCAAAATGATTTTCTTTTTCCAGGAATAAACTACATGACATCAGAGTTTCCCAGTCCTTCAGTTTGTCTAAATCAGATCTGACATTATGTCTTTTTAAATCTGAAGGGGGAGGAGTAAAATTCGATGAAAACAGAATACCACTGCAACCTGAGGGCTTCAACTGTAATAGACACATCTCATAGTCTAATGGAAGGTAAACAACATGAACACACAGACAGGAGATGGACGATGTATGCTTAAGAGCTGAGCACACAGTCTATGCATCCACTCTCCAAACCTTGTTCTGTTTGAGAATTGGGGGGGGGTCAAAGGTCTCCCTCTGCACACACTGGAAGATTGAGATGAAAGTTTGTGTTATCGCAAGGACTGTTGGGTGTCTGTTTTCTTAGGCTGATTTTAAAATAAGAGATCAGCAGCCTCGTGATTTCATAACCAACAATAATGATAAGTCTGTTTTAAAAGCTGGAATTTTATCGGCCAGTCCTGTTTGGGTTTGATTTTAGCCGCAGCGCACACTGGCCCTTAACGGAGCTGTTCAAATTCTGTTGTAGCTTATAGATATATGCATCTTTGCCAGCAAGCGCACTTCGCACACACAGACACACACAAATTGCTTCTATAAGAGGATCAGTTTCATCTGAAGCTCATTGTGCTGGTGTGTGTGTGTGCATTTGTGTTTGTGTGTGGAGTGTAATGTTGAAGGTGACAAGGTGAAGGATACCTCTCCACACATGCATACCATCTCACCATAAAGAGCCCTCACATCTTGTATTCAGTCCACTTCTCCGTCCCTCTCCACCCACTGCTCTTACACTGTGGGTTTTAATAATTGAACCCACAGATCAGCCAAATTAAGTGAATTATTTTTGAAGTAGCTGAATGCCTGCTTTTCACTAATGGGGTGATGCTTTCAGGCAGATGGTTTGCTGAAAAGGAGGAGGTTTTAATTCACTTTAAATATTTGATAAGTGTTGTTATACTTTGATTATAGGCGAAAACGATTCTCCTCCTCTGATGGATAGGGAAGAGCTGCTGGAACAAACAGAGTTTAAATCCAATTTTTGCTTCTCACAAAATGAAAAAAATTCATTTCATTTCAGGACGGTGTTTAAGAGATGAATGCTGACTTTCTCCTGATTTTTCTTTTTTTCATTCTGCGTGTTTTATTCATTTAAACATGCAAATGTCATTTTAGAGCCACAACCTCCATCTTATCTCATCCTAAGCACTCTTTGCACAAATACCTTCAGGTTTTCTTTCTCTGACCTGCTGCCCCTGACCATTCTGTTAGGCCATCATTGCATGTAACCTTTCGCCCCTCCTGTCCTGCAGTCTTTACCATATCTCAAATCCTCCTCCCTTTTCTGCGCTGTCCATTTTAGCTTCCGGTTCTCCAACCGCAGGCCTGATTGCTTTGTGTCTGTGATCCCCGGTGCACCACTGGCATGAGTGAGCAAAGCACAGCTGTTTCAGAGCAGGGCAGAGCGGGTATGGGCTTCTGTCCAGCCTTGCCAGCAGCTGGATTAGCAGTGCATCCATTAGCATCTGAACTCCTGTAATGTGACAATATGACAGAGATTATGCCATCTGAGGGCAAGTGGCAGAAGCTGTGAAGGAGAGAGGGACAGCTAGGAAGTGGAGTAGAATGCAGAATTGGGAAGCGGGCAGGTGGATAGGTATGTTTACTGCAGGATTATTGGATGCTGAGTAGAGAAAAGCGCGCACAGCCTGAAGTTGCAAAGTGGACAGAAAAATGAGGGATTATGCAGAACAAAGAAGTATCCTGAATTAATGAAAGAAAACAGTAGAATTTTTGCACATGTAAGAAGAAAATGAATTGATGATGTACTCACAAAGATTTTACTTTTAAATACTTCGCTGGCATTAACTCCATCATGTTCTGAAAGAGGAAGGCACCATGCCTGTGTATTGTAGATGTAGAAATGTAAGAAATGTAAATGTAAGTTCATATAAGACTGCAATTATTTATTATGTTCACTGTTGACTTCCCAATCGTTTCATTGATTATTTAGTAGATGAGTAAAGCAGCTAAATATCAATCACAGTTTCTTTCTTTCCAATTAACGTCATCAAACAAAAGACCACCTGTTAAAGATGTCTGGTTTACTAAATTTGTGAAGACAAAAGTAAGGAGAAGGAACATTCCAACTATGACACTGCATGGACTTTGAAAAGTAAAGTATGAAAGCATGTACACATCATCATGGCCTTCATACCTTCTGTTATGTGCCGGTGAACAGCTCTGAAGGTGAACTATTATCTATTTCTGCAGTACAGGATCACATAACGAAATTCACTTGCAGTAGGTTATATGTGTTTACACATACGCACTGATCAGCTGCACCGCTGATAACTCACTTAAATGTTGCAGCTAATTTTTGTAGTTTACTTAATGCAGACAGTCTAAATAATAATTATTCATGAACACAAAGTACACAAATATGGCTGATCCACATAAAACACAAAAGTTGTACATCGGTATGATCTCTAAAAGAACCCAGCTAATAAAATATTTAAAACATTGTTAATCACTAAATACCAATAATCCAGTGAAGTAAAATGGCACCGTGGGAACTATTTATGATTCAGTGAAGAGCAATTTACTTTCCAAGGAAATAAAAACTCCTTTAACTTGGTCTGATTTATGTAATTATGCAAACAGTGAGCAGCAAAATTCTTCTGGCAGGGTGTTCAATATAAAGAGCATACATACTGAAAGTACACAGAGACACACACATCTTAGTTGTAGTCCAGGGGAAACTAAAAGGTCAAGTTATCTGTACATAGTTATGTTATATGTTTGCTGAAGGTATTTCAAAAGGGAGTTCTTTGCATATGTTGAATATGCACATGCACAATCAGGGTTACTATTTATTTTCATGTCAGCAGGAGAGAGAAAGGAAGCAAGAATCTTCTGTGTATGCAAAACGGTGACATATACATTTTGACCTCAGTGCGATTTGAATGTGTAATATATTTATTGTGTCATGTTCTTGGAAGGAAGGAACAATTAAGAGCACAGAAACAACAGGAAGAAACAAAGAGTTATGATATGAAAGAGAGAGAAGAGGTGCCGGTTATGTACCTGGAGAGAAAGAAGAGACTCCTGTGCAGCAGAGATAGAGAATGAAGGGCTTGCAGAGGCAGTTGTACTCTGGCTGATCCTGAGCCTCCACTGCCTCTTCAACATCATCTCCCTTGAAGCGAACCGATAGCTGCTGACCCCTCCGACAGAACTGGTCTCTAGTTGCTGTGGTAACCAAATCTGCTGTTGGCCTCCTCGACCCCAGTCAAGTGGCACAGATGGACTTTGGACTAAAAATGGCCCACGGAGGTGCTGCACTAGAATCAGTATGTGATCAGAAAACAGGTGCAGGCTCCCAGTTGAAGTTCCCAACATGCCCAGGAGATGAAGGATGAGATGAGGGGTTACTTATTCAATTCTAGCTCCCAGGTTATATCAGCAGACACAATAAGTATACAGCGGTTCAGTTTACTCGTTGATATGGGGCAAATCCTTATGAGTGAAGAGTTGAAAGGACTTAGCAAGACAGGGCACTCACCAAAATGGAGCACTAAACTAATTACTGCTGTCAATCACTTTGCGTTTGCTTTGAGTAATTAAAAACAGTGCTGATTAAATAAGGATTGACTATTGGCAGCTCACTGGTTATTTTAGCACTGGTGTATCTGGGGGCCAAACATTAGTCTTCTGTCTTTTACTGCTAATTCTCTCCAACACTTGTAAGAGTGTTTTTGTGCTCACCCTGTGAAGAGAACTACAGTCTGCTGTCCTTTGTCCACGGTCAGATTTTCACATAAGACTGGGCTGGTTGAATTTTAGCTGCCATGATGGAAAAGCTGATGTTCAACATTTTGAGAAAACTTGATTTATTTTCAAAAAAATCAGATGAAAGAATGCAAGATCGAAATCTCTCTCAAGTCCCTTTGGCAAATAATGCAAAGCCAAAGAACGACCAAAGAGCGAGAGAGGATGCCCAGTCACCCAATCTCTCTCTCTCTCTCTCTCTCTCTCTCTCTCTCTCTCTCTCTCTCTCTCGCCCTCTCTCCACCCCACCATCCCTCTCACCCTCTGTCTGCCACCCTCAGTGATGGCAGTTGAATGACAAATACATTTTATGGCTGTTGAAACTAAATTAAGTTGTCATCACAAACAAAGCATTATTTATTTATGCTTAGTAATTGGAGAATTCCCAACGATCACTCAAAATCAGAAAGTAGAGCTGTGCAGAAACAACTCGTTTCACTCTGTCTGTCTCTGTCTCTCACTATCTGGTTGCCTCTTCCTTCTCTTCCCTCTAAGATCAGAAGGTTCATCTTAACAACCACGAAGAACAAGCAGACTGAACTAAATGACATATTCTGTCTCTTGCTGTCCTTCACTGTGATTAATCACAACTCAGCACCTACACTCCACTCTTCAGCCTCAGTGAGCTGGTGTGTCGATGTCTGTGTGTGCATTTGTGCACGTTGGTGTTGCAAGAGCTGATGCCGACGTGAAACTAAAGGGAAAGCGACATTTTATCTTCACTTAATCCTACAAACAATGATAATGCATGTATTGACAATGCATTAACAAGAAATTGATACCTTCTCGACTTTCAGCTCAAACCTACCCTGGATGTGGTTCAGGTACCCGGCAGGTTAACGGGAGGTTTCTGTCCCTGGTGATATAAATTACAGAAATAATTTTTTTTTCCCAAAATATTTACTCCACTAAGCCCCGACATGTCCATTGGATCACACATTTATTCAGTTTAACATCTCAGTCTCAGGTCAATATAAGCAACATTGAGTAACTTTAACAAAAGTACCACTACTGCAGTGTTATTAGGTTGGTCATGATTGAATTTCCATGAGAGGCGCAAAATTAAACGCAGTCAAAATGTAAATGTTGCAACAATTCAAAGTAAAACATCCCAAATGTCTTTTTCTCTTTTTCTCCACATTAAGGGTGTCAGATGTCAGAGCGCATCAGTGTCGAATACATTTTTTTTTTTCCATCATGGTGCAGGAAAGAGGTTAAAACGAAACTGTATATCTCCAGTTATTGGACCATCTGTCCTCGTCTTGTATTTGCAGCTTTTGTTCATGCCAACTGCGTGGTTGATATTATGACTGTCCAGCATAACGCTGTGGATTCAGCAGGTTACCAAACAGGGGTTTTATCACTCAAGCTTTAGCACTGAAGACCTTGGACAGGCAGCAGAAGTCTCTAATATGTGATGATATTAATGGTGTATTTTATAAGCCGGGTTCTTTGTGAGAGTCAGGTCAAGTGTTCAACGCACTTCAGCAGCAAAATAAGTTAGAAAGACTATCAGTGATGTGGCCGAGGAGGGAACTGAACAGTCATCAGTGGCATTCCCTCTTAGGCTGTAGCTCCTCTGTTCTTTCTTGTCTGAATGAAGCCATAAAGAACATTTCGATAATCAACATAATGGACACCTGTGTGGAATTATAAAAAGCCGTTAGTTCAACAGCTCAGTGAAGTCAGCATTGTTATGTATTCCATGCCTGAAAAAACGCTCCATGTTATACAATTTCTTCATGAAAGGTATGTGTGTGAGGTTAGGTCCAAGACCAGGATACCCACCTGCCCAATCATTTGTTTGTCTCCTTACTCACTACCCCCCAGTGAACCCAGCAGGAGCTCACAACCACTGGCCTGCTTCTCTGGTCCCCCCCCCCAGGCTAAAGTGCTTGTCACATGCAGAGCTGCATTTAGATACAATGCTCCATTACATCAATAATAGATAAGAGGATGAGGGAGAAAGACCAAATCGGATGGGACAGCTCATTCAACAGGAGATGACAAGTTGCAAATATGGAGGAAAAGTGTGAGTGTGTGATTGTGCGCACGCAGAGCACGCAAATGTGTGTGCTCGGGGTTGCACATATCACATGAACTCGAGGTCCATGTGAGAGGTAGAATGACAGGAGAGCGAGGGACTGTGGGATACTGAAGGATATTGACTTAGTGGGTTTCTGCTACGATGGCACCATTTAGGATCAGAGTGACCCAGTTTCCACAGAGCCCATACATTTTAGATAATCCCTGAGGAAACTGGGTTTGCACAGTGTGCCTCTCCTGCATGGTTTTACATGGTAGCATACAGCAGGTAGAGGCAGGGACACAAAATGAAGCACTTAAACGGACATGCTGAATCATGCACGGTTGTGTTAAAGAGAGGATATTCATTTCCCTCCCTCTATAAACCACCTTCCTCTGCTCGTTCCTCCTCCTCCTCCTTCTCTTCGCCCTCTCTCTCCGTTTTCCTTTTGCACCAGCTGAGGGGGTTATGCAGCTTTATGCGGAAGCCATTTAAATCGTTACCTTTCCCACATTGATCCATCCAGAAGGTAATTGACTCAATCAAGAGAATTAAAAGCCCAGGTAAGATTGAATAATTCAGCTCACAGATCAAAAGAGGAGGGGAAGACGAGAGAAAGGGGGTGGGGGGAGGGGAATCTGAGGAATGCCGATATTAACACAGTGGATGAGAAAGTGAACAGTGCAAGTGAAGGGGAGGGCAAAAAGGAATGAAAATAAGAATATTAGCATATGAATGACACCAAAGAGGATGCTAAGTGAAAGAGAAAATAGAGCGAGAATGTTACAATATTATGATACATAAAATGGAAGAGGGAGCACTGTGATTGCACAGAGAGAGAGAGGCTGAGGTAAATAGTGAAGTGGAGGTATCCATTTTAAAGGCTTCACAGGATGCATTTTCACTTTTGTTTCTCAAATACATCACTTACTCTGCTCTTACCCTCGGCCCCCGCTTCTCTCTGATTTAGTGCAGACGCGCGCTCTGAGTTTATCCCAGGGTTACAATGGTTTTTTTTAATGGTGACACATTGAAGAACATTTCTATGATTTCTTTCTTTCGTTCAGTGTTCTTACTTGCTGTCTTCTGTCTGAAGAGAAGGCCAGCAGCACCAATTTCCATGCATAAAACTGAGGCTGTGATGCCAGCAGGCCTTACCTTGTTTAATCCTCCGATTAGGGAGCAGACGGTGGTGATAAGAGTGTTACAGAGGCTACAGGAGGCGTTAATTTCTATCTGCTGTCGATGAATCACCCACCTGCTCGATTTGAGAAAGCAATGCAGTGATTTGTGTGTGCAACCTTTGTTCCAGAAAACTGTTTTGGCAAGTTTGATAACATCAACGTTTGGTATCTTGTAGCTATCGGATCAACCACAGCCTAAGATGAGAGGTTCATCAGTACTGACGCCATCTTTAGACAAATTTGTCTACTGGAGAGCAGTTCTACATGATGTGATGTATGTGGTGAGGAAAATATTTATGTTGTGTAACGTGCTTTACAACAGTAGAGGCTCACTAACAACAAAAGCCTTCACAGCTACACTTGCTTACAATCCCAAACGATAAATCTGATAAGCATTTTACTTCCCCAGCTCATCAGCAGGGGAAGTGAGGATGTGTTTCTACCACCACAAATCCCACATTTTAAGCGTTTTCTCACTAAAAAGAGATCTGACTGTGTGGATGATGATGTTAATAAGGGCGACCATCTAAATGAACTGAGCCTTTGCTTGGTATTGAAGTCTTAACGTTTTGTCTCAGGTGGTGTTTGGCACATCCAGCTGTGGCACATGTCCAAACATACTGACATCTGTTTAAAATGCTTTTATTTGAGAACGATAAATTGAAACCAGGGGGACACTAGCATTATTCCATAACAGTTACACTGACCAGGGTGTCACTTTTGTCATTCTTATCATCAGCGTATTCATCAGCTTCATCAGTGAGATTAGAACAGCTCAGCTGCATGATGATACGATATGGCTGGTTTCGGAGGAGCTCATTATTTAGCCACCTTATCTGGGAGACATTATTGGCACCTATTTTCATTAGAATGATCCACTGAGATCAAGCACTGGCTACAACCCTTTTGTTTAAAAAAAAAAAAAAAAAAAAAATGGAATGAGGCCAATCCACAAGCCTGAAACAGTTCAGGGGAACTAATAAGGCAAGGTCATCCAGCAGAAAAGTTTATCTTTGCTGTGTCGATTCATTACAGGATCAGGCAACAGCTGCAGTAATTTAGTGTCTTACTAAATCCACTGGCAATAACAGCAGACAGTTGGAATGAAGTTGTCGTGTTAAAAATCCCTCATTGGAATATTGTTTGGAGCTATTATTCGTCTTAACAAGCATAAATGTTCTTTTACTATTCATAAGATTTATTCATAGTCATGTTAGGAGCGGGATTTTATGTCCTTCAGGTCATCACACTCACATTTCATCACTTGCATTTAGTTATATTGCCTAATGTCTGCTTGAAATGAACATTATAAAGAGAACTGTTAGTTAAGCAACGTACCGGTGTTAAATAAAGCGAGATACTATACGTATCTAAAACATTTAAAGCTTTTTCATAACCAACATATAAAATCAACAAGCGATCAAAACCTAGAAGTCTCTAAAGTGTCCTGGAGGAGAGAACACTATTTGGCCAAAATACGTTCAACAATTCAAAGTAAAACATCCCAAATGTCTTTTTCTCTTTTTCTATTACGTTGGTTTTTGATGATGATGTTGGCCGCTGTCTAAGACTGTCTTTCAAAAGGCATCTGACAGCAAAGACCATATTTAAATAATTTTCATAGTCATCAAACCATCTGGTGAAACCTTGCGTCCTGTTGATGGGGGTGGTGCTGTCCTGAAAGCGACCACTCCCATCGATAGAAGTCATGGGATGAAGGTGATCACTTAGAAAAACAGTGGTTTGATTTGCAGTAACCTTCCGCTCTGAGGAAAAGCTGACCCAAACCAGAACAGCAAAAAGGCCCCGATGCCCTCACAGTAGGGGTCGAGAATTAAAGGCTGCTGCTGCCGCACATGGATTCACCCCCTCGTGGTGAGTAGGGCCATGTGGATGACTCATAATTTTTTTCCATGCCACTATTGACTAAGACCTTGTGAAGTTTCATCCCCTAAACTCTCAAATGTGGATTCACATCTGTAATGATGGGTATATACACTGAAACCCAACTGTAATATCCCTCCCTCTGTGACTGTCCACTGAGTGTGATGACAGTCGGAACGCATCCTGCATTCACGTTCCTTTTCTTTCCTCTTTACACTAATCTACACTGTGACCACAATACAGACCCAAATATCTTTCCCACAAATTTAAACACACACATCCCTGAAGTACAATCCACCTGAGGGCTCCTTCTGCGTCCCAACAATGAACACTCCTTCGAATCTGCTTATTTTTTTTTTTTTTTTCCTCTTGCCATCTTAAGATAAGATCAGAATTGGGCCTGGAGTGTTTTTATACCTGCCACAGAGCATGAATGGATGTTGATTGCTTAATTGTACCGTGGAGTGCATCTGTGTGGAAGCATCTGTATTCCTTATGTCTCTCTCCCTGTTTCTGTCTGACTTCTGTGAGTGTACAGTATTTGAGTTGGATTGCTGATCCCAGCAGTGTCCATGCTCCGAATGACAGATTAGTAAACCTGACACAGGCATCGTCCCCGGGCTGGTTAGGAAGACGGCATGCAGTGGAAAAAAGGGAGCGTGTGGGATGGCAATGACGAGTTCACTACAAGACAATTAATGATGCTGAAAACAAAAAAGAACAGTAGGAGCATCACTATCTTGTATACCGAAGTGTTACCGCACTGTTAAGTCCTTGTTTTGTTGTGAAGCTGGAATCCATTTTTTAACTGGGCACATGCTTTCATTTAATACAGCTCCACTTCCTCCAAATATATTTCTTAGCAGCTTCATGGGAGTCTTCCTGTGGACTTAACTGCAGTCCCGGTTGTGTATGCCAACCTGTCACTTTCCTGCCTCCTTCTCACCAGTAGTACAGTCACATGAGCCCGATCCCCCTACTGCGTTCAGCTGACTGCTGTGCACCCTGTTACAGAAGAACTCAAGAGGGGATGTCTGCACCTTGAAAGCACCATCCAGCCAGGCTGAAAGAGGGAACACAATAGATAGATGAATATGTAGCACGCATAACATATGCTAATCCACGCGGGCCATGTGAGCCTTGATAAGTGTGTGGGTATAAGCAGCTAATTGTAGAGCTAAACATGGCACACGCAGGCCTGTTTGTGGATGGGTTTAATTAATGTATGTAATTACCTTGAGAGTAAATGTAAATCATCCACATAAGAATGTTTTCATTGAAGCTTTTCGTGTAGGGTTTTTGAGACAAGCGCAGTCTCCCGGTCTGTCATGGACACTCAGACGCTGTATGACATCATCTGAACAAGACAGCACAGTAATGTCGTGGAAATATGAAACCAGACAGGTTGAATATGTCAGGAAGATAAACAGGCAGGCTGGAGCATTGGAGTCATCTTTGTTAAATATTTAATGCAGCACTCAACACTCCTTCTCTTCCGCTTCTGACTGTATTGTACACAGACACTATACACACAAAATGACAGCTCACTGTTCATC
Organism: Echeneis naucrates; assembly: GCF_900963305.1. Classification (NCBI taxonomy): domain Eukaryota; kingdom Metazoa; phylum Chordata; class Actinopteri; order Carangiformes; family Echeneidae; genus Echeneis; species Echeneis naucrates. Next base: position 5,590,482 of record NC_042531.1, on the reverse strand, counting down.
TCCTTTTATGCGTTTAGCCAACGCTAACTGGACTAAGAAGGCTAATATCAGCATAAACTTGTGTTCAGAAATAAGTGTAACTTGTCAATGTTAATGATGCGTAAATCGTGGACATGGTTCATACATCACCCGTATGTTCACACTGTACCATGCACAAAATTTGCATAGAAGATTAGTGAAAGCTGCTTGACCTCTAACCAAGGGCATGATGGGTGGTGGAAGAATGTGATGTGGGAGATGAAGCACTAAAATACGAGTCAATTTCCTGCGGGGCTTATCAGAGCTGTTTGACTGGCGTGTGAGCAGCGTGCAGCCATCAGTTGTCAGGATTTAAACTTAGGGAGGAAATGAGACATTGGGGTATGCTCTGAATATCCTACAATGATGGGATAAGATGAGCAAGAGAGAGGGGAGTTGTGGGGGGGGGGGGGGAGAGGAAGAGAGTGCAGGAAAACCATATACCAAATACTTTATATCGCTGTAGAAAGGAATGCATGCTTCGGTGGTACGGTTAGTATTTACAAATCATCTAAATAGAATTGGAGAGCTAATCTGTATTTCCTCTCAGCTGGAGCCGTATTAGTGCAAAGCTTTCCCTGGTCTGTTTTGAATAGCTCCAGTACTTTACTGGTTGTGGCTGAATCAGACTGTCTGGATGACAGACACATCTTCCTTCCTTCATTAATCTCCATTTAGTTCTGCGCTGGAGAGGAGAGAGGGAGGAAGGGAGGGCAGCGATGGAGCGTTGGACACGGGAAAAGGGGAGAAAGCAAGATTAAAGATATGGCCGGCCATGACATCGAAAAGGAGATGGAGGATGGGCGGGGGATGGGGAGGGGGCAGACGGAGGGGGGTAGATGGAGAGAAAGAGAATGAGGGGATCTAGAAATGAATATTAAAAGGGAAGGCAGAGTAGCCCAGAAGATGAAGAGGAAAGTGAGGAAATAGAGAGAAAGGTGAGCACACAGACGAGCTGAGGAATGTATGTAGAAATTGGAGGAAAATTGTGGCAGGAGGAGAGGAAAGAGAGCCTGCTGTTTGATCCTTAACAGGATTATTTCTCCCTGCTGTCATTTTATTTATTTGAGTTTTCTTGATATTTATTCATATATAAATGCTGGCTGTGTGCCAGTGAAAAACCATATGGGAGTCGGCCCTGTGACTGCAAATCACTGATCCACGTATATGGCCATACTCTGTAAACCTAAAGGGATTTCTGCTGATGTCTGTATTCCTGCCATAAGCTTGGACACAGGTGGGGCGAGACTTCAGTAGCTATGAACTCACTACAAACTGATTTTTTTTTTTTTTTTTTTTTTTAAGGAGTGTTACGTTTTAACAATTTGACCTTTAAAAAAAAAATTGTGTTTTACTTTTGTGACCATCTGTTTGTTTGCTCTCTCCATCTTTGGAGGGAAATTCTGGTCGGACAGCCACTCTTCACACTTTCCATCAGCCCATATTGAAAGACACAAAAACAAAGCCAAGGCGGGCCTGTATCCCGACGATTATTTTGATTCTCGTATTAAAACGCAAAGGCTTGGGATTTGTCTGATGTAGTGGCGACGGGGGTTGGTAGAGCTTTTCCAGGCTCATTTTTGAGTGGGTTTAACCCTCATCTGAGTGTAGTAGATATTGATTTGGCCTTTCTCTCAGATTATGCAAGTCTGGCTCTGTTGATTTTCGGTATGGTCATCATTGGAGGACAATACTTAATCTCTGTGGCATGTTTCGCAAACAGGATTTATTTATCTCTTCTCTATGTTTGTGTTAGTTATTGACAGTGAATGGTTAATATTTTTAGGATGCATAGATCCCATTTGATGTTCAATCACACTAATCTTATTTTGCATCACGTTGACATCTTATGTAAGTTTAGTCTATTATAGCATAGTTTTTGGATGGATGTGTACGTATGTGTGCTAATGCTTAACCTCAAAACCCTCTCATGTGGGATGTAAAAGGCCATTCCAGTCAATAAGCAGAGGCAGAAAGGGAGCAGTCGGTCCTCTGTGACATGGCTGTATGCTTCACAGACTCTGTCAGGGAGTCAGTATATTCTTCCTCTGTTTAATACGCAAACAGATCACATACATGCACAGAAGCAGACACTGCTCCATGACCTATAGACCTATATGAGAGCGTGCTTGTGTGATGTGTGATAGTTACACAGATGCTGATTCCATAAACTAGACTGTGAGGTAGGCATGCGTGTGTGTGTGTGTGTGTGTTTGTGCGCACCCTCCAACATGCACCAGGGAGCATAGCCATTAGAGCAGTATTGCAGATTGTCTGGTAGGGTGCTCAGGGCCAAAAAATGCAATTAGATTCCGGTATAAAATATTTATTTCCACAACACCTACTGTGCACCAGAGAAGCGCCTTTACCCACAGCGTACTTAAATATGAAAATAGTACATAAAGCACATGCCTGAGAGAGCAGCAGAAACAATTTCTCAGTGTGAGCTTGTGTGCTCACTCTGCGCCTCTGTTGGCACAGATGAGTCCATACACATACATATAAGGGCAGGCTATGCTAATGAAGGACTACTGGATTTATTACTTTCTCAGATATTTTAATGAAACACATGATATTATGCTTTAAACTACTGGGGCCAAGTTAGAAGAGACTTTTGCGATACATTTTTCTGTCTACCTGGATTGGGTTTCTTCTTCTGTGACTTCAGTAGGTCTACTTTCGGCCCGTTATACATGTATTTCTGTATCAGTTTATTTCATTATTTCTGGCAGCTGTGTGCTGTGGCATAATGCTGTCATACTGTATTACAAGTTGTATAAGTTCAGCTACGCCTCGGCTCTGGTGAGGCTGCTTAATGTAACCAATGAAAGGCACAAGATGAACATTTCAGAGCTACAATGTTTAAACCCTGAAGTTAACCAAAGTCAATACCAGCTTGACCTTTTCGTCGTTAACACTAGCCGTAGGGTCAGTTTATGTAAGGATAGTTGGACATTTAAGCTCAAAAGAACATATGAGGAATTCAGTGCGTCAGCGTGGAATACTAATTTTGTCTCTCAGCCCCTCAAGGAGCAGGGCTTAATTGACTGTGGGTTTTGCTCCGCTAAAGCTTCCGTTCTCTTCGCTGTGAACTCAACAAGGACCTTTTTTCACCTCTCCAGTTTAGGCTGAAGTGCTTCCCAACCTTGGCTGACCAAGTTCGCCTCGCAGTGATCTTTTGCGCAGGACTGACGATAGATTTGGAAATATGTGGGATACAGAGACAGATGAAGCCTGACCATGAAACACACGCAAGAGATGGCCAGCGAGCTGCGAGCGACTCTGCGCTGTCTCAGAAATTGTGGGTCTGCAAGTGTGTGTGGGTGGATGAGTGGGTGGAGGCCAAATGTTAGGGAAAGGCAGTTAGGACCGTTACCAGTATAAGGAACCAAACAGGGTAACATAATTATTCTAATCATATTCACAAGAGACAAGATTAGGTATCGAACCCTAATCTTATTCTGATTGATTTGGAGAATTTTAAAGTCATAAGTTCTCCTGCTCATGTCTGGATGGAGGTGCCTGCTTTTTTTGTGATACATTTCTTTCTTGTTATATTTTTGGGTCGGAGATAATAAGCATCAATATAAAATGCTATATTCTACATGCATTTTTGTATGTGCACTGTTTATATGTGTATATGTGTGCCTCACTGGCTTGCACTGGGAGGATTATTGTAGATTTACAAAGCCCCGTAACAATGACCAGACCCACCCGAGGGACTCATACTCAATCACTATCACAATGAAATGCTGCTAATTCCTATTTAAAGCTGCCGCACAAGCTCTGCCCTCCCTGCTCTCCAGGCTGAGGGAAGAACATGAGAAGGAGGTCGTGTTATATTAGTCAGTATAATTTCTGTTCATTTCTGTCACAGAGTTCATCTTGTAAATCACTCCTCTTCTATCCGTTCACGGTTGTTTATGAGGTAGCTTCATGAGACGAAGGTGCTCGCCACTGGAAAGCAGTGGATGTGCGCATATGTGTCATTTGTCTTAGAGTTCCCCACCCAAAGGCCCTATCCTTTTTAGCACCACTCTATATTGGTGAGCTGCTGAATAATTCAGCACTTTCAGATGTAAAGGAAATTGCTTTAATTCCAGGCTGGCAAGTGAATGTCAGGAATTGCATTGCATTATACACAAGCTGTAATTTATAATGTCAACAGAAGCATGGTATAATCTTCTGTTGTTAGAATGTATTCAAAAAGTGTTTTTCTGTTTATTTAGCATGAATATTCCATATTTATATTAAAATTCGGACTGTATATTGCTGCGACATGTGACTATCATGATTTGGAACCTGTGAGGCTTTCTGAAACAAAGACTGTAAGACTGATTTGCTGTATTGCAGCGTTGTGATTGCTTTTGCAGACGGCTGCTGTTTCCTATCCTGGATCCTGGCTCTTGGCTCCTGCACAAGCACATTCATTTAGAGAGGAGCTTTAATTGGACTCAGAATCAGGGACAGAAATCTCCCGCTACATAAATATTTTAGAGGAGCGCATCGGACAAGCCTGCCTATCTGACTGCACTCCGTCTTTTTCATCTCTTTTGTTTCTCTCCTCCTGCCTGTTTCACTGCATGCATGAAGGTGCACCTAAGCATGCACTCCCTGTGTGCACATGAGAAGCCGTGCGGCTTTTTTCCTGTGGGCATTAAAGAGGATGGATTATTGGCATCAAATCACTTGAGGAATCTGTTTCACATGCACACAAGACACAGACTTTCAAGCAAAAGCTGGAAGGGAAACACACATGCTCATATGCAGTGTCTTTAAACTGGGGCGCTATCGTAATGGGGTAATGATTCTTGAATTATTAATGAATCAGGCTTCATGCGTCTCTTAATTGAAAATGTTCTTTCATCTTCAGTACTTACTCATTTATCCTCTCCCTTAACATAAATGGTGTCATACATATACTGCAGATAGCACATATTCATTTATATTACCTACACACAACCTAAACATATAAGCACGTATACAAGCAAACGAAATGCTTAGCATATCTTCTTTCTCTATTTTTAAATCTTTCTTTGGCTTGTCTAACTCAAGAGTTCTCACTAGTTCTTATTGGTTCTTGCTGGTCAGCTTTTGTCTGCTTAGAATAATCACTAACTACCACCACTTATTGGAACAGACTTGACCGGATGAGTTGACCTGGCAGATGGGATCAATTGAGAGACAAACATAAGATAATAAACAAAAGGTTGATTGACAAGCAATGGTCGGTATAAGCTTGAAGGGCAAGCAACCCAGGGACAGTTATAGGGGAGGCCGCATATCTGGCAGGCATCATTGTGTCATCAGCGTCGTCATTAACCATGCAGCTCCCACGACGAGAGAGAGGCGAGGAAGCAGATAAAAGGATAATATGCCTCCAGTTATCAAATCAACATCAATCTCTCAGTGCTCTGATGCACGTGTTTGTGAATGTGTGTGTTGCAAGTCTCTGCGTTTTATGTTCTTACTTAAGTGGTCACTTTCTGTAAACCTCTGACCTTCTTAATGCGGGGTAGCACCTTTAATGGCAATAATAAACCAGCGAAGAAGATGACCAGAGAAAACTGAGAGAGAACATGAAAATGGACGAAAAATGCACAAGAGGACATAAAGAGCCTGGAGTGAAACTGGAGAAATCATTCACAACACTTTAGCAGGGTGAAAGATTTGAAATGTTAAAATCTGGTTTTTGATGACCTATTTAACTTTGTGATATCAGTCACTAACAAGCATCAGATGATGCAAGTGTTTACTACTCTTTCATTGAATTTGCTTTCTTTGGGGTCATAGTGATGAAAATTTTTTTTTTTTTTTATGGAAATCACGCGAGCTCTGTGTGTGTGTGTGGTGTGGTGGTTTTTTGTTTTTTTGTTTTTTTTTATGATCATGGGCATGGTGCCCAGGTCTATGCCTAGGGCACTGTGTCATTAACTCCTCTGCCCCCGAGTGCCGGCTATCACTGGAGATGTCTCTGCACTGACTGGATGGATGGATGGGTCATCGCCTCCACTGCTCCCCCGCCCGCTTTCTCGCTGACAATTCTTCTGCTATCACCTTGATTTAATGTCACATTTCCTATTCAACCATGGACATTATTTTATTTATTTCTTTTTTTTTTTTTTTTTTGGAGGGGAGAGTGCAGATTTCGGAGATCATTTTACTGTATATGTCAGTGAAGCAAAGGACCAAATGCCTACAAAGATATTTCCAATAATTCACCATATCCATTATGAAGTGTTTTCACTGTAAAATGACTCAAATTGAACAAACTAACATGGAGTCATACATGCAAATACACCGAAGGTACTGAAGAATCAATCTCAGCGAAAACCATATCATTTCTGTTGTGACATAGTATACATACATTCACCACAGAGATGCTTTATGTCTCCGATGAATAAATCATTCCTATGTATTATGGAACGTGGTAAATCATGTAAAATGTACATTAATGACCAAAGTTACATACCAGATGACACCGACGTGAGGTCAATGCATATAACCATGAATATTGTATTCTGTGCTCTGCATCGGAGAAACTCACGCGTTCCATCTCTGCGAGTTCGGTATCATTGATAGCACCACTGAATACAGTCACAATGGAGCACAGTTCAGAATGAGAAGTCGATCTACTGGGATAAGCACACTAGAACCTAAGTCTCATCCATTAGTGGTAAGGTGTCTACTTGAAACCTTTTTCCCTCTGTGTATACTTGTCCTCAGATTGTGTGTTTTAGCGTTCCCCCCAGGCTGGAAGCTGTACGCCTGGTAATAGAGGTCATGAGAAATGCTCATCCACAACAGTCTGAATACCAAATCCAACGGCCCACTAAACTTTTGAAAGGACTTTACACTTGTAGGATGTTTTTCTCAGTGTAGTGTCAGATTTATGTCATTGCAGTCTGGTTACTGGGTTTTTATCTGTCTAAATCTTTAGCAGAAGGGATCAAGCAACAGCAACTGAATGACAACATCCTTACAAGGTCACAGTCCTATCTGTAGATAATCGTTCATAATGTGAGGAGAGACTGTCCTCCCAAAAAAACAACAACAACAAAAAAAGAAATGCATCAGTCATTTCTGTGAAGGCTTGTATCTTTATGTAAGTGACGAAGCTCTCATTATGATTCCTGTCCACCAGGAGCAAAGGAGGAAGTGCAGAGAAGGGAAAGATGGATGAATGGGCTGACTAAACCTCAGACTGTTAACGACTTCTGACGGGAAACAATGTTGGATTAATTTCACCATGACGGTGGATGTTCTGTAACCTCAATCAAATGGTTGTTTTAACGCAAAGCGCGATAATTTTCCAACCCTGATCGGATCCAGCCATGTCTTCCTGTGAGTAGTGGTGTCATAAAAGTAAAACGTTCCGAGCGTAACTCCGCAGCACCAGAGAGCCATGTTCTCCTCAAACAAAAGAGCCACCAGCTTCACTATCTGGGCTCTTTGTCTAGTTTTTATATTTTATAAACATAAAAACGCTTCAGGGACCTTTTTTTTTTTTTTCCCCCTTTCAAAGATTTGAATTTTTTGTGTAATAAATGAAAATAACAATAATACTTCCAGTTCTAGTCCAGGTGTTTGGATTACCTGATTATTGAGAGCGCAATTTTGCCTCTGCAAGTGGAATTTAATGCCCTTGTTTTGTCTCCTTCATCCTTCCTCCTCCTCTTTATTGTTGTCTCTCAGGCAGAGGAGAGGGAGGAGGGAGAGGAGAATGGGTGATAATGACTTGTCAAATTAGAAGCGATGGAACCTGCAGCGAGTGTAAACACAATTTGGAATGTTCGGATGACATTTTCCAAGCTGTATTTCTACTGGGGGAGATTAGCGGAGTGACAGCTCAGCCTGAATCTCATGGATCACAGCTGCACAATGGAAAGAACACACACACACACACACAGAATGAGAGAGAGAGAGAGAGAGACTAGAAATTTCTGGCATTTCAATGATACAAAGCAGAGTGACACCTGCAAAGACACAGACACACACACACACACACACACACTCACACAGAGTCATGGTCCAGGGGGCTTGTGATCAGCCAGTCAGTCCGTGCATATTCATGTCCATGTAACCCACCCTCATGCCATCAGCATGATGGATGGTGTTCATGCACAGCCTTGACTTTATAACTCACAGGAACTTTATTTGCATGTGTTCCCATTGCCAGTAAAACTCTGGGTGATGTAGGTGACGCGTGGACTTTTTCCGCTGCTGAGATATTAGGGGCCCCTGTTTCTTAGTGTTCTATTTGACGCATGGCCGTTCTCCCGTGCACGGCGGCAGTCATGAGCGCTGCTGTTCATTTCCCAACTTCGCCTATGAAATAAAGAGCCATTTACGAGTAACAATGTCCCAGCCGCCACATCTCCCTCAATCCTGCCCCCACTATTGGAGAGATACTATTGAGAGTCCCGAGTGTATCAATTTGGGCTTCAAATGACTTTCTACAGCTGGCCAATTCCTGCCAAGCTTTCTGTTCTCCTTAAAAAGAAGCCTTTATCATCAAGAGAAAGGAAGAGAGGATGAGCAAGGAGAAAGAAGAGATGCAGGAAGAGAGAGAGAGAGAGAGAGAGAGAGTGAGACGGAGAAAGAGAAAGTCAAAAAGCTAATGTCTCAGTGACACCCTTTCTCACACAACAGGGGAAATTTCTGTTCTATAACGGGTTCTGGTTAATTTGAAGTCAATTGGAGAGTTATTAAAAGGATCTGAGTGAGCTGAACTTGGTCAAGGGCAACAAACCCACCCTGGTTTCCATGTGAAACACGACTGTCACCTTCAAGAACAACTTCAAAGTTTGTCATCCTTAATTTGTAAACTCATCTTAATGCTGTACTGAATATTTAGATGTGCGGACTCTATCCTGATTTGGTTTTTGTAGTTATTGCAGCCACCAATACATTTGCCTTCAGTTTTTCTCTGAACACCTGCTTAGAATAGTGCTTTAAATCTCACCGAGGATTTGCTTCAGTTTTAGGTATTGTTCTTGCTTTACCTCTCAAGGCTCAATCTTGCTTTTGAAATTACTCTGCCAATATGTATGTAAATATCAGCATCTACTGCCAGAAATTAGATTTTCTTCATTTCCCTGTTGTTCCTTTATCCTATTCTGTGGTCCTCAGGTGGAGGTTCAGTGGCTTAATGTAACACTGTGGTGAATTACAGAACAATTTACTGTCTATGCAGTAGAAATCATTTCTGGAGTAAAATATAATATAAGCAAGATGTTGGTGCAAGTAGAAGCTCTGATTTAATTTGCATACAGTAAGATATGATGAGTGTATTGTGCTAATGTGGACACACACATGCACACACAAGTATGGCCAGGATATGTTTTCCAAGCAAAAGCTAATGGGGAAAATGGCTTCAAGGAAAATATAGGTGATAAGCTATCCATTGGCTTTGTTGTGATCATTTAAGTTGCATTTTCCACTTATCTCCCAAACACCACAGACACAATAGCATCAAAGTGGATCAACCTAGACAAAAATGAAATCTGAATAAATAAACATCAGAGGACAAAAAGAAAGTAGCTATGAAATGCAGCCAACAATGCATATATGAAGGCACAAAATACGTGAAGAAAATTAGTTTTGTTACATTTGTTCATATAGTCTTAGGCCAGGTCATGTTTAAACTTGAAATGACACGTAGTGTTCCCAAAAAAATGACAGTTTCTCTGTGACTAAATCTGAAATGAGACGATATAGGAGATTTAACAGTAGCAATAAATCCAGAAAACAGAAAGATTTGTTACTCAGACAGAAGGCAGAAGAGTCTGGATCATAATTATAGTTGTCGCACCGGTAAATCAGCCAGAGTGGAACAAGTATGTTTCAAAAAGATTGAAGTGAAGGCACCACTTGAAAAAACACGAAAGTGAATGTTACCAGTGTTTTATCAGAGCAAAAAATGAGTAGTTACAGTCAGAGGTCAAATTGGTCTTATAATTCCCATTAACCATCCATCCATTATCTGTAGCACATATCTGTCAGAGGCGGGGGGGCTAGAGACAATCCCAGCTGACATTGCAAAGGGGGTTCACTCCGGACAGGTTACCAGTCTAGAGCAGGGCCAACATATACAGACCTATTGTTATTGTTGTTATTATTATTACTAGCAGTAGTGTTATTTATTGCTTTAATTCTGGAGGATAAAACTCTTCACGTTAGAACTCCAGTTACTTTTATTAGGTAGCTCAGTTGTTGAAGTCGTATCCAAATCTCATGGTTTTGCGTCTGTATTTTTTCCACATCGTGACAGCCTAGCCATTAAAATATATCAAAGAATGTATGGTATAAAATATATCTGGAGGGGGGGTTATGCAATATAGCTGCATGTCAGGGAATTTTTTATTTTTTTTTCCCTGAAACTGGACGTGCTTGAATGCAGATGAGACAACACTCACAAGCGTGAACAGTCCTGAAATATCAGGCTGCCGCTGCTTGACATCCACCTGCTGTCGGGAGACAAACAGATGAAAAAAAAAAAAAGTGGCATTACAATCAGAAGATTGAAAATCTGTTGAAAGTAGATAAGAGGGATAAAATATTTACCCTTTTCTCATGTTGTTTAGGAAATACTTCATTTATAGCAGTCGTAAGAGAAAAAGAATCACGTAGTTGCAGAAGGTCTCAGTTGAACAGGAAGATTTTTTTTTTTCTGTTGTCGATCCATAGTCAACAAGAACGGATAACACAGAAGATTGTGTGAAGATTTCAAAGGCCTCAGTCTGTAATTGGGCTTAAATACTTTTTTCCTCTCTGAACTGAATCACTTGACAATTAACACAGAAGTATAAACGGATCTCCATGTTGTCTTTCTAAGTTTCGTGGTTTGAACTCAGAAGGATAATTTCCTTGACAACACATTTTTCTTGAACAAGGTCAGAAGTAGAGCAAACATAGGACAGGACAACATTGATGGAGTATTAAGCCTAGCTCAGGCAGAGCACTGATTAGCATTAAATGTTTCATTCATTATTCAAAGTCACTGGCTCCGTCACAGCTGTGACTATCAGCTGACTGGTAATGTCCAATCTCACACAGGCAAGCCGAACTAATGTCAAACTGAATACAATTTATCGAGTCATGTAGGACAAATCTGGCTACATGGTAAGGCCCCTAACACCAGCCTCTTTGAGTGCTGCATCCATACAAATGTAGCACAGAAAATGTGAACGTTCTCACTAATTTGACTTTGATTTTGCTTCAGAGGGTGCAAGGAAAGGAGCACAAGTCAAACCTCAAACACCAGGAAAAGATGGAAAACAGCATTGAAGCATGGCATTTATGTTTGTTTCATGTATTTACTTTAGGATTCCCAGTCTACACAGAGGAGCCACTTTTCTCTTTGTAGGAGAGCAAAAGCTTGATCAATATTTAAGTCACATGCTTTGTGCAACTCATGCCTTATTCCCTTTGTCACATTAGGTTTGGTCGATCTTTTTTTTTCCTCCTCAGAATCAGTCCTCTTTAATTTTGGTGTTTGTAAACAAATGCTGATATTGGTGTAATGTCTTTTTAAATGTAGAATAAGATAAGATATAGACAGAACCCCCTAAATAGCTTTCAATGGAATTTAATAGAAAAGAAAAGAGATATTTATATGATATACAGTAGTAAATATGGCCCAGTGTGGCCCGTGTAAAATCAAGTGTTTCACAAACTATGGATTCAACATTCAAACATTTATTTATTTATTTATTTATTTATTTATTTATTGCCATAATATTAAGAAAACATTTCATGTGAAACTTGGAAACCTGTGTATACACTTTAAGTTACATAGCACCTTAAATGTTTTAAACACCTACCGATGCCAATAAGCCTGGAAGGAAGACTCACAGTCGGGGCACAGACAAGGACACACTGTGGAACTGTTGGCTGAAAACACAAAGCCAGTGATTTACAGAGACAGCTGTGATTCTGCCGCTACAGGCTAAGACTCATGTTGTGGTTAACAGTGTTGATCCCTCATTAATTAGTCTAGAAGCTGAGGTAGAGAGGAGCAGACACAGCCTGAAAGACAATGAGCTCAGCAGAGAGGCCAGTACCTGAGCTGATTTTGAATACCTGGACTCACCTTTTGCTCAGAATGTCCAGTTATCACACCCTATCTCATTGCTGTGGACTTAACAGCAGTAACATGTGTAGCACAGGAGAGCCATATGTAATTGGCTGAAAGATCGGTAGGGATGATGGGGCTTACTGGTGCGGTGAACCATACACTACAGATTCTGCAAGATTTTCTTGAGTGGTTCGAACAGCTCTTACCTGCACTTGTGGGGCCACAAAATCAGGGAGATCTGTAGTGTGTAATTAGCCTTTACCTCGAACACATTGGTTGAATTCCATAGTGGACAATGTTGCTAATTTCATCACCTCCAATGTTGCTGGTTATGCAAGATGTTTGCTCTGTAACATGATAATTTGTTTCACACGCAAGTAAATTCTACAGAACAATAAAAACCTTTGTTCAAGAAATCAGTTAGAAAACACAAAATGGGCCATGGAGGAGGATAATCATCAACCAGGCCAAGTTAGATGGATTGAGTCAGCTGGATAGAGAGATAATGACGGAGTCACGTATGCAGAGTGGGTGTCTACTAAAGAGGAGAGGAAGAGAATGATAGAGACAGAAAATTATTAAGAGTCCTTATCCACGTATAGATCATTGAATGTCTTCATGGCCTGTGAGAACCCTGCCGCCCACCTAACATCTGATAATTACACTTCATTAGGAGAGCAGGTAGTGATGAGAGAGGAGAGGCCGACCGCTGAGAGCGTCACGAGAGAGTGAGGGACGTGCAAGTAGGAGAGCAGGGCACAATGGAGTGATATACTGTTGTGAAAGCATAATGGGGATTTGATTATGAAGGAAACAAAAGCAGTAGCCCAGTCTGAGTGTGTGTGTGTATGTGTGTGTGTGTGTGTGTGATGTATGGGGAGAGGGGGTTGGGTTGTTGCATGTGTGCTTTTCCTGGTTTGTGTGATTCAACGAGTGTTTATGCATGAATGTGGGTAAATGTATTCTAGCTCAGGGGTCTGTATTTATTGCCTTGGTTTAGTGTCACAGTAAGACGGACAGGTCTGCCGTGATGCAGAAAGTAATGAGGTTTCTATGAGAGACACACACACACACGCACACATACACACACATCACAGTCTGACATTCTCTCCTTGCTGCTTCCTTGCACCAGCCATACACATACCCTACTTGTTATGTGATGTAGCAGTGTTAGGGCATCAGCAGTAGAGCAGCAGCGAGCAGCGGAGGAGGGCTGCAGCTTACAGTGCTGCAGTAAGATTCAGTGGAGCAGAGGTCAGTTTCCTCCAGTCTGACAGCCATTGGGGAGCATGTCCATATGGAAAACATCCTTTACAGCATGAGCTTGTCTAAGAGTGGCCGAACAAAATCGCTACAAAGGTGTGATGTCCCAGAGGTGCAAGTAAAGATGAGATGAGAAGAGAAAGAAATGTGGTGTGTGTGTGTGTGTGTGTGTGTGTGTGTGTGTGTGTGTGTGTGTGTGTGTGTGTGTGTGTGTGTGTGTGTGTGAATCTCTTGTCAGCAGGGAGAGTGAAAGGTGGGGACTGCAGTATTCCTCCAGCTGGAAACATTGATTTTCCACCCCAGTGTGGGGATGAGGGAAATGTCAGCCTCTAATTGAGTTGATAAAACCATTTTAAGTTTCAGACGTAAATATGGTTTTCTCTCCTCAAAAGGCCACCATACCAGATAACTCCCTGTTGGGGGGGGGGGGGCTGTTAGGAATGAGAGGTGTCCATACCCCACGAACAGGTCGCTTGTCCCCGACCTGAGATACGCAGTCTGAGACGAAACTCGTCATTATCACAGATGATAAAAGCACAATAACAGGTTGGCTCAGTTTTAGGCACAAAGAGGCTCCCTCTTCACTCCACCCATCATCGCCACGGCCACTAGAGGTCACTCAACAAAAATCGTCATGAGGCGCTAGCACAGATGACCTGCAGGCTCATTTCTTACAGGAGGCCAGTCCCCCACTGAATGAAGTGATTTTCGTCGGGAATAAAGATACAAGCTCATTATAATAAAGAGTTTTTGTTGTAGCAGAGAGGGAGGAGAAATAGAGCATTTGAGAGGCAGAGGCAGAGGTCATATCCATTAGTGGCGTAGAGGGTGAATAAAGAAGAGCCCGAATGAAGCCTCCACTGTCCCTGTTGATTAGCTAATTGATATGCAGAAGGGCCACAGGAGTTACCTGCTGCCTCAGATGGAAATTTCCCCTGATGTTAGGGAGGAGGCAGTCATTCATCTTGCTTTATCTCTTGCTTAATGCTTAAATATTAACAGAAAATAAATGCCGAAAATATTGGGTTGAGCTTTATTTCTGAAATAATAATGGAAAAATCTTTCTTTCTCTTCTTGTTCTGAAAGATATATCTCTATTGACAGAAAAGACTAATCTGCTTACCTTTGATTTTTAATTGTGTTCATCAGTAAGATGCTTAACAGTTGATCGATAAAGTTTAAAGTTGGGAGGAGAGCACGTGAACATGAGGGCACCAGCATGCTGTTTGCACCTATGGGGGCTCTTCTCTAATTATTAGGAGTGATAATTAGACAGGCTTTCACACATTTCACCCCCCCCACCCCACCCCAACACACACAAACACACCAGTGTGTTTCTCTCAGCCGTATGTAAGCACACACACGTATTTATGGATAAGCCTACCAATAATTAACAGACATAATTAGGAGCACAGCACAGCGTATAGGGAAGGCACATTCATGCAACCACATGCGCACACACACATGCAGAAAGACACACATTACTTCCCTGGTAATTAAGAGTATTAATTACAAGCATAGCTGTCCCCATTAGGCTCTGTATCACTCACAGATTGGCACGCAGCAGGGTTCTTATTACTTTATCTTACCAACCCATCACTACCTCTCTCTCTCTGAGGCTCTGTGGTTACACATGTACCCCCCCGTACTCCCTAATATACACCTGCTGGATAAACAAATGCTACTTAATTAGTCAGAGACTGATAGCCGGCCATGGGTTAACTCCTGGAAGTTTTGGAAATGAGAGGCATCTCCTCGCTGAAACCAGAGCAGAGAAATATGCCTGAGGGCTGCGCCAGCGATTGTTTTTTTTTGTCAAAGGTCCTTTCAACCACTTTTTTTCTGCTCTGTACTTGTCCATACCGCAGTAGTTAAAACAGATTGTGCAAATTAGACTGAGAAATGCTGTCTCCATTTCTACTGCATGGGCCATCTTGTGATGTTACCTATAAAATGAGCTACTTTACTTTCATTGTCATGAACACACTCACGTGTTTGGATATATTGGCCAATCTATCTCAGTTCAGTCACGGTAGAGTAACATGACTATATTTAAATTGCTAGCTCTTGGAGGAAAATATGAGAGATGAGAAATCTGGATGCCATGTTTGAGGAGCTTTAGAAGTATTCCCAGTTAATGAACGAGCCTTGCACTCTGTGGCACCGATGCTGTCCTGCATCCTCAGCACTTGCAGGAGCCTGACATCATTTATGGAGATATTTTACAGTTCATTCCCGAATGTCACAGCGGCTGTATGTCGGGATACGGCAGGAGCGCGTCTAGGCTGGCTCTGCAGAGGCAAAGGTGGCTCACATGCCCTGAATGTGTGAGCAGTGTTAAGATAGCAAGAGAGGGGAGGTAAAGCCGCACTCCTCCAAACGCTCACATACATTAAAACTCACAAAATGTGAAGCAGAAAAAGCTGAACTACATTAATATCCACACGTTCCATCTCCATGCAATGTTCTACTTAGTTGGATACTATAAAGAGCTTAGTGTCTCATTACTAATAAAGCTATTTTAGGCAGTGTTTTCTAAGAAATGAGAAGAGGATTATTGTGCGTGGTTTATTACCTGGTAATCTTCATCCCTCTCATGTTCTTGTAAAATAACTGGAGAATGTATAATATTACTGTATTGTTTTGCTGTAAATTTTACATTTCTTTGTATATGATGTAATCAAACAGTAACCAATGCTGCATGCGCTCATTCATGTTTTTATTTTTATTTTTTTTTGGTTTACTGTCAATCTTTAAATTTTTCTCTCACAACATTGTAATGTTTTGTTGAATGTGCCTCTTTCTCTCTGGGTTCCTCTGCAGCGGACGGCTGTACAGACTGGTCCGTGGACTACCTAAAGTACCGGGTGCTGCAGGGCGAACCAGTCCGCCTGAAGTGTGCTCTGTTCTACGGTTACATCCGGGCCAACTACAGCCAGGCACAAAGTGTGGGCCTCAGCCTCATGTGGTACCGCAGCTCTGGCCTCGGCCACAGCGACTTCGAGGAGCCCATCTCTTTTGACGGCGTGCGCATGAGCAAGGAGGAGGATGCCATCTGGTTCAGACCTGCTGACCTCCAGGATGTGGGCCTCTACTCCTGTGTTTTACGGTATGAGGAGGGAAAAGTACAAAATGCAAGAGATGGCAGATTACAAATCAGTTTTAACAATTAAAATCCTGATTTCCGATTACAGTACTTATCTGAGGAGTTGAAAAACACCTCAAACACTGTCTGGTGAACAAGGTGTAACACCATTAAATCTGTACACAAAAATATAAACTGACAATTTGCAGTTTTGCTAGTTTTCTGTGTCTACCAACCAAATAATTACAGCAGAGACCACCCCATGAAATTTCTGCTTCTCTCTCTCTGTATATTTACATCAATTTGGAGAGTGTGCACCCGAAGAGCAGAGCCAGAAGGAAATCAGGAAATCATTTTACAATTTTTCTTATGAAATCCGTAAGAAAAGGTTGAAACTTCAACATGTTCTGACTGAGGTGTTTACTTGCAGGATATTGATGTATTTTGTTTGTTTTTTAATTGCTGTAATCAGAATATTATGCTCCCTGTAAACACCTGTAAATTGTGAAATGGCAACGGTAGGTGAAAGAACTCAGTGAGACAATTGAATACAAGCTCAAGCGAAATACAAACACCCACACGCACATACGCACTCCTCAGTGGACCATTGCAAAGAGACTGCTCCTAATACAAGATGCATAATTATGTGGCGGAAACTTATTAACCTTTACAGTGGAGAACATCCCTCAATGAACGGCTCATTGCTGCTCTTCATTTCAGAGAGTTTTTTAATAAACCCAGTTAAAGGCCTTTTAAAGACCCAGAGATGTTCAAAGGATACATTTATTGTGCCTGAGGGGGAGTGAGCTTGTATACAGCAATATCCCAGACTATACATTTCATTAATACACTTTTCGGGTCTATTTTGGCACAAATACTTGCACAGTCTCGCTGTAAATTCAGCTTGGCTTCGATTATTGACAATTTCTCCCAACAAGGCCGTGCTCCTATTCAAGTGTCGTGTTTGAAATTCAGAGCAGGCTGTAATTCTGTAGAGCCCTACAATTGTAAAAAGTGCCCCCAGGTCTATGTTTCTCAGCCTGCTCGTGTTGAGCTTGAGGAATTTCAGCCCGCTCCGACTCCCTAATCAGAACACTCCGAGAGATTTGCCTCTGTGCTGAAATCAATTCTCTTTTTGTTGGAGAATAAGCTTTTGAGTCACACATTTTAGCACATATGACCCAACCACTCTCCCCTGAAACTCCCTGCAGGCAAAGAGAAGAAAAATATGCCTTCATCTTCTCTTAGCCTAAGTTGGATTTCATACAGTACATGCAGCAGAACTTCATTTATGCAACCATTAGACATCTGAATTACACCTAATATTATAACCACCATAACGACATTACTAATCATGGACAAACATTACACAGCGACATGACTACAGCCTTAAATCAACACCTCTCAAACATAATTACATTTATAAACTTTTGAATGGTCGGCGTGATTATAGAGCTGCTGTATTGGTGTGCTGTTTGATTTACTTAATATATCCCTAATAAACTGCAGCTCAGTGGGCAGAACAATCCAAAAACATAATGAGTTACCGGTGGTAAGAATTTCCTCATTATTTCATGCAATTTAAAGCACATTAAGTGCCTCTGCTACTGTGGTTCTTGTCCCTATTTCCTAATATAACCTGTGAGGAAATAAGAAGGCACCCGAGTGGCGGCAGACCTTCTTGATGGTTACAATTATCAACATGCAGCATACAGTCACAGTTAGAACCTGCCAAGGCTGGATACATCGACGTTTTGGCCACGTTGATAGTATCATTGTTGACCCATCAGCTGCATGAAGGATGTACAACAGAACTTAGGTGGCAGTGATGGCAATAATTTATTCAGGCGATGTAATGACCACAGGTTTTACATCAATGACTTTATTTTATAACGTTGAAGCTAATCTTTGTGTAAACACTCAAAGATTAAATTAGAGCTGAATTAGAGTGAAATTAGAGCTGCACTTATCAGTCATAAGGACAGTTTTATTTATGTGCTGATGCACATACAGCTGACACACTGCTCCAGTACCCTCTGACAGCACAGTATATATGGAGGTATAGTTTCCAGTAGCATGTTGCATAAAGACTATAAATGTTGTTACTTCCCTTTGTGTTAAGTTCAACGTTCGACTGAAGTCCCCCAGATGGTCTTCTCACAAAAAAACAAAAACAAAGTGATATGGAAGCAGACCAATTCACCCAACTGTGTGTCTTTTTGAGTTCCACATCAGTGTATTTATCATGCGCATTCATGGGAATACTTATCTATGTCCTTCTCTGTTTGTAAATTTAAGTCTAATCTCACGTTTTCATGTGAAGGTGACTTCATTTACACATCAAGACTTGTGTACTTTCTTTGCCTTTCTCCTTTTCCCTTTCCCTCCCATCTCACATGAAATTTGGGGTCTTTCTGCACTACTCCATGCACACACACATTTATGTGCACAAAGACTTGCTTATTCCCTCTATGCTTCACCTACTGAATTATTTGGGCATGATTCTAGTAATCAGTCTGTGTTCTGCAGTGGGTGAGACCATGTGTTTTTCATTCCCATGATTACATTATCCAACATGTGGGATAATAATGTGTGGAGGAATACTGCTAACATGAGCTGCAGACTAATACCCGCAACTAATATTAAGCTACACTCAAATAGAAAGTGACAGACGTGAAAGCCACCGCAGGACTGAGCACTGACCCCCCGGATGTCCATCAATCAAGCACCTCCGCTGACACCTTCCCACAATGCCACAGGGTGTCTGCGGTGAATATTTCGCGATTAGAGATGCCTCCTATCTGCTCCCTGGGGACTTCACTGGCTCAGGTGCACGACTGGGAGCGGTCATTTCTGATCATCTCCCCATTATGTCATCAAGCAGGTTGTGCTTTGCGAGGCTGATTCTGAAGCAAGGGAATTTTCCCACATGTGCATGTGTGGTTTCACATTTATGTTGGTGACCGCGTGCTTCCATACTGTAATGGTACTTTTTTTTTCTTAAACTAAATATATTGTCCAAGTGTACTTTGTGAGCCTACAGCATAACAACTTCCCACTCTGTTCCCTCCAGATACGAGGCATTTAGTCAATAATGTTAGATTTCAGTACCACAAGGGCATAACTCTGTTGCAATATCTTGTATCGTACTTTTGCTACCTACTGCATTTTCCAGATGCCCTGTTAGTCATCTTCTATGTAGTAGAAGAATATAGCATCTTTTTATCTCATACCCAGTTGCTCTTCTCCTCCATCTCCTCTCGTTTTTATCTTCACAGTCTTTCACAGCTGCACACAGCCACATTTGCCTCTTTAGCATGTGTATGTGCACGCACATGTGTGACTACATCTGTGTTTTATGGCCCCCGGGGGTCAGAGGTGTTTATACGGGAGAGGGTGTCTCCCTTATTGCTTCTATAACCTGAGTAGATCATATGAAAGCCTGTCATTTACAGTGAATGGGAGCATCTGGCAAGCTATAAATGTAATGTAATGAAATGAAATGAAACCCTGTATGGCTGTCCGTACCAGTCCCATTTTCACCACCCGACAGGCTGACCCAGTACGACCACAGCCAGTCTAAGTCAGGCGGCAGAGATTAAAAACACAGAAAGTCTGGGGCTGTTTCTCGTGGTTTGGACAAAGCCTCTCACTCCCAATTAAGGGGAACTATGTAGCTATTTCTACACAGCTAGTGTGAACACGAAGAGCTGTTTACTTTTCAGTTGTTGCAAGTTCAGCATCAAACTTCATTTCTTTGCTTGTCAAAAGCTGTCTCCTGCCTCCAGTCTGCCCTGAAGACGGAGCACTGCCCACACTGTGTATTATCAACTTTTTCTTGTAAACACAATGATGACTGAAGCTCTTGTCAAGCACCAATCACCGCCACCCATTTCCAGCAAGAAACCACACTCAGCAGCAGAGAAATCTTACAAATAGCCCCTTTAATGGCACACCTAACATAACAATTTGCAAACAGCCCTTTCCTGTTTCAGCCTGACAACGTCCCCACGGTCTGAGTGAGGTCCGTAAGGAAATCGTTTTGCTTAGTTTGACAACTTAACTGACCTGCATAGAGCCCTGACCTCAATACAGCCGAGGTGGAAGCGTGGGCTAAGCTGCAACACCAGCTTCAAGCCAGGACATCAATGTCCACTGTCTGTTATGCTTTTGAGGCTTAATATGGGCAAATTCTAACAGCCAGTCTCCACAACTCAGTGAAAACATTCCCAAAATAGTGGAGGGTGTCAAAGCAGCAATGGTGTCAGCATACTGTGTGTGTTGATCCTTGGACTTTTGGTAACGTTGTGTAATTTTGGAAATGAACATGTCACTTTTTAGGGAGGTGAGTCACATGGGGTGGCATTGTGTCAGTGTTGACAGGGCCTGAAATGATGGCTGATAGTGGTTAATGATGTTGATTATGACAACATTAAAAACAGAGAGAGAGGCCTCCTTCACCTCTGCCAGCTTGTGTGCATCAGAGGTGAAGTGTGCTCATGGTTGCCTGGAGACCGGAGGGGGGGGGGGGGGGGGGGACGGTGCTGCAGGGACCAAGTCCTTGTGATGACCAAGCAGCTTTCCCATCCTTCATGTCGTGAGGCCCTCTCAGCGCTCGTCTCTTCTCTGATTAGCATTCCCAGGCCTGGCTGACTCCCCCCATAAATCCAATAATGGTCGTGAGTGTGAGTCATTGACTCGGTAAAGCTGCTGAACACGTCATTATTGCTAACCCCACAAACATGGAAGGAGGAGGAGGGAGACTGGATTGAAGAGGACAAAAATAACTAAAAAGCTATCAAAGAGAGAAAATATAAAATGCCATTTGTCTGAGTGCGCGTAGTGAGAGTATTATTGTTTTTTGTTTGCGTGAATGAACATGATTGGGGAAGACTTTTTTCTGCTTTCTGTTACAGTGTATCAGCACTGTTTAATGATGCTTTCTCAATGAACTCCCATTCTCAGACAAGTAAAGTGTTGCTCTCTGCCTACAGGAACTCGACATACTGCATGAAGGTATCTATGTCTCTGACCGTAGCGGAGAATGACACAAACCTGTGCTACAACTCCAACATGAGAAGAACCGAGAAGGCCGAGCTCAGCAAGAGTAAAGACATTCTCTGTCCTGACATAGATGACTATGTTGAACCTGGGAAAGACCCCGACATCACCTGGTACAAGGTAGGTTGGCTGTTTGACTGAGCATGGTTTTAATTCATATCTATCCTTTTGATTTGTGTATCATTTGTATACTTGTGTTTTTTGTGTGCCTTGAATACTCATCTTCGCTATGTGCCAGGCAAAAGGAAAAGGGAGTGCGTCTGTCTTTGTGATTATGCAACTGAGAAATATTCTTCAATGCTTCATTGGTTTGTTTTCATCCTATTTCTTGGCTGATTATGTTTAAAAGCCTTGTTGGAAACTCGGTTCCAAATCACTTAGGCAGATTATGTATGGATGCAAATGATGACAATGAATTGCGTAAGCTATGTCTGCTGTGTCCACTGTCAGAGGCTCTTGAGGAGAAGAAGGACTGAGCAGAGGTCAGTCCCAGAGATGGTTCTCATAATCAACACAGAACTTGTATGAAGAGAAACCCGTGCAATGCCACTCTGCCCAGAGAAATTAGCAGCTGTCCTCCAAATGTTTCTCGTCCTTGATCTTTATTCAGAATACACCCTCTCCTCCCTCACCTGCGTTCTTGCCTTTCCCGGGTCAGGAACGGCCTGCAGACAACATAGTGCACCAGGAGAAGGGCCCAGACCCAAACTATTCACAGGCAGATCAGCAGTACATTAGCTGGCCGGGCTCGACCTCTAGGTTTTTCCAAAATTCAATTACAGCCCGGGTAATGACTGGGAGTCCTGGAACCCAGAGTTATTTGGATGACTGTGGAACCACGGTGATTGAATTTGAAGGTTGCCGAGAGCAGTAGTGGAATAGAATCCACAGAGTCAACGTCGTCCCTACCGGAGCACCAAGGGGGCTGGAGAGGGGATCAGGTCGTTGCTACACGCACTTATGCTCACACACGTACATGCACACACAGACAGAGCACAAACACACTTACTCTGTCAGCAGAGACCGCTGTAAATAACATTCTCTGTCCTCTCTGGATATACTGGAGTATTGCATGGCGAAGATTGAGTTCAGAGCAATAAATCTTGATCAGATAAGTAGGATAATGGCTGAGCCTTATCATTTTACCATATGGAGCTTTTATGCCAGTACCAAGCTATGCATCGCAAGCACTTTATCCGCTTTCTTAATGCTCAGTGACGTTTGAAGCATTTTGCCAGCTCAAAGCATTTGAAATGTTGTGGATGTAATTCATAATGAATTTTTGGTTGATGTTTTGAATTTGACTTATGCGTCCTTCTCTAATGCACAGGAGTGCCGTCCTAAGCAGTGGCGTGCCAGCATCATCCAAAAGAGAGACATTCTGTCTATCCAGGAAGTGAAGGAAGATGACATTGGGAACTATACCTGCGAAATCCAGTTTGGCGGCTTTGTGGTCAGGAGGACGACTGAACTGACAGTCACTGGTAAGTTTTTAAACTATGATTAATACTTGCAGAAACAACACACACACATACAGTACGGACACACTATGCTGCTGCAGCAGTGTCCTGCTGATCTGTTCATTTCTGGGGGAGGTAGAATACTGTGGCCTGGCCTCCATCCTTTCTTCTAACTCAGCACTTTGCCACCAAGCGGTGTTGAAATATTTAAGGCTATGGGCTAAACCCCTTCACACAGAGCGCTAAAGAGCCAGGTCCAAGGTCAGGAGATTTACAGTACACTTATTCTGCGTTCTATTTCTATCCATCCCTCCTTTCTGACTCAGTCTTTGCCGTGCACACCTGCAAGGTGAGCACATAAATAAATACCTTTGTGTGTTCTTTATTAGAGCGACTGCTCTACCAGGTCAACTGCTTTGATTAGGGTTGATAAAAAGGTCAGGTCCAGTTATTCTCTCTGCTTTTCTATCTCTTAAGCCAATTTCAGTGGTCCCATTCTTATTCTAGTGTGTTCATCTCTTTGTGTGTTTGTTTGTTTGTTTGTTTTTTTATTCCAGTTTGGAATAATCATGTGACAGCCATCAATATGAAAAAAGTTTGCGGAAAGGTTCGGATGTCAGGTCAATGTTGGTTGTACATCTTTGGGATTGATGGATTAAAGGTGGTGAAGTCCACATTGATTTTCAGTGGATTCACCCTTCATCACATCCCCGGTCACTAGGTCATTTCTTCATCCTGTGTGTGTGTGATTTTGTGTTGTGTATGTGTTGTGTTACTCCTCCCAGGAATAGTGTTAGCATTTGATTAGTATCTTGTGCGACGTTTATTTTCGTGGCTGGTCATTGTGCGACATGAGGATGATGCAGTGATGTTTGGTACAAAGGCTGTGTGCTATCTAACGAAGATCGCACAGGAAGACGCACACCTTCCCATGAGCAGATTTCTCTTGGATAAGGTGAGGTGAGGTGTGGCTTTGAGACTGGTTGATCTTGTGATTCACGGATCAAGACTTTGTCCACAGAGTGGTTCAGTAAGTATGGAACACGTAGGAGGGAGATACACAAGATTTAATTTTATCACTATTACCATTACAGTAGAATATGACGGTGCTCAGCATTTCCCTGTGAGGACCCTAAAACAGAGAAACTCCCGTGAGGAAAATATAAAGTATTGTGTGAGAGGCCACCAGTAGCTGGTCCATTGACTCCTGAACCATTTTCAGGCTGTGCTACAGTTTAAAGGGTCACTTCACACATTTCAGAGGAAGCATCATTTCCTCTCTAACTCTTATGGAATGTAGCCATGAAGATTTTTCTGTGTCTCTTTCTTATGTTTTGAGAACTTTACTATATTATTGAGGCTGCGAAAGTCTACCAAACACTATAGACATCAATTTTGTTTGTTGGTTCCCCCAGCAGAGAAAAATGTAAAGAACTCAGGAGCAGCACACCTTCCCAGAGTTCTTCACAAGCTCAGCTGTGCACCACTTTACCAGGATGATGTGTATATATAAGGACTCTTGACTGTCGTGATAACGATGAAATCCCTTTCACCTCTAAGTAGCTTGGAGAACCTATTTTTAATGTGAAAAAAAGTTTGTGTGCGACGCAGTTTTAATGTTTTGGTAAGTGACTACCACGTTGACTTCGTGCTGTATGTACTTTGGCTCCGTCCTCGTATGTCTGTTTGCCCGTCAACATGACCTGGATGTTCTTTAATCACAGTGGTCATAAAAACTTTATTGGGCTATAAATATACAGAGTCAACATTAATGATACGGACAGGGGGAGTGGAAAAGGGTGAGAAATCCACAGAAACACAGATCAAGCCAAAGACTTTTCTTTGTCTGTGCAAACCCTCCACATTACCTGAATGCAGCACGAGTTACCAATATACAATAAGCTTGGCTGAACAATGGGAGAGAGGAAAAAATAGGTAATTTTACGTTTGATTGTCTCTGTCTGAACTTATTCTCGATTATTCTGTGCTCTTACCATTCTACCTGAACCACGCATCGTGTCTTGTCTGCGCTGCCGTCATGCTGCATACGCACACGTATTGAGCCACAGGGAAACAACCACACACTGCCTAAAATTCCTTGATGCATGTTTCACATAATGAAATGTCTATAAGTCATCAAAATGGAGGAAGTAATTTTATTTGAGACACAAGGAGCAATGTTCTGTAGCTTTAATGCGGCTGGTTGATGTTGCAATCCCACGATTGTTTCTCCTCTCCAAGTACATGAAATAATTTACATGGAGCACAGTTTCCACAATGAACACAGTGCTCAATGCCCCGCTTGTAAACCAACTGAATGTGACTGACCCAGTGTCCCATATTTATGGGACACTGGGTATTTTTATTTAATTTACTGCTGGTAGCAGTTTTCAATATGTGCCCGTCTCAGTCACCAGTTCAGTTATCCTACTTCTGCTATAAAAACACCGCAGCATTCCACAGCGTTTAGCCTTATTACCATACCAGTAGGGTACCTCCTTTTTAGTGCTGTAGTTTCCTGCTAGAATTAGATTACCTCACCCTCACCATAGGCTCATTTCCTTTAATAAACCTACACCATCATCCCCTCAAGTGGGCGTGAGATTACCCACACTTTATCACATCCTGTTAAAAACCTGGACGGCAAGCATAAAAGGCCAATACCTGTCTGAGACCTGAGGGTTCACGATTGACTTTATTTGTTAGGCAAAAAGGATGAAGGAGGCCATTAAGTTTAACTGATCTTAAGTATAGTGCAATGGAAACTGGCCATAGCTTTGACCCTGGATTGCTACAAATAGTGTGTGCATTTACATGGTTGGGTGTGGGCACGTGTGTGTGTGTGTGTGTGTGTGAGTGCGTTTGTTGTGAACCTGGTGTACTGTGTAACAGCCTCAATTTGAAGCAGTAGAGGAGCCAGTATCTGGACCAAGTTCAGTCTTGTAATAGAGGTTAACTATGGGCATAAATACAGACTCAGCCAGAACATCCTGATCCACGAGCACCTTAATCAAGCATGGATGCTCCTCAGGTTAACAGAGATGCAAACGAAACAGCATCTCTTTAAACTTTTTTTTTTTTTTTTTCATGTGTTCTTTCCCATTTATGTCAGTCAACATTTAAACATTCTTATCTAGTTCCGAGCACATGAACATGAGGACGTAGAGCCGGCGATGGGCTGCGTAGTGAGAATAAAAACACCATTAACAACAGATGGAAGGATTTAGTTTTCTCTTTCTCTCCGCAGACCTTCACCTCAACCCCCCATCTGTAAAGAGAGTGCCTTTTTGTGTACTCTTATAATTGATTCATGGGGAGCAGCAGGTTTGCTATTTCCTCGTTCCTCTGAGGAATACAGAGCACGGTCAGATTAGTCTACGCTGGTGTTTACCCCCTTTCTACTATCAGACATGAGAAGCAATGCATCAGCTGCAAACACAACCCAACTAGGACAAACTGATACATCCATGTACAGCTCAGGCCACTCCGTCTGAGTGCTTGGTGTGTTGGTCCTCCAAAAGTTATATATGCATACCCACAAGTGTCTGCTGTGATATGTCTCTTTTTTAATAGCACATCTGAATAATTTCTCTTGCATTTTTATGGTTCCCCCAAGCCTCATTTCAACACTGTGATGGTAATGCTACTATACTGTAACACCAGATAAAAGCTCTGTTCAGCTGATGTATGCAGCTCCTCCTGCGTTCTGTAGGAAGCAAAATATT
This sequence comes from Echeneis naucrates, assembly GCF_900963305.1. Taxonomy (NCBI): domain Eukaryota; kingdom Metazoa; phylum Chordata; class Actinopteri; order Carangiformes; family Echeneidae; genus Echeneis; species Echeneis naucrates. The sequence goes on along the minus strand of NC_042531.1, from coordinate 5,563,791 downwards.
ATACAGAGAGCTGAAAAGGATAAAGAGAACAAGGGAGCCAAAGTGACTGATAACAGCGGAAGAGAGAGAGAGGAAAAGATAGAGCAGTTGCTACTCCTGTATCTTATCTGTATTCTTCACCAGTGTTTCTCGGCAGAAACAGTGTGTCCAGCACTATAAACAGACTATCATCCTTGTGTTTATCACAGCGCACATTACCGTTTGCCTCTGTCGGACTTACTGTAATGGAGTCGTTTGGTTTGATGGATGCCTCGGGCGTGGGTTTCTATCTATTGCTCCCATTATACCTCTGTCTGCGTCCCCTTATTGCAGAAATGTCTGTCTGCACATTCAGCATAGCCTGCAAGCACGATGATTGAGGTTATGGCCAATGTAAATGTTCCGTTTGGCGCAGTGAATTGGAGATGCAGAGGGCAAGCGGAAATCAAAGGGAGGAGAGGAATCATCTGCTTTACATTACCTCGGTAGTGGCAGAGGGAGATGCTTGGGAGACTTAATTTATGTACTGTGGATAACTATGCACTGTATATATGAAAAAATGTAATATCTGACTGTGTTTGGTTTATTTGCATGTGGTGTTTGCCTTATTCCCTGCTCGCTGTACCGCGATGTATTCCCCTGCAGGCACCAAACGCTTAAGATTCATCCCATCAGGGTTCGCAGTAACCTGATTGCCCTTGCCTCTCCGGGGCTGGATCTCACATTTGAGACAGGACAACATGCACAGTGTGTGTATGTTCGTGTAATGAAGAGCTGACTTGTGGGGAGGTGATCCAGGACATCGTCTCATTGCAGTAAAAGGTTCCTTCCGGTTCTTCTACTGCAGGGTCACCTTCAGAGGAACGAGCACTTCACAACCATATAAAATGTAATTGCTCATGTGTGATTTATTTATTTATGTATTTACTATGGCGATAGCCCGACTTTTACCTGGCCAGCTGGGTGTAATCTCGCACCATCAGACTTTGAAACTGCAGGCAGCGTTGGAAGCAGAAATGGCGCCCACACCTCCTCCGTCTGTCAGTCTGAAGGTGGACAGATGGGTGGAGAGGCAGCGATTAGTGCTGATATTATCCAAGAGAGAGGGGAGAAGAGGAATGAGTGGGGCGAGATAAGCGGACTGGGGTGAGAAAATAAGATGGGTTTGCTCTCAACCGAAACCTTCTCCATCCCTCTATATGCCAAAGCCCAGTGTGAGCGTGCTGCCTGCAACGTGCCGACCTGTCATGACCACACTAAAGACTTGGGTCTCAGCTTCATGTCCTTGGGGAGAAGATGATAAAATCACACCTGAGATAAGTGTTACACCAGTGCTTGAATTTCCCTGACTCCACCTACACACGTTTGTACATGAGCGCACACATGAACATCAATCGCACCTCTAAGGGCCAGTGCCACAAGTACAACCCACCAACTGGTGTGTAGAGAGTCCAGTGTGAGGATTTCTATAGGACACACGGAACCGCACGTTTTTAAGAGGCGATTAATTTAATGAGCGGCTGAGTTGCTCATGAAACCTGTGTCACCATCCTAGGGTGGAGAAAAATGACTCATTAATTTAAGGTCAACTATCACGCTCATCAGGAACTAATCTTGCTCTCTTTCCTTGTCTCCCTCCCTCACCCCCTAACCTCCCCTCTTCTCTCCCGTCTCTAAAGTGTCCTTCATCTCACTTCGTCTCTATTCAACAGCTGTCCTCGTAGATTCCGAGGCAGGCCAGGGTTCATGTTATTTTAATTCAATTAAAATTAACACCAATCTGCATGTGACGAATGAAATTTACATCCTCCACAATTAATCTTGCCTGACCTACCCCCATCCCACCCACACACCCACATCCTCCCACACACCAAGTCTCAGTCTCTGGTTATTATTATTATCTAAGCATAAAGGGCAGAGCGAAATTACAATTATTCTTCTGTCTTATGCTGTCTTTTGAAGTCTAGGTCACTACTCACTCTTTCTCTGCAGCTTGTAATGCACATCTGAAAGAAACAGAAGATACTGATGCCTATAATTTATAGACCAGCAAAACGCCTCTGTCATTAAAAAGCATCATCACATCTGAGATATTTATTACCACAGTGAAATTTCTTGAGGGGTAGCTGACATTACTTATCATAAAAATGCATATGATAAACAATTCTACTTATATCTATCTCCTGATAACAATTGCATTAAGGCTCTCTGTTCAACTGCTGTGTAGAGTGTCTTTAGAAAGCGAAATTCTGCTTTATGGTGAAAACGCTCGCTGGCTGAGTGTGAAACTAAGAAATACGATGCTTTCTTTCCACAGCCAACATGATCACTACGTCCATAGAATAGTTCCCGTCTGCATGCATCTTGATTAGGACCACATCGCTGGTTTTTAAAGAACCCAATTGGCCACCTGTTCATTGCAGAAGTGACTGAGGCTCTGCGCCTAGCCTATAAAGCTTGTAATACTCAGGCCCCAGTCTGGGGATCAGACATTACAGTTTTTCAGTCTGACATAATTCTCAGGTCACAGGAAAAGCTGTCTCCATGAAGTTCAGTCAAAGGACACAGCAGTTTGAATTATTTTTGCATGACATTGTCTTCTACAAATTAACTTCAATTTGAATTTTAATAATGATGTAAGACCACATAAGTCAAGAGAGCCATTACTTTCAGCCTAGAAACAGTCTGAAAGACTTTGGTTTTTGTAGATATTAAACGTGCGCTTTAGCAGTATGACTAGAATTTCCTGCTGTGCTTTCACCGTAAGGTGGAACCAGACTTCTTGTTTTGCTTCCAGTTATATTGCTAAGCTATCAAAACTGTCACCTGGTTCCAGCTTCGTATTGATTGCACATATATGTAATGGTGTCAGTCTTCTCACCTGACTCTCGACAAGAAGGTGAATTAGATTTCTCCTTTAATCATGGCACTACATTCTTCATAGCATGCTTCTACTTTTTTATACTCAATACCTGGAATTGACTCAATCAGTATAGTTTTAAAATTCATTTTGAGTGTCATTGTGCCAATGATTGAATTTGAACTTGGATGATGGAATGAAAGATTTTTTTTAAATATTTTAAATATTAAATGTCTCAGTGTTCTTAAATTTTTAGCTATTTTCCGTTAATATGAACAAAACTACCTTACTATTATGAGTATTTCAAAATGTTAGCTGCCTGCTGACACACTTCAGGTGTTGGCCTGTGGCTCGCTGGTGTAGTATATTCAGTGTGAGAGGTTTGCTGAGATATATTGTCCCCCCAGCACAAATCAGACCAAGTTTTATTTTCAATCCTCCATCATTGAAGAAGAAAAAAAATTCTCCCTGTCACTTCTCTCTCTCCCTCATCCTCTAAGTACGCAGCTCATTAACTGAATATGTATGCTCAAACAGCTTCTCTACAGCAGTAATTTTACTTCAATTTTAGGCCCAGTTTCTGGTCTGAAAGATCTGATGTTTTGAGCTGTGCACTGAGATAATGATGCACATGAAGTTCAAAGCCAACATGTAACACCATACTGTCAAATTTTGTTCTTTAAACCGGCGTCAGAGCTGCTCCTGCATGTCTCATTTTTGACCACAGTTGTAGGTGCTTATACAAGCCCCCCCCCCTCCCAACTCTTTCTTCTCCCCCTCTGTGCATGCAGCCCATTACCTTAGCACACCTTTTCTAGCAACTTCCATTACGCTGTAATTCTTCCCTTTCATTTTGTGTCCCACTCCAAAGACAAATTGTTGTGAGCAAAGCACAACAATGGTGTACACAAAGTTTAAAGGCTTCATGTGTGCACTGTCCAATTCTCTACCCTAAAGTAAGGATAGGAGTCATTTTTAACACAGCAGCATCTGCAGTCCGCTAATGACCTCAGTGTGAGGTTGTTTGAATTGAACGATGAGCGGGGAGCTTCTGTGACTGAGCATGTTACTCACAGAAAAACTTACATTTGTGTTTTCTTCTCTGCCTCCTGTCTCCCTCCCTTTAATGTGTTCACAAAAGTAGTTACAATGCGATGTTGACACTGATCATGCTCTGGCCTTAGTCACTGACGTCTAATCCCTCTTCTCCTTTCCATGAGTCCAGCAGTAATTGGCTCACTACATCCTGACTCAGTTCTCCCTGCAGTCATTTTCCCTCTCCTTCTGAAACGGGCTCGTGTAGGACCCGAATGCAGCACAACGGCAAGAGATAATTTGTAATGGCCTTTATTGACTCACTCACAGCAAGCGATATGGCAGATGAGAAGGAGTGAATGAGTCCGGGGTTCTGGAGGAGAGTCTGTGGCGGGGAGCACGGTTACAAAGTTCCTGGGTGCAGGTGAATGGGAAAAGCAGGCAGGAGACCGGAATGGATTGTGGCACTTTCCTTCCCTTCCCTTGAATGGCTTTGAACCCCAAGCTTTCTCTAGCTGCTGTCTCTATGGAACAAATTTGCAGAGTTCTGTTATAATGACACTTCTAGCTGCAGTACAATTTTCTGACAGGATATGAAAAGGCTAAAGGTCAATTAGAGGACCCTAACTAACCCTCTTATTATCAAGTGTCCTTAAGAAAAGAACACTAGAAAAAGAAAAACTCCCTCAAATTAAAAGATAAGAATATGAACAACCACAGAGGAGGGTGGCAATAAATAGACAGATATTCACACATGACCTGAGTCACAAAGTAACCGTGGACATTCTCTTCAGCAATTCCTATAAGGTCGAGATTACTAAAGAGCAACGATAGACCTATTTACATGGACCCTTAGGCATGTGCTTACCCGTGCAATATGAATGCAATAGCTTCCTGTATACATAAAGAGAGGAATGTTTTACCTTTCAACATTGTGAAAACCCAAAACAAACCACCTATGAGTTTCAATATATCATCTGCCTCTTTCTCCCCCTAAATTTCTCCCTTCATTACGCTGATGCAGCCCTCATCCGTTACCTGTCACTCACTTCTCCAGATCATGCCCATAGTCTGCAGTCAATGCCTCGGCCCTGAGGAGGAGGCACAAAGAGATCTCTGCAGAAGAACCCTCACCGTGCCCACTCTCTTCAGGTGCATTGAATGGCACACAGTGTGCATGTCCCCCTCCACCATAGTTATTTCTGACCCAGTTTCTCTGAGGATGTATGTTGTGTAGAAATGAGGGGGGAGGGGAGTTGTTTTTTCAGTTCCTTCCAGTAAGTCCATGACTAAACGCCTTAACTGTCATTACTATTTTGTGTTGCCACCACTTGGTACACAATGGAAATGTTGTCTTTACAGCTGCATAGCTGCTGCTCTTGCTCTCTCATTCTCCCCCTCCTCCGGCTGTCCAAGAAGCCAGTCTCAGCATCTATAATTTGCTTTCAGTGCCTGTGTGTGTGTGTGTGTGTGTGTTTACTGTACATACACATCCATACAGGCCTGCTCACCTGTGATAAGGGCAGATTTTCCTCCTCCACTTGTCCCTGAGAACAGTGGCCACTCTGTGCACACAGGTGTAAGCCCCATGTTTCCTCCCGTCTATAGAAGAGCCAGTTCCTCCCAGGCAGTGGTTTCTGTTCAAAGTTGAACTCACCAGCAGTTCAGCTCCATCTATGAACCTTTAAAGTACAATGATGACCAGTAAACTGTGCAAGCTAAGGAAATAAGGAAACAAAACATTTTATATGTCATTAAAAAAAAAAAAAGTTACCTGCAGTTACCTGCAACAGTTGAAGTACATGAAGTCTGGAAGGTTAATGCCAACCTTTTAAACGGCATTCCCATTTTTGTCGGTACAAAGACAATATTGGAACAGGCACTGTTCCTACATCTGATGCGTTATAAGAGCAAAACTGCTCTGCAAGTAGGAGTTAATGCTTTTTATTGCTGCGAAAAAGGAGGACAGACTGCTTGGTCACAGGTTCATCCCACAGCAAGATAATGACCCAAAACATTAGAAGAAAAGAACCAGATGAGGCTTCACATGATGGAAGAGCAAGGCAGTCTCTGCACTCCACACACACGCAATTTACAAGTTCAACAAATTCATGAATACCTCTGCAGGATAAACAATGTCTCGTGTATTTAAATTATTTATTTGCTTTGTGGTTGGATTTCAGAAACACAGAGACATCATATGTTAATTTGAGCGGCAAAGTTTTGACAGGAAGTGTTCGTGTCAGCAGCATCCATAAAGCACTTCACGGGCACAGCGGTTAGGTGAAGTCACACAAATCTTGTTGATGAATCCCTCTAATTTCTCCATGCAGCATACTGAAATTACATATTGTTGTTTCTAACAAGCAAGTCTGATGTTGCGCAAGAGGAGATGCTGACTCTGTAACCACGTTTGTCTAAGGTAAGATCCGATACCTACACTACCTTAATCATAGGTGTGGAGAACAAATAGAAAGGTTAAATGTATGTTGCTTCAGAAGCTTGAGACGGCCGTTGTTATTGACTACCCGGCTTTCTGATTTTTGAATGGAGTGTGTCAGGAATGTCGTACTGCTTTTCCTCTTCCTTTGCAAGCTCACAAACGTCCTTTCTTTTCTCTGCTGTCCTTCAGATAGTGTCTCTCGCACTCTCACCTGTCTCCACTTTTCTCTCCAAACTTCTTTTGTTGTCGCTCAAAAAGACAGGCGGTAGAGACAGGTAATTACTGTGGGCAAGGGCCATCTCCCCGTCCTCTCATTTTCTTTATATTCTCTCCCACAAATCCCTTTACCTCTCTCTGTCTCTCTCTCTCTCTCTCTTTCCCTCTCTCTTTATCGCCATATTTCTCTCTTTCCAATTGTCTCTGTAGTTATTTTTAAATCCATCCTCATTATCGGTTTTAGGGAATAAAGAGAAACTAGCAGGTATTGAATTTTGGAACATTATTCTATTTTGTTTTTTTTCTTCATAAATGATCTTCAACTGGGTCTGAATCTCAGTGTGGCGCAGTGGAAGGGTTGGGTCCGTTCCTGCAGTTGTTGTTTAGCGGTGCAGTAGAGCAGGCTTTATGCTGATTAACTGCATCACATCTGATGGATTCCCAGCGACCTCTCCACCCCTCAGTATAGCTCTGGGAGCCTTTCAGGGGGAAAAGGCTTCCCTTTTTAATTAGACAAGAATAGGAAATCTATTAGAGAATGCAGAGAAGACTCGGCGCTGAATGAGGGATTGCTGAGTTCTGTTCATGTTGAACTAACTACAGTTATACCCCTGCTATTACAGCATTCACAAGGAAACAAGTGATGTGCTCGCTGTCTCTCTCACACACCTATTAGAGGAAAAAAATTAGGTCTCTGATTAGCGTAATGCAATAAAAGCACAGCTTGTGGGATACAGTTCATAGAGGGGTCAGTACCTGTATTTACAGAATTTCATGCTCTTTTGTAGAGTAATTGTGATCCGACATCCAGCTCCGGCTATGAATGTGCCTTTTTCACAAGCTCAGGCTTTAGTAATAATAATGGCTATTTTCTTCTGTTCAAGTGTTTCAAAAAGCATTAACAGCAACCAAATATACACAACACCAAGATCCTGAAACTGAAGCAGCTAAATGGAATTCAGCCGCTGTGGTATAATGTTTTTCAGAAATCTTATAAAAAGGCCCGTGGCAGCAACGCACTCCATCGTTATACAGCTTTTTCCTGACAGGTCCCGACTGCTGTGCTGTTTGTCTTTCAAACATTCATAAAATATATGAAGAATGAAGAGCAGGATGCACTTACGGAGTCCTGGATCAGGTCTGGTCCCAGAGATAAACTAGCCTCCTCAGAGTGAAGCGAAGACTCTAGGAAGCATAAAAACATTCAATACTGTCAAATCTCAGAGATATCAAAACCAACAGAGAAGTATTTTATGTCTTTTCTTAATTTCCATTATTATCAGACAACGCGGCAGTGGGAGTAATTATTTGAGAGTTTATCTTTGAAAATCTCTTAAAACATCTGAGATTGAAATTGCTCACCACTGCACCAAATGGGTCATCTACGGCTGACAGTAGCCAGATACTAATGGATTATATCTGTTGTTCAAGTAGCAATTTCTTAAAGCTGACAACTGAAAGTCTTCAGTGGATCGAACAGCACGAGCTCCTGGTTTCACCGCCGGCTGTCTTGACTCTATGCTGCTCGTCATTCCCATTTTCTCTGTCCCATTTCCTGTCACCCTTCTCCCATCCAATGATCAAGACATAAAATGGCCAAAAGATTATTCTGTATGAAACAAAATTGGCTCAGAGCTGAATGCCCACAGACAGAGAGCAGAATTCAGAAACTATTGTTTAGAGGGAGCAGTGCACTGTTGTGTTCGGTCTTCTGTTGAGAATAATAATAAAAATCACAAAAAGACAGCCGTAGCTTTTGATTGAAGTGTCATGTACGCACGCACATACACAAAGCGCTATATGCTGAAACACCTACACACATTCTACACACTCGTGTGTAAAAAGATGGCACTGTGCACGTGCACACACACAAACACATCTCTAACCTCTCATACCCCGCTCCGGTGCCCATGCATTGTAATGTTGCACTCTATAAGGCTCCATGACTTTGATAAATAAAAGAGCAGAGAAGTCTTCTTCATAATCATGCTATATTTATGCTGAGGAACAGAGCGGGGGGGAGAAGACAGCACTCACCCCCGGCCCAACCACTCCGCGCCTGCAGACACAGCCCAGCTTCGGGAGCCCAGGAAAAGAAGTCTGTTCAATTTTTAATGCAGGACCTTTACTCCAACTAGGAAAAGTTTGTTGAATGATTACCTCCATGTGCCTTCTTTGTAAAGCTGAATATTGGCTTAACAATCATCTGCGGTTCATCTGAGTGCAGCCTTATTTCAGAAAAGTGCAAACTCCTCAGCGTTTATACTGATCTGACTGAATGCTTCTTAATTTGGGAAAGGTTTTTTGTTTGTTTTGGTTTTTTTTTTTTTTTTTTGCTCTGTGACTTGTGACTTGTGAGTGAATTTGGGAAGCAGCTCCAGACTGTGAGACACAGACTCACAATGTCTCTCTAAATGCTTTGCTTTGCGGCTTTGCGATTCTGCACACTGTTACACGCCTTCATCTCATGGCATCTGGAGTGTCTCACTGGGATAACAGGTTACATAATTAGCACCAAATTAACACTCAATTAGGCAACCCGTGTTGAGAGGGTGGGGACAGATCGTCTTCGGAGGCTTTGGAAATCACATCAGAGCCTCATCCACCACCTGGTTTACTGAGAACATATTGTATATTGTACTTTATACCTTCCATATAAAGTTACATTTCATGCCTCTGTCCAGAATGTCTTACATCATTAATGTCTAGAAACGGTTCAAACTGACCATCTGTTTCCCGTCTTGCCTTCTATATGGGAACGAGTTGATGTGCTCCAGTAAGACCTGTTTTCTGTCATTTCAGCAAAAAGCGTTGATTTATTAACTGAGCCGCTGCAAAGCTGGGTAGCTTATGAAACTTCTCTTGAGAGTAAACAGACAAGGCAAAACAAGAGTTTTGATGAAATTCATTGTGCTGGTGTATGCATATATATTCTGGATGTATTGTGATTTAAAATGTGACAGGCAGGTTTTTTTCTGGTAACTTGCTCGTGAGCAAAATACCTTTTAGTGTCAGTCCAATATGTTGTGCAGTAAAGTGGATGTCTGTTTTTCCCCCAGATTCCCTGACGCTAAAGTTCACAAAGAGGTAGTTAACATTTAATCAGCATGGCTGGAAAGTCCTTGTTGTCCCAAATGATTCTTTTACTTTGCAGTCATGCAGTGATAAACAGAACAATACAGCTGAACCTCAAAGGCACAGTATTTCTTTTTCTTTCCACTGAAAAGCCATACAGGGGCACGAACACAAACTTTTTTCCCCTTCACTCTTACATTCTGTCTCAAGCTTTTCTTTCTTGGTAAACTCACCCATGTCTTTCCCTCCTCACTTCTCTAACTTCTTTTGCCTTTCCTTTCTCTCTCTCACACACACACACACACACACACACACACATTCACACCTCTGGTGGGGTGGGGTTCTTTATTTCATTAACAGCCACTTGCACGCCAGACTTCATTATGCCAACTTTCTGTTCTCGCGCACCCAAGCATGCCAGCTAACGTGCGGAACAAATTTCTCTCCCCCTTCTTTTCACCCTTCCTCCCTCACTCTCCTCCCCCACTCCTGCTAATAAGTATGTTCAGGATGTGATTCACCTGCATCAAAGGCTCCCTGTGAAGAGGCCCGCTTTGTATTGCTGAGCCATGATTAGTCATTACTGTCAAACACTCAAATAGTGTTTCCCTCTGATGCTTTGAAGCAAAAAGGTGGCGTTATCCAAAATTCAAATAACGCTTATACATTGTTGCGTTCTTCTCTCTCTTGGCTCTGTGAATTTGATAGTACAGTGCTGACGGTGCTTCTTCTCTTAGACATAACTGTATAGGGTGGGCCTGCGTGACGTCTGCTGTTTTACTCCCTTTTAGCTGAGCCGGACCACATTTCTGTGCCTGTGACATTTATTTCACATGGATTTTTGTTTGAATTATAAATGCACAGAAGGACGTTAAGATGTCAATCATTAGCTTCTTGGCCGATCATCTCTTCTCTCCTCTCTTCTGCTCTCCGGTTTTCCTGCTAAAATCTGATTTGTGGTATGCAACACTACATTTTTTTTTTTTCACACAGACAAATACAATATGATGATGTGATTGAAAACTATTGACAAGGTGTTCAGGAGAATTTCTTGAGACATTTTTAAGTGAAAAGCTAAATCCCAAAAAACAATAGTCACATTATTGCTGCGGTCGGTGTCTAGTTATCCATACTATAGATATTACTGAAGTAATAGCTATTAAAATAACAAAACAAAGAAGCCACTGATGCCACACATTTTGAGATTAAACATGAAAAGATGAATATATTTTTCTACCATCTGAATCTTGAGTGAACAGCCACCTCCACAGACTCTGTCCAGAAGAACTGCCCACTCCACTCCTTGCCACATTTGCCAATGCCACCATCACAGTTGCCATGGAAATTGATGGGCTGGCAAACTTAGGTTCAGCTTTGTTGTGACAAGTTACTCCAAGTGAAATAAAAATGGGTTTTGTCTTGAAAGAAAGCAGTGACTTAGGCGGGCTTCCAGCCCTCTGGGGACGTACCTTATTTATGAGACACCAGTGAACATGCTGCCGTAGAATAAAACCGCCCAACATGACCGCCACTCAGACTTTACGTCTCCAGTGCTTTCCCTTGCCAATTGATGTATTTGGGTGGAGAAATATAAATCATTTTTTTGTCCATTGCTGTTCTTCACTTTCAATATCCCAGATACAGTCTGAATTGAACGTTGTGATTCGCACAGTAACTGTGTTTTTTGGGTGTTCCAACTTAGACCAGAAGAGATGTTACCATCAAATTTAAGGGGACAAGATGATTAATAGTTTTTAGTTGGATAATCAACTCTCCGTGCTTGCCTGGCTTCTCTTTTGTTCATCTGTTCGTCAGGACTCTTTTTTTCCTCATTTTTCTCTCTGGTTTTGCCCTCTGCCTCTTACTACTTTTTCTGATATTCTACTTTGCCTTTTTCACAAATATATTGCCCTGACTTTTTGTTTCAGATCCACACCATACCCCTGGTCAAGGAGTTCTCTCATTGCGTGTGTGTTGGTTTCTGTAAGCTTGTAATTGCCAGTTGATTTGTGGTCAGAGAGGGTCAGACATCCTGCAGGGAACATGTCAGGCTTTTAAAAGCAGAGAGAAAGAGCCCAGCCATGCACCCGTTTAACCTCAACCACCCCGAGAGATGTCAAAGTACTCAATCAGCTCTACCACTTTTACGAGCTGAGGATTCAATGTAGTTGACACGAGGGTGGCTGATGGCCGAATCTTACCCTATTTATTCTGTACACTATTGTAAATAATGAAGATCACCATATGCAATGAATACCTTCACCAACCTCATTAATCCTAACACATTGCTCCTCATGTACAATGTGCACATATCTGTGTGTAAACATACACCTGAATCTGAATGGAGCACCACAACTTTTATTTGGTGTTAGCATGAAGTGAAGTATATTATCGCAACTAATTAAAGTCCAAGAACAACATTCCTGTGAAGCAATTTACCAGAACAGCAAGTAGCTGAATGTGACAGATGTTCTTTCACTGCCACGACACAGCAGTAACCTCAGGTCAGCGCTATAAACATTATCATCAGCTGCCACAGAACCTACACCAGCACATTAAAATCAGCTTGAACATCATTTGATCCAATGATTTTGTATGGCTGGCAATGTGCTTTCCCCCCTCAAAGATAGTGCACTTTCAAGAAGAACTGTGCTCATAACGATCACAAAGAAAATTGTCAGCTTTAGTGTGTAGATGATATAAGCGCTTTATTATTTTCCACTTTCACTTCAGTTAAACCTGTAAAAAAAAAAAAACCTTTAATAACATATTAGTCATGACAAACAGAAAACTAAGAGAAGGTGGTTTTGACAGTCTGCTCATCAGCTCCTGGCTAGATCGCCCCCTCCTGTAGCCGGTCCCACGACCACAGTGTCATAATGAGAAATTAGGAGCCTGGGCTGCGACGGAAGTGTACAACTAAGTGATGGATTCGGTCCAGATGGTCATCAGTGCAGTGAGGACAGCAGACGCTCTGTTAACACCATGCAACGCCGTGTGCCATCTATTTATCCACGTCTCCTATACCACCAATGACTGAGGTTAGTTAGCAAATAATAGATTCTTTATGCCTTTGGCATATTTGTGATTTGCAAGGTAATGGCTGCTTAAACTTTTTGGCAGCTGCTTTGGCTGTGAAGTTGCTCATTAAAATTAGTTTAGACGTTTAAAAACGAAACAAAACGCAGAACACGTTTGTTGTGGAATGATACATCCGGTATTTGTCTGAAGAACGTCTGCTTCCCATGTTTCTATGTCAAGGGGGAGACGAATGCAGTGATGGAGGCCTTACCGTTCACTCCAGGATCAGCAGAGTCTAATGGCTTCTCATCAATTCCTCCTGTCTTGGGAAGTGTGTGTCATGACTCCTGTAACTACTTCTGACAAGAATGATGAAGCACTTGTTAAAGTTGTAAGATTCTGCTGGAGTTTAAAACCTTTAGATATAAATCTGTGTAGTGGGAGACGGACAGAGACAGTGAGCGAGGGCCAAAGCATGGAGGAGATGAGTGAGAAGGAAAGACAAAGAGCACCTATGGTTTAGACATGACAGACAGAGAGAGAGAGAGAGAGAGAGAGAGAGAGAGAGAGAGCAAAAGGAGGAGAGGGGGGAGTGATGCAAGCTAATGATCTCCATCTGTCTTCGGAGGCTGGGAGAGAGGAGCATCGTTAGGCTTTTGGGATAAGGGGAAGCAAACAAACACATGATTCGCAGATCTCACCCTGGCACTGTGTTATGTGTCTGGCTTCGTTTGAGTCAGCTGGTGAAATGTAGCTTAGAGACAGTTTAGACCATCAGTTGTGTCATGCTGATGATCGCTGCTCTCCAGTGACTCCAGTAAGAGTGTGTTTGTTTACTGTGTGCATGCCAGTGCCTATTTTGGGTTTTTGGCTGTGTGTGTGTGTGTGTGTGTGTGTGTGTCTGTGTGTTAATTTGTGGCTATGTTAACGTATAAACACGTTGAATGTGCGTGTATGTGCACATCTTATTCTTATGTTCACAAGTGAGCCTCTTGAATCCCTAACGAGAGTTTGGCATGGACTAGAATAAGCTCTTCAGTGGCTTGAGCATAAAGGTGAGAATGTGTGCGGTAGAGGTGGGTCTGCTCACAGTATGTGTATGGATAAGAGCGTAGAATCTCTGTTTAAGTCCAATAAGTCATCCATATTAAACAACAGCATATGTTGTTTGTTCATGTCCTCCACAGCTACACACACAGGGGCATCATTTGTCTCTGCCTTCCAAAATAAAAGCTGTTCTGTACCCTGACAGTGCTTGAGTTAAAGCTTGGTTAGCCAAACCCAAAAGGCCAAAAACCACTTGGGGAGGCCTAGAGGACATTGTGTGGTTTAGAGTAAGGATCAAACATTATGCAAACTTTGCCGTCATGGTAATATTAATAAGACCGTATTTAAAGTTTGGCTTAAAAACACAATGGTGAATGGAAATGTGGAAAAAACTGCGCAAGAAACAGAACAGAACAGAAACGAGACAGATTTGTTGCGTGAGAAAAAAAACGTGTTTTTTATTTTGGTTCCACTTATATATTGTACCTCAAGTATTGCTGTGTGTTTTTCTCTTTTGAGCTCAGAGCAGATTGACAGAATAGACAGAACCTGGAAACTCACTTCCTCCCTTTGCCGCTCGCCTGTGGTTAGTGGTGTCCTCATCAGCTTGTCTGACATCACCACCTGTTTTGCCAGACTAAAATCCATTTTATGCCCTATCGAGAAAAAAAAAAAAAAACCAACATGGTGCCAATTACTGGTTAATTTGCTCTGAGGGAGATATAGAAATCATTTGGTGTGCTGAGGGAATGATCTCTAATGAACAATTCTCACTGAATAAGAACACATTCTCTTTGTTCATTTATTGAAGTTTCTGACCTTTAAAATAGCTATTTGGTTATATTTTTAATATTCCAGCCAAAATAACAGTTATCTAGAAACAGTAGAGAAAGTACTGTAAGCTACTGCATTAAATGTTATTGAAAGAAAAGCTGCGTGATGCAGTTTAAACTTTTTTCATTCAAACTCACTTAGGAAGGGAACATTAAAATGCTTTCTAAATCCAATTAAATATTGATCATAAGCCTGGATAACATTATCGATGAAGTAGAATTGAATTATTTAAATTTTTTATACAATTTTTAATAACCACAAAAAATAATACTTTTCAAGACATACCTGGCAAAGTATGGCCCTAAAACACTCAATAAACACTTATTATTAAAACAGACTCCGACAGGCAATATCCAGTGAAATCTGCAATTCCTTTTTTTGATTTCATTTAGTTAATAATTCCTTAAAGTTTCTTTACCAATACAACAGTGGACTAGAAAAACTTACAGAACTAAACACTAAATGACAGTTTCAGAAAGACATTATCATCCACTTTCACTCACTCACTCGCTCATCTTCTGCCACTTATCCATTTCCGGGTCACAGGTGGTGCTGGAGCCAATCCCAGCTCACACTGGGTGAGGGCGGGGTCGCCCTGGAGAGGTCGCCGGTCCATCACAGGGCCGACACACAGAGACACACAACCACTCACACTCAGACCTACAGACCATTTAGACTCACCGGTTAACCCAAACATGATGTCTTTGGACGGTGGGAGGAGACCCACGCAGGCACAGGGAGGACATGCAGACTGTGCAGAAAGGCCCCAGGCATGGGAATCAAGCCCGTGACCTTCTTGTTGTGGGGGCAACAGTGCTAACCACTACACCGCCGTGCTGCCCACTTATTCAGCTTCCATTATTAAAATAATCCTGTATTGCAAGTACAGGTCTTTTTATTTTTCAACACATCAGTTCAGTGCGCAACCAACTTAATACATTTTTTATGACAAATGTGCGAAGCTGAGGTTTTGTGGACTTCAGAGCTGACACGTATGTTCTTGTGTAATGATTGTGAAACTTTGCAGTTACCCTGTCTCACTATGCTTCCATTTCATTTACTTAGCGATTTCTTTGTTGTTGGTTGTTGGTTGGGGCTGTCTGGTCACAGAGTCATGATGCACAGATGAGGGGGAGCAGTTGATTCTGGGATGGGCCGAGGTTGCTGTGGCGATGGGTCAAAAGGAGCTGATGGAGCAGATGGCAGTGAGGTGACCCTGCAGGCTGCCTGTCTGTTCCACGGTTACTTCTTGTAGCCCGATATGTGTCACCTCAGGCTCCTTAGCGGCCCGCCAGTGTGTTTACACATCTGGATGGACCTGAGGCTGGTATAGAGCACGGTCCACACGCAGACACACACACCTTTCCAGTGGGATTATACGCTGTGCATGCTGATTGTAATGTGCCAAGACTGTGTTAATCCTGTCCCTCAGGTGCGTGTCCACCTGCTCTGGCTCTCCCCTGCAGTGGATTGGGTTAGTCTTGTCCTCCTGCTCTGACAGAGCAACAGAATGGACACCAGGCCACCAGGGCTTCCCTTTGAATTGCCCACAGAGATCGACTCTGATTGGAGAGCTAATCCTCCGTCATTGCCGACTCTCGGACTTGCTACTGGATGTTTTGTCGGTCAATATCTTGTCTCGCCTGAAAATGTTGTCTGTATTTTCAGGTCTCCCATGTCCAGTCCCCCATCTGCCTATCTGCATAAGCTCCACACAGGTGTATTTATTGTACATTTTATTCTTTTATTTAGCAGGAATTACTTCGTTATCACTGCCCCACCACTGGGCTCTGTTATCTGAGGCTGACAGAAAAGTGTGTGTAGTGTGTGAGAGTGTGTTGTGCACGCTTGTTAGATTGTGAGGATGCTTGCAAGGATCAGCAGCCTACATATGCAACAGACGCACGTGCAAATGCTTCTATACGTTTGTGTGTGAGTGTGACCGTAAGTGTGTGTGTTTTTGTACACAACCAAGCAGCCAGGGTTGATGCTGATTTTGCACACTGGCAGACGCTAAGCACCGCCCTGCATTATTGAATGTGGACATGCTGTTTGTGAGCTGAGCCCTAATGGAAGAACAGTGTAGTGTACACTCCACCCATTGGGCAACATTAAAGTTCACAGCGATATTATCCAAAATACACTGCACAGGCACACCCATACAAGCTGTCTGGGAGAGGCAGGAGCATAAGCTGGGGCTGGACTGAGAACTAGTGAGATTTACTGAAAAGGTAAAAAAAAAAAAATAATAAACACTGGTTGGGCCAATTCTGGGACAGTGACATAAGGATGACAAGATGGCAGAAGGGAGACAGAGCCACACTTCTAAGTGAGACAGAATAAATCACTTTGTGCTCCAGTGAAAGAGGTTAAGAGACTGAGAGAGATGAAAGGAGTGTGTCAGTGTGCTCAGAGGGCTCAAACCGGAGTGTGCTAAGCCACACCTACATAGATTGTTCATGTTCAGCAGATGAAATTCAGGCTGATGATGGAGTCCTGCTGCTTTTCTTTGCTGTTTATTTATATATATAATTTTACCAGAAGCATCTCAGGCTTTGCTACGACGGCAAGTAGTTTGTTGCAGAGCGTCTGGAAACTGTAAAGTCACATCTCATACTGTATCAAGACAGACTGCAGCTCACCATATGTGTCACAGAGCCCTGTGGACTGGAAAGAGGGATGATTGGGCGACTTGTTTGTGCGAGCGTTGCAGTGAGCCCCAGAGCTGCGTATGCATACTGCCAGGTTTGCCTCGTTACCTGCTTTATCAGTATAATTACTTTCATCTAATTTTATTAAAACCGAGAGACAGTCACTTCATTTTGATGACGTCCATTATCAGTGATCGTAATCTTACTTTATTTCTTTATTCACAGTCCATGAATTTTAGAATGAAGTATTGTTTTTGTATTTGTGGACATGCATGTAAGCATACAAGTGTAATACCAGACGCCATTAAATCTTGAGGACATCTCCGAGTGTCTCTCTGTTCAGTAAACAACAGATCCATAAAATTTGCTTCATTCATTTCAAACACTCTTTTCATTCCCTCGCTGCTTAATTGAATGTCGTGCTGGAAACACAGTGCATGTTATTCTATCAACCTGCAGAAAACATAATCCTCGTTGAGAGTCTGAAAAAAATGAAGACGATTTAATTAGGTTGCTTTTAAGTAGAGTATAATACATTATTATATTGTGTGGCGGCACATAATTCCTGAGTATTTTAGCAGCCACTTGAAGCCTGATTCAAGAACATGCTTTAGTTAATTCACGTGGCATTAGAATAAAATGGCTGTAAACCATAAGAAGAGTGCAAGAGTAAGAGAAGTCAGGACACCAGTAAAGCTATTTAATCAAGCGTTAATAATATCTGTAGTCGCACAAACACACAGAGGAATTAGCAGTACACACACCTGCTGAGAGGGCTGATCGTGGTAAACCTCCAATCAATAACACGTTTTCTCAGTCTGTTCCTTTTGCTCTTCTTTCATTTCGTCGTCTTTCATTTTTCTCAGTTTTTTCCCCTTTTAATGAAATTCACTCCTAATTGGTTTCCATGTAGTGCTCATTAGGTAATGAATTGTTATATATACTTTCTCTTGGCTGGCAAACATATTCAGCAAATGAGGTCCTGGTTTTTAATGTCCTCTTTCATATTATTTCACAAAGATGTGGATTTTTGAAGCCTCACAGCGGGAGGCCTCCTGTGGGCTTCGTTATCACTGCCACGCTTCATTATCTGAAGGTCTCCTATACGGTGGCTTTGTCAGAAAAGATTTACTGACCACTAGGCCAAAGAGGCCGCTCGTTCCCACTATCGGTGGTGGCAGCCAGTTACCGGTGCATGTGGCTATGATGCAGGAACCTGTCTTGAGATATTTGCATAACAGAACACACGCTCCTGTTGCTTTCATGTAGTTTGGCTTTGCCAAAGGCAGAACTCTAAGAGAGCCCAACAGCGGGGCCCAGCGGAGAGGCGTGATGTGGTTGAGGATGAATATAATTGCTTTTTATTACCATACTCCAGATGACACCATTCCAGTACCCTGCTCAGCTCCTCCCATGTGGGGAAACGGTCAGGTCTGGTATTGAATTCCATATATTCAGAGGTGACTTTATAAGGGAATCATACGGGATGGTTATTGCGCCATCAAAAAAGGAATGAAACTGGCTCAAAGGTGACAATGGTTCAGAGGAAGGTCACAGTTAATATATGATAATCTCCTGTAGTACGGTATGGGAGTTTACCAGCCATAGAGGAGAACTGAGCTTTTTCTAGTCGAACTTCCTGGTCATGGGAGACTCACAAAGCTTTGTATTTGCCAAAATCTCCTTCAGTTTTTTTTTTTTTTTTTTTTTTTTTTTCTGCCTTTTGTGTGAGTGCCTTTGTTGGTAAAATGCTGAAAAACCTTTGGGAGCCAATTTTCTGAGACCAAAGGACGCAGGCCTCTGTTCTCAACTTGCACTTTGTGTTTGTCCATGTGTGAGAGGGCACGTGTGTGAATGTACATAACAGTGACTAGCTAAGTGCCATTTCCATTTGTTTACTTTTACGGGGAGTAAATAAGTGCTTACGTCTCTCAATACTTCACGTGGCAGTTATTCATATTTGATCTGTTCTCACTTTCCCCTTTGTCACCAATTAGTTGACAGCATACTTGTCTCTTTGAACTCCCCCCACACTGAAGCCCCAAATAAGAGATGACTAATAGAAAAAGCCCAGTGATCCAAGTATCTCAGCTCCATCTTTAATTCATTAATTTGCTCCTTTCCTACAGTCAGTCACCCAGAATAATCCATCTGGAAAGTCCAGTGAGCTTTTCCACCACCAAGTAGAAACGGGATTGTGGCTGACTGATCATAAAGCTTATACTGACAGTCACACTCTTTGTTAATGCATCAACATGTGGGCCTGCACACGTGCACACACACACACATACATGCTGTCCACACAAAGCTTAACTTAAACTATTCTCAACAGCACTTAAAACCCACTCACAGTGTAGCTATTTCATACCGACTGTCATGTGTCAAAGAATTTCAGGCTTTGCAAATTATTCACACATCACACGCTGTACGCTGAATTTTCCACACAGTTAGGCCGTAGCAGTCGGTCAGTTATTTTCCATTTCACTTGTCATGCGTCCTGTAACCTCATACATGCGGTGTATGTCCCAAGATAAAGAAATGCAGCAATCTATGTCATGTCGTTGAGGAGCCACAGTATATTCAGTGCCACCTCCTGAATTGAATTCAGCTGTCTTTGCTGCAGAGAAAGAACTCTGTTCTCAGGCTTCAGTGTTCAGTATATTTAGCATGTTTGCACGAGCGCATCAGCCCAGTCCCCTAAAGATAACCATGTGCTGCCTGCACAGTCCCAATGATGAGACACTTGCTCAAACATTTCTGCTAACTTTTCCAAGGTTTGTTGGCAGAGTTGGGGAAGTGATGCTCATGTGCCGTCCCTTTGCCATTTTCTCCCGCAGAGTGATCCAGCCCAACAAGTATCATCATTTGAATAATGTCTCTTTTTTTTGTCCGGCAAAAAGTAGGCAGCTCTACAAATTCTAGCCTTAAAAATATTCAACACAATTATTTCTTTTATAAATAAGATACTTAAAACATCCATTACCGAGTTAACAGCTCACTAGATATATTTGCATGTTTAATTACCTTCTTTTGTCTACGGTTGATTAATTCCAGACTTTGCCTCCAGACTTTGGTAATGGCAAGCAGAGACTATTTCCTTTTGTAAGGGGTTGCTTCCAATCCTCCACATTTTAAATGGTGCCCCCCAATCCGCCCTATCCCCCCCCACCCAACCAAACCGTGGTAATTGATGTCTTTCCCATAAAGGAGTGGTAATTAAGATAATGAGATTTTCAGAAGCAGGCATTGCGTGCAAAAATGGGGGGAAGCATGTTTCTTGACTGGTTCACTTAAGCTTTATAAATTTTGCTTTCTGGCCTGTCTCCTGTTTTATTCTCTCCATTTTACCAGCTCTGCTTTTCAGTCTACTGATTTCAGCATCCTATCTGTTCTCCTTACCACATCTGCTTCCCCTCTCCACTCCCATCCACAGCATGTCCTCATTTGTTTTCCCAGTGCATAATTAGCTATAGGATCACCCATTGTGTAATTATGTATAGCAGTTTCATATGTAATTAAAATTGTATCAGTATCTTGTGTAATTTGTCCTGTGTGATTTCCTATTAACAGTACAAACAGTTGTGCCTAAAAGCCTGTGACCGCCCCTCTCATAGATGTCACGGTGCTCCTCTGTCAGTATTTACATACCAGCAGGTGCTACATCGTCGCGAAGGAACATCATTCAGACCTACGTATACTAAACATTTACAGCGGGGTTTGCATTGACTCACATGAAACCATCTTTCTCACGGCTTGAGCATTTGTTAAATATATTATCACTCTGACTGAAACGCTCTACCAGACCACACACTGGACTTGAAACAAGACCACACACTTTGTGCTGAATGAATTAACGCAGCAGCATCGCACAGCTTCTTCCTCACAGATATAGGCACCAAATCAGAGCAGGGCTTGTTACAAAGGTTTATTTTAGAGTAAAGACTTGAAGAGGGCATGTGAGAACACTGGTAAGGAGATGTTTTAATAAAAGTGCAGCATTACAGACTGGCCTGAACAAGCCACCTTTGCAAATTCACCACGCAACAATTAGATGTGGCCCAAAATGTCTGCTTTTGGGTGTCGCCTCAGTTTTTATAAAGTGCAGAATCAGTGTTATCTCCCTTTGTGCATATAACTGTATGCAGTGTGTGCTTGGCTGTTTGTCTCTGTATAGTTAGCATGCTGCAGCGGTCAAAAGTCATGCCCTCCTTATCTAAGCTTCTGTAAAATACGATGCAGTGTATTCCTTTAAATGAATACGTCCGCTTTACACTGAGATGTACCTGCAGGCCTACACACTCTATATATCTAACCTTTTACTGCAGCAGACCCAAGCTTTGTCTCTGGCCATGGAACAACTGCATTATAATTACAATGGTAAATTCTGCACTCATTTTCATACTGATGAAGAAATTCTAACATCTGCGACGATATCCACGATAACACGTCATGCTCGCGAGCAGTGAAATGTCGGTTATAATGAGCTTAACATGGCCTATTTTTCCTCATGATGTAACGGGGGAGCAACAGAAAAATGTGTTGTAGTGTTGAAACAAACAGTGTTAAACTCTGGAAGGAAAGTTTCCTTTTTCCTTTCATACATATTGGAGAACATATATTATGGAGCAATATCTACAGGTACAGGCCTGACTGGGCCCTTTGGTTCCAGGCCTGCTGGTATTTTTAAGTTGGATACAGTTTAACTGTAAAAAGTCCCTCACACCAAGGTACAAATGTGTGATTTCAAGGTAAGAGGCACTGAAGTGTTCATTAGCCGAGCAGCTACGTTTGTTTGCGCAAACTGACGATGACAAGGAACAGTCCAAAGCGTGTGCGCTAGAATCTGAGGCGGGCATGCAGGCACATTCAGTGAACCAGCAACTCTCCAGCAAGAGAAAACGTAATTTGAAAACTAAGCTCATACATGATCTGGTACAGTTCGTTCACTTTGAGGTAGCACCACCATAAAGCAAATCCTGGTGTGAGCATTTATATCAAAATGATAGGACAAGAGCCTGGAGCTCTTTTGTTTATGAATATTTAATAGTACTGACAATATTTTGATATAGTTTGTTCTTTCACTCTCTACATGTAAAACCTAATGGGGGACACAAGCTGAAAATTAGAAACTCTGTGTAGCACATCAGCTGACTGATTGCTGAACTATGTTAAACTCCCATTAAATAGATAAATAGACTGTACGTGTGCTGCTACGGATGGAGTTCGCCCTTTCCCAATGCATGGCGTTACATCTGCTTCTGTTGAATGTGTGTGTGTGTGGTTGTGTGTGGTATTGACAATGATGTCATGACAGCTTTGTGCATCATTGCTTTAGAAAAAACTATCCACACTGAAAAGAATTACTTGGTGGCGAAAGCTTGGGAAGTCCAGCCGAGTTACATTGATACCACGTTGTGCAAATGCATTATTTTTACGACGCTATTGCCAAAATGTGAGCGACCTCCCAGTTCTTTGTTGGAAGGTGTTTGAACAATGTTAAGAACACCAGCTGATCCAGTCGAACTGCTCAGCGGCCTACAGTTTCAAGCAGGGATGTAATATTTCTGAAAATAAGACCAAAACACGTGTGAGTTTGTGATTTCCTGTCATGATACTGGATACACATGCTGATGGTATAATAATCCTAAAATTGTGCACCCCCTGAGGTCAACATTTTGGCTATTGGCCAAATGGTGCCTGGCGCCTGGTACCTTCCCGTTCCCTGGTATCTCCAGTTTGAAAACGAAAGAAAAAAAATCTTTTTCCAGAAGAATATTTTGTCTTCCTGGGTGAAAGATAAAGTTTTGCATGATCAAAACATTTCATCTTTCAAGTTGACACAGACTCTGCATTTCTCTCTCCCCTTGTGTATCTTCAGTCGTGTACATACAACACCCTCTCTCTGTTTTCCTAACCTGAAAGAGCACAGCCTTTCTTGCAGAACACACAAAAGCTTTCAACAACAATAAAACTGCTGCATTCCCAGAGGAGGGACTTCAGCAGCAGGTCTGACATCCACCGTGTGGATGATTAGCATCATTAGAGCATCAGCTGCTCGTTCTCTCACACACACACACACACACACACACACACACACACCATGATGGCTCCTTAAACACCTAACATTCATGCAAATTAAATGATGGCTTGTTCTTGGCAACTCAGTGATATATTTATGTTTGAATATAGGTCAGATAGTTGGACCTCAAAACAGTAGAGAGAAGGCTTAGTATTTCATTATTTTGAATAGGAGGTAGGAGATAATGACTGCCTGTGCTGCCTTTTGAAATGTTTTCAAATCTTAGAAAAGCAAACTGGGAATGAAGAAAATAAAAAAAATACCAAAATTTGAAATTGTCACTTTTCTTCTCTGACAGTTTGCCTGTATTGTTGGTTTGTTGTGCATTACATTTAAATTGTGTCTTTCCTCCTTTTCAGCTCCTTTGACCGACAAGCCGCCAAAGATCCTGTTTCCCTCGGAAAACAAGATTAGCATTATGGAGCTGCAGCTAGGTAAGAGTTTCACAGGATTTCCTGCAGCTGCAGTCAGTACTATCTGTGCCATTTGCAATTGACTGGAAATGGATGACTTTTCAAATCCTCTCCAACACACCTCCGAGCAATCAACGCAGATTGATGATAGCACTTCTATGTGTGAGGAGGGAAGGAAAAGGAGAGAGAGAGGGGGGAAAAAAAATATTCCAAAAGAGTTTTCAACATCTGCAAATTGTGAGTGTTAATGTCCCCAAGGCTGTTTTGTCAACAAAGGCGAGCCCATATGGTGCCAGAGTTCCATACACTGGCTCGCCACATGGAGAGGCAGCCGCTTTCTGCTGCCGTTGTTTGTCTTCATCGACGTGAGGTCACGTTGGGCCTATCAGTTGCGCATACGTGCATGGGAGACTGTACACATGCAGTTGTGGCTGTTTGTTTTTTCTTTTTTTCCCTGTGACAGCATATTGCTTGATTTCTGGGCACAGCCCGCTGTCCACATGGTGCTTGCCACTCTGTGAATGGCTAATGTGTCTGTCATGATAAAGGCAGTGGGACAAGACTAAGAGGCCTGGAAAGCTGAAAGGATTGGTTGAGTATGACAAAGACATAGAAGATGCAATGAGTCACTGGGCGTTTAACTTGTCTTTAATCCAATGCCATTGGAACCCAGGTAGAGCTCATTTAAAATGCCCCCATGGTTGGCTGATCAAGAGTGAAAAATTGCTGCTGTTGATAAACTGACAAGCACAGCCTTGCATGTCAGCACGCTCACACCCATGCATGAACAGGTTGCACAATACTGGCAGGCCCTTCAGCTATTTGTGTCGTTTGTCTCTATCTTGATTCCACTGAGATTTTGAAGAAAGGGTTGGCTTGTCTTTTGAAACTGTGTCGCAATTATTTAAAGCTTCTGTGTCAGTTAGGAGTGTTTTCATGTGGTGTGTGTGTGTGTGTGTGTTATTACTACTCTACCATAAACTTGGGAGAATCGAAATCCTTCATTATGAAAGAAAGTTTTAAAAAAGAAAGCTCCAAATCAGGCCACCATCAAGGCAGACATCCTTAATTTAACCTGATATATGGGCCAATCTCCCAATACATACATTTTGCATATATTAACATTTCCCATAATTCAATTCAGTAACATCTCTTTGCCTTACATTCACATAGCTTTGGAAGTCTTATGTCCTGTTTGTAATTCCGTGTGTCTCTAAACCCAATCCCAGATAACCCAGGTGACAACACTGGGCTTATTTTATTAGATTTAACAAAATTCGCTGGAGCCACAGAAGACATTGTACAAATGTTTTCGGAGGCTAATTGCTAATCTCTGTGACTTGTGAACTAATCTAGACGTGTAAAACCAGCAAAGCCCCCTCTAATAAAATAGTACACCAGAGATTGGTGCTACTGTCATGAAAGGAGGAGTTGCAGACAAGGGAAAGAGTTGGGGAAAGAAACAGTATGTGATGTCATGTACTCCACAAACTCCCGGCAGAAACTCTAAGGCACAGAGACACTGAGGTAAATATTTTACACCCAGGCTCCATTTTGTGTGCAGAAAAGTTGTCTCTCCTTCAAAATGAGAGTTTCTCTTTTATTTGGCTTTATTTATTTATTCTCCTCTTCCTTAATATTTGTTGAGTCATGCCCTAAGCAGCTTTATGGAGCCACGTAGCAGATTTATAGTAACCAGAACGTGCACAGAGAGAGGCAAGTAGGGAGGAGGAGAAGGGGAGGCAGAGGGTGAGGGCATGTGGGAGATGGGATCCAGGGGATGGGCAGTAAAATCAGAGCTGGTAGCAGAGAGATAAATCTGCTGCACTGCTGGGAAACACAGACCTATTTTATCTCCTCTGCTGCTGCGGCCAGTGGAGGCTTCAGACGGCTTCCATCACAGCAAGCTTCACACAGCAGACATAAATAAAACACAAATGTTGCATAAACTCATCCACAGAACACACGGTCCGGATGTAAAGGAGAAGTCGATGTGGACGATGCTCGGAGAAGAACACAGAAGCCCCTGAAATTGAAAAGCAAAAGAACTGAAGGCATCTGAGGGAACGCAGAAGCAAGAGGGGGTGTCAGAGAAAAGAGGAAAAATGACAGGGATAAAAACAGAGCTGGATCAGAGGGAGTTTGTTTGTCTTCGGAGAGGGGGGGGGGGGCTTGTCAGAACATCCCTTCTTCAGCTCTCCTAAGGTCTACTCACAACTGTCCCTTACTGCTCCAGACCCGAAATCCCACAGCTACACATTATACTGAACTGCCACCTCCATCTCCCCTTGGCAGCGTGTGTGTGTGTGTGTGTGTGTGTGTGTGTTTGTGTGGGTGTGTGCACAGCTCTCATCACAGATCTACAAAGCTTCAGGACCCCAAGACTCCTGGGGGATGTGTGGCTGTGTGGATGCAGGAAACAGGCCTGATATCACCTCTGGACAACTTGACATTTCCTGTATGGTTTCCAAAGGAGACACAGTCAGTGTTGTTTTGGGTTTTTTGTTTTTTTTTTTTTTACTGGCCATCCAGTTTTTCCTCTTTGCCAGATTTACTGCTGTCCCCCAGTGGTGAGTTGGTGCAGCCCACTTCCACTTCTTCCAGACCAAGAGGATGATTCATTTTGCGAAGTTTGAATTCATGTCAATGTAGCAGAGGGGAGATACACACACTTACTTTTTTGTGACATGTTGCACATAGCTCCAGATTTAAAACACACAGACTCACTGCCTGGGTGTTGATTCCCTCGGGGTTATTTGTCATGGATTTGAAGTCCCAGACGCTGGAGAGATTCAACTCACTCTTACACAGGACTCCACTTTGAGCATCTGTCTGTCTCGCGAGCGCTCCCTGTTCATCATGCACGCATGTGAACACGCATAATCATACACCACCAAACACTTTGGAAGGCTAGGTCACAAACATACACTGTGTGTGCTCACTAACCATGAGATAATTGTAACTGATACAGGATTTTACTGTCCCCCAAAGCCAGCAGATGGGTGCACTCTAGCGGAAAGGAATTAGAATCCATTATTTCACAGAGCAGGACCCATCAGCATGTGATGGGCAGCAGGAGAGAGATGACTCTTAAGCCTACTACATTTCAATTTAGAGGCACAAACCCAGCCTTTGCACACAAACAGACGTGCACTCGGTCAACGGTGGCCATCAGTAAGAAAGAAACTGACTCTGAAAGATGCTTACAGCACCGGTTTGGTGTTTTCACAATCTGTTTTTGAAAAATAGGCTGGTAGGCTGTATCCTCAGCCCCCTCCCTCACACTTCCATCAGCTGGGGAGGATTTTGTTTAACTTTAATTGAATCGATGCAGTTAGCAAATTCACTCATTTAGGCAGCCCAAATAAAGCAGGGCTCTCTCTGGGGAGGAACTTTGACCACACAGATTTCATCACAAATCGACTGACGACTGATGAAACACAGATGGTTTAAGATACAAGATGAGCCATGATGCTCCAGCTAATCTCACCTCTAAGCCCGTCTATCTTGGAGTTACTTCTATCGTCTCTTTGCCTTTTTTCTTTTTACTTACATCATTTTACTTCTCTCCTTACAGCCTCCATCTTCTCTTCTATTCTTCATCTTGGACATCTAGCTGTGACACCACTCTTGTCACCTCACAACAGAGAAGGGTGAAATTGAAACTGACATTGCTCTAGAGAGTTACTAAAGGCCAACACAGAGTCACTTCACTAAATTACCCCTGCTCTCTCTCCCTCTCTCTCTCTTGCTCTCTTCCACTCTGTAACACACACTCATTCATTTCCTCCTCACTTGAACGACAGTCACTCTCATTCAATCTGGCCTTGGTGCCTGCCGCATGTCCTTTTTTTCAGCTCAGACATGAAGGTGTGAGTAAGAACATGGCCATAGCAGTGTGCTAATTTGAGTTTAATTGTCAGATAAATAATCCATGATGAAGACCAGATCAAGTGCCTCGCTGATTCGCATTACTCATCTAGGCAAACAAATCTATCGAGAGTAGAACTAAGACGGTATATGTATCTATATCTTTTAAGGGTCGAGAGCCACAAAGGACTTTATCTTTGTGCTGTGTCCTTCGGGCTCTGCCTTTGTGGTTAATTTCTTGTGATAAATTGCGTATTTATATTCCAACACAGAGGGAAAAAAATCAAAGAGAAAACAAGCCCTTAAAGGTCACACTGCAGATACAGAGAATTTTTTTTTTTTTTTTTTTTTTTTTGCATGTGTGTCTGTGTGCGTGTGTGTGTCGTAATTCAGATTGGTTGTAGCCCCACTGTGGCCGAGGGTTAAGTAACCCATGGTGACTGGTATGGTAACTAGCGTGTCAGCGAAACAAAGCAAAATGTTTAAGTGTGTGAATGGTCGTCATAAATCACTGACTCTGAGGCCGAGAGCAGAAGTCTGCAGTATGATAAATGAACTGGGAGGGCATCTACACATGCCCAACAGGAAAGTTAGCAGGGAATGAGAAAACACACCTAGGGAGACACAGAAACAGGACCACATAGCAGGCAATAAAGACTGACACATCACCCTGCTGTGAATCACATAAAGCACCTTGTTTACGGCTGCCTTGACATTACTCACCACTCCCAGTGAGGCTGATAAAAAGAAGAAGAAAAGGATTCTTGATTCCAGATTCCTGTTTTTTTTTTTTTTTTTTTCCTCCATGGCACCAAGCTGACAATGTGTCTTTGAGCAGCTTTAGTTTACCAAGGTTGGTTTTAATGGACTTTATCAGCAGCTGAATCTGCAGCAGAGCCAGTTGGGGAGAAGAAGCTGTCTGACCAGCCACCCAGCTGAGTGAATCACCGATTTTTACCCGTTCATTCGGGTGTCTTTTTTGTTCTTGCCTTTTCCCTTTCCCCAGACAGAAGCACAAAACAGCCATACAACGAAAGCCAAACTTTTACAGACACAGGACTATCAAACATTCACATTTCTGTCCGATTTACACCGCAAAGGAATGTCTCCTATTCCTGATGCTCCATCTAATTAATCCAACTTTCTTAAATTAACCAGAATAAGAGAGGATTATACAACAAAAGCAAAAGCAAAAAGTTTGTTTCAATCAAGAAGTGCTTGGATAGCTGTAGACTTGGACCTGTAGACAGAGTAATGTTGTGGCTCAGGGTTTGCTGCAAATGAGAGTTAACAGGAATGACAGTGTTCAAAATAAGCTTAGCATAATGAAATACAGAGATGTTGGGCTGTAGTGTGGATGACTGAGGTATGAAGGAAAAAACTAATAAAGTCAACCATAAAGTGAAAGCCATGTAGAAGGTGCTCTGACTGCTCCCTCTGCAGCTGCAACTAACCAACTCTGATGGGCCTGGATGGTATTCCTGTGCACAACTGGAGAAAAGTAGAAAGAGAAAAATGCTGACTGAAGCACTCTGGCCAGATCAGGGGCTGGACCTTGTAGTGTCGGCCGGCGTCAGCCCTTCTTCAGTCTGTCTCCTAATGTCTTTGCTCATGTGCAGGATTATAATACAGCTAGTAAAACTGTTGTCATTATGTTTTCTGTTTTTTTTTTTTTGTTGTTTCTTTGGTTGTTTGTTCGTTTTTGTCGGAAAACAGCTAAAGTATGAAATAGTAGCTGAAACAGGTCCATTAACAATGACTCTCCATCTCCAAGTCTGCATCCTACAGCAGGAAAAGAGTGTACACCTTTTACAGCTCATTTCCATTTTTCATACATTACTTTGTGCTTATGGATTGATTGGATATAGAGGCTGGCTGCTCTAGCAGTAGGCAGATAGTTTCAAAGTATATCAGCGTAAAATTGAAACTAAGGATTTAGATGACCTCCCTCTACTGACACCACTTTATCAAATGTCTGCTTCATATCATGTGGTGATAAGAAAAGCCGAGATTTAAACATGAGTTCTGAAGCTGATGAGGTGTGCAGGTAGCTTTTTTCCTATCTCTGTGATGGGGCTTATGGATGGTGCGCTTTATCTCTCTGACAAGAGGGGAATCCTCAATGGTGCTGATTATGTCAGTCAATAGTTCTGTATGAAGCAGAGCAATGACTTAAACTGTGGGGCTCTTCTCTCATAATGCTTATGATGTTTGTTGCCACCAGCATTGGCTTGAGCGCTTGCACAAGCTGTTCCAAGTTTGAGACGTCCGTTTCAGTCAAGAAAATGCATCTGTGATGTTTTTTCCACTTCCAGTGAGAGGATGGAAGAGAGTGGAAGTGTAGAAATAATAATCTTATATGTTGTAATTCAACTTTCTGAAAGTTTTAATGCAAGGGACTCATATCTATATGAAAATACATCTATATTATACTATACTGTCCGAACAAATCAAATAACTACTCGCAGATTCTACCGCTCCTTCTGAGGAACACTGTACAATAAACAACTTACCTTGGGAGATAAGAAGACAGCACAGATGGCAGGCTACTGCTCAAAAAACCAGGAGAGCATGTCATAGACACTGCTCCATTGTCTAACATCTGTTATGAGCTCGTGCTGTGGAAGGTGCAGCATCCCCTGGTTTCCCTTCACTGCACCCGCAACTATAATGCGTCTATGGAAAAAGGTAGAAATCCTCACTTTCGGGGCATCCTGTGACACGAGTTTCAGCATTTGTGCAAAAAATCCAAATGTGTCTGTATCCAGTCGGCACAGCAGCCACAGTTATATTTGATGCGTTGTCAGTCGTGACTACTTGGACTTTTTCAGTAGGATTTCCTTTCCACTATGCCCCTCAGCATCACAACTGCAATGAATGATTAAGCCTTTCACTCACCCAGATAGGAGGCCATATGTTTAGAGTTCCTATAAAGCTCCAGCAAGAGTAGCTCACATAATTCACATAAAGTCTGAATCTCAGAGGCCAGACGTCATCAAGCAAGAGGTTACCCTGACTGCAGCCACAGGCCACGTAAATGCCTTTTACCACAGCAGATAAAACCCATCACGCTCTCCTTCAATGCTTTTTGTCCGCTGAATAAAGATGTCAATTTCAAACAGTTCTTTTAGCAAGTGATCCATAGCTTTGGCACACAATTAAACAAAGCCGAGCCACACTAACCCATAACCCAGGTCTTAAAAAACCAGTGAGGAACGCTGCCTGTTCAGAAAAGCCAGGCTGCACTGGGATAACCAAGAGACAAACCCAAACCAGCCACAATGGGGGACGGCCGTTCCCCTGGCTCTCCACTAGCTGGCTGATTCAACTCTGGTCTTCATGCAACCACAGAGCCAAGTGACTCGGCCAGTCAACCAGCACACTGGCGACCTGCCTAGACAGTCATGGTGTCAGGGTGTATCCTCAGCAGAATTTTCTGGCCGCACAAATGCTCACAGGAAACAAACAACAAACCAAAAGAGACAAACAATGAGTCAAATGGATTTGTTTCCAATGCCGATCAGAAAGGAAGTGACTGTAACTAGGACACCTCTAAGTTCCACACACAGGCTGGTACCACCAGCCTACTATTGTTGCTACAGCTGGCAGCCTGGACCTCCACGCAGAACAGAAAACACTTAAACCACCCTTCCACTGTGTGTGAGACTCTCCCAAATACTAATACTTGCTTTAGGCTACAGCTGCAAAGATACACAGAAAACAATAACACAGCCTCTGCCTCTATATTCACCACAGTAGACAATCCCTGAGGATTTACATAAACTCATAATGGTATACTAAGCACCAGCAGCCGTCAGATACTGTACCAGAGATCCTTTGATCCCAGATGAGCCCCCAGGACGAGACTTATTACAAATGAGAGTCCACGCACTAATGAAAAGTGAAAAAGGTATTTCCTACACTACACATAAAAACTCATAATGCAATATGGGACTGTTAGACATCAGTGCTTGCAGGAGTGGAAAACACAGAAAAGTAAAGTAGCATAAAATTCAAATCATGTGAAAAGGGTTGTGTCATCTCAAAAACAACATTAACAAAATACTTCTGGGCTAAAAGCCCATTTTGTCCATTGGCCCGTGCTTCTACAGGTGCAGCCAACAAACTCTGATGAAGCGCCCCGCATATCTGGCTTCTGGTAGACAGACACATGGAGAGCACTAGAGAGGTACATTAATATGTTAACTGATAAAATAATCTCAATAATATGAGAGAATACGGCTCTCTCAACATCGATTGTTGTGTTTGTCTGAAATGCTTCTTGGAAGAGAAAACCGGCCACCGACTTTGTTATTTAATGTGCATTGTCTTCCAGCTGATCGTCTGCTGTAGTCTTTGTGCTGTTTTTAAGTCCTGCTTAGAATATACAAAGCGACATGCGGTGACACAGTTAGTTTTCGTCAGCACTTTCTGTTTGGTGTGTCATGTCCATGACATCTGGCCTCAACGGGGCAGTGGATCGGCTTTGTCTCTCTGTCCTGAGCTCAACTTTATGCTTTGTGTCAGTGTGTGTATTCAGTTATGTCAGTCATTTATTGTGTAGGCGTGTCTCTGTGTTCCTCTAGTATCCACAGCATAACCATTATTCAAGAGTGGCTGTGTTAAGTCAGCCACCCAGTTTCTTCACCTTTTAAGCCGAGGCATGGCTAAAAGAAAAGATGACTTAGGTAATGGTAGCTTTTACCTTGTCAGGCTAACTGACAGGTAATCAAAGAGGAGGTGCATCCCTCTCATCCCTGCATCACTTTGTATTTGATACAACAGGGGCAGACAGGAGCAAGACGTAGACATAATGAGGCCCGTCTCCTTTCCAGAGGCTCTCTGCTTCCAGAAACTGCCCTTTAATCCTCTTCCTCTGCAGTCACAACTGCCTCTGCTTGGTCAGTGTGGCAACAACAAGGTCAGGGATTTCATCTAGAAGTTCAGCTTGCACGCACAGCCTGCAAATAAAGCCACATGCAGTGGAAATTGGGTAATTGACCCATATGGCAGGATGAGATGGATGGACAGTAATGAGAAAGGATGGATGGAAAGTGAGAAAAGATAGACAAGGATAGATAGAGTGAGAGCGCGAAGGGAAACAGGGAAGGGAGCTGGCACTGGAATGACATGCATGAACAGCAAAGCGAGCAGGGGAAAAGATGGCTTTGCCATTCACTTTGAAGCTTGCTCTACTTCTGTCTGTCTTACGTAACAGAGAATGAAGAAAAACAAGCGCCAAAAAAAAAAAAAAAAAAAAAACTTTGCAGGGTGGGGGGAGGAAAAAATAAGTCATAACTTCCAGACTTCAGAGCTCTGATGTTTTCAGCGAGGCTGTGGCTGTATCTGGACTGTGGAGTTAGACGGCGTGCCATACTGAGCTTCTGTGCTGAGTGAAGGGTAAAAGTCCTCTCAGAAAGATAGGGAGGCAAGAAAGGAGGGCTGAGATGAGGCGGTCGGACCAGGGGAAAGGAAAAGGAGGCAGAGGAGCAAAACGGAGGAGGCGGAAATACAAACAGAAAGCAGAGGAGAGGGACCGCAGTGATCATCTGGACCCCATAGAGCCATCTGCAGTCGCTCTTTATCTTTTTCTGTTACATAAGCCAATATCTGTGTCTTCACTGCTGACGAGTACGTGGGGTCTGACTCAGGTCCTTCACTTTTTCTGCTCCTCATCACCCACAGCTGGAGGCCTGGGCTTCGCCCCGGCAGAGAACTGTTGCACTTTAGCAGAGACCTCAATTACTGTTGCCCTCTTTCTGCTGTAATGTAGATTTTCTTTTTAATGACAATCAATCTTCATGATGTCACCGTTGCCCACGGCAGTGAATGTTGCTATGGAGATCAGTAGATCTGCACCAAACTGCTGCCTTAGGGAGCGTGTACGCAAGCTTACATTAGTGCACATCTTTGCAGTGTGCGTCTGTGCACACTGCTCATCTTTAATTGCCATCTGCAATCTACATCCTGAACACAGTCAGTAATTCAAGAAGCCCAGCATGGGGTAAATAGTTGCAACTCATTTACAAGTGGGTTAATGGACTTTCTCTATCTTTGTCTGTCTTGTTTCTCTTTCACTCCAGCACTCTGTCTTTTTCCCTCCCTCTCCCTGATTCCCCACAGCAGTTTCACATTGCACCGTACACATGAACAGATACTGCAGAGCAGAGTGACAGCAGTATAGAGGTGGTTTATGCATAATCTGCATTTTTTTCATGAATAAACATTCAGTTTTAGGTGGATAATTATCTTCGATTTTGTCGTTACCATGAACATTATTGAATTGACAATGAATGGCTGCTGACTCTGTTCTCCAGAAGAGAAACTGTTCAACCTTGGAGTGATGCTGGAGGGAGGGTACAGCCCGCACAAATCACATGTTGTGTTTGTGTGATATTGGTTGTTATTCTCAATGCTGCTCAGGACAACAGTCGGGATGAAAGAGAAACCGTAGTAAATTTCAAATAAAAAACAGAGCAACTGTTTTTAACTGTAATTCACCCAGGCGAAGGATATGAGAAACCTTCATTTCCTTTTGGCTATTTTAGCCTCTCTTTGCAATTTCTCCTCTGTCTTCTATTCTTTTCTCCACTCTTCTTTCCTTCCTCTCTTAACTACTCTCTTTATCCCCTGAAATGTGTTATTAGTATTAAACAATGGGGAAAATGGGCATTTTAAGCAACAGCTTTACTTTCCTTAATAACTACCTTCAATGGTAATAATTACTCCTTTGAAACCAAAGAGAAAACCCTCCTTGAGTTACTGGTAATAAGCATGCAGCTGAGATTGCGTGTGTGTGTTTTTGTTTTTTGTTTTTTTGTGAGTGGGTGCTCTCTCTGTTGCATATATATAGTTGAACACATGTCATTGAGGACTGCAGACTTTTTTCTCATCAGCTTCAGCTGTTTGTGTTTTCCACCTGACTCACAGCTCATATTTGTTTTATCAAGGCAAATGACCAAACCTTGACCAAAACAATGCATATTAAGCCAATTACACTTCTTTTCTCCTTGAAAGTGAATTTGAGATCTCAAGGCTTCTGCTTGACATTGACAGTAATAGAATATGTGTATACGTTCGTGTTTGTTGCCAACTCACCACACAGCACCGTCTAATTCTAAATTGTCTTGTCAAGTCGTCAGCAGTTCTCTAATGGATATGTTCAGATTTTTCCAAGTCAACTTTAAAACATTAATCACATCCCATTTGTATACTCACGTAGTGTCAAGTCCTTAGTCATCTCTGTCTCGTTCATTGCTACTGTTTGTAAGACGACAAAGATCCGGGCCCGCTGTGGGTTTATCGGCTGTGCTTTACCAGCAAATCAACGGTTAATAGCTGAGATTTTATTGAATGGTGGAATTCTTTCTTTTTGCCATTCGTCCTCTATCGTCTCAGACATGCAGGCACATTAGGAAGGTTTCACTTCAGTGGAAAAATGACAGTAACTGCCTCTCTCTTCATACTCGTTCAGATCGCCAGAGCAGAGGATACCTGCTGAAACCGATCCACCATCAGCGCTCTTTTTCACAAATTTAAAAGGACTATTCGCATTATACAATTTTTATGAACAAGACATGAGGCCAAAGATTACTTTTTGGAAAGCATGAAAACAAAACAAAATATCTTTAGCATTTTGCAAGTAGGTAGGTTTTTTGTCCCACTTTGGGAGCTGAAAAAGTAGAGATATACATGAAACGTGAGGGAAATAAAGTGGTTTAACATTAACTGAGCGCTAACTGAGGCTGTTGTAATTAAACAGTATGTGACTCAAGCAGGGCAGCATGGTGGCATAATGGTTAGCTGTCGCCCGACAACAAGAAGGTCGCAGGTGCCTTTCTGTGCTGAGTTTGTATGTTCTCTCTGTGCCTGCGTGAGTTTCCTCCCACCGTCCAAAGACGACATGCTTGGGTTAATTAGTGACTCTAAGTTGTCCGTAGGTCTGAGTGTGAGTGGTTGCTTGTCTCTGTGTGTTGGCCCTGTGATGGACTGGTGGCCTGTCCAGGCTGTACCCCCCCACCCTGACCCAGTGTGAGCTGGGATTGTCTCCAGCACCCCCCACGACCCGGAAACTAATAAGCGGTAGAAGATGAATGAGTCTCTAAAGCAGAATAGCAGCAAAACACCCCAAACAAACCACCTTCAGGTCTGAATGATCCCAATCCATTAAACAGGGGAAATGTTGATGACAATGTTCATGTCCTGTAGGAAAAGCACTGTCTATTAACTCTTTTAGCCCCTGCCATTGTGGCTTGGTATGGCTGGTGACATGTCACTAAAATACATGCGTGCTGCCATTAATAATCATTTAACTGGTTACATGTCTGATACTGACCTAACATCGATCTTAGGGAATTGTGTGCATGCAGTCTTGGATGGATTGGTTTTGATAAAAAGCGAGTGCTCACAATACTTTGGCTTCCTGCTCTATGTGCTCTTATCTCCGTTTCATGTTTCAGGGGCAAGCGCTGTAACTATCTCTGAAACAAGATATCTTTTGTTTTTATTGCATCTTTTCAACTAAATGAGGTACATCCACAAACTCTACTGAACCGGTCACACTTTTAATAGGGTTAAATTTAAGCTCTACCAATAGCACAGTCCTGTGTTTTGAAACTGGTCTTCACTATCTCAAACCTTCTCCCTCTCAGTTATATCGGATTCATGCACCAGTGCCAACTTCCATCAATGCAGACGTGGACGGACGTGTTTACTTGGCATGTTTACCGCTGTGACATAATCAAGAATCAGCCTCTTTTCAGTATCTTTTTTGTATGTATTTATCCAGCTGTTAAGCTGAAATGAATCATTGTTTCTTGTTAATTCTATCAAGGAAAAAAGGGCTTTATTCCTTTTATGGCTGGTCATAGGATGCTGTAAAGCAGAGCCCGATAGCTCTGTTTTGGCAGCACTGACTGCAATGACTCAATTAAATATGTCAAATTAAACAATTTTCAAATGTAAAACCTGGCTCAATTCGGCATTCAGGCTCAGTAGTAAGCTAAATCTAATGAGCATGTGTATCAATCCAGCTAATAAAGCAACCAGGGAACTGTACTGAAGCTACAACGTCTGCAGCCATATCAGACTTTTCATTCTCACAGTCTGTGAGTTTCAGGAGTGTCACAGTGAAGAGACACTTGTGATGCCAGAATCATCCCAAAACACAAAGTGCTCTATTTAGTACGACAAGCAGACCGATCCATCAAATCAGTTTGTTCAACACAATAAACCAACTCTCCTACAAATTACAGTTATATGCAACAATTATGCAAAAGCAAACACATTTTATATGAACTGTAACTGTGAATGGATAAGATTAATATATATATATATTAACATTATATATAATATAATGAAGCAGTCATTGCAGCATCCACTGCACTGAATATACTGTCATAAATGTTTTTATGGCAGTAGCTGAGACACTAGCAGCACCCAGGTAAGATTAGGGAAAGATCACAATCTGGTTTAATACGGAAAGAAACGAGTTCAGATATTTATTCACATTTAACTCCTGTCTGACAAATTGCTTTTATTATATCAATAATAGATGTTCATGTGACAGTCATGTTTTGTGTTGAGGAATCCACCTCAATCCACCTCGCTTGATTGATTTTAAGAAAAAGAAGGCACATTCCCTCTGTATATAACCAGCCAGCAATTACACTGCCATCGCTATTTAACCGGTGAATTAGTTAAGTCGTGACTGAATATAATTTCAAATAGACAGGTTTGAAAAATCTTCACAACATGCCCAAAAAGTCGGCACTCTTCATTAAAAACAGAATCAATCATTTCATGTTTGGTGGAAAGCCAGAGGAAGAGCCAAGTTTAATGTAAAGTTTCCCAACGGCAGCAGTGGTTGGTCGGAAAGACATTTCTGCGGAAGGTGCATGTATAATTCTGTATGGCACTAATAAGTAAACAGTTTTAAATTTTAAGTCATTTCTTCAGCTGTGATCACATCGGTAAACCTACCTGTCTCCTCTCGTCTCTAGCGCTCACCCCAGGTTGCCGTCACTGTCTATCTCAGTGCTCAGAGGAGGTGTTTTTGAAATTCCTGCAGAGCTCTCACCATCTGTCCAGAGCTGCCTGCTGGCACCACAGCCCGCCTGTTGTGTGGACTCGGTGCGTTCAACGGTCACCAGTTTGTTTGAATTTGACTCATCACAGCTTTGTTTATCTGTTGGCAACGAATGGCTTTAAAAAGAGAGCTTGGGATTAAAAACAATCTAAAAATACAGTTTTCCTTTTTTTTGTTTTACATGTACTTATATTTTTCTCACTCTGAGACACTTTGGTGTACAGTTTGCAGCCTAATTTCTTTCACTGCTTCCTAAAACCATTGTATGTTTTTGGAAATGAGTTAAAATAGCTCTTTTAAAATCAGTAAAACCAAAGTTATGACCTAAAAAACATTTGAATAGTTATAATTTTTCCATTTTCTCTGTCAAAGATGCGAACTGACTAGCGCACAACTTCACTCTTCTGACTTCTGTATAAATCTCTCCTCTTCCTCTCTCATCTCCTTACTTAATTTTCCTTCTATTCAGCGCCTTTTATAATCACATGCACTCCCCTATTAGAGATGACATGACCTTTAGTGTGTTGGCAGTTTCCCGTGTGACCTTTAAGAGAGGAGCAGACTGAGAACAGCTGTGGATCAAGTGGAGCATAATGTTGGGCTAAAGTGGGCTCCATCACCAAGTTCAGCCAAAGAGGACCATTACATCTCTTTGTCCTCAACTGGAAAATGAGAAAATGAGTCACCTTTACGTATGTACAAGTGTAGTCAAGTTTACGAAGACTCATCTGACCTGATCTCTTATTCTCTTTTGTAGCTCGTGGGTCCTCCAGCTCACACTATGTTTCACGTGGAATCTGCAGTGCTTCTTTTTTCACGGAGCTCCCTCTCATCACATTCTTTGCTGCTCATCGGTTTTAGGATTCCTGCCTCGATTTTCTCCAGCTCTATTGCCATTTCAATTTACCGCTTTCTCTCTTTATCTCTCTCGCCTCTTCCCAGAGTAAATATGTAAAAGGAAATTTCACTGAAACAAAGTAGGTAATTCATATATTTTTTTATTTACAGTCCTCATCAGAGGGAAACATTTCCACAGTCATTTTCACTGTGCTGCTGCAAACTTCAGTAGTTAAATTAACTTAAATTGTTCATCTCCATGTTTTCTTTTGTTAGTTTCCTTTGAGAATTCAAAGAAAATTGTTTCATTCTCTCCGTACACCTCCCTCCCAGGGGAGTTATATTTTTATTGAAAGCAATTCAGGAGTAAGCATATTTTTAATATTCCATAGGC
Source organism: Echeneis naucrates (assembly GCF_900963305.1). Taxonomy (NCBI): domain Eukaryota; kingdom Metazoa; phylum Chordata; class Actinopteri; order Carangiformes; family Echeneidae; genus Echeneis; species Echeneis naucrates. The sequence continues at coordinate 5,524,950 of NC_042531.1, read as the reverse complement.
CTGGCTTTATGACTGTAGTTAATGTGCGTTGGCTGCTTAGTGGAAGCCGTGATAATGCAGCTTTTTACAGTGTATGTGGGCATTGCAGCAGCCCTGCAAACCCGGTATCAGGCTCCCTGAACTTTTTCATTACCCACATCGCCCATTCTCCACAGGTAGCTGGGCTCACAAGTACACATTGGTGGAAACACAAGGAAACACACACGTGCATACAAACAGACACAAACTGTTATGTCTGGTAACAGTTTTTTGATGGATTATCCATCAGCATTTTTTATCCTCTCCTCAAGATCCGTAGGTATTTGCATGCTAGGCATTGGACATATACTGGTGTGTTTCTGGGCGAGCACCAGAGTCCTTCCTGTTGTTGTGTGTGTTACATCTGAGACATGACAGGGAGCAGGGTTGTTGTCCTACCATGGGTTACCACAGATGTAGAAGTCTGCCCCCTAGCTGCAGCTGATTGGTCTCCGTGACACTCTGGTAAAATCAAAGCTTGTCCTGTCGTGTGCTAATTAGCTACGGCATAATTTAAACAGATAATTTGAGTTGACAGTTGACAAACATGTCCGTAGGGGCCAAAAAAGAGATCCAGCCCCTACATGATGTGACAAAACGGCACAATCTGTGATTTTGAAGTCACCCCATGAGACTGGAATATTTCAGGTGGAAAAAAAGCGTAAATAATGTCTGATCAAAGTTGTTCTCACTTTGAAGTATCATATAAATGCACTGAAAGCCAGATCCCTGGATTTTCCATGGCCACTCAAATGCTGCATGTATTTGTGAATCACCGGGCGCAAATGTGATAGTGAACACAAACTAACTTGACTAATATTTTAGACATTTATACGGACAAATATAATTTATATTTAGAAACTCAGCATACACATTTTTCTCAGAATGAGAAAAATAATATGATTGCTATATACAGCATTCATGTTTTTATGAACACACAAAGGTAAAAGCTATTTCCATGGTTGGATGATACGACATACACATATCAATCAGATTGTTCGAGGTTTTCTGGAATGATGCGGTGGGAATATTAGTGCAGTGCAGTGGAAAAGTACAGAATGCTAATGATATCCTACAGGAGAAGTTCCAGTCGTGCAGCGATAATCATTTCTACAGGATTAAGTCCTGACCCACATCAGCGCGGCATATTAGCATTCAGAGAGAGCACTGCAGCAAGATTCCACACAGACTAACTGCCTGCAGTTGATAGGATGGCTACGAGGAAGGGGAAACAGGAGTGGGAGACAGCGTGAGTGATAGATGTGAAAAAGATTGAATAATGTGCCAAAGAAAGTCAGCTTTCACCACCATTCAGGAATTGTGTGTTTGCTATACAGTATGTGTGTTTTCTTGCATGCCTTCTTTTTTTTTTTTTTTTTTAATATACGAGCCCGCTCTGCCAGTTCTGTTTGGAGCCTCACACTATGGATTCATTTGCATCTGAACTCCTGAACGGCAGCGCTATCTGTGAAATTTCCTGCACCACAGTGACATTGGATGGCTGATATGGAACTTCAGAGGAATTATATTTAGATTTTGCTAGTTTTTTTTTTTTTTTTTTCCCTTCCACTTTTGGGACAAAATAGTTTGTTTTTGTTTTTTTTGGTTGTTTTGCTAGAACAAGATGAATGAATGAATCAGAAAATACAGACAAAGGTTTTATTCTCTCCACTCCATACATTAGAAGGCCTGTGAGTCATTTTTGAACCTCCGTGTAGTATTTACAAAGTTTAAGAAATAGCTTTTTAGGAGGCCTCTGCCTCGAATGTTTAACTCACATTCACATTTATGGTGGGTGTTAGTTTGCAGCAGATGGTTTGTTGGATATATGGAACCACTGGCCCACTCAGAGCTATTATTGAAAATGATCTTTTTTTCACGCTGCATTTTGGTCGTCATTCCTGATAGTTGTGAAAACATGGAGCTGCTTTGGTAAAGTCTTCTAAATGGACTACAAACAGCTTTGCCACAGAATTTACTGGTGTGAATAAGACCAACCTTAGAAATGATGTCCTATATTCTCTTGTTCATGTTCGGCTTTTATGAGCCAGACATTTGGAGCCCCTCAGAGCTCCGAAAACAACCTCGATCGAAGCAGTCTGAGAAGGAAATATCAGCCCCTGATGGAACTGTTGGCGCGTCAAAGACAATTGCAACCCGTGACGAGGGTTTACAAGTCGGTGTCTCAACACTTTGTGTGTCTCCAGGAAACTAGGACCTAAGTGCAGACAGCAGACGAGCACACACGGGCAGTTGGAGGTACGGGTTTAGGTTAAAGAAACAACAACAGAATAAAAACTAAGCAGCAGAGTGGCAGAACAGCAGAGATACAAATACACACTGTGAAAATGGGATAAGAGGTGTGTGAGTGGAGGTGAAGGGGTGTCCAGGGGTGTCGGATGGATGTATAGAGTAGCAGGTAGTGAGAATTCAGAGGATGTGCAGGTGCCTGAGGAGCCGGACATCCCTGGGACATCAGGGCAGATATGGATGAAGGATATCGGTGTCCAAACATAATTAGTTTCTGTAATTCTTAGCCAGTTGAAGGAGACTGTTTCCTCGGTCGGTCAGTCCTAAGCGATTGTTTGGAGAAGTTTGGATAAACCAGCTGGCACTCAGTGGCGGCTTTTACATTTACAACTCTGAATCTCAAATCTTTAAATGCCTTTGGAGAAGAGTAGATAACGTCTTTATGAAGCTTTCTTCCTTGATTATTGGCTTGGTTCATTTCAGATTCCTTCATATCTTAGTCCACCAACAATGAAATAGATAACCGTATTCTGCTTAGTTTTTATGTTCTTTGTTTTTTTTTTTTTTTTTTATGAATCAGCTATAGATTTAAATTTGAGGGAAATATAGTCGTAGGCACAGGCCCAGTCTTTCTCCTCTTCAAACCACCCAGGTCATTGCTCACAACTAAACCTCTAAAACTTTAACTGCGTTTTAGACTCAGGCAGAAATCTGGATATTAACCTTTGCACTGGCAAAAAAAGTATATCACATGCTTGTTACACTGAACTTTATTTTTTATGTTAGTTTTGTCACATCCAAGGTCATTAGACTGTTTATAGATAAGACAATTCACCGGCATTTACCTGAGAATGCCTTGGCTATTATAAGGAAGTCTAAATACGGTATGTGCTTTTGATGAATGGAGGTTGATGAGAGCAGTTTAAAAAACTGATTGGGAAATTAACAAGGAAAGAAGGAAGTTTATTGTTGTCATTGTGGTTATACAAGGAAACATCATTTGGCAGTAGTTGAATATGCTGCAGTGGAGCAGAGAGTACCAAGCCGCAGCAAACGTGCATGTCGCCGCCGCAAGCTGTTAGTTGTTGAGATTAAAGAGAGTTTTCATCAAATATTCAGTCTGAAGGTCATTTAAGATATTATGAATTAAAAGCACTCCGACTGGAAAATTCTGCCTCACCTGAACATACATCTTTTTAAGAACTACAGTAATATGTGTGAGGTGTTGTATGTGCATGCACATATTCTCTCACACACAAAAACATAAGCAAATATAAAAAAAAAAAAAAACACTATTGCTGGCTGCATATTTCTGAATGTACTTCAGAGCTACTTGATAAATCACCATACTGCCTCACTGGTAACACATGACTCTTCATGGAATCAATTAGAGTCCAATGCAGAAGGTCTGCTGTCTCATCCAGAATAATAACTCATCCCTTCTCTGTGCCCAACAGACCATTGAAAAATATACATTATTGTGTTGTTTGGTGATGGAATGGTCCCCTTATATCGTTTAAGACTATAATAGAGGAGAACCTAGCAGCAAACACTGTGGAAAGGGAGCCACACACACATCAGACTGAAACATCTGTCTCTCTTCTGCTCCTCAAATTGTGAATGAGTGTAGCCAATTAAAAACATTTATAACTTATAAATAAATAAATAATCCAGAAAATACCTACGTGATAGGGCAAAGAGAAACAGTAGGATCTTTTTTTTTTATTATTTATTCTCTCACTAAGTCAGAGAAAGTCCCATGAATGTGATCTGTATATCTGAATCTTTTCCTCTGGTGGGACAAAATGGCTAACAACCACTAATATTGGACACCAGTGACATTCGGCTCCAGGTCAAATGATTCTGCAGCAGGTTCAGATATGTATTGGCTCCTGCTCCGATCGGCATAACACAAGTCCAAACACTGTCAACATACCTGTTAGCTGTCCATCACGGTGCCATTACACCAGAAACATGGTGCAACACCCAGCTACACTGAGCGAGGGTTACCGTGTCACTCTGCATCAATTTGTATGGCACTTAGCAGCCCCCTCCGCTGTGCAGTTGTGTGTGTCGGTCAAAACAGAAAGACAAACTCAACCAGCAGTCGAAAAGGGATCGACCTGCTTTTATTAAATGGTTCACTTGTTTAAAGAAAAAACAAAATAAAAAACCTGCCCACACCACCTAAATGGCTGAAGTTTCAAGCACAGTGTTGAAAGAAAGTTAATAATGTGTAACAGCCATGTCAGTACAAAACTGAGAACGCGATGCTTCATGACTCTGAAGGTAAAGAATCATTATACACTCAGACAGTACAAATGAATATCATTTATGACAGTCAGTCCTGACAGTTAAACACATTTGATGATGTGATTGGTGGCGGCCAACTGTGGTGGAATGTGATGTGTAATGTCATTGTATGTGTGCAGCTACTGTAAACCGTGCAGGTCTTTAATCTGTCATGAAACCATTTCTGACTGATTGAGGTTGAGAAGACAAGACACGACATCAAGCTTCCTTGCACAAAACTAAGCATTTCTGTTTTTGTATTACACGCACTTTGTATCTTACACAATTTGTGTGCTAGTAGTAACTAGCATGGACGCAATCTTCATTTTCAGGTGATAATTCAAAGCCTGTTTCTGTCTGTCCGGGGATGAGTAGTCAAGGCAAAGTTTTCTGTTACTATGGTAACCAGATCCCAGTTGTATTCTTATAAAGTAATGATCCGTGGAGACAAAAAGGAAGAAGTGAAAATAAGATATGATGTGATGTGTTTTGAAGTCTTCAGGGGAGAGTCCTGGCATAGTGTGATCAACACGATCCTTGGTTACATTTACACCGGTGATCATATAATGTTGTTACAGTGAGAGGGCAGCGGAGCTTATAGACGAGGTTATGATCAAAGTAACACAAACTGAGTCATCGTAAGAATTTGTGGAGTGCTGTTTATTTGCTCTGATCTGGAGATAAGAAGGCGTCAATTGAAGCTGAGCTCTGTGGTATGATGAAGCATGTATACACAGTTGATAGACACACACACGTAATATACATGCCAATAACACACAGCCATCCTCCCTCTCTCAGGAAATCATTGCCATAATTAACTTCCTTGCGTGCTCCCTCATTGCCACTGATTGGCTGAAAGTCCTCCTAAGAGGCAGGTCTGCACAGTTCCCACAGGTATTTTTGCCACAGCGAAATTATCCCACCGCTTGGTGAGTACCAGGGGACATCATCAGCCTGTGTTAGTGTGTAAACATTTCTGTTTTCCCCCTGGTGCCCCCATCCCAGCGTCTCCAGCCCACTCAGCACACGTCATTTGTCAGCTGTGATTTGGATTTATCAACACATGGCCGTCCTGCATCCAGAACTCAATCAGCACTCCCACTCAAAAGCCCTGAATTTGCTGGATACGCTCCTCGTTGAATTTGGAGGGAAGGTGGACACACAAATTGAGTAAGAGATGTGATGAAGGGCAACAAGAATCAGAAACTGAAACAGAGCAGAGATAGAGATGAAAGGGCGATAAAATGTGAGACAAACAGAAAAAGAGGGGGTCTGGTTACAAAACCTCAGGGGGTGGGAGGCTCGGCAGGACTTATTGGAGATGGTGTGATAAGAAGCTAAAGTGTGGGAGGTGAAGAGGGGGTGTCTTTTGTGTTACAGAAAGGGAGAAGGACGAAGGGAGACAAGTGGGGGCGGGTCAGAAAAGACAAAGACTGGGGCAAAAATAGGACAAGGGGGGTTTGGCTGATCTTCAGAGGATAAGCCAGAGCTTTGGTTGCAGGAAATAGGTGTATGGACACCCAGAAGAAGGGTCGCTACAAAGTGGAGGGCGACATATCTGGAGGATAAACGAGATACAGAGGGTCGCTCTCTTGCTGGTGAAGATATGTGATCTCTTGCATGGAGGCAGGAGATAAAAGAGGAATCGTAAATTAATTCCTTAGATCTACTATTCTCAAGACAGGGAATGAGCGCACGCCAGGGCTGTGCATAAAGCTCCAGAGGGTGTGCAAAAAACTTACAATTTGTGCATAAAATTATTACATTTAGTCAAAATAGCACACGCCTGTTGCTCTTACACCGCAAATTAATTTGATGTATCTTCGTGTTTTTAAATTAGCTGTGAACAACGTTTAGTCCACATTGGTTTGAATGTACCTTTTTGCTATCTGAACGGCGTGCATGTTCCATCAGAAACACACCTCAGCGACTACATGGTTAATAATTGCGATTGATGATAATTTCACTTTTACACAAATCAGCTATGGCTTTCCTTCAACCATATTCAGAGGCAGTGCACACTTTATTGAAGTGATCCTTGTTGACTGAATATACTTCATAGATCTTAAAATTCGGTGTGGAGAATGTTGACTAAATATTCTGCCTTTTAGGAAACTGTTAACACAGCAGCTATGTACGCTGCTGTGTTTTCTGTCCGATGGCAACAACAGACAGTTCTGATTTTGCTTCACGTCTGATTTATGCCTCTAACTGGCTGCATTTCCATAGAAACAGGTTCATGGATATTATAGTGTTCTCCGCTCTATTGATGTAACCCAGCTAGTAACAGAGAAACTAATTCAATGTCTCCAATTATAGAGAATAAGAGAATAGCTTCAATAAGCTGTGAACATGTACGTTTTCAGCTTATTGAAGCTCTATGTGGTTCTATGCGGTTGCTGTTAGTTATAAAATCAGTCCTGTGGAGCTCCAAGTCAGTCAGTCAGCATTGGTCTGTTCATTGTTCTTAAAAAAATCTAATCTAAATATGATGAAACTACTCTTACTTTTAAATCTGAGCAGGAAACTGCTTGTCTGATTGCTTTTAAAATGGTTTGGTACGTTATTCTCTTCTTTTCTTCCTTCAGTTAGTTTAAAAAAATCTCATGTGAAGCAAATGAAGTTATTCTGCATTGCTGTATTTGTGTTCATTTCACCTCAGCAGGAGTTGCTTTATTTTTCAATCAGGGTAGAATATTCACACCTTAATAGTGTCGAAGAAGCTGAATGTGAGATTTTGGCCAATTTATGTTTAGTTCACACATTCATCACTCAAGCAATCTAGGTGTCTCTCCAAATGTCTGTCCAAATTTTGACAGAATCAGCAAAAATATAATTGTTTTGTTTTCATCAGCTTTACTGCAATTATTATTATTATTCAATCTTTTATTTAAAAAATGAAGTCACTCAGATTGTGATCTTTTTTTTTTTTTTTTTTTTTTTTGCCCGTGAAATAAGAAAGAACACACACAGGACAAACTTTTACAATAAGAGCAGCAAATACAAGTGGAATTGCAAATAATGCCTCAAATTAAACTAGAGAATTTCTAGAGTTTTTAGCGTTTGGTGCTGTTAATGTTAAAGTATCCCATGATTGGCACTTGAAGTAGGTGTTGTATAAGTATATGCTGTATAATGCTCAACTCAATAAAGAGACATAGTTTTTAACTAAATTAATCTGTACAATTAATGTCTGTGCACTTTTAGGTGTCCTTGAGAGTAGCATATATTATGTGTAGGGTGCATGAACGTATCAAAAATAAGACATCAAATTAAGAGACTATTCTTTGTCATATAAAGCAGTATCATCGGCAAAACATTTGGAGTTGTATTATCGTTGTATATGCTGAATAATGAGGGCCAACAGCAGATCCTTGCTGAACACCTAACATAATTTAAATAGTGCTTGATGTCACAACATTTAAAATTGCTTTTCTAGTAAACTATTATCATTTGCAGTAATGAATGCTTTACACCTTTCAGCACAGATTTTTAGAGCATGAATTAAAATTTCATCAGTGAAATGAATTCTTTTTAAGTATGTGTTCACTTCATGTAATGATTTAAAAAAACATCATGGTCCTCATAGATTTGCTGTTCAAATCTGCAGCTACGACATTCACTCGTTAACTCTAACCCACTGTCAGCGCAAGAATCATTGTTTCTCCTCTCAGTTTGGAAATGTGGAGCGGCGTGCTGCGGACAGGAGTAAAAAGGGATTTGATAAAGTCCACTGGGATTCTGTTTGCTTAATGGCAGAAGGTCTGTCTTGGTTAGCGAGGTCTGATTTTGATTGAGTTAGTCTGGGCTCAGTTGGTATTCTGGTCAGTGGGTCAGTGCCTGCAGCCACTCCTCTCTTGGGTCATCTGTTAAAGCGATGTTCCTCGTCAAGTGTTCAAATCACACCATTTAATTGGCCTCCAGCCCCCTGGACAAGAGCCAATTACAGTTCCCTCTCTCTAATGCTCTGCACGTCTGCTCGTCTTTAAGCTGTCCTCTTAGAGCCATTCTTTCTCTGTCCACCTTTTTCTTTTCATTTCCAGTAAGTTGTCATTTTCACAGTCATTTGTTTTTAGTATCAATTCTCCTTTTCAAAAACATTTCTTGATGATTGTCAAATCTCAGAGGGGAAAGATTTCCCCGGCTTTCTCGTGTTGCTCGGAAAGCAGAGCACCCAATGTCAGCGAAAGAAAATTCCATTCTCTTATTCTTAGTCTTATTCTGGCCATAAATGGAGATTTCACATGAACCCAGGGCTGTGAAAAAAAAGTGGGGCCCAAACCCTCTGGCATTTTAAGTGAAAGAAGTATAACAAAAGCGGAAAGGATGCTGAGCCTGTAGCAAAAACACAAGCGACAAATATTCTTTTTATGAAAATACGGCAGAGTTCCTTGTAAATGCCTTTAGTGTGGAAAGGTTAGAAAGGCACTGGCACAGCGAGCTGAGGTGTGTTCAGGAATTTTATCTGCATTTGCATGGTGGAGGGGCTGATGCTGTCACTGGATATGAGCAAGGCTGTTTTTATGTTGCTCCCTCAATCAATGTGAAATAGCTTGACAGATAAAAGATAAGGGAGCATTTATTTAGTTAATCATCATATGATCATATAATCCCCCACAATTCCTTTTACAATATAATGGGAGTCTGTCTTCCACTGACTTGGACAGAGCACCTATTATGTCATCAAAAAGGGACGATTAGGAGACAAAAGGGGGAGATGAAAGTGAGGGCACCAACTACCTGTTCACAAAGGCCGTAATTTTTACCGGTAATTAAAGGCTTCCATTTCCGTGACGGATCATCTGGGGCCACAGAACAAATGGGGAGAAGGAACGACAGAGATGAAAAGAAGCAGGATTCTCCTCTGTTAAAAGCTCTCAGGCTTGTAATGGTAATTAAGGCCTTGTCTCTGGAGAGGGGACAATATTAGAACAGAAGGGAGGCTGAGGTGGTGGCGGGGTGGGCCCCATCTCTTTCATGTTCTCATTGCCCTTACTCATTCCTCCACTTACTCTGCTAAAGTCCTCCGATCTGCTGTTTTACTGTATTTCTCATCCCTCATATTGCCCCCCCGTCTCACAGCGACCTGCCCTTTCCCGCAGTGCAGAGTAAAAAAACTTCAGCCCTCCGTCATTGTTCCACATCGGCTCAGTTCAATTCCGTGAGCAAAAGTCCACATCGTGGCCCTACAGTGTGTTCCTACAGTCGATGTTTTCTCCTTCATCAAGTCCATTTAATTTCATTTAGTCTGAATTTTCCTATTCAGGAGACATCTGCTCACAGGTCATTCATATCATTTACTGTTGACCTCCGCTTTCGTGTCTGCTGTGAGGAGAACTGAGCTCACTCTTCTCTTTGAACCACAGAGCATCTGTAACATGCCTCTGGGTCTCCTGAACATTTTTCCATTAGCAAGATTTCCCCCACTACAGTAGGGCTTAGCTGCAGGTGTGGTGGATCTAAAATGTTTTAAAAGCTGCTCAGTAAAACAGGGAAAACTACTTTCTGGTTGCGTTTCATTTTTGCCCTCCTCCAAATTAGAGCTGACTTTGATTGCTGCTTGCCGCTGGCACAAATCCACGTAGGTCCTGATGTGGCACACTACCTGTCTTTACTGTATTTTTTTTACCCCGATGGAGCCCGCAGAGCCGCTCCTACCTAGCACAGTGTTGTCATGGTAACCTGCAGGTAACTGAGGAAAAGCAATGACAGATTTGGATTTTTCTGAGATTAACGCCCCACCGCCAGAAAACGAACACCTCACCTGTCCTCGTGTGGCTCTGTGGAGAACCAGGATCTGATATATTCAGAAATGGGGACTGGAATGAGAATCTCGAAGAATCTCATGGAGTTGTTGTTGATGCTGACTAGCTGTCATTCAGCATCTTTCCTCAAAGCTCAATTTTTGTTATCGCTCGTTCCTTCCTCTTTACTCGTCTCTCTCTCTGCCCTTGACAGGAATGCCTATTTACTGCTTGTCTTGTTTGCTCTCTTATCCTTCCCATGTGCAGAAAACGGATTACACAGAAACATGTGCACTTTTTCATGCTTGTTTCACACCTTGTGGGGGAAGAATCATGACTGACAGGACTTGTATCAGATTCTCCTGCAGCGATATCCCCGGGAAATCTTCACAAACAGTCTCTCTGTCTCTCTGACTGTCTGTCTCTATCAGCCTCTTCCTCTCTCTCTCTTTCGCTCACACATTCATATTATGTGCACACACAAGCACTTTCTACTTGGCCATTTTAATTAAATGCCTAAAATATCCAAACTCTGAAATTAAAGTCTCTGTCAAAAGCTTGGGTGTAGAATAGCACTGTTTTGCATGAAAGCCTTGTACAATAACTCATTTTAGGTGATTTGTCACCTCAGATGAAGGGTTACGTGGCCTTATATGGAATTAGAAGAGCCCTTAAAATCTCACTGGAGAACATCAAGCTCAGAAAAAGACAGCTTTATTCTGTTTCTCTCAACTTGTCAACATCAGCGTGTTTTTACCTTTATAATCTGATCATCTGGACACAACCTTTTCCAGAACACTCCCAACTAAGCCTGCTCTGATTCACTTCACAAAGCGGTTGCGGCCAGGAAAATTTTAGCACAACAAACACAGTCACTGAAGTTTGTTCTGGGCCAAGTGTTTGTCTTTCAACTTCTTGAGCCTTTCACTTTTGAGCGCTGCTCTCATATCTGAGAACAAACAAAAGTGAAGGTCAACAAATGACACTACTGGCAACAAACTGACCAATCGATTAGTCCACTGTATTTGTTTACCCAAAAAATATAATATAATAAAAAATTTTATTGATATTCATCAGCTCTTTTCAGCCCCCGTGGGCCTCAGCCAAGAAAACTCTTCATTAAATCATGTGTTTCTGATGCGTGAGATAAAAAGGTTCACACAAGTGACTCAGTTCTTCTAGTGAAAGAATAGTCGGCACGGAGCAAACAAACAAAAATGTGATATTCAATGTAGTCGGTATTCCTTCAATCATTCATCTTCTACCGCTTATCCGTTTCAAAAGGTCGGGGGGTGCTGGAGCCAATCTCAGCTCACACTGGGTGAGGGCGGGGTCACCCTGGACAGGTCGCCAGTCCATCACAGGGCCAACACACAGACACACAGAGACCAACAACCACTCACACTCAGACCTACAGACAATTTAGAGCGACCAGTTAACCCAAACATGATGTCTTTGGACGGTGGGAGGAAACCCACGCAGGCAAGGGGAGGACATGAACACTAAGCAGAGAAAGGCTCCAGGAACTGAACCCGCAACCTTTCTGTAGAGCAGCAGTGCTAACCACTACACCGCCGTGCTGCCCAATAAAAGACAAATAACGAGGCACGGTTTTATTTAGTTGCATAACAGCGACATAAGGCATGTTCAACTAGAAACATATCACCACAATAAAATGTTGTGAAGTTTTAAAGGCATGACAAAGAGTTTTGAAGTGGTAAGTGTATTAATTCAGTTTGACAAGCAAATGAAAATAATCCATGATTATCCTCTGACATCACAGTCCATTTATTTGCTCATAAGCTTAAACAGATTCTTCACATGTTTATTTCTTTGCATCTTTGACCTTCACTCTACAGATTGAGGAACAGTATGTCAAGAGTTTGTCATTCTGCTGTTTTCACATTCGTCTGCTGTACTGTGATTTTGCAGCATTCACATATGGACAAGTTGTGTGACGTCCTGGCTAGTGTGGCAGCCAACTGCCCACAAATCAAATAACACCAGGATGTAAGTGAAGTGTAGTTCTGCTCTCTCAGACCGAGCCTGAGTGAATGGGTGGAACTTTTGGAGAGGAGCGAGTTAGAAGGTTGTGTCCTTATATCCGCTGTTGTCATTTTTGTCGTCAGAGTTTACTGGACATTTTTTTGTTCCAAAATCTCCTCCAGGCAAATTGAAAGGTGTCACTGTGTGCTGTGTTCGAAGGGGATTGTTATTTTGCTCTGTAACATCATACTGCAGGTAATGATAAAAAAGAAATAGTACTTTTGCCAGACAAGATGTAAGAAGGAGATGATGCATGCAGCTGTTTCCCCTGGTAACCTTGTGTTTTTGGACGGGTACACAGAGAGACTAGTGGGAACAGGCAGTCCTGAGGATGTGATTTGGTGGCAACAGGAGACTGGTTTTCTAATTATAATACTTTTCACTGTCACCTCTGCACACTTTTCTCTGTCCCCAGACTCAAAACGCCTCAGAACTTGGAGGCTTTTGAACTAAACTGGGGAGGTGTGTTTATTTTACGTCAACTTGCATGATTTTATGTAATCTTAGGAAATGTTGTCATTACGTGATTTTTATTTATTTATTTTTTATTTTTTATTTTTTGTAGATGTGTAACTCCAGAGGTTTGTTCTTAGTGTACTTAAATTGAAGCTGCATACTCATTTTCACACTTGTTTCTCTGCCTGGTTTAATTTCTATGTATTTTTGTTTGTGTTTTCTGTAACTGTCATGTTTTGAATGCATCTATTCTTCATATTATTCATCTTTTTTATTATGATTGATACATATTTCCTGGGCACTCATCATGTGTGCTTCTTGATACAATAACAGTTGTGTGCCAAAACTGAGTGGCATTTCAAAGAAAATTAAAGAGATACTTGAGATTATCATTTTATTTTCCGCCATAACAGCAAAATTTCAACTTGCTTGATTTGTATGGTGTTCATTCGGCCTTCCCCTCCTACCTACACCGAGCAGCAAAACCAAGAAACACAAACAAAATGAGCAAAGTTCACTTCAGGGTTAGGAAAGCACTAACATGTGCTAACTATCTTGTGCCAGGCTTCACCCCCGCCTTGAAAATAGAGCACTAAGAGAACACTGGGTTGTACTGAAGAAGTGAAGTGTTATGAAACATCAAACACACAGACTATGACTTATTCAAAAAGCACTCCAGATTGTAGCTTATTCTACAAATAAAACATGGTGGCGGCTGTCACACAAAGAGATGTGCTAACCAACTCTTTTTCAAGCAGTGACATGTGAAAGACAAGGGTCCTATTCAGTGGATTCAAGGAGAACGAGATAAGACAGAAATTCAGAAATGACATTGATGTGCATGTGTGTCTGTTCATTTAAAATCATTTTTGTATGCACGATTTTATTGTTTCTTTTTTCTTTTGTTTTGTTTTTCTGCTTGTCTGTTCATTCATCTGCCCTTCTGTCCGCATATCTGTCAATCTCACTGTGTGTTCTGTGAGTCTGTGCTGAATTTGGACAGCATCTGCAGTGTTTTCTGTGCAAGGTTTGTTTTCCTCTCCTCTGGCTTGGAAAGTATTCCTCTGTCTGAATCTGAGTGCCAGCTCTGTGAAGCCTAATTATCCCAAATACTGTGAAATCAGCTAAGCATGCACCAAGAGTTGATGCAAATCAACTTCACACTCACTCAGTCATTTACCCACCCACTCATTCATCTGGCTATGCAATAAAACCAGAGAGCCAAAGAACTGCCCCATGTCAGCGTTTGATTTGGTTGCTGAATGCGGGTCCTCGTTTTTGATTCATTTGTCTGTATGTCCTTATTTACGACATATGTTGTGTAGTATGATGGGTCACAAAAAGGACCCAGAAAGTATGTTTTTTTGACTCATAGTGAATTGAATAACAAACTAAAAAGTAGCAGTTCAGGTAAAAAATTCCATTAGCAAAAACAAGATTTCAGGTTCTCTTTATTTTAGTTTCACTTTCCTGCCAAGATCTTGGACAACAAGATCAATGAGCTGTATCGCCATCAAGGTGATGACTGCAGAAAGCGGACATGCCCAAAGAAACGAAATGTAATGTGTTAATTAGAGAGCTTTAAAAGAAAAGGGAGTACATTGCTGTACATTCACACTCAGAATGGCATCAGTATTCTCAAACTGGGGAAAAAAAACAAAAAAACCACACAATCATTTTGACTTATTTGTTAACTTTCAACATGAAACAGAGGTAAAAGAAAGGGAGGATCAGAAGTCTCCGTCCCAGCATAACGAGCGCTCTGCTGGGGAGAGGATGTCAATAACTCAGATTACATAGATTTGTTCCACACCCACACGCGTGTGAAGGCAGGAACAACTCACGAAAACTGTGCACATATAAAGAAACACACACTCACGAAAAACACTTAATCATGCTGTTTTGCTGCACAAGACACGCATTCCATCAGCAGGGTATATTTCTCACACCAACTTTTGCCAAATGTTGTAACGGCGCCTTTATTCGTGAACACGACACGGCCGTGGATCTGAATTTTTGAGTGTTTAAGGCAGGGAGCATATGTACCCAGACAGGAACAACAGTTGTCAAATGTAAAGGAGAATTTAGATGGCTGTCTCAATATGAAGACTTATTGCAGGATTATGATGATTAAAAACCATCACAACAATAATGTCACTAGAGAATTGCAATCAAGTCAACTGCAATTAATCTTTGTTTAGATGGTTTTCAATATTAAACTGCCAGTGAAGCTCAGATGCATCACAGTCTTATACTCTTTTCACAATAGTGTAAATGTTAAAGCCCATTTTAAGTAAATCTACAAAGTGTGACCTTGTTCTGGCTTCGTGAATGTGACGGTTTGATGTTTTTCATATGTGATCAGAGACTGAGTGTCTTGAAAGAAGGCATACTAACACACAGATTAGCTGATAATAAAGGCTATGTTTGGGATTTGCTCCCGTAGATCATTACAATGGTGCGACATTGTGAGATTTTTCTTTTCAACAAAAACATATTTTGTGTGTATTTGTGTGTGAGAGACAGCATCAGCACTTTGTTATTCACTAAAAAGGGCAAAATTTTGACAATATGTTGTTGTAATTCCTGAGCTGAATGTTACTTGTTGGAAATGACTTGTGACAGTTATGTTTCCACTCGGCCTTCACTTCCTTTTTAAGTTAGATAAAAGCTCGTTTTCTCAGCTCAGTTTTGTTTGGCAGAAAATGTTTCAGTAGCTCTAAGTTAGTTAAAGGTCCCCGGCACATACTGAATCCAGATTAAAAGCAGATGGGGAAGCTCAGACATATATCAGACTGTTTGCCTGTGTTTGTGTATCTACACACACACATAATTATATATATCCCATCTATGATGTTTAACCCTGCAGCATACAACATTTCTCTTTTAAATGGACCAGTGAGCTTGCAATCACTTCAGGTTTATGTGTTTCTTGTGGCGAAACCCAAGGTGGTCGCACGAAAACACATGCATGTACACAAACACACACTATTCTTGTGAGTTGCCAAGGGTTACAGACTGCTCTGAGAATAATAATAGATTATAATAACAGCGACACTGCTGTGGGATTGGACAGCAGGAGAGAACAGAGGGATTTTGAAAGCTGCTCCTCCTCCTCTGTAACTTGATAGTGTGCAAATGATTCACCTCATTGTTCCAGCCCTCGTTAATAGTTTTCCCACCATCTGCTCAGACTTCAACCGACTTGACATCATAGTAGTTTGCTGGCTCCGAGGCTAATGACGGAGTCATGCCAGCCTTATGTAAAATGGTCTCCTCTTTATTCCTGCCTAATATTTGCACAACTTTTTCAACAGTCTTAGAAACACCGTCATTCATTTGCGCTTCAGCCTGTCACTTGTGCCGATGTGGCTCTATCTGTAACACCAGGAGGAAAAATACCTCATATTGTCTGGACACTGGAATATTCTGGAAATAAAGGAATGGCCTAGGCAAGAGTTGAATTACCTTAAATACAGGAACAGGACATATTGTGATCATTGATAGAGTTGGACATATTGTAGCAGAGTGAATATCCCCGTTGCCCTTCGCAGCACAGCAACAAGAATACTTTCCACCGTAGGCCACCATTATGAAAGACGTATCTGTGAATCTGTTGATACAATTTCTCGAATAGCACGCTGTGCTGAATATGAATAGTTAGGGAAACCTAATATCATATGTTTAATAACATCATTTTGTGAGAGAAGTCTGATTTTTGACCTTGGGATTTGCCACCCTATTTCAGTGTCCATTATGTGTCAGAATCTTTTCATCTGCTCATTTGTTTCAAGTTGATAATTCATCCATCCTTCTTCTTAACGCAGTGATGTGACACTAGTGGAAGACGTAGCAGAGGTGGCTGTGACAGAGTTAGTGAAAGCGTTGCACTTGGATTAGAATGAGACAGCATGAGGCCTTCAACAATTTCCTGTGACCCTCAGGGAGCTCAGTGGAAACTTCCTCTCCAGGCAGTCACTGCTGGCAGTTTGATATTCCTAGTGTGCAATTGATCTGTGCATAAATTAAAAACAAAAATCTGTAAAGGGAGGAAACGGCAAACGAGGGATCACATGGATACGTACGCAGTTGTGATTTTACAGCGAAGTACAACTGTGTCCAAAATGTGTGTGCGTGTGTGTGACACCACATGCAGAAGGGCCCTGTTTTGTAGGTATAGCATGTAGCTTTTGCAGAACCTGGCTGTGCACAAATACCAATCTGAGAGTGGCTGTTGAACTTTGAAAATGTCAGCAAACGCTCCTACAGACAGTAGTATACTGTACATTCATTCCTGGGTGTCCTTCCATCCTCCTTCCCTGAACGTTAGAAAACTTTCGTAGTGCTGAGAGTGACCTACAGAAATCTTTTGAAGCTGTGGCTGGGTGTTGGGCAAAAAATACATGACCTTAGTTCAAACACAGCAGTCTTTCAAAAATAACCTTGCTGGTTTTGCTGTTTGCCAGAGATCACAGTCAGAGCATGTGAGGAAACAGGTGGAGAGTTGTTAGGTGTCTGGGGTTCAAAGATCATTGCACTGATTGGCTTAAGCAATTACAGCCCCTGCAAAGGCTAATGCAGTCTGTTAGAACAGCCCAACATTAAATATACTCATTTATTTTTTATTTTGAACATGTTTTTTTCTCCTCTGTGTAACCGACTGAGGGGAGCTGTCCATGGGGATGCAGCACACTAAGCAGCCTTAATGAATACATACCCCATACCAGGACAGTTTACCTTTGTCCTCCTGTTCACGAAGCCTGCTGTGAAAGGAGCTATCAGTACAACCCCCCCTCCAAATCATCGCTTCATGCCTTTTCCTCTCAGTGCCCCAATCACATGCCCCGGAGCCACTCACGGCTCTGGCTCTCCCAAGAGGATCGCCCCTGCAGTTTACAGTATATGCTACGCAATGAGTCCCCCCCCCCACCGATCTGTGTGTTGCTTACATGTTGCTGTTTGGTTCACTGAGAGGCTGTAGCTCCTGATTGCTGCACCCCAGGCCTTTGAGAATGCCAATTCAGAGGAATCCAAGACAAACATATGCATAGTGCATGACGGCATGCATTATATGGTTTCCAGAGTAATACATGCGTGGTTCATGGAAGCAGACAGTCTCACAAGAGTGCTAAAAAGGGACTCGTTATGCCACTTCCAATCAGCTCCCATCGGGGAAAAATGCAACACCAGCTCCGAGCTCTTCACTAATTTTGAGTCTTTCTCAAATAATAACACAGCAAAGTTAGATTATTTTTTTTTTCTTCCACTGTTAAACTGCTGAGATAATCCATCAAATAATTGGACAAACACCCTGTTGACCCGTCAGGGACAATTGCTTTGTCTCAACATATCAATTTTCAGTAAACTACAGTTGTTGACTCCTGACCTTCCTTCATACCAAACAGCGGCTAAAATAATGTTGGTGTCAGGTGCTTCTTCCCTTTCATGGACAAACAATCTCAGGGGGCATTTTAGGAAGCTCTTGAGTGCCCTCATGTGTTCACTATTATTTAGTTGCTTTCAGATCAGTAGACTGTATGTGTAAGCTGTTGACACGAACAAATCAAAACAAATCCAGAGACGTTCCCCTCGAGTCTCTATGAAAGGAGAGCCTTTCTATTTTAATCTCAGCTGTATATCCCCAAAGAATTGTGCAGGGCACATACACGTGCAACACACAATTACTTTCATGGAACCTTTCATGACATCAATGTGTGTGCATTTGCATTTGTGTACATGTTAGTGTTGTTATAGCATGTGTGTGTAAGATTAACGAAGACCCGCGAATACACAACAACGTAGCTTCAAGGGTTTCTGTTGAAAACCCACACTTACTTCGAAGGAGCTTGGAGGAAATGATAAATTTTTTAGGGCTATGGGCACAATATGCATGTCTTGAAAAAGCCAGCGGGGCAATTTAGCATGACAGCACATTTTCTTCTGTCTTTGCAGGAAGCGCTTTGAACCTGACTTGCCAGGCATTTTTCGGCTACAGCGGCGACGTCAGCCCGCTCATCTACTGGATGAAGGGAGAGAAGTTCATAGAAGACCTGGACGAAGAGAGAGTCCAGGAGAGCGACATCAAGTAAGACACACAATGCTGGAGTTTAAATCATTTCATCAGACTTGACTGTAATGAGGAATTAATAGCATCTGTGGATATATTCACTGGAGAATATTAAAGGACGATGTAGATGGTTTTGCATGTTTTAGTCCATTAACTCCAAATTGCGTTTACTACACCAACCATTTTACAGAGATTTACTCGTTGCCTTTCCAGCAGCTGCTGATCCTCATTTATTTTGCTACAGTATGAACATCATGCAGAGACTCGAAGTTTGTTCTAGACGGTCATTCATTCACAGTGTCACCTCCATTAGGTTTGAATTATTTGACTTTCCACTGAAAATGCACTTATACAGTTGGTAAAAACCAGACTCATCATGTGCTACACTGTGCAGGGAAACAACAGCAAATGAAATGAAGGAAATGAACGAAATACTCTAAAGTAAAAGTATTTAAAAAGTACTTTTTAACCTTGAAGATTAACACTTTATTATAAAGGTCTTTTGGTCTTATAAAGAAAAAAAAAGAGTGGTTGTGTTAATTATTTGTCCCAAGCTTCACTGCATTTATGATAAATGGACACTCGAAAGAAGAAGAAATTTGAAGCCTTTGTGTACAGCTCCGCCCCTGCCTCTGACAACAGAGAATTGAAAATAAAGGTTTTTGAATTGTGCATCACAATAGATTATCCAAAGCAAGTAACTTCAAGTCATGTAGCCGATACAGTTGTCATGTAATATTCAAGTCCTGTCCTTTAAAGAGCTGGCTGTCATTAAGTGCTGTGTGCTCTGTAAACTCTCATGGTCGATGCTCCAGTTCTATCGCTCACCCTTGATATTCAGTTTCTAGGACATTTAATTGGCAGGATGCCTTAATTAAAAATGTGCAGCCTAAGCATAAACAAACAAAAGGTCCTCAACGGAGAAACTGAATCGAAAACTAAAAAATCCCATCAAAGTTATCAAGTGTTGACATTGTATAAAAGATTTGTTTTTGATGGAGTGGGTGTTAGTACCGTACATGATTTAAATATGTTCACACTTTGCAGCTTGTATGAATGTGCTAAATGTTGAACACATCATGTGAGAGCTGTTTCTGTATCTTGTCCTCTGTTACTGTCTCATTTTAGTGAAACATTGTGAAGTTAAACATGTTTCTCCCTCCTACTGGTGTAACACATTTAAACGAGTCCATTCGCCGGT
This sequence comes from Echeneis naucrates, assembly GCF_900963305.1. NCBI lineage: Eukaryota > Metazoa > Chordata > Actinopteri > Carangiformes > Echeneidae > Echeneis > Echeneis naucrates. The sequence goes on along the minus strand of NC_042531.1, from coordinate 5,504,876 downwards.
CCACGTACATGTTTCCCATTAGGACTGTTTGGAGAGGCTGCAGCTCTGGGGAGACGGCCCTGTCAGTTGGTTAACAACCGCCATTTTTCACACTGCCGCCACTATCGCTATCTCCCCTGCTGCACCCACCTATAGCAGCATGCAGATGGTCCACAGGGAGCTGAGGGGGAGGAGGGGGGGAAGGAGAGATGGCACAGACAGGAAAATGAAAGAAAGATGATAGGAGTCACCGAAGAGGATAGTGAGAGGGACACATCTATGATAGTGAATTTGCTCGTGCTCAGATACGAACAGGTGACAGAAACAAATTTCATTTTAACCACCACTGCCGCTCTTCTGTTTTTCTTCAGTTCTCTCTTCCTCCATTACTCCCTGACACCAGGAATCCCCCCACTCACTGGCTGAGGGGTTATCTTTTTAATAATTCATCACAATATTTCATGCAGCTGATCAATAATGTATTTGATCATCCACTCTCTGTTCCCGATGCTGTTCCCCCAGCCTTGTTCAGGTCCAGCAAGAGCCTCGCTGTTACTTCCACAGTCAGCCGCCAATGCAGACCAGGCAAGGACACGGAGAAATGGAGCGAGAATGGGAAAAGCTACACACGAACAAATCTGTGCTCTCCCTGCAGCCAAGCCTCCTTTTTAGACAGGACAGGACAGATACAGTGGGCATGTTTATGAGGGTTACCTCCCTTCTTCAGGCTGGCACCCACATACTTTTAGCTTTATTACTAATTCATCAGCAGCCAAGCTTGAGCTCAGAGAAGCACATCTATACGTCAGGCTCACAGTTTCTACAGGCATTTATGTACCCAGCTCGGAGCCTATTGATTTGGAGGAGTTCATTTCTATGGTAACCCAAGCCCATAAATTCTCATTTGTGCCGGCGGGACAGCGTTATTGTTGTTATCATAGCATGGATGACTGTAAATTAGCATAGCATGCAGAGATTAATAAATTAGCAAAACAAATCTGGCTCAGCATAATGAAGGAGATGATCAATATGTTTGCTGACCTACTTCGGTTGGTGTTTTGTAGATTCACATTGAAGTGAATGTATAAAAGGAATGAATAAGTTGCAAATCGATCACTAAATGAGCAAACACAGAAGTTTTGCTAATGAGGAAGAATATTGAAGAATAAGAAAAAGTGCCTGCAGCAGCTACAGTTTGAGAAAGTGTTCAAGATTAACTAATTCTGCCAACTCTGTATCAATAAACCCAGTCATCCCAAAAAAAAGTTTACAACGATTTACATGTAATTCTGTAAAATCTAACTCAGACTCATACAGATTCCCACACGTGCTGTGAATTAGTCTAGATGGTCGCGGTCTGTTGTATTTCAAGTTGACTCCTGAGCCCAGCTGCTTGTGTTTGTGTTCTGAGCTGCCACTCAGCCCTCATCTATAACTTCACCTGCACCTTGTTATCCACCTCCTCTTACTTCAGTTCTTCGTCATTTCCATTTGAGGCTCAGGTTGTGCATCGATGGTCGTTATCCATCAGGTTGTATGGCAGTGAGCTGTGCCAGCTCATACAGTGTGATAATGTGAAATGGGAGGCTTCAAAGTACCTATTACTCCCTGGAGAGACATGAATTATTCCCATGGCTCCTTCCCCCAGCGACTCAACCCCCTCAACCCATTGCACAACAAACTCAGCAGAAACCGCAACCATCATCAGCACTGCCTCAGCCTCTCCATGCAAAGCCCATGATACACTCTCATTTACTGATGCCAAGTCTCCCCAACAAGCTGCCCTTATGCGCAGCTTATCGGCTTGAAAGTGAGAGAGAAGAGAGATGCTTGAGAGTCATTATACCTCTACACACTCAAACACATACACTCTTTCCTTTCTCATCCCACTCCTCCCTCTTAACACGCAGCAGCTATTAACACACAATATAAATGGTGCAAATATGTGTGCACATATTCACACACACACACAGACAAACAGAGGTGATTTTTTTTATAATTTGCCCTTTGTTTTCTCCAAAGTGTCATTTGTGCTGAGGGTGCTGTAAAAGTGGGCTAAGTACTGTGTCTAAGGTACGAGGGAGCATTATCTCCCCATTTCCTCCTCCATCAGGCTCAACCAGCCCACCGGGGGACACTCATTTACTTTATGGAATATTACTTTCTCTCCTTCTCTCCGTTACCATGGCAGCCGCTATAAAAAGATTTTCCTCACATCACCATTATTTGATTTCCCTCCCGCACATGCCAAGGAAGAGTCCTTATTGATTTTCATTTCTCCTATGTTTTGCGTGCAGGGAAAGAAATTAACATACCGTGAAGTATTTACACAAAAGGGGCTTCTTCCAGATACCTTTGTTGTGCAGAGAGTCACTTGTGTTGGGCATTTTTATCACATATGTTTAATTGAATTGTTACACAGTGATTTTGAATATTTGCACTCAGGATCAGGGCTGAACCCCATCACTTAAATGCTGCTTGTCATCACATGCACATGCACAGCCATCTTCTCGGTATAGTTCAGGGGAACTTCAACAACAAGATCCTCAATAAGATATTTCACATATACTTTTTCTGCATATATGAGTTTTTTTTTTATGTTTGTTTATTTGTCTTCCAGGGTGGTTAAAGAGCATCTTGGTGAACAGGAAGTGGCAATTTCTTTGACTATTGACTCTTTGGAGGAAGAAGATCTTGGAAATTATTCCTGTTATGTGGAAAATGGTAATGGCCGTCGCCAAGCTACCATCCAGCTCTTCAGGCGGGGTAAGGGGTCTTTCACGTTTTCTGCTGTGGCCATGATAAATGTTTTTGCATTTTTCTTACTGTAAATGATGAGAAGTTTTGAGGAAAAAAATCTTATTCCTCTCTATCTGACAGGCTCATAAGTATATTCTGTATCAGCTTGTTCCATCTCTTCATTAAAGCCATACGATGAATGAGAGATTAAAAGCCTTGCTGCTCCATTTCATCAAACCCAAATATTCTAGATGTCTTGTATTTTATTTATTATTGTAATTTATTTAGCATTGCTACATTTGGTATTTGTGGAAACTTTGTAAATTGAGCAAACTTTGGCTGCATAGCATGGGTTTCCCACTGATCCACTGTTGTGTCAAAGGTTAAAGATGCAGTTATCAAATATCATCCTATCAGTGTGTAATATGAACGGTGTAGCCTCTAAAGACAGACCTACCTAGTTCTAAATGGGCAGTTTTCCCCAAGTACTGAGCGTGAGCATTTATTTTGTTTCCAGCCCACTTAACTTTATTGTTGTGATTTGTTTGCTGCTCTCATCAGCATCATTTTCAACTTCAGCAGGTAGCTCTTTCCAGACAAAGGCTGTAAAAGTCCACCACCTGGCCAACATCAAAAGACTGACACACACATTTAATGGTGGTAATTAGTAGCTGTTGATTGAAGGTGGAGCACTAGGCTGCCGAAAATTTATAAATTTGCATTTATAGTTTCACCCTAAATTGCCCCTAAAATATTTTTCATTAATGTGATTAATGTTTCAAAGTAAGGCCAATAATATGCCTATTAGAGGGTCAAAACAGCAATACTAGTTTTTGTTAATGGAAAATCTCATCTCATCACCTGCAGTGAAAGGACTAGTTTCCCTCATCTTAGCAACCATCCAGCTTCAATTAGCAAAGAGAGGAAACTGAAAAAGCACTAAATGTTAGACCAAACTAGCCAGCTGATGTAGCTGACATATACTGGTTTGATTATCAATTACCTTATGAAATTATAGACGAAAAAAGCGCAGTGATGTATTTCCCAAAACTGTGGAACTATTCCTTTAACACAGCTGTCACGAGTCTCATATAAGATTTTCAATAAAACCTGTTTGGGGCAAAATAAACATCAGTCATCAAGGCAACAGAAAAAGATGCGACTGAGGGTGCAGACCTTACAGCACTGTAAAGCAGTGTTTCTTGTTGTGTTAATTTTTCATTCCCTCTCCTCTCCACTCATGTGTTAACAATCTGTGCTCCAGCTCCATTTGGCTGTGTTGTTCTTCACTACATGTGCCCCAGCAGCTGTGAAGCTATTTTGGCTCTCTAGCATGACTTGTCTGAAGCTCTTTTCATGCACTGGTTGTCACCCTACAAAGAGAGGTAATTTGAGGCTGTTTAAACAGCAAATTGGTCCTCAGCTTTTCCCAACAGGCCAATAACTTCAGCATACAATTACATTTTAAGTCTTTATCTGTCTGTCTCCCCGCTTTAATCTCTCTCTGTGACCGTCCTTTGTAGAAGACCCAATTCTTTCTGAGTAGTCTTTGTAGACTGTAGACAGCTTCATTTTATTCTCTGTCAAGGCAGCATTTCCAAGGAAAGGGATGCTAAGACTTCAAGAAAGACTGTCTCTTTTTCCCTCTCCCAGTCTGTCTGTCTCAGCCACATTATTCTCATGTTTATTTCATGTTTCCCTCCCAGAATGCATCACTCGTAAGCCCTGCAGCAGGTTCAAGAAGCCCCTTATGGGCTGTATTTCCTTCCATCTCAGAAGAAAAAGAGAAATGGAAAGGAAATGGGCAGAAGGGAAGTGGTGGTCAATGAAACATAAACAACTTAGAGACTGAGGATGATTTTTGTTGATTAGTTGGAAGCATTAATATTACGGAGAAAATGGCTCTTTTGTGGGCCAAAACAGCAGTCCAGTCTTCCTGAGACACAGTGTTTTTATTAATTTATGACAAAAGGAGTAGTTTGACATTTTACAAAATCTATAGAGATTGCACTGCAGTTGCTATGGTAGCTGGGTGGTGTTCCAGCGTGACAGAGATATAAGGTGAACCTGTTCTAGCTGAGCCAACCAGGTAAATGCTGCTTTAATTCACACCATAACTCATCCTTCCCCAAGCTACATCTCTGGGGAGATGGAGAGCAGATATTAGGAGGAGAAATGAATAGAAAGACAGTGAGAGAAAAGGCTGGGATGGAAAGGCCAGATAAAAAAAAAAAAAATCTGAGTTTTCATGGAGAGGAGAGTAAGTGAGATGAATAAACGGAGGCTTCTTGTTTTGAAAATGTCTCCATCCATGTCCGAAATTGTCACAGGTCCCACCCTGGATGACAGCAGAGGTGCAGATCTGTGTCATTGCTGTGCTGCTCCAAAGAAATGAATCCAATTTCTCATAATCCTTTTTTTCCCCTCATGTCTTCCTGCACTGTGCCCTCTCATTTATCCCAAACTCATTATGAACCTCGTGTCTCTTCCCACTTGAAGATTGATGCTGCCTCAGACTGAACTGAGCTCTGAAAATACTGATGATTGTTCAGCATGCCACCAAATGTAAATGTGTCCTTTAAACTGCCTCATTCTTTGAGTTCAACAGTGAACAAACAAACCAACTTTTGAATCCGACCTGCTGCAGAATCGATAACCTCCTTTTTGTGCATTCGAAGCACAGGTAACTGTGAATGAAGTTCAAAAGCCACGACTGTCTCAGCATTTTGAAACATCTTCTGGTTGCGGTGTGTGTTATTCTCAGCAGAGCTCATGTACACGGTAGAACTGGCTGGAGGGCTCGGTGCGATCCTGCTGCTGCTCATCTTTCTCATCTCCCTCTACAAATGCTACAAGATCGAGCTGATGCTCTTCTACAGGCGGCACTTTGGCAGCGAGGATATGGACGGAGGTAAAAAAAAAAAAAAAAAAAGGGGGGGGGGGGGGGACTCTTGACAATTTTTATTCTCTTTGCCGAGCCTGTTTATTTTCATCAGATTTTTTGCATCCAAACATCAATGTTAAGCCAGCATTGATGACTGTACATGTGCTCTTGCGGGTTTGTTTCCCTGACTGAATGTGGTTGTTTGCTTGCTTCTTTCTGCTGTTGGAGCAGCACGTGATATTGTGTGTGTTCATTTCTGCAATGGCTGCATAGGGAGCAGAGGAGACAGATTTTCAATTTGTGGCCCATTTAAAAAGAGATCAGTCTCAATAAGTCATGGAATGATGCCCACTCTCTGCTGTCAAAGGCCAGATTGCGGTACACCAGGACTAGATAGGCTCGAAGCTCGTTCCCGCAGTGACATATAGGAGTGAATGCGGCCTGAAATTAGAGGGCAACTTTTTGTTTTCTTTGCCGAACATAGTTAACTTTACCTTCAGTAACAGATTTGTCTGTTTGTGTCCCAGTATCTTCCTTTTTTTTTTTTGGTTTATATTTTGAGCTCCTCTGCTTCCGGAACGACTGAATTCGTTTTTAAAGCAGTGGATTGTTTTTACAGTAGCATGAATTATCTATTATACAATGTTTTGTTGACTCAAACTTCCACATGATTAAGTAATGCCGTCAGGGACCACTGATACAAGTTGTTTTAGATTTTCCAAGTTTGCTAGGTGGTTAATTTGCAAGGTTGGTTGCTAATTTGAAAGCGTTGTTTGATGTTTCCTTACTGAGTGCAGGCCTGGCCTTTCGCGTGAGTTTCAAAGCTGCATGTGCTCCTCAAAGAGTTTGTGAAAAAGCCCCTCTTCCCTTTTTGGCTGGCCCACATTCCAGTTTCTATGGAGCATAATGACTAGATTTACTGAACGTGTCACCAGGAGAGTTTTTTTCCCCTTCGTCTATCTTTTGCTTCTTCCGTCTGTCCTCTGGGGAATTCGAGGTGGGGAAGACGATATTGAATCACAGTTTGGGTATTTTTGTGTCTACCCCACTTTGTTTCTCGTAGAAACTAAAGGGCCAAATTTTTACAGACATCACTGTCAACATATGTTTTTCTGTTGTTGGCCTTGGCCCACTTTACTGAAGTTAAGGATGCTAAAGAACTGGATTGGTCTGCTCAGAGTCCTGACCTCAGCTCCACCCAACAACTTCCTCATCACCCAGAATCAGCACCTTTCCCCTTTGACTTAGTGGAAACCAATCCCTGCAGCGAGACCAGTGGAGGGATTTTATAATAATATGCAAATTAGATAAAACATTTTTCTGTCTTGATGATAAATAGATTCTGTGAGAACAGAGGTTATATTTATCCATCAATTTCCTCTTTTGTCTTTTATGAACTGCAGTTTGAGGTCAGTCACACAGCTGATTCAGTAAATAAATGTTTTCAAAATCATTTCAAATGCTGACATCTGCATTAATTGTGTCTTCTATAAATGACCACTGAATACTATTATTTTTTATTGATGCCCACAATTGGAGCATCAAGATTTAATTAGGAAAAGCAACGCTTGCATGGTTTTTGGCTGAGAAGCATATAAATTAAATGTGTGACATCAAGGTATCTCCATATTTATATCCATCATCTGAATTCAGTGTCGTTTTTTAAATGAGCCATTCTCTGTTGTTTCTCTCTGCCAGAAAACAAAGACTATGATGCGTATCTGTCCTACACCAAAGTGGACCCAGACCAGTGGAGTCAGGAGACCAGGGAGGAGGAGCGCTTTGCCCTGGAGATCCTCCCTGACGTCCTGGAGAAACATTACGGCTACAAGCTCTTCATCCCAGATCGAGACCTAATTCCAACAGGAAGTAAGCACAGTTGCCAGATATGTATACGTACAAACTGTTACTACTACTGCTGCTTAGAGCTGCTATAGTGCTTAAGGCTGCTTGTTTTGTGTTGTTTGTCCTCAGTGTTATTTCTCACTGTCACTGTCTTCTGTTTCAATGTTGGTTCAAGCTGACTATATTCAGATGCGTAGATCATGAGTCCAGATTTCCAAAAGGAGAAAAAGTCGCAATCAGCTTGAACCTATTAACCAGAGCCTTGTTTCTTATCCCATGAAACCTCTCCAGAAGATCATATTTTTATTCACTGGGTCGTTCCGTGTTAAGTACTACAGATATTGGAACAAAGTGAAGAGTGTGTACGGCGAGCTGATATATTGAACAGATTTATCACCCTGCCTGATTTCCATCTATGACTTAATAAATCCATGAAAATTCTCTCTGAACATATTCTCATGCGTGCTTAGTAGTGCCAGTCTGCCGGCAATACACAGCGTGTGTTTGTACTGACGGTTTCATGTGGAACTGATAAAACACAAACACGTCGTAGACAGAATTAAACATCAGTAGCCAATGTGCAAAGTGCTGAGCTCCCTCCTTTCCTTCAATCAAAAGAAAATAGCTGCGAGCGCCAGTGCCAGCCAAAAATCATTGTAAATGAATATCCAATCAGGGACACAGGGAATGTGATTAATCATATGTGAGATAAGAAAAGATGAGTGAGAGGTAAGATGGCCACATTCTCGACGTTGAGCAGTATGTTTCTGTGTCTGTTCTGTGTTCTGCCTGTTTCCTGAATGTTAAAATGTTTATGTTTAGGTCTCACCAATGAGCATTACCAGGATGACACACGACTTTTTGGAGGTACCTGCCCTCAGTCTTTTCCTCTCCTGTCAGCTGCTGTCATTTACCTGCTCCTAGCAAATTTCAGTTGAGTGGCTCTGTTGCTGTGATCTGAAACATCAGGCCCACTTCAATGGACGGCGACTCCGCTTGATATTACTGATTGCTTATCTTTACCAATAAATAAGCTCCCTCCCCTCCATCTGCAGCCTTTTACAGCAACATGTCTCTCCACCCAGAGTATTGATTCCAATACACAGAATAATAATTTACACTGCTCCAGAGCTAACAACGTAGTCAGCTTCACAAACACCATCCTTTTAGATAAGTCATATACACGCACATTCAAACAGTCCCTGTTTTCACACATAAACTACAGACTAATAAAGAGATATTAGACCCAATAACCATCTGTCATTGTCTTGTGTTTTCGGTTTAAAGTTTTCATCCATCATTGTTCAGTGTCGTGGTCCTGCGCTGATTTAACAGTATCTTTGGCCGAAAACATTTTAAATGTCTATCTTTCACTTTTCTTTTTTTCCCCTCAGCCTACATAGAGGATGTGGCGCGCTGCGTCGACCAGAGCAAGCGCCTCATTATAGTCATGACACCCAACTATGTGGTGCGGCGAGGCTGGAGCATCTTTGAGCTGGAGACGCGGCTGCGAAACATGCTGGTGACCGGCGAGATCAAAGTCATCCTGATTGAGTGCGCCGAGTTGCGCGGCATCATGAACTACCAGGAGGTGGAGGCTCTTAAGCATACCATTAAAACCCTCACCGTCATCAAGTGGCGTGGCCCCAAGAGCAACAAGCTCAACTCCAAGTTCTGGAAGCAGCTGCAGTACGAGATGCCCTTCAGGCGCACGGTGCCCATGCTCACCCACGAGCCAGCGCTGGACGTCAGTGAGCAGGGCCCCTTCGGCGAGCTGCAGACCGTCTCTGCCATCTCCATGGCAGCAGCCACTTCCACCGCCATGGCCACCGCCCACCCTGAGCTGCGCTCCTCTTTCCACAACACCTACCACACCACCATGAGGCAGAAACACTACTACCGCAGCTACGAGTACGACATACCCCCGGGAGGGACCCTGCCACCTCTGTCTTCTCTGGGGAACCAGCACACCTACTGCAACATCCCTCTCACACTGCTGAACGGACAGAGGCCGCCCGGGAAGAGCCGAGAGCACAGCCTGGAGGAGGCGCACGCCAACAACGCCATGCTCCCTCTGCTGCCGAGAGAAACCAGCATCTCCAGCGTCATCTGGTAATGACAAACAGGCCGGACATCAGCTGCAGGAGGATCAGGTTCAGAGGCGGCTGGGCTCAGCCTGGGGGACAGGTGAAAAGTGTTTTGGATCCGTTTGATTCCAACCGTTGTGAACCAACAGCAATTGGTGGAGCTGCAGAAGGTTTCTGGACACTGCTGCCCTTGTTTTGTCAAGAGGACGGCACCTGAGTTACACAGGAAGTTCTTCTATGTGACACTGCTGGAGAGCCACTGAAAACAATGCTTCATCAACTAGGGAGAGACAAACTCGCAAGAACTCCACATTAAAGAACCAATACATGACGGCAGTTGTGCACACACATTCACGCACTCTAACACTCACAAATGTGCATACATACAAACACAAGGAAAACAGGGTCTTGTACATATATTTCGATTTCTTTGTAGCATCAGTGTTTTCCGGTTATGTTGTTTTGTTTGATTTATTCAATCATGTTTGTTGCCTTCTCTACTGTAGGACTTTGCTTTACTTTGCTACACAGAGTTGTATATTTTTTGTTTTTAGTTAGTTTTTTTATTCTTATATCGATGCACTTCTTTAGAAAGCCAGTATGTCCATCTACCTGCCCTGTTTTTTTGTTTCATGTTTTTCAATCTTTGTGTAGTTTAAGAGAACATCTTTTAACACCTTTGGAATTGCCTGGACATTTCAGGAGCTTTGAGGGGCTGAAACTTCTTTTTGTTTACCTGTAGAAGGTGTATCTAGTTTAAAAGGAAACTCTGTTTAAAAAAAAAAAAAAAAAAAACTCATAGAATATGCAAAAAGAAGGAGGAGCTGGTGAAAACACACCGTCATGTGAGAGCAAGAAGGTGGAACGGTTGGCGGACAGTGCTAGTCCTCCCAATCAGATCGACCGACAGACTGGCAGATCTCTCTCTAAAGCTTCATATTTTCTATTGAAACAAACAGCCTTGCTGTTTTAGAGTGATAGTGAAATGCCTCACCTTAAAAAGAAATCTGTAGATTATTTTAAAAAGAATTCTATTTTTATAACAGAAAAGAGTTTGCTTGAGAAGTCATACTTATTTGCATTTCATCGACCATAAGAAGGGGATTTGTGTATACGTGTTATGCTGGTTTTGTATCCTTGCAATGTGATTCCTGGTTTGTTAAGAGATTAAGGTGGCTTTTGAATCCCACAAGAAAAAATATGTCCTCTACTGTTCTAGATTCAAAAGAAAAGCATTTTCAATGTTTTGGTTTTTGAAACACAATATTATTCCCATCTTGATAATTGCTTTGGTTCATATGGATAGTTCATGTTTAAGGAAAGAAAAGAAAACATTTGTGTTTTGAAAGACTTTTTAAATATATTTGAAGGTGTGATTTTTGAGTATGCATAGCAAATAGATATGTATTCTATATATAATATAGATATTTATATAAATATATAAACACAATTTTCACTTGGAAAGAAATGTCTATCTTTATAGAAACACAATCATGATCAGTTGCCCTTACTTTCTCACTGCACATTAAAAACATTGATTTCCTTTTGAAGTTTTTCTTTTTTGTCCAAGTTTGATTGTTTGTTGTCAGTAATTCACAGCACCCATTAGACATGAGATCAGTGTCTCAGCAGACAGATTCATGGCAAATTCAGCCACTCTCCAGCGGCTTTATGATTTCTGTGACGGTCAAGTAATGGGTTGAAATGGGAGTTTGTCAGTGAACCACTGATGCTGCTTGGAAGGACACAATCTAGGAAAATGAAGATGTGTCAATGTCTCCAGATATGGATGAAATTCCTTTCAACAGTGCACGGCAAAATTGCACCTTCAAAGCCAACTGCAGTGGTGCTGGTCAACTCTACAAAACTATAGTATCACTAAACAGCCGGAAAACAGTATGTTTGTACGTACACCTTTTCCCTCCATCTGCCTCCTCTGAGTGTTTTCTTCAATACTCACCAGGTGAATTCCTTTTAATTCAGAAGCTAAAAATAAACCTGGGCAGGGCCGGTTTGAAATGTGCTCTACAAACAATGAAACATGGAACGTCTATGACACTGTACCCAGAGGAAAGTAAAAAGACACTAATGTCCAGATATGTGTTTGGACATTGTGTGTTCCTCCAGTTGTTCCTTCAGTTTCCTGGAACAAATAACACAACACTCCAAGCTTTACAGCAGACATCCAATGCAGTGGGGAAAGGAGAAAAGTCGACCATCACACAGTGTGTAATGATGGGGCTTATGATGACAATCTGCTAAAAATGTGCTGTTAATGCTCTGAGGCCTAATAGGCTTCATACAATTGCGATTTCATTTGGCTCAGTACTGTCTGGGGACGTATATGTATATATATATCCCTCACTCATCCCCCATTTTCCTCATGTGTTTGTCAGTGCTGTCAGATAGCAGCAGGAATCGCACAAAGCATCTTCCTTTTTTTTTTTCTTTTTATAATGCGCTGATATAAGCCCAATTTCTATTTTATTTGGCTTAAAGCCAAGAAATCTCATTTGATTCCTGACTTTTTGCTTGGCAACATAAACACGAGGCAGTTTGAGTGCTGCCAAACAGTGCCATCTCCTGGGGATAAACACTACCTACAAGGGGTAAACAGACAGAAAGCAGATTTAGTGAATCTCTGTGTCATTCCCAGGAGAGAACAGAGAAAACAAGAAACTGGGGCAGAGGAAAAAGACTGGGACACACTGGTAGAATTAAAGGCAGAGGAAGAGATGGAGTGAGAGAAAGACACAGTTTACTCACCATAAAAGTAAGAGCATGGACAGTTTTCTTTGTGCTCGGCTGCGGAGAGGATATCAGATGTTTGCAGACTATACAAACACAAATAATAAAACAGTGGTCAGAGTATCAATGAAAAACAATTGAACCACAAGTTCTGGAAATGACCTTTGTCTGTTTTTTGTTTTTTTTTTTTTTGTTTGTTTGTTTGTTTGTTTGTTTTAAGAAATCATGCCAACTGTTAGAGGCTACTATATCATTTATGTTGTCCCACACAACTCTAGCTGGTGACTATTGCATGTTGGCAGTCTCCAACCAAACAGCTGGAGATTAATTAGCAGACACAAGATTAATAGAGTCTTTATTACCCAGAGTAATTAAGAACTTAATTGGAGAGAAAATAGGCCTGATTGAAAGAGAACACATCAAGAAAGCAGGTAGGAATACAAATATCTACAGAGCAAAGTCTAAAGCATCATATGTGCAAGGATGTGTCTGTGTTTCAGTTCATTACTGCAATGTCTTATTGGACCACCAGGAGGTGTGTAAGAATTATCAGTTATCACAGGAACATCTGTTATTTTCGTATTCAGATGGCCTTGTTTATTTTTGTCTGTACCTCCTTTGTTTCAGTGGCATTCTAGATCCATTGCATGAGGCTATTTTGCAGTGACCTGGAATCATAAAGAGTCCAGGGTCAAAGCTGCTTTGCCTCTTTGCAGCACCGTTGAAAGCCCTGCTGCTCTTTTCAATTATTATTATTATTTTTTTTTTTGAACAATTTTGGGGAATTCTGCTGAAATTTCTGGAAGCGTTTCATCCATTTGTCCGTTTGTGCAATGGCAGATAAACCTACAGCAGTGGTTAATGGAGAAATCACAGAGAAGCTTTATCCAGTCAGTCCTGTTGACCACCTCCCTCAGATACAGTACACTGACACAGTTTTCCTCCACACTGTTGTTCACATTACATCAAAGACGCCAAAATTGTTGTTTTAATGTCCAAACAGAAACCTGAGGCCATCGTGGTGCACTGAGAGGACTCTGTCTGACTCTTTCTCATTGTAGAGAAACAAAGTGCTGAGACTGTGCATCTCCTCTGGTTACATTAAACTTCAACAAATGTCGTCTAACTGAACTCTTCACTCCACTAAATGCTTTTATTTTACCTTGAATAGTTTAATACGCTGTTTGGTTACAGTTCAAGTTCAGATTAATTAAATGAATGAATTTATAAAAAAAAAAAAAAAAAGAAAAAAAAGCATAATTTATAATTATAAGTTAAGGGATGATTAAACACAAATTAACCAGCAGTAACCACATGAATTAAAATTGGAAATTAATTTCTTTAGCAACACTGTTGCTCGCCAATTGAAACCAACGCACCAGGCACACATTACGGCAGCCTAAATGAGACACCAACACCAAGTGACACGCTGTCCATCGTGTCTGTCCTTATTAAAATACACAGTGTTTAAAAAAAATAAACAAAACGAGTTAAAGAGTGAAAGGAGGAAACAGCTCGAAGACAAAGGTCCGTGTCTGGAAACAGCTCAGGGTGAGCGGCTTTTATTTATTATCATGTCCAAATGTTCGTTAGTGTTTGTGAAAAGCGACAACAATGTGGCTGTTTGATGGAACAATACTTCACAAAAAAAACGCTCAAAGATACTGTTGTTAGCTTCTTCTTTTTTTTTGGGGGGGGGGGGGGGGGGGCTAAAACCTAACGTCAGCTTCATTAGGCTAATGTTGGCTTGGTTATGCTAAAGCTAACTCTAGCTTCTTTAGACTGAAGCTAACACTAGCTCCATTAGGCTAAAGCTAACATTAGCTTCCTTTGGATAAAACTAATGTTGCTTTATTTTGGCTAAAGCTAATGTTAGCTTTATGCTAATGTAGCTTGTCGGTCCTCACACCAGCAGAATAAAAGACTAACTAAATGACTCTTTAATGCAAGAAAAATATATTTTGATACTATTTTCTTGTCACCTTATTAGCCAGGGTAAAATTGCACTTTCAGCTGTCTGTTTTTTAAAGAATGTGGTGATTTGTCAGCAGGGGTGACAGCTGCTGTTTGTAGTTATTGTTGGTAATGTTACTGGCTGCCATATTTGTGGCATGGTGACATTAATGAGTGGGCTGCTCTTATTTTTATGTTTTTAAACTATGGCTTTATCTTAAATGCAGGGTTTACACCACAGTGGCTTTATTCTCCAGGCCCGAGTGGGGGACTTGTGTGGGATTATATGGCAAACTGAACAGGACATTTAAAATGTTAAACACTAACCTCTTGGCCAAGTTATGGTGTCAGACTGGGCATGAATAAAGACCCAGGGAGAGACTGCAGGTACAGACCATCTGGCCTCTGAATAGCGACCAGGTATTAAAGCTGCTGGAGGTGAGAATCTGGTGTCCTGAAGCTGCAGTTCATTAAATCATCCGGTCAGACAGTGTGTACTGTAACAGCAGGAAGCCCGTACCTCATTGTCCAAGGTGAATATTTATGTTCTCTGTTAAACTAATGGAACCAAAATGCTACATCATGACCACGATTCGCAGAATCTAACAGCTGGTGCCTTGATGTGCAGCCTGCAGGTCCTTTTCTTCTGCTGGTTTTGGATAGATCGGCCTCCAACCTTTCCCTAGAGCCTTTATGCTGGGGGCATTTTAGTCAGCAAACACAAAATTACATTCTTCAATGACCAAAGTAGGAGGGATGGGTAGAACATTACCTGAGGCGTTTTTTTTTTTTTTTTCTACTACACCATTATTGTGTGTGTGTGTGTGTGTGTGTGTGTGTGTGTGTGTGTGTGTGTGTGTGTGTGTGTGTGTGTGAGAGAGAGAGAGAGAGAGAGAGAGATGGGGAAGGTAATGCATGTGGTATATTGTTGTACGATCATGGTTTAATCTGGCCTTTAACCAGTTTTTTAAAAGACTGATTACAGACCTCCAGCTCATACTCACCTGCTGTATTGGACAGTGAAAAGAATGTGGGAATAACCAAACTGTAGCCTCATCTTAGTGGACGTGGATAAACTCTATATCACCGACTTATATAAACAGAAGCTGACATGAATTGCTTGAAGTCAGATTTTTTCAAGGCGATATATGTCAGATATATGCACTTCAACATTATCTCCTACAGAAGATGTCACACTTGACCAACTGGAAGTTATGTCTGCAATGAGAGCTGATATCACACACAAAAAGGGGAAAGTACAGTATAACAAACTGCTCAGGGAGGATTCTTTTTATTATAGAAAAATAGTATATATAAAAACAAATAAATTAGGAATTCCAGCAGCTGCTTTGTATTTTTCCTCTATTATAACACATCTCTTACCCTCATCACACGCTCTCATTTTCTCTCGCATACACACAGTCTCTTGTCTGTGTTGGTCGTCTCACAGCCTTTGAAGGTCTTCCACACACAGTAGTTGCAAATTCAGTCTCCGTTATCCGCTTCACCTGCCCTCACCCGCTACCCAATAAGAGTTTTGGAGCATTTCAGTCCACCCGGCAGCTGGATCTGCTGAATTCACCTCAGCCCTCATTGGGCTGTGACCTATTTTCCATAGAACATCTCCATGAGCACCTCCTCTATGTTGACGGTCCCTATGACGGGTCTGAAGAAGAGCTGCGCGACCACAGGCGGGCTGATGGCCCTCAGCATGGACAGAGCTATGAGCAGCTTGGCGAAGCGTGTTGTGTCTTCGTGGTGGATCAGCCTGACATGCTCATTCAGAGCCTGGTGCGCTTCCCGACGCAGAGACTGGATGTAGTGGAGACAGCGCAAGCCCTCCAGGTCTGGAGTCAGCAGGAGGACAGGAGAGGAGGGTGAGAGGAAATGCAAAAAGTGGGAATAGTTCAGTATGTTTTCTACACAGAGCGCTTTAGCCGAACTGGATTCAATGTCCCTTGAGTACAAAATATTTATTAACTCTTCAAACTCTGATGTGAAATGATACCTGAGCTGTATATGTATGTGGATTCACGCCACTCAAAACATTTTATTGATGTTTACTGATGACAAAAACATTCTGGATACATGTCACAAATAAGCTTGGTAAATCAATACCAGGCCTGTATTTCCAAACACACTATAGCTCAATATCAGTGGAAGTTATTTTTAGGAAATAGCGTCTGTGGTGCTCTGACAGCGTGTGTTCAGTAAGTTTAATAAGACCTACCTGGGTTGAACAGCACGGCTCCCTTCAGGTAGGCGTACTCCTTGGTACTGATATCCACACTCCAGCACTTCTTGAGAAAAGCTTTGATAGCCTCGATGTCTACGACCGACACCCCGGCTGCTCCTCTGCAGCTCTGGCCGGCCAGAGCGTCGCTTTGCCTGTCCGGTAAACCGGTGAGGATCCGCTGCAGCATGCTGGGCTCCACGGTCTCCGTGGTCTCAAAGTCCACCCGGTCTTGTGCCAGCCCCAGGACGAGCAGCGGCGCCCAGCCGCTCCGGATCAGCATCAGCTGGTCGTCCTCCGGCAACTCGCGAAAGCAGGGCACGTTTTTGACGAACCGCAGCGTCTTCACCAGAACCGCCGAGGCGGCTTTGCACGTCACCTGCGGGGAGCGGAGGACCCCCCGGCGCCGCGTGGAGCCGCAGGAGCACGCCTGCTGCCGGAGCTCCTGCAGCGAAGCCAGGGCGGTGGAGGAGGAGGAGGAGGAGGAGGAGGAGGAGGAAGTCCTGTGGAACAAGTGTTGCATCGTTTGTTGTTGTTGTGGGGGTGGTTGTTGTTGTTGTTGTTGTTGTCGTTGCTCCTCGGCGGTAGCAAGGCTTTCACTTTTCAAAATGCTGTAGAGGATGCTGTTGTTGTTTCGGCCGCTGGCATCCCGACAGCGGCAGCCATCCAGCGTGGCCATGGCCGCTGGAGCTCGGCGCGTCCCGCTGTCTTTGAAGCGCCGGAGGTCAGTGACACAGGTAGCGCTGTTTTCTTAGCCCCTGATAGCCCCGATTGAAGGGCAGCACGTTTATATTAGCTCCCGTCTGTCCCTGTGCTCAAAGCTTGTTCAGACTCTCTGCATGCTCAGCCTCCCCAGGCTCAGGCACCTCCTCCTTCCCCACCTCCTGTTTCCTCCATCTGACACACACACACTCCACTTAACACACACCTTTCAGTGCTCTCACACATTAAACACACAACCATATAAAAGGACATTTTTTGCACAAAACAAAAAAACCGAATATATCTAATATACAGAATACTCCCTCTCATTCGCTCACATGTTAAAGGTTAAGAGGCTCAAATGAAATATTAAACACCTGACAATTTAAGCCTGATGGGATGGTGTAACCCACCATACAATGCTGAGGTGAACAGAAATAATGAACAGACTGTGCTAATTAAACTTATGAGGAAGGGAAGAAGGTAGAGAGAGCACAGACAGACGGGGAGTCAGAGCTCAGTTCTATTCTCAGCATTGCCTTGACTCTCTGGCAGCACTGTTTGTCAGGAAGGAGCTGGTAAAAAATATAGGCCAGCGACAGATCTGAAGGCTTAATTATTTTAGGGACAATTTATATGATTTTCTATGAGAAACAAGTAGGAAGAGCTGAGCTGTGAAGGCCAGCCTCCAACCTTGACTCGGACACACTGATATTGATTTAACCGTGAAAACAGGAGCTGGTGAATTATGATGTCATGATTCAATGCTCTCCTTGCCTCTGTCACTGAAGGAGGATGGGGAAGCAGAGGGGAGGAGGAAGGGAGGCATGGGCTTAAGGAAGAGGAGGAGTGGAGGTCAGTGAAAGAGAGACTTGAGAAAGACAGGTCGGGATAAAGCAGATGAATTAGAGGTTTATCTTAATTGCTCCTAAGAGGGATCACAGGTTAGGGTTGACTGCTACCTGAGAAAGCAAGAGCGGGAGGATGGGACTTTGGGGAAATCTGGAGTGATTACAGAGGAGTTTAACAAGAAAGAAAGTATCGGAATGGGGAAAAATGTGCTAGAGTAAAGGAAAAGTTTTAAGAAAGCCTGACTTAAGGTGCAGAGATTCAGGCGTATCTAGTGTGTGGCTATCGAATAAATACCGTCACACCGTGACACAAAGGTCTCCGCAGAAGGTTGATTTTAGAGTAAAGAAAGGATGACATTGAGTGCATGGCAACATTAATGCAATAGCGGTGAGCAGGACATCAGTGTCCCCTGCTGTCTCTCACTGAAGGACAGAACTATGAATGGAGGCAGGATGAAAAACATTTGCAGTTGTGTTACAATATTGTTCAGAGGCCAAATGTCTTTGTATTGATTTAGCTGAGAGAGAAAACAGAGATTTTTCACATGTTTATATCAAGGACAGCGTGGGATAAACAGCCTTCACTCAGCCTGTCTCTTCTTCTGCTCAAGGCCCAGCCAGGGCAGGTTATAAAAATCCTTCCGTCTCAAGGAGAGATTACATTATGTCTTGTTGCAGAAACACAGACTGCCGTGTCGCTCTTTGTCTTGTTCATGGGCCCTCCTTTTCTTCCTTTGTTTAGCAAATTTGTGCAAAGTCTTCTTAAGTAGATCACTACTGTCTTTCTTTTGACCGATTTTTAAATAAAATAAATCCTGAATTATTTGTTCAAATTCTCGGACACCAGCGCCCAGCTCTTGATCTGCAGCAACATATTGGTCGAACCAACAAAACAATGCTTCATTTTTGTAAATATTAAAAATGATCCAAACATGGTTCACTCTCTCAGGAGATACTTTGTCAAATATACAACAGAAGAACAACATCATAGCATCCACAGAAACTGCAACTGTGTTATGATGTGCTCTTCTGTAGAAAAGCCCATAGGTCATCTGTACAAGATTCTTCTTATGAGCCACCATTGCTTTTAGTGCCAGGTGACCTCTAGTAGTCTAAGCTTTAACAACAGGAGCAAAAGATGAAGTCAGGTGAAAGTAAAAAAAAAAAAAACATATCAAGACCAGGAGAAAGAGAGGAGGAGGGTTGAGTGATGGGTAGGCATGCTATTGAAACTAATAGTTATCCATATCAGCCTTACACAAAAAGCAAGTGTTTATCGTTGTAACTATGACAACAAAGTTCTTCTACCATTAAGGAAGTGCTTTTTGAAGTACAGTGAAGAAGACAATCAACTTGTAATTATTTAGATTGGAGGACTTGGGTACTGCAAGACATTTTCCACACAAGAGGCCAGAAAAATCTAAGTGTAGACATACAATTCTCCAATTTTCTGCAGTTAACAATAAAATGTTGATATAGAAAGGTACTTGTAGAAAACTTTGAATGGCTATGACAAAAGTAACACAACTAATTTAAACTTAAGAAAATTAAAGGTTAAAACTGGATAAAAGTTTAGCTTTGACATCAAAAACATGCTGCTTACTGGACTCTGCCAAAATAAAATAA